>NC_072784.1:21140380-21811213 GCF_022539595.1 Amphiprion ocellaris | reverse complement strand
CCAGAGAAATGACACTCGTGAGATATGACAGGCTCACAATTGGAATACTGCTGGTGCTTATCAGGTACAGCCAGTGGAACATGATTACTACCGACTCACTGTCTAACAAGGTGATTTAAACGCTGCAACCCGGATGCGATCTCACCATGATTCAGTCTGTATGCAGCGTCTAACACAGCCTCACAGCCTCTGCTGAAAACATTGCCTGGCCATTACATGAATGAGCCCATTAATCCCAGCCAGCGGAGGACAAAAAGCCTCTCAAACCTCTAATTGATTAATTATCCCTGTTGCGACTCAAAGTCAGAAAGGACATCCAAACACTGATGAGTGAAAATGTTAAAAACACAAACAGGAGCAGAAGGTTTGCATGGTTTTACAATAAATATGTGAGTGGCTCCTATTTCTCAGTTGACAGCTTGTGGTTGTGAATGAGACACTTTGCTTTTGAATGTTCTGCCAAAGCAAGAACAAATCTACAGTGTGTGGCAAGATGTTCACTTATAGAAACCTGTTTCCAGCTTCCAGCTGCAACTCTGCAAGCATGGGAAAAATGTATATATATTTCTCAAAATGTCATACTAGTCTTTTAACTGCAGCACAGTGTGATCAGTTGTTGTAATCATCTGTAGTTAATTTGTATAATTTGATCAGGACTGTGAATTTCAGCCATACAAAATACTTTTCATGCTTCAACTAATCCAAGGGTGGACTTTTATGTTATATATGAAAGTGTACAAATACACAGTCTGCGTAAAAGTCTGTCGAGTAAATCAGCTTTGCTTTTTTCATCACAGCCTTCCAAGGGCATTTCCATATGAGACTCCAAATGCAAATAATGTATGATCATTGAACACTGTAGTGAAAGCCACTTTTCAGTGACACCATTTGCATTTGGAGCAACAGAAAAAAAAGAAGCCAAATCAACTCCCTAATAATCATTCTGTTCCCTTTTCTCTGCTGCTGCTTTCATCACTGTCTCTAGCGTGCTCCTGTTGTTTTTAATAGTCACTGGGCACAGCACCTCACACTGATGACTGCAGCAAGGCAAAAAGATTAATTACTCCGTAGCAGCACCTTTCATTCTTCCGCATCCCGCCAAAACCAGTCAGCACGCACGCCGCTGAATGAAAACACATATAATCAAAGGGAGCCTTAAGCTGACAGAGCAATCATCTTGTCAGGGATAATGTCCGTGCCATGGCACGATTGGAATAAGGGCTGCAGAAACACTATGGTTGACCTTTACATAATGGAATGCAGATGAGAAATCCTGAACAGTCCTACAGATAGCTGAAGAAAAGAAATAAAATAAAAGGTTACTTAACAGCACTGTTTTGATGTTGGCAATTTACCATCTCAGAGGCATGTTGTAGATGGTAATTCAAAGTTTATGTTGGAGCCAAATCATGTGCACTGTAGAGCATATAGTAATTGTGCAAATGATCCATTTTTCATTTCCATTTTTTCCAGTTTTTAATTGAAAAGGACAATGCAGGTCAACATGACTTCAACAAAGTGCGTGAAGCTGACATGCTGCACAGAAAGTTTAAAGCTAATGCTAATTTTCAGCTCTTCTCCCCCAGTTGACATTTTACATAAAACTCCTAATCTTTGCTGTACAGGATTTTAAATCTCTAAGTAGTACGTCTTCAGTCAGTAATGTGTTTCAGAGGTGACAGCGCTTTATGGAGGGAGCTGACAGTCCAAATTTAGATCTACAATGTGCTATTTTAAAGTTGCCATTCATCAGCTCCGAGTTACTCCGTCACTGTCTCACCTGTGGATATACGTGATAAGATAAAGGCACTGAGGTTAAACTGTTGATGCAGTTGAAGACTAATAAAAAAAACTAAAATGTATGAAGTTCCCAAAGCTAAGTAGATTATATCCTTTCCAGACATGGCTGTGTAGCCACAGACAGGTGTTTTGTACTTCCAGATGAGCCTGATAGTATCAGGATGTAAGGTGTCTGCTTGTTGATGATGATGCTTGAGTCAATGCTGTCATACAAAATGAAAAATGGGGGAGAATCATCAGAGTACATAAATAACAGGACTGCCTGGGTGGGAATGTAGCGCATGATTCATTTAAAACAATTACTGTTTTTTTGAAATCGTCTTCACGTTAATCAAATTTGAGCTTTGTATCTAAGATTACTGTAAAGAACCTGAAATCACTCTTGGCTCTTTGACTTCACACAATCAATCCTTTGTGAAAACCCTTGAACTGATCTTTAATAGCTCCTTTAAATCTGATGTATAGATTAGTACAGTAGTTAAAACTAGCTTTTGTCAGCTGAGGCCTTTAGCCAAAGACTTAAAAAAAAAAACATTCATGCTATATAACCACATGGTTAAAATATTTACATTTATTGTATGTGTAGAATAACAGTGTCAGATGCCCTTTTCTGCTCAAGAAACCCTGAATTCACAACATAAACCCAGTCGAAGGAGCAAATCATATATTTAGCGAAAGAACTAACTGTAGTTTCTGTTGAATATTTTGGTCTAAAACCAAATTGGTGTAAATAAAGGAGTTGATTTGCCTCTAGGTGTTTAAACAGAAGTACTGCCACAGCTTTCTCAAATGTTTTCAGCAGGACAGGAAGAATAGAAACAGAGTAACAGTGAGCACTGGAACACTGCATGCTGGCCATTATGTGACTGGCCAAAAGTTTTTTAAAAATATGTTTTCATGATTAGGTTTGTCTTGTTTGATGATGCATTTTTCTTATTTCTGCAAGTAACTAGACTAGCTGGACATAATTCCAGAAAAACATTTAGATGACATTAAAAAAAAACAAAAAAAACAAGCAAAAACAGTAAATGTCAGGCGCTGGCAGTAATTCATTAATGTCTGAAGATAGATCTGTGGGCAGAATGTGACAACACATGCAGGCAGTTCACTTTAAAGCTCTGTTTCATTTTAGATAAAATGGTTAGAAAAGATGTTAATCCATTTTGCAACGCTGTACATGTCTATAAATCACCGAAACTCAACTGAGTTTCTGTCACTACTGCTACAACTAATCCAGCAACAGAAAACAAGAATGAATTCTCGTTTTTAAGGCACTGCCACAACCAAGCTATACAGAGAATCAAATAAAACTTTAATGTAATATAGACTTAATGGTTCCCTCTATAACATCTCAGAGTAGCCTTCAGCGGCAGTTGTTCGACTGCTAAGAAGGGCTTCCCTGTGGCCCTGGGAAACTCTGTCCCCAGTGATGATATAGCATGACTCTAAATTAGGAAGAGCTCTGTTCCTACTGGCTCTAATTTAAACCAACTACGAGACAGTCATGCGGGATCATGCCTTAGAGGTTAGCATGTTAGACCTGAATATAAGAGACATCCGCTTTGTATTTGCTGATGTATTTTAATAAGTTAGGCCTTCCATCTGCTTTCCCATCAGTATCAAGTGAACCTACTACTATTTTACAACAGAAAATATAATTAGAGGAAAAGTAATTGCTTCCAGATTTATTTATGTTTTTATACACTACCGTTCAAAAGTTTGGGTTCACTTAGAAATGTCCTTATTTTTGAAAGAAAAGCATTTTTCTCCCCATGAAGATAACATTAAATAAATCAGAAATACAGTGTTGACATTGTTAATGTGGTAAATGATTATTGTAGCTGGAAATGGCTCATTTTTAATGGAATATCTACATAGAGGTACAGAGGAACATTTCCAGCAACCATCACTCCTGTGTCCTGATAATAATAATAATGGATTAGATTTATATAGCGCTTTTCTATTAGGCATACTCAAAGCGCGTACAATGGATCCATTATTCATTCACTCACACATTCTCACTCTGGTGGTGGTAAACTACATCTGTAGCCACAGCTGTCCTGGGGCAGGCTGACGGAAGCGTGGCTGCCAGTCCACGCCTACGGCCCCTCTGACCACCACCAACATTCACACACATTCATACACCAGTGTGAGTAGCAGCACTGGAGGCCAGGTGGGTAAAGCGTCTTGCCAAGGACACAACAGCACATGACTAGGACAGAGCAGGAATCGAACATTGTGGTAGCTAATGGTGTTGAAAGGCTAATTGATGATTAGAAAACCCTTGTGCAATTCTGTATGTAAGTGTGAGTTTTCATGGAAAACATGAATGACCCCGAACTTTTGAATGATAATATATATATATATATATATATATATATATATCTTTATATTACTTTATGTAACATAAAGAAGATGCTTGAGCAGATGTGCACCCTTAGTCACTGTGAGACATTGTCAGTATTTTTAATCCCTTTGTGAACCATCCGTTGTAGCTTCCTAGCACCTGAAAAAAAGAAATGTTCGAAAAGAAAACAACGAAGAGTGAAACAATGAGGAGTGAAACAAGGACAAGGTGTCACTTCTTTTATTCATCAGAGATACAACCACACTCAGGAAATTCATTATCTGGAGTTGCTGATGGAGCATTTGCATTTGCAGGTGCACAGAGTGCGGTTGTAGTTGATGTCGATACATGAAATCTGCCAAACCAAATTTACACATTAAATGAGGCAATAGTGTTGCAGCAGACCTCAAACTTAAACTAAACTTCCTTAACCTATAAGAGACTGAGCAAAGAGACATCTGGAAGCCTTTTCTTACCCACTCTGAACAAAACCAGATATCAAAACATAAACTGTAGTTGCCCTTCTGAACCCACCTCCACTTTTTTTTGTATTTTTGTGAGTCGTACAGCTCTAAGAAAATTGCACACTTCCTGCCCTTTAGTGGGCTTAACCCTTGTCAGTTTATACGGCAGTTTCTACATGTGGCTCCTTGCTGCTGATTGGTGGCTGAACCCAGACCCTCTTGTGAACACTTACTGTCCTGCCTCTTCCTTCAGCTCATCTGATTGGACCAGCACTGCAACTTACCTCCAGTCAAACCACATCAATTACCTGCTTGTTTACATGTGCTTATGTGAGTGTTGTGAGCTTAGGGACAGTTATTTACTTAAAGCTTGCTCTAGTTTGCGAAAAAAGTTTAGACATTTGATTGGGTTGCGACTCCCTCTTGTAGTTTTGTTCTTGATAGAATAGGTAAGATTAGTTAGACTTTGGTTTTGGAGCTTTTATTTTGAAAAGGCATTTTAGGATAGTGTATTTCTAACTTCTTGTTAAAGTCATCTTTTTGTTAAAATAATGTCTTTAATTTGAGTAGCATCCTCTGCAATTAGCTCCTCCTTATGATCTGTGTTTGTTTCAATAACTCACATTCAATAAAAATCTTCAGCTTTGGTGAAACAGCATCAACCTGGATGTTCTTTGTTACTCTACTTTTCCCAGGTTGTAACGTGTGTGTTGTCTGTTGTGCATGTACACATGATAGCCCCTATATGTGCACTGGGCTGGTAGTACCAAAAAAAACCCAAAAACAACGAAACAAAAAAAAGCATTATTTGAGACTTGCAATAGTTTGGTAAAACTTTAGAACTTGTAGACTAATAATTTTCCAGCTGATTTGAGTTTAGTATCATATTGTCCCATTTTAAGTATAAACAAGTCATTTTGCTTTGTTTAGCTTTAAGCTAAGTCTGTGTGCATGCATGCACTGCAATAAGACAACAATCTACAAAGAAACTTGACAAATTTCTAGCTGTACAGACACAAATGCACAAATATACACATAGAGAAGCACAGCTGTTAATTTTGTCATTGTGATCAGATGGTGAGTACACATAGGTAGACTCGGTAGATTGAGAGAGACAGACCGAAGCATGAGTTTGCTTTCCATCCTCTCCTCCTCTCACTGGACATGTTTGATCAGCTGCCGGACATTATCCTGCTCTCTCCCTTTCCCACTCCACACCTTTTGGACAGCTCACCTAATTCCATTCAATCTGCAGTGAGGTGTGAACTGCTAGAAATGCACCATTTCCTGTGCCAGCGCTGAATTATTACAACTTGCCTTCCAAAGATAACTCCCTGCCTTCATTCTCTTCGCCCGTCCTGTTCCCATCACCACAATACTCCCACATGCCTTATAGGATCCAAGCTGGAGAGCCAAACTGCCACAGCTGCAAACTACTTTGACGTTAGCTGTATGTGGAATTAAAAAAAAAAAAAAACCTGCAGGATCGGAGGAAATGGCTATTTTGCGAGGATGAAGATTCCTGGGAAATGATACTGACAATAAGATTATCATGAGTGAGAAAAGATGCCAAGAAATAAGAACTTAATTTTCCATTTATTTGGTAACAACAGTGCAAGTCTCTACACATGATCAACCTTTTTCTTTGATTTCATACATGCATAGTTTATCTTCTTTTATCTCAGTGAAATATCATATAACAAAAATACAAACTAACTTTCTTTAATATCAATCATATTTGATGAGTTTCCTACCAAAACAGAAGTTATTTCCTTGCTCTTGAAGTCGCCAGACAATATTTGTTGTCTGTGTTTTATCTGGCTTTGGTAATATCTATGTAACCAATAAAAAAAAAAAACTCAGTAGAACAATAATATTTTACAGTCATTTATTTTATATTTGTGATTTCCTACCTTTGCAAAATAATAAACTAAACTAGCTTTACGCTAAAATCCTGAAACATCAACTTCAAAAATAAAACTTCCTAAACTGTCTGAACAGTCGCCGGTTGTGCTGCTGATCAGGCCTGAAACACAGAGTGCACTTACGGATTTCAGAAAAAAAAAATCATTAAGAGCATTGTAGCAGAACAAGATGCCAGCACTCTGAGCCCCGCTTTAAATCAGAGTGAAAACTCACAAAGAGAGCAACAGGGAGAAATGATGCTATAAAACTGAACATTAATGTCAAAGACACACACCTGCAGAGGAATAAAACAGTCTTTAAGGGAAATATTGTGAATCTCTCCATCTGTCCTGTACAGAAAACCTTATTTTCCTCTCACACCACAGGGTCCTCTGACATTTGAGTGTCTTAAAGACTCATTTCAGGGCAGAATTTCTTCAAAAAATATTTTTCTGACCCACTTTTATTTAAAAAAATGAATACTTTACCATCTGTTTGCTGTGTTTGATGGTTATATTTGGATTTTTTAAAATACCTATGAATGCAAAAAGTCTGACCTAGAACTGCAAGCAAGTGGAAAATGCACACACAACTGCAACTCCCATGTATTTTTGCCATACCATGCAAGATGGTTTCATCCTTGAGGGAAAAGCTACATGATGATGATGATGGTGATGATAAGAATCTGACAGACTTCCTTTCCTCTCCAGCCTGTTCTGTTAATAAACAGACTCGAACACACACACACACACACACACACACACACACACACACACACACACACACACACACACACACACACACACACACACACACACACACACACACATGCAGCTTCTTATTATTTCTAAGTACTCGTTTGTTTATAATGAAATAATTTCCTTATATTGAAATTAAAGTTCCTAATTTCCTGTTATATTAAAATGCAATGACAATTTTTCAGAAAATGAGAATCACAGTGGTTAACCATTAATAACTGTGAGTGCCGATGACACCCACTGATAAGCCACAACTCTAATGACAGCAAATTGTGTTAATGGTACATTTGGGATCATTGAGCACATTCAACAGCAAGACTCCCTGAAGCCATTCTGAAGAGTAATTAGCCTCACTCTGTCAAACTTTAGCACAGCTGAACTCAGATACACTGCGTTTTCTCTGCTCTGCACGTCACTCATTGATTCTGCTCACCAAAATGATACATTTCTGCTTTGATTTAATGTTTTCTGCAGCTCAAACTGCTGCTAAGCCCTGTGGCATATGGTGATGCTTTCTGTACACTACAATTTGATGTTTTCCATGAAAACTCACACTTTTATTCATGTGCTAACATAATTGCACAAGGGTTTTCTAACCATCAATTAGCCTTTCAACACCATTAGCTAACACAATGTACCATCAGGCCACAGGAGTGATGGTTGCTGGAAATGTTCCTCTGTACCTCTATGTAGATATTCCATTAAAAATCAGCCATTTCCAGCTAGAATAGTCAATTACCACATTAACAATGTCTACACTGTATTTGTGATTGATTTAATGTTATCTTCATTGAAAAAAATGCTTTTCTTTCAAAAATAAGGACATTTCTAAGAGACCCCAAACTTTTGAGTATATCTGGACATTTACAGTATTGTGGAAATTAGTGTCCTTGCTGTCAACCAGTCTCTCTCCTCTGGCTTAAACATTGTTTCAGTTTGTGCTAGGCTTAATTCCCATATTTATTCTGAGTCAGAACTCATGTATGGCCTCCCCTCCTATATCCAGCCTTGAGTTGGGTTGTGACAAATTAGGGGCTTTTCTAGGATTCAGATTAACCATGCTGGCAACATGAAATTTAGTCTCTGCACTAATTTGACCTGGTTAGTTTTGTGTTGCTGCTAGTAATACAGAAATATGTTGTCATTTTGTGTTCTGATGTGTTTGCAACTGGCACTGAACTGAAGTTGGGCCATTTGTTAAAATGCCAACTAGAGGAGTAGAATATGTGAATTTAGCATTTACTTTCATTGGTGTTGAGAGGAAAAATCTAGTCCTTTTGCCCTTGTTGTTTCTGTTTTAGGTTGAATTTGTTAAGCGCTTGAATATTGTTGAAAGTTAAGGATCAAACTGTCACACCTGCAGCTGCAGGTGTCAGGTAGCCACAGTTCTCTCTCCCTCCCCTGTGTGTTCTGGTTTTACTCCTAATTAGGTGTGCTTGGGCACAGAGGCTTGCAGCAGGTGATTCACATCCACAATCAGTGTGAGGTCTGACAAGCAGGTGGGATCAGTTTAATCAACCAGTTCAACTCCTCCATATAAGCTGACGCCACTCTTCATTCGGAGCCGGACAGTTACAGTATCTCCAGTCAGTACTGTGTGTAGTTCAGTCCTGGCTTTTGGGTTTTTGTATTTTTGTAATTTTGTTTTTTGCTTTGTTCTAGACCTACTCCCGCCTGCTTATATCGTCCTGAATTCCTGGTTCACGCTCTCAGAAGACCCTGGTTATACCTTGTGTGGTCATCATTTCCCGGATTCTTCTGGTTCCATTTCTTCTGTGTTGGTTCCTCCATTCCTATATCTCTGATGCCTGTCACCTGCTCACCGCCTCTGTTGCCCAGCCACGAACTCTGGTTGCAAGCCACCCTCGACGCCAAGGAGCTGTCGGACTCCAGCTGTTGGATTCCTGCCACACCATTGCTGACCCACCCGCAGCCACCACACCACCGCTGTGGCTCTCCTCAAACCACCTACCTGTGCTCCGACCTCATCTGGTTACATCCATGCCAGCTAAGTCTTCCTTCTCGAGAAGTATCAGACTTATTAAATTGTGGCTTATGCATGACCTTTTCAGTCATAGTCGATAGTAGTTATTTCACAGTAGTCTGTTAGTTCTTTCAGTTAGAATGTTCCTGCTGTGTTTTCCATATATAGGTCTGCTAATTGTTTAGGGTTCTCTTATTCATCCATATTTCTAGATTTATCTTGTCTTACTGTTAATTTGTAGGTCTACATCTTGAGTTATATTCTGTCGTGTTTTCTGAGTCATTCCTGCCTTGGTGTTACCATATGTGTGTCTGTAGTTCGATTTTTGGATTGTGTTATTTCCTAGGACAGATCTGATTTATTCCTGCATTATTGTTATCAATTGTGGGTTATTTGTGACGTAACTCTTTTGTCTTGTAGTTGGCCCGTCTTCCTGACAGGAGAAGTCTAATGCTCCTGTGTAGCAAAGGATATCTTTGCATCGCTCGTATGAGTTCCGGTTGTAGTTCTGCATTTTGATTAGATCTGTTTAATAAAACCTGTTAACTTACTCCTTTGGTCTCTTTTCCTGCACTTGAGCCTCTGTCCACCATAACACAAATTTGTTGAAGCTTGATCCTTAACTGAAAGTGTGTAGAGGTTTATGATCAAGATCACATACGTGGCTATCTGGGAGTAAGTGCATAGCAGGATCTTCTTCACTTAATGATTTCTAGTAATTATCCTCCTTGATGCTGCAGTTGAGCCTATATAGCTAATGAGATGTTAGTCCAGATTAGTGAAGACTCCAGTTTGTTTGCTGTGGGCTACCTTTTAGTTTTTGTCAACCCTTGGGGCAGGTTTACACCTGCAGGAGTCTACTGGGTGGTTTCAGGCCTCATGAGGATTCAGCTCACCTGGTCTGGCTCCATTATGTAAGGTGGCTATGTTTTAAAAAAAAAAAAGCAGAGCAAAAATCTCAGAATCTCCGCTAACGATGCCTCTAGGTGCTGGACACAACATTCTATATTCTTGCTGTATTTTTGTTGCAGTACTTCCCTGGCACATTATTTTGTCTTGATACAAGGCTGTATAGTCCTTGTGTATCTTTATTTTGTGTGAAGGATCTTTAAGTGAAACTCATGAGCAGAACAGTTTTTTTTTTTTTTTTTTTTTTTTTTTTTTTTTTTTTTTCCTCAGTTCTTTTTTTTTATGCTTATGGGTTTTTCTTTGTAGTCAAATCACATGTCTAAGGAACTGGGTTTCCTAAATGTGCTGCTCCTTTCATTACTTTCGAATTTCATCTACAAGGCAAACTAGATTTAATTCTCTGAAGGAATATGCACTGATACTTGTGTGTGTGTGTGTGTGTGTGCGTGTGTGTGCGCGTGTGTGTGTCAGAAAGAGAGGAGTCTCTGAAGTTTTGGGGAAGCTCCATTATCTTGGAATAGTACAGACAGGAAACATTTAACCTCAGGGCAGAACATTAATGCCATAACATCACAACAGGGCTGGAGGTACCCAGAGATAACTAAGTGAGGGAAGGCAGAAAGACTGGCCTAATTCTGTCTGCAGTCAAGTGGTCTGACTGCATCACATCTGAGCAGTTCCATTACATTGGTCCTGACTCCCATAGCCCTTTACACAATCCAGAGATAAAAGTCTCAGATGCAGCAGAGACCTCTTTAGAGCCAACAGAAACTCTAGTCAGTGAACGTGTAATCAATCAATTGTGCAGCCTGCTTAGACTTATTTGCACATAACATCTAATGTGATTAGACTTGCACATCGGTAACTTGTTAGATAGCTAGGATCCTCATAATGGAGGGAAAACAGGATTAGTGCACTGAATTCAAAAGAGAGAAGGACTACTTTGCAAGCAGTTGTATTTTTAGCCCACTAGCTGAACAGTAAATGACACCTTAAGTAGGAAAATAAATAAAATTTAGCTTAATATGTTTGTACATGTGCTTTAGTGTTCTGGAAAAGGATTGTGGGAAATGTGGTAAGAACAGAAACTGAAGAAGATATAGGTAAAAATTAATTTTAAAGCTACTATAATTAATATTTTTTTAATTAAAAAGTGGGCCAAATGACTGCAGTTTGAAAGGCATTGCTCACAGCTATAAACCCACACAAGCTATCAGACAGCTCTGCAGTTCTCCCGCCTTTTACCAGGAGACTATTCAGTGCTTTGGCTTTAGTGTCCCTAAACTGTCTTGATTTGTTCTTGTTGCTCTTATCAGCTTTGTGTAAGCAGATGCAACAGGCAGCTGCTTTCTGTAAAAACACTCAGAGACCCATTGCTATAAACTTACCCAGACCTAAACTGCATATATAAACAACCTGCAACAAGAAAGTGGGCATTCAAAAAAAGAAAGAGCCAACTGTTTGCCTCTTGAATTGGTATTGATAAAGCTGAGCTAAAAAATAAAATAAGAATATGTAATTAAATTTGTCATAAACTTGTGAATGTATTTTAACACTGTATTCATCTCTTTATTTAATTTTTTTCTTTAAAAAATATATGTTTTATGGTTCTGGATTTTTAATGTCTTCTAGACATGTAAATTTGTAGTATATTTTACTAATTTTTATATTTTTGTTTACTACAATAAATCTGTAAAATAAAAAGGAAAAATCTATAAAATTACACATTTTGGTGGTTTTGATTTAAAACTAAAACATTTCAATCTTAATTCAAGTTTTAATGAAGAACTTTTAATAAATGTCATCAGTGCTGATTACAAACTCCTTGATTTGAGTGTATGATTTTTGGCATTTTCAATTCTGTTGCCAAGCTTAAAACATTACTTTAATCAAAAACGAATTAAATGTAGTGAAGTTAAACTACTTTGAACTGATTATACTAGTTGCATTGGTTACAGTATTTTTGACAGGATAAATAGTAATCTATTACACTTGGAGTCATACACCCTTTTAACCTGACAGTAAAGTTGGTGAGCTCAGTAAGAAAAACACAATATATTGCTGAATTAAAGAGACGTGATGTCTGTTCAGGAAAGTTCCTAAGAACAACTGGTGTGCTTCGTGTTTCAGTAAATACTGTGTTCACTGATGAATGATGGCTCTAATGGCATAGTATGGAATAACAAATGACTGTCACTTGAGATGTAGTGGGCTTTGCTCGCTCGTTGCCAAGGTGCCTGACCATTGCCTGCCGACGATTGATGAACTTCTCCTAAAAGCCATCTCAACAGCTTCTCTGAAAGTCCACCGTGAGAGCTACGCCAAGTAAATAAATAGATGTGTGGTTAGAATGGATGTTGAGGTCTTTAAGTAAGTGAAGGCTTGACGTCCCTTTTGCTCGAAAGGCAAAAACCACTACCGCCTTTCGATAGACACTACTCAGCTTTTTCCCTCCCATCAGTCACGATCGCTCTTTGCCTCTTACAGTCTGGCTGCAGGAACATCGGTTTTGCGTCACTTCGGGATCCTGTTTGTTTTTCATCTCTGCCTTGGACACATATGGAGATGAAGGCAAGGTTGAGGCAGACATTGGATGCACGTCATTAACAAACGATGTGGTGTTTGGACTATGCAGAGAGGGATGAGTTACTGTAGGGTCACTATTTTAACTATTGCACTGACTTGGTCACTTACAACTGTGGTCACATCCTCTGTGCTCTTGCCATTAAAGGCTCCCCCATAAGTACACTTGAAACATTATATAAACTCTGACATCCACTATTCTACTTCAAAAGTGCTTTTCATTATTCTAGCTTATGCTTCCTTGTGTCCTGTTTTCCCTCTGTGTCCTACTCCACCATCATGGAGGATCTTTCAGTTACTTAAATAGAAGAGATGAGGACAGAAGAGACTTTGCAAGGAGAGTTAGAGAGAAAACAGGTATATCCTACATAGAAGCCTTTAATGAAGTGGTGTGAAGTACACACACACACATACACACACGTGTGTGTGTGTGTGTGTGTGTGTGTGTGTGTGTGTATATATATATACATATATATTAGGGCTGGGACCTTAACGCGTTAATTTTGCCTAATTAATTACAGCGAAAATAACGCGTTAAAAATAATAACGCAATTAATTGCACCCTCCTCAGTTCCCTCATTTCTGGCACACCGGTAACTCTGATGAACACTCCAGCCCAGTAGGTGGGGCAGTAAATTGGAACATGCTGTCACATCCACCTCAGAATGAACTGTAATAACTTTGGTGATCCTTTGACTTTTCATGTAGTGCCACCATTGTTCAGACTTTAAATTGCATAGAAAAATGATTCTCTGTGCACTTTGTTTAGCACAGTAAAGCAAATGTTGAACTAAGATGCTGAACTCTGCTACACGTCAACATGTTAGAATTGGTATTGTGTTTCTGTTGGCATGCTGATGCATACATTTAGCTCAATGTACCACTGTGCATATACACCACACCACTGTGCTGCTAGCTATTTCGAAAATGTTTGGTTGCCTTAGCAAAATAAAGACAACATATATATTACAAATGCTTTCGGTTTCTCGAGAACTGACCGCATTAAATCCTTCCTGTGTATAGCTGCCATCATCTAATATCTGCACAAACAGCTAGAAAAACCAAAACCACTACAGTGACTCATGTCTGGTCTGGTTCTAGTCCATCTTAGTTGAGGTTGTGTGGTTTAGAAGATACTAAATGGTATAGATTCCCATTCAGTTGTTTATTTTCTGTAAGAAGGGCAGATTGCAGGCATGGAATTCCCACAGAAATGGCATACATCACTGCTGAGGAGCAGTCTTTACCACATGAGGGCTCATACTGTGGGATAACAACCAGCAGGGCAGGAAGGGCTGATAGAGTGAAGTACTCCTGAATCCAGCTGCAACTGCAGGTGGGATCTGTGATAAAACAGTAGATGTCTCAGGTGAGCAGTCTAATCTTTCTTGCTCCACAGATTACAGAGGCCTGCAGCAGACAGCAGATGCCAAGCACAGAGAGGCTGTACACTGAGAGAAGAGTTTGTTGCCAGTGGATGTGTAGTATATTTAATGCCAGAGTCGTTCACCATAGCAGTAAACTATAATCACTTTCCATGTTAGTTGTACTTTGCATGAATTATCTGTCCTATCATGCATGTATCAAATTGGCTGTAATTGGCGCTATATAAATAAAATTGAATTGAATTGAATTGAAATTGGATGGGGTTATGTGGTAAGGAGGGTATAGATCGTTTTGTAATCAGTAGCCTTAACCCCTTGACGCCTGAATTTATTTACAATTAAATTTAAAAATAACTTTTGTGTTTTTGCTTTCAAGCTGATGCTAAAATAAGTGGAGATTATTAATTTGTCTATTACACATAGAACAGATATATAACAATAATAACAGAGATATAATAATTAGGTCCCACTCTGACCGGTCCTATGAGAAACTAGTGCTTGCAAAGGTTCCGAGGTACGTATTGAATATGCGCAACCTGCAATGGGGGAATGAATACGCTATCTCGACTGCAGTCTGAATGGAAATGGTATGTTGCGAATTTGCAACAATAGGCGTCAAGGGGTTAAGGCTAGATGGGCTACAGAGAGCGGCACGAGTGGCTCAGAGATTAACTGTTTTTCCATTTACATGGAAAAGGGCATTTGTTTTTGTGCAAAGCAAGAAATTTTGAGGAGAGAAACATAACATCCACACTTCAAAATGCTTATTACATCAGATGCCAGATGTGTTTAATGAGAAGATGAGACACGTTTGGTTCATGGTGTGTTTTCATCTTCTCTTTGGAGTGCAAACTGTGATCAGTTAACTGAAAGTTGTGATTGAGTTGTTGTCACTTTAAATAAACTGTTTTCTCATTGAATTCTGCAATGCTTCTACTTCAGTTTCGAACTCACCTCATCTGTGACTGTCGCTCAGGAGAGCAGAACATAAATCTTGTTTGACCAGACACTAATGAAACGCCTGAAATGCAGCATCTGCAATGACCTCTCTGTAGAGCATCACAGTCAGACTATCACTTTCCTCAACACTCCTCTGCCCTGGTGGAGCCTCCGGCAGCGGGGGATTTAGTGCACTCATTGGCTGGGGTACTTCTAGTGAAGATGAATGAGCAGACATGAATTAAAAGCAGACCAGTTTCTGCCTTTTACCTAAAACCAACAGTTTTGTGGATGAGCAGACATGCAAAATCCAACAGGCAATCATTAAATTTGTTGGCTTGCATCTCCGACCAGGAGGGTTCAGGATTACATTGTGCATCATTATTCACTCACCGGGTTGCTAAGTAAATGAATGTGCAGAGAGCTGTGGGGGGTGGACAGCTTTAATCTCCAGGGAGCTTCAGTTCACTGAACCTGTTTCCTCTATGTGCGACTGCAGCAGGTAGCAGAACAGATTGATGGAAATGTAGAGTCTCACGGAGCATTCAACAGCCTCCCTCAGTACAACAACACCAGATGAAAATGACATGTTCTTGCAAACTGTTTAATACGGCCATCAAGGTGCTCGTGAAACCTTGGCCAAGAACTTACATTTGGTCCTTCAGGCAAAAGCTGGAATAAGAAGGTCATAGTGTGGTCAGAGAGTCCTATTAAGAAGGTCACACAGATGTCAAGCTGTCCACTTCTGGTGTAAGGATAATTGATTTCAGAAGATAGGAAAATCCATTCAAGTCAGGCTGTTGTTTTATCTTTAATTGATGTGTGCTTCCACATTCAATACAGAGCTTTTAACCAATAATTAAGGAGGGGAGCTGATTAATGCTGACAAAATGAACTTCAGTACTGAAGAATGATCATGTTCTCACTTTATAACAGGGAGCATGGCAGCCTTTTACAGTCTACTATTTGCTATTGTAAATGCTACATTGGCAGTCTTATTTTGTACAAGAACCGGTGTAAAAGCTGGATCATTGGACCAGTCACAGTGTGACATACAGATGAGTGACAAATTAAAAGACAAACCCCTCCAGTGAGTGGATGCAGGGGCACAATTATGTTGTTGGGGGGCATTTTGCTAGCATGGTTTGGGTCCACTTGTTCCCTCAGATTGAAGGGTCACTACAAATTAATGCAATCCGAAAGATGTACTGACTGATCACCATTCTCCTACGATAAAACATTTCTGTCCTGGTCACAGTGGTCATCTTCAGGATGCCCCCATCTGCAGGCCATGAAGGCTCATTGAATGGTTTAATGCGGTGGCTTTTGCAGTCCCTCAGTCTCTTCACCGCCATCATCGAAACACCAAAGGGGGGAATATCTTTTGGAAGAATGATGTTCATCCCGCCTAAAGAATTTCAGAGACTTGTAGAATAAATAGCAAGGTGCAGTTAAGCTGTTCTGGTGAGATATGGTAATATAAAATTTTATGACAACACTGCTGATTTTTCCTTTAATTTGTCACATGTGGAACACTGTAGTTCAGTAAAGACACTCTAAAAATCAGCCACATCACAGTTAGACTGATGCAATACTGGATTTACTTTAGACAATACAGGGTAAAAAAAACCACTGGGTCACACAGTAGTTGTTTTTTTCATTAGTGTGTGAATTTTTATATTACACACCTGTATTCTGCCCAGTATTAGACACAATAACCGCAAGCTTTATGTTAAAACACAAAAATGTATTATTAGATGCACAAACCAATATGTATATGCCATTCAAAGGTGGACACAAATGATCCATAATCTGTGGCAATTAGTTACATGTGAAAGCCTGGCGTATTTAGTTTGTGTAGGCAAGCAGAACTGGAAATAAAAGCTCGCACTAACAGTGGTTAGAAAAAAATTAGTTTGGTGTTATTATATATGTTTGTGCAATTTCCTCTTAAGCTTAATGTAGACTCTTTAAAGTTGGCACTAATATTTGTATTCTTTGCAGCTAACAACTGATTTGTTACAGTTTTAGGTAACATGTAAAAGAAAACAAAAAACAAAAATAGAACCCAGACTTTCAAATCATCACTTCAAAACTATTTTTTGCTATGTCTTGCCCTTTCCCACTTTCTGACATTTGTCATTTAATCCATCTCAAACTTTTTAAAATAAATTTTCTACAGGAGGTTTTAGCAATGAAGAAGTTGGAGTTCTTTCTTTAACAATCAATTTCCATTCTTTTTGAATAGCACATGTGTAGATGTGTGTGTAGATGTGTTTAATCACAGACTTATTACAGTACAAAGGCTTCACATGCAGCAGTAAATGTAAAATTTTGCATGTGCGTGTATATAGGCAAATATAAACAGAGCAGGCACAAGTCATATATGTGAGTTTTATTCTTTAATTGTGAGACTGGAGGCTGAGACAGAAATTTGTCAGGCCTCAGACTAATGTGGCTTCATTACCATTATGCATATATGGCTGCTTCCTGTATTCCGGCACACAGGATGCAGCCAGTCTGAGTGAAAACTTAATCTTAATTCTGCATTGCTTTCTTTGGCCTTAGCGCCTGGGTTCCTGTTGTTATTTTGCCTTCTGGATACAGTGCTTTTCTTTTGTCTGTATACTGTATAGAGAAAGTTATTATTATTATCATTATTGAAAGAAAGAGGAACTTCCTCGGAGTGATCACCTCCAGCTATACTGGAGCTCAGCTGGAGATATTGTGAGCAGATATATTGTTTTTACTCAAATCTGTAACTGCAGGACAGACATCATTCAGGGAGGCCTTTGGTGGTGAAAATAAAGCAGCTTAGACAAGTGCAATGAGTTACGCCAAGGTGGGAAAATTTTCATCACACATTTTCTTCCTTTTTTTTCAATGTCATTGTTGACACCTGCTAGGTCAGGCCAGTGTGACCTGAGTGTGAGAACTGTACAAGTCAGTTTCTGAAACTGTCTATAAGGTACAGTAGCTCCACTGACATTGCCTGAGGTGAGACGGTACAAATATCGAGAAAACAGTTCAGTTACCCGGTTGGTTGTAGTTACTGACATTCCCCCAAAGAAACCACAAAAAACAGCAGCATCAGATTGGCTTCCCAAACTGTTCAGGAACTTTGCCACGTGCCATAATTACCAGTTTACTTCCAGCAGGGGTTTGTAATTCAAACTAAAGCACGTACGACCAAATGCCTACAAATCTGTCTTATTAAAAAGTGATGAAAGCTTGGGTTGTATTAGATTTTCCCAAAATGAAATGCAGAAAATACCCGCATGCATTCTCTGGATTAAAAAATGATGTACTGAGTTTAAGTCTCATAGAATTGTGGCTTGTTCCAAATCACTGAACAGGGTGGTAAAGTCTCATGTTAAAACAACATGAGATCATTTTCATTCTTGAGTATGTTACATTGCCCTACTGCATGGATGTATGTATTGTAAGGTGAAAATGTCTAACTGAAAAATAACAACAATAAAACAAAATTTTTCTGAAGTGTAAGGCGACAATTAAATCAAATAAACTTTCCCCTCTTCTAATCCTGATGGAAAGTTACCACCTCAGCTTGCTGAAACTCAGATTGGACAAATCTGTGTACTTGCTACTGCTTGAGTTGCCACTTTGAAACTGATGAAACACAGCAGATGTGAAGCAAACAAGAACAAAGTTCATTTGGGGCAGATCCATATAGAGTTGGTCATCAACTTTTGCAATATCAGGAAGCAAGCCTGGGAAACACATACATTTCTTGGACAATTCAGGACTTTCCCACCTGTCTGGACACATCTTTCATGTCACGTTGTCTTTTCAAAAAAAGAGCATTTGGGGTGGATGCCAGTGTTTCCTCTCTGATACAGCATGATGATACACATGATGCTCCTCAAGCTGATGAAAATCCTCACTGGTCCTGAGGCTATTTCAGTCTTTATTTCTCTTGACTATAACATGTTACGCATTTCATTTACAATGTAGAAATACTTCTGTTGTGTCACATTACTAAACTGTCAATTACCAGCTGTTTGGTCAGTGTCTAATTGTTTCATACCAAGTATTATCCTCTTTTCCTTTTGGCTTTTCCCTTCAGGGGTTGCCACAGCAAATCATTTGCTTCCATAACCCTATCCTCTGCATCCTCTTTTCTCACACCAACTAACTTCATGTCCTCTTTCACTACATCCATAAACCTCTTCTTTGGTCTTCCTCTAGGGTGGCAGTTCAAAACTCAGCATCCTTCTACCGATATCTTCACCATCTCTGCTCTGTACATGCCCAAACCAGTCTGGGCTCTCTGGCTTTATCTCCAAAACATCTAACATGTACTGTCCCTCTGATGTACTCATTCCTGATCCTATCATCCTGGTCACTCCCAAAGAGAACTTCAATATTTTAATCTATACCCACAGCTCTGCCTCCTGTCTTTTCCTCAGTGCCATCGTCTCTAAACCATAACACATCGCTGGTCTCACCACCATTTTTTACGCTTTTCCTTTCATTCTTGCTGTTCCTCTTTTATCGCACATCACACCTAACATTTTTCTCAACTTGTTCCAACCTGCTTGCACACACGTCTTTATTGCACCCTGAGAAAGGGGAGTAGCGAGGACAGAATGGAAACTCCAGTCCAGTGGAAACTATTTATATTTTCATCATGCCATGTATGATGACAATAAAACCATCCTATTCTATTCTATTCTATTCTATACTGTAGGAAGTCTAGCTGATCACATCATGATGTCCCTTACCATATGGACTTCAGGAGATGATTGGGGAATGCAGTCCCACCTCCACTTTGAACTCCTCTGTCGCACATACAGCACATCTCACCACCATCTTACAGCAGTCATACATGTCCTGCACCACTCTAACAAGCAGACCTCCTCATGCTTTTTAATTAATTAATCGCAATTAATCACATTTTTGTAGATACGTTTTTTTAATCGCTGCCCACCACTAGTCCCGACATTCAAAGTCCCTACTCTCAGTCCTAGACTCTTGACTTTAATCTTCTCTCTCTGCCTATGAACACACCTTCCTCCTCTCCTTCTTTAACCAACAGTAGCCCAATTTCCAGCAACAGTCTGTGGGTCAACAGCACCGATGGCGGTCGTAGTTAACCGATTATTACTGATCTGGTATGGAAAACATAGGATTGACTCGCATATTTGATTTGGCCGTAGGATGCCTTTCCTGGGACAACTCTCTGCATTTATCCAGGTTTGGGACAGGTACACAGAGGACACTGGCTCATGCCCTCTTCAGGCTGCATTCATTCAGTCTTATAATCACCATTATTCATTTATCTCACCAATCAGAGTGAACCAATCAGAAATTGGCTCATAAAAACAACTCGTGTCATTTAATGTAAAATGCACAAGCTTTAATGCAATGTGATCAAGTCTTTTATAACTTATGGACTAACAAACTGGTCAAATTGTGACTTTCAACACATAATACAAGTGAATTAGTGTCTTTTATATTAACAGGATAAAAGAAGGAACCATTTATAACACATAAATAAATAAAATTGCCCTTCTGTCAACGTCAGGGCTTTTTGAGGCTATTGCTGTAGCAGCTACATCCTGATTTAAGTAATTTACCAAGAAGAGCTTGACTGTCTATTTTTATTCTCATCTCCTCTGGAAATGATAAGCAATCAGAGTGCTAGAACAAAGTGTCTGTCACTATTAAACTGACATCATCAATTGAGGATAAAAGTTTTTAGATCTGTGCTATTGTGCAGCTAATTGATTCTAGCTCTGCAGACTTAAAGGATTCCATTAACATTTTGGGAAATATGCGTAGTTGCTTTCAGGTGGAATTAGCTGAAATTAGTAGATTGACACCACTTTCATCTCTCTGTGTGGTGAATACAAAAGGGCAACATAGCTAAGCATAAAGATTGGAAACTGGTGAAAATGCTGAGTCTTATTCAAAAAATACAAAATGCCTTTAAAAACCTTCTTGCCCTCACTAAGTAACATGCTATATGCCGTTTATTTCAATCTTGACTCATTGTATTCACCTTATATTTGCATAGCAGCTTATTATGTGCACAGAAGCTTTTTGGGGATCAATGTGTAAATTAGCATGTTGCTTATTATTTAAACTGTATTCAGAATGTAATTTTCTTTCAGCAAATGCAGAAATTCATACATTTTAATGGTTATATTCATCTTACATGAAGCCTAATCTGAAAATGTTGGAAATGTAACTAAGCTACAACCTCTTTTCATTTTTTTATTAATATAATATGAAGTTGTGAGAAGAAAAAAACATACACGTATAAAACTCATGTATATTATGGCAGTCTTGAGTTCTAATGACTCCTATAACAGAATTTTCTATGATGGAATCTTGGCGGTCAGTGCCAGTTTAGAAAGGGATCATTTAATACACTCAATAGACTTAGCCACAAACAATTCAGTGGGAAAGTAAGAGGAGGTCCACAAAGATTTGAAAAAGCAAATCAGTGACTTGAACAAATTAGGGGAGTCACTTGGGGCCCTTTCAAAGCAGCTACAGATCCCTAAATCAACTGTGCAAATAATTGTAAGTATGAAGTACATGATACAGTTGTGTAGATGAAAACACAAGCTATCAACAATGTATTTTTTGGGGTTTCTTTTTTTTTATCCCTTTGGCCATTCTGTGACACACTGCTGAGTACAGAATGGTAACTTGCACTGAAAGCTCTTCTTATAATCTGAGAGAAGCTTTTGGTTATCAGACTCCCATCCAGGCCAGTGACTTTACCCAGAGCCATGTCACTCACTCTGCCTCAGTGCTTCCGCTGTAAACCACCACACTGTCTGAGATATTGGATTTATTCAGCCTATTCTGCGTCTGATGGCTATAATCTGATTGCACATTTAGTTGATTTAATTTGGCATGCTAGTGACCAGACTGTGTAGGGGTGTTGACAGACTATTAGGCCTTGGTGAGGGGCACTTCTCAGATGAGGCCATGTGTGTGGCGCATGAGTGTGTGTGCACAAGCCCAGAGAGTCTTCTTCATGTTACATGCGGATTTGTTAAATTGGGTTGCTTCGACCCACAGTGTGTGCACTCATGGGACTCTGCTCTGCTCCAGGGTGGTGATAAGACAACCTCTGAAATACAGCTAATGAGCTCTAACAACCTGACTGATGACACTCATGCATTAACCAGAGAAATGAATCTGGTGACTCTCTCCTACATCCTGTGAGTAAATAATGTTCATTAAGCTGAGTGACATGGCACGCTTGAAACATGAGGAAAGTGTTTCCACATGGACCAGCTACACCTTTATTTTTCGTTGTTTGCAGTGCCTGCATAGGCTGAGACAAATAGCTGTTGTGCAGGAGAGAATTTTTTCTGTGGCTGAATGAATGAATGTTTTTATTTTGGACATGTGAGAAAAGAAAAAGCCACAAAAACAAATCAAGATATTCAAAACATCAACAAAACAAAATAAAACACAATAAAACAAACAAAACAAAACAAAGCAAAAAAGTTACAATGTTGTGTAGTTACAATGATGCCGTGCCGCTATCTCGCAATGATACAGAAATCTTTAACAAATCCGTGAATCCAGACTATAAGCTGCATCACTGCCAAAATCTAATCACTTGGTCCTTGTGTCACTTCTGACCTTCCCTGAAAATTTCATCCAAATTCGTTTATCCGTTTTTCAGTAATGTTGCTAACAGACAGACGGACAAACGTATGCTGATCGTCACATAACTCCACCACATTCCTTGGCGGAGTAACAACCCAACATATCCGAAAAGGAGTAGGATTAAGCATAAGCTTATTCACTCCTACCCCTTCTCCATCAGGCACTCAGTACCACACTCAAATAGTTATGTACATATTAACAAATAAAATAGAAAATAAATAATAGGAATAAACAAATATTCAACAATCAGTGATATACCTGTGTTAAAGCCTCTCCTCCTCCCTGTACCTCATGAAAACTGTATTTTTTTTTACTGCTTTTGAAACTACGTCGTACTTGGACGTTACTTGAGCCCCACCTCCAATCTGTTCCATAATCTCACTCCACATGGTGAAAGATGAAAGGACTTGTGCAAAATCTACCATGTTTTAGTTTTAAACCCCCGCCCTCCAATTATAACCCCCATCTCTGTTAAAAAACAAGTTCAGAATATTTACGGGAAGTTAGTTGTTTATTGCTTTGTACATTATTTGTGCTGTTTGGGGTTGCAAGATTTCTGACATTTCGTTTGGAAATTGGCAATTTTTGTATGTTGGGCTTGGGATCATTTGTGAATGGCTTAAATAATAACGAAAGTATATTAGTGCCACAAGTAATCTTTTTAGGGAAATCATGAACACATTACAGCTCCTGATTTCCAAACTATGGAAGTTTTTCAGCTACGTTCCTTAATGAGTGCTTATATCTTGACTCTGTTAACACCACAATATCAACAATGTTATGAAGCATCCTTTACAAAAGCAACAGAGTGGTTAACAGTTTATGGGTTAGAGAGTTATGTTGAGCTCAAAGTCAGTGTCACAAAAGTGTCTGTTAACCTGCTAGATCACCATGGTGACTGATGCTGCATAGCTAACCTGCTCCACTGGAGGTTCTGTGCAGGGTTTGGGATTTCAATTGGCTGTAAAAAATATCACCAATTCTTCTCCTGATGTTGTACTAGGTGCGCAATACATATTCTCAGGTCAGGGAATACATATTATCTTTAAACCTGTTGAGCTACTGATCCCAGTTCGCAAAGCTGTGCAGTCACCGTATGCACCATGTTGCAACGGAAATCTGTAAGCATTAACTTAATGATGAATAAAATGCATGAATACATTTTAGTGTTTGGTTCTGATTTACTGCCAAGTCTGTTTTATGTAGCATGTATTGCAGCTAATAGGACACGGATTAGAGAACTGATTAATCCATTGGTATTTATCACTGAGAACATCCAATAAGTAACATTAATTTCACTTGTGAAAGTGATTTCTATTCATTCTTCATTATGGGGCAGTGTCTGACCTAAATGTTTTATGTTTAAATGTTTACAAGTCTAATGAGCATTTGTTATGTTTAAAATAAGCACTGAGTGCACTGAGTGGGAAAATAATTACATTAACTTATGTGATTAACAATCTTCTGTGTGTGTATGTGTGTGCTGGAAGTGGAAGCTGGAAGGGGACAACTTTTTATGATCTCGTTAAAATGCTATTGCTTTATGAATACATGAACAATCGAAGCATTTTATGGCTTTGTGAGTATTTTTCAGTTTTATGACTTTTTTATGTTATTTTTTTCCTTATTTTGTTGAGCGTGTTCGTTTTTTGAGATAGAAGACAAGCAACTTCTCTCAGTTAAAGTTGTTTATTCTGCAATGCCAAGTAGCTTGATATCAAGGACCCTTACTGTTCAGAGGACCATTGTCGACAAAATGTTAATCTTTAGCCATCTTCCCAGGGATGGATGAAATTCACAGCATACAGAGTGTATTTATGAAATGTGCGACAATCTCATTGGTCAAACACTGATGGAGAGGAACCACATTTAACCCAGCCCTCTCTTCGTTGGTACACAGGCATGTCCTCAGCCTCTTGGCACACAACCCTCCAATCAGATGGTCCTAGGTACTGAAAAACAATCCCTCCTTATTATGATTCATATGTTTCTTAGTGTATTGTCCCTTTATCATTAACTGCTGACTTCTATCTCAGTCATATATTATCACAGCTTCTAGTTGACGCACCAGCTTCAGTCATATCTATTTTATCAGTTCTTAAACACAGCAGCTTTTGTTCTCACAAGAAGTCCTCATGACTTGGAGTGGCCTTCAGTACCGAGTGAGTGCATGTGTACGTGCAGTGTGCGTGCATGTATGTATGTGTGTCAGCAATGTATGTTGGTGCATAAATGAGTGTAAGCAGCTGCATTTTGTTCTGTCTGATCTGGTTCAATTTATCTTTGGTGCTATTCGATCACACCGTGGAATAGCTGCTCGAACACCTTTCATTTATTCACAGATCAGTGCAACTCTTTTATTCAGCACATAATGCAATGTGTAAATCAGTATTAAGCTAGCAGTATGTTTAATAGAAATAATAATAATAATAATAATAATAAATCCTAACACTTTAATCACATACTTAGCCTTGTATTCTCATTCAGCCAACTGTAGCACCTTTAATCATCATTATCAATCATGTATTTATATATGCACAGCAAGTTGGAAAGTCTATTCCAATACATCTTCTGGGTACAGCTTGTTTTGAGGCATAACAACTATAACGTGTTATGACTGAACAACTTGTGCATTCGTCATGTCTGGGTATGAACACTGTTCACCTCAGAAGTGATGAGTTACAGTCAATGCCAAAAAAAGGTCCAGTTTTTCAAATTACTGCTTATTTTTGTTTACAAGGGCACTTGTGAGACTGGCAGTGCCCGATGCTGGCTCACTCAGTGTGGGTGGAGTGGCATGACAAATTGGAGCTGCCTGCTAAGAGGATTTATACGGCAATAGAACACACGTGTAATTTATGGCTCTGAAGAGTTTGCAGTGATCAATAGCTAAACAGAGGAACCAGCAGTTAAGATAAGGCTTGTGTGTATTTATAGTGGTCTTCAAGTGCTTCTAAAATGCAAAAATTAACATTCTGAAAGGATATGTTAGAAGCACAGAAAGAAAAGATGAATAACTGGAATGATGATAAAACAGAGAGAGCAACGTCTGTAGAAATATTTACTTTATGAAAGCAGCCTTTATTTTCAAATTAATAACATTGCCTCGTGTTTCTGCTCTGGGATGTGGCATACTTTGGCTTGTTTTGAAAAGCTTGCCTAATTAATTCACCATTTTCTGTGACTGTGCTGCTCTGAAATACTATGACACAATCCTTCTTCAGATACGCAGATATAATACAGAATCATTATCATTGCTTTTTCACCCATTTAGACATCAGAGTATGACAGCACTGATATTACCATCCATGAATATAACTTACTACTTTAGTCATTAAATCTGATGTATCATATAATTCCCTGTGCTGCAATAATTTCTTCTAGTCCAGAGCACACATCTGCTTTCAGACATACAGATTTTAAGTCACAGACCCAGCGAGGTATATGTAAATGTTAAATATTCATTCACAAATGCACTGTGTCTCTCCAGATGTGCCACACTGAGGGTCCTGGAAAGTGATGATAGCAGGAGAGTCACAAATGCCTGTCAGAGAGCTGAGGCTGGAAAATAACTCACTGGCTTTATGGCCCAATCACACATAATCTGTTTGTCTCCATCAGGACACAAACCCAGTTGCCGGGCCTCAGGCAGAAAACACAAACACGACATCTCATAACCATCCCCCCCATATGTTTACTTCCTGTGCATTATGGAGGGAAGATAAGACGCTCCATCCACAACTTTGCATTTTCTTACACCCAAAGGATGTTAATTGTTAAACAAAAGCATGCTATTAATTTAAAAAATATATTCCAGCTCTGGGGATTCTGCTTTTCTGCTTTTTGTCAGGGTCGAATATGTTTGGCCTCTCTCAGACTTGCACTTTCTTCTGTTAATCTGAGGCAACTAAACATGTTTGCTGCATATCTCAATGAGCACCCTGCTCGCTTTTCTACAAAAGTTTCACTGGCAGACTTATTAGTAGCATTTCCGTATCATTTTCAATGCAACGCAAGTCTGAACTGCTTCCACTCACATTAACCGATAGACACACACAAGCAATGCTACTTCGAGTTGCATGAAGTGATTCAGAAATGGCTTTTCAAAGACATTGAAGCACCAATATCCATCCAAAAACATCATAGAGAGCAAAAAAAAAAAAGTTTGTGTCCCAAAAATTACAACACACCATTCTCACTCACTTTGCTCCACAACTAATCTATTAGGCTACAAAATGAAATGCCTATAATAATCAACTTTATTGCAATGAAAACAGACACTAACAGCTGAGATTCACTGTCTTCACCAATAATTAATGTAAACCATTTTTCCCCCACAGCATGCTAACAGGAGCTGAAGTAGCCTGAAGGAATATGAGCTCTGACATGGAGAGTGGATCAGCGTGATTAGCGTCTCTAAAGCGAGAGAGTTGACTGCATTTATGCACAGAATCACAGCAGTAACTTAATTATTTAGTTATTTGAAATTATCCCGAACATGGAGACAAGATTGATAAGCTGTTAAACCCTGCACAAATTAAGGATATGTACATGATAAAAACAAGCAATTTCTGTTTTTCTTAAGTAAATCTCAGTCAGCAGTGTCAAAGTATGTTTGTGTTAATAATACAAGCTTTAAAAATATTTGTCCCTTTAGTAGTCATAGTTCTGTTGAAAGATGGTAATATCTGCAACAGTGAAAGAAAAATCACAAATATTTGTTTTTTATATGCCTTAGAAAAATGAATAATTCATTAAGACAACTCACTGTAAACATTTTTCAGGGCTTCTCAGGCTTCTGTGTTTTTGGATCCACAGAGCATGTGGATTAGCAGCCTAACTCAGTGATTTTGCTTTGACACTTTCATTTCCATTGGATCCAATGACTGAAATCATGATTAATACATCCCATCCATCCATCTATTATCTATACATCGCTTAATCCTCATTAGAGTCCCCGGAGGGCTGGAGTCTATGGTGATTAATACAGTCTTTTGGTAAATTCTGATACAATTAATGCAATCTGACTTTTATTTGTTTTATTCTCAAAGAGTGACACATCATCCAGGCCTTGTCTGTCCATGTAGTCTTTGATTTCTCCACCATTTTGCAAGTGGTAATCATAAAACAGAACTATTTCTCCGGACATGTTGTCTAACGTCTTCAGGAGGACAGCACTTGGTTGTTTTCTTCAATAGACTCATGAAAAATTAAAGAAAAGGGGGAGTATAATGAGTATAATGCCACTACATTTGTATCTCTTCTGGAAAGAGCTTAAGGAGCTCCTCTTGGTTGGATACATTAAATGAGAGAAGTTCAAACCTGGGCTTCACCTTCTGGATCTACTCTGCTGAAGTAGGTGTCAATGTTCAGTTGACAGTTTGGGAAGTTACAGCCGTGATGCTGAAGAAGTGTTAGTCGCTGCTCTGAAGCAGGATACTGAAAAGAAGAGATACTGGAAAGCTGAAACAGAGCAGCTTGAATAAGTCAATAAAAGTTGCCATATCCCGTGCCTTAGCCACAATAAGGACCGGTGTGCCATCAAACAGCAGATAACAATAGAGGTTGAGTCAATACTCACCTCACTTCTAAGCCAACCTACTGTTCATTCAGCGACTCCAGCCAGCCAGCAGGCGAGCAAGATCAACATTAATCTGAGAAAGTCGATCGTCACGTGCTTCCTTCTTTGTATTTGAACATCATGAATGCTCACCAACACAAAAGCTACTGCAAGTTCAAATGATCTTTCACATACATTGTAATTTATTCTTTCACCATTTGCACAAAGCCGACACAATATACGATCAACTGTACACACCTGAATACAGTCATTTTTTACTGATTGATTCTTCACATCACATATATACTCTATATAACCATCTTTAAGAGAAAATACAAAGGAACATATTGATTTGGGCCTTTCAGAGAATACATTCAGGCAGAACCACTTTGGCCCAGGAATGGGAGTGACCCAAGCTGCTGGCTTTAAATACATACATGGTCAGGGTCACAGCTTAAAACACAGGTATTGGTTTGAAATAAAAAATATCAATATGCTTACCTCTCCTGAATATTCACGTTACTGGATGTGTACAAAATTCCTCTAGTACTGTGTGAGTTATTCTTCTCCGCAAATAAAGACGAAGTCACTTCTGAGCTGCAGAATGTGCGTCAAACTCCCAGCACAATTCAGACTATTGGATATTTACCAGCTCTATTACAGTCCTCAGCAGATGTTGAAGAAAAACAATCTGCCATTTGTTTTTGCTCACTGACTCGACAGCAGCAACTGGGGGATGTGTCAGTGCACAGAGCTATTACCTCAATGACAAACATGTCGCTGTTGTGCTCTAATTTGCTCTGAGCTGCAAAATGACATTGAGGAATCACACTGAAAGTGGCTTCCAAAATCAAACCTAGAGCTGTGTCTTCCTTACGCCTTATATAGGCATCTGGGAATGTCCTTTGGTGAAACACTGTGTTTGCTAGACTGAGACTGGCTCATAATGACCTCTGACCTCTGTGGGAAGCCACTTGCGCTGGTTTATATCAACCCATCGCTCCTCTGGCTACAGCCAAAAATTCATCCTACTGCAACACATCCACAAATCTGCAACTACACACATTCATACCCTGAAAATATACTTGCACATACGTACATGCCCCCCTCACAGACATGCATGAAATATATTGACTGCAATCAAATACAATCACCTCCATATAAACACATATATACACACACACAGTATTTACCAATTATAAATTAACATTGTGCAAATTGTCATACATACATAGTCAAGTTCAGTTAATTGTGGCAAAACATTTTAGCAACTCAGTGTATTGTCATTAGAAAACTTTGTTCTGCTTTTAGGGTAGAGAATTTTGTTCGAAGCGTCCACACCCACAGTAGACACAGGGTAAGTGTGCATATTAAACACCGTCATTGAACATGCAGTCATTAGCGCAGTCTTTTTTTTCATACATTGCTGTGATGGCATCGTACGGCACACATCCTTGGCAAGTGAGTCAAACACCTTAATCCCACCACATCTTTGCAGTTTTCATGCGTGACAGCTTCTATGTAACATCACAAAAA
The DNA here is from genome assembly GCF_022539595.1 of Amphiprion ocellaris. Classification (NCBI taxonomy): domain Eukaryota; kingdom Metazoa; phylum Chordata; class Actinopteri; family Pomacentridae; genus Amphiprion; species Amphiprion ocellaris. The sequence goes on along the minus strand of NC_072784.1, from coordinate 21,781,384 downwards.
CACCCTTGTGCCAGAGGGGACGTGTCATTTTGAGTGATGACGCTCAACTCGTACTTTATGCACGTGCGGCTTTGCAGGTCATGTCTGCATGTTGTATATTTTTTATCCTAGATTTAACTGCATGATTTTCCCTATAAGTTTTCATTGCATTGGGACTGAGTGGCCATAGAAGTTCATACACTATGCCAAGGTGTGCGACATCATAATGGCAAAGGGGGAAAACAACACACATTTAGTGACCCAGAAATTCATCTGTTCTCCATGAAAACACACCTGGCACATTTAAACGGTTACAACTGCACTCAGCAGTGTGAAAGGTTTGAGCTAAATATATATAAAAACGAATTATTTTTATCTGAAACACATATGAAAGTTAAATGATGATCATTTTAGCTTATTTATAATTCATCCCATACCATCACTTGACCTCTTTTAATGTCTGTATGTGAGCCAGGAAGGACCTGGAGAGAGCAGCTGCCAATTTCCCAGAAGCCCTGGACGGGGCCGCTTGAACAACACTGTGGTCTGTATGACGTACAAGCAGCAGAAAGTTTCATCTTTTTACATTTTCAACAAAAGACAAAAAACTATTTACAGATATCAGAGCAAAGCATATTAAAAAAAAGCATTCTCCTTTGCCCCCTTGTTTTGTATCATTTGTTTGGTCTCTTCGTGTACACAGTTCAATGTCCAGTTTGTATTGAACGTCCAGTACCACAAAAACTCAACCTTTGATAGACAACACAAATTGAAGCAGAGGTTCAAGCAAGGACTCTGTCTTTTTGTTGTTGTTGCTGCTGCTGTTTTTTGTTTGAGGTTTCAGGTTTTTTTCAATATTATCTTACATGGCTTGTTTGTCTTGAGATGCCATTGCTGAACATGCAATGGCTTATTATACTGTCTGACAAATATCTAGAGAAATCCTTCCACGAGACTCACAGCACATCAGACTTCTCAGTGTGAATGTCTGCCGTATTGTTCTCTGTTCTCGGGCTGTGGCGAATGCTGAGTGCCGCTCGATCTCCCAGTGAGGCTAATCTTCGAGGACTGCTCAGACAAGTGACTCCATCAGCACAGCACCTCAGCCAACCGGGGCAGTCTCTCAGAGCCAGACGAGAACTCATCCAACTTTCTTTGTCGTGCCAAGGCCTTTCACAGGTGGCTCTCCATGTTCTCTCTTTGCGCCTCGCAACACTGCATCTTGTCCGTGCTGCTGATATCTTCCACCAGACTGCAGTTGCTGATGGTTTCCTTTTGCAGCGGGCAGGCACACTTGCCTGCCCCTTTACTGTGGACCTCGCCGTTATGGCAGTCAGCCACAAGCATGTGCCTCTCTTCGGGGCTACAGACTGGGGCGGAGGTTTTGGCGATGTCCGGGAGGTGAGGCAGTCGTGAGACATGGTTCAACAGGCTCGCTGTCTTTGTGTTGGGGGTATTGCTGTAGGTGTGGCGATACTCCTCCTCGATGTTCCTCCCCAACTTCCAGCGCTTCCACTTCTTCAGGATCTCAGACTGCACCTAAGGAGAGAGATGGGAGTAGACATTATGAATGCAATGGCTAGAGAAAAATGTGTTGTGCACGTGTGGAAACTCACTTCTTGGTTGACAAAGCAGTACAAGATGGCCACCAGGAGACCCTGTGGAGAAAACCAACATGGAGTGAGTCCTTGCATTTACTCATGACACCAAAAAATATTCACGTCACTGTTAAAAACAATAAAAAACATGTTGATGCACTATAGCACAGTGGGGGGTTGCAAGTGTTTTGCTTTGTAACCACATGTGCATTTCAGTAACATCTGTCTTAGGATCACACAGCTGCACTTGTCATCGTTAGCTTGGAGCACTGGAGAATTTGGTACTTGTTATCAAATTTGAGTTTATGTGAACTTAAGATCTCATAATCAAATCCATGCTATGCTAAATGATTGGCTATTATTTCATCTTGTGTAGGCCTGATTCCCTGCATCTCTTAGTTTCCCTTATCTCAGACAGCTGAGAAGTGCTGTATTTACTTATGTGTCAGAGGGCATTACATTAACAAAGATGCAAAGAGAATCCCAAAGGCATTGCATCTCTCTCTTGCTGTATGTCATCTGTCATCTGTATCCCCAAAGCTTAAAGGTCAATGTCATTATCTCAGCGTGATACAATCATTTGGTAGTGTGGATGGTGCATTTTGTTAATGTAATCCCCTCTGACACATAAGTAAATACAGCACTTCTCAGCTGTCTATGAGACGAGAAAGTCAGCGATGCAGGGAATCTGACCTACACAAGATGAAACAAGAAAAAGACTCAGAAAGCACAGTACTCCACCAAGGCTGTTCATTCCCCTATATGGCACTGACAGAAATGCAGCATTTGTTTATTAGGTATTGTTGATGAGAAATCAATGTGGCCATTTATTGATGAACCCACAAACAAAATGACCTTGCGCTGAGCACAGGCATGTGTTATGCATGTGAACATTATGTACAGATTCCGAATCTAGTGACCTAAATACATAGCGGGCGGCAGGAATTGATGGGACTTGGAAACACCCCTACAATTTAATCAGTTGTTCCTTGTATCATTTCCGACGGATAAATCCAGATAAGACTGCAGCGGTGGATTTGTAGTAGGATCGCAATCATATGATCGTCAGCAGGCAGCTGACATAGTGTTCACTTGTTGTCATGGTTACAGTGACGTCAAGACTATAAGCCGCATCACTGCCAAAATCGAATCACTTGGTCCTTGTGCCATTTCTGACGATCCCTGAATATTTCATTCGAATCCGTCAGTCCGTTTTTGGGTAATGTTGCTAACAGATAGACAGACAGACAGACAGACAGACAGACAGACAGACAGACAGACAGACAGAGAAACCAACGCTGATCGTCATATAACTCCACCACGTTCCTTGGTGGAGTAATAATTTAGAATAGCATGAATTTAAAGATATGGATTTGATTCTGAGATCTTAAGTTCACATAAACTCAAATTTGATAACAAATAACAAATTCTAAAATGCTCCAAGTACCAGTGCTTAGGTTTCACATCTCTGTCCCAAATGGCATGGTGTGATTTCTATATACATGTCCTATCTCATACAGGAACAAAAGTCCATCAAAGTCACTAATACCCCCCATTATTTCATCGTCTTGCTCTCACTGGAACCACATTAGTTTTGATTCATTGCCCTTTGAGCCACAGCCCGGCATATTTTTCCTGAACTGATTAATGATGCTGAGTAATGTCATAATTGGAGCGCTATTGCTTGTGAAAATAATAATAAAGAGATGCTTTGGTTCAAGACCAAACATCTTTTTTCATCGTCCAACCTGGAAGGAGGAGAAGAAGAGATCAATGAAGAGCTTGGTGAGACGCAAACCGATGGTGGTTTTGGTGGACTCATCCGTCACAAAGATAAAGACCACCTGATGGATACCCAGCAGTGGGATCAGGGTTAGAGTTGACTTAGCCAACCTGAGATAAAGACAGAAAGCACAAACTTAAGCAGAGTGAAGTTGCACACAAAAATCAAATGTTAATCCTACAAGGACTCACCTGAACTTATAATCTGTGTATCTCATTTGGTGTGCTCGAAGTTTGGACACAAGAATTTTGATGATATGGATAAATATAAGGAAGTTGATCTGTGAAAGAAAGAGAAACAAGTGTTATTAATAGTGTTGATTGCATACATTTACTTATTGTGATTTGTAGTCATGCAAAAAGTTTTGGTTTTATTCACACATCTAAGATACCATCATAAACCGTCTGCTTTAGTGAAAGTATGAACCTGGGCTTGTGCTGCTCAGCGCATAGCTGCATTTGGACACAGATACAGACAGGCCCAGAAAAAATAAAGAAAGAAGATAATGCATCATCTGTAGTGATCAATGCATTTTTTTGTAATGTGGATGAACCATCCTTTGAACATTATTAGACACAGAAGCATATTGTTACAGCTGGCATTTCACCACCCAGTAGGTGTTCCGATAAAAGAAAATGACTTGTGATGTGACCTTTTATATCTATAGTTAAGTTGTTGATGAAAGTGAGCTGCACCTAATTTGTACATATAACCACTGCCTAGGACCAAACATAACAAAATCCTGGTAGTAAAGAACAAACTATACATTTTAAACTCAACATCAACCCAGTTTTTACCAGTGGGAAGTGTATACATTTGTTTGTTTATCAAGTGTTTAAAGCACAACTTGCATTAGAATACGAACAATAATAATAATGACAAGCTGTAAAAGATAATTCATTTAGTCAGCAGACTCATTGGTATTCTCACCCCCAGCATATCAGGCTGTGACTGTGTCACCACATCACTGATCCCCAAAGCGCTCATAACCACACATGACCCAGACCACCCATTTTAGCAGCACTTTACCCTCCTTCCTCCTGGTCATGGGTCCAGGCTACCTATGTGCAGAAACGCCTTATTTAGCATGAGCTTTGTTCCCACAGCAATACAAGCTTTAAAGAAAGTAACCCCCCTCTTAAGCTACAAAACAATCTGGCCTGTGGTGTGGAGTGTCAATCCATGTTTTCTTCTTTGCTGTGTAGCAGCTGAAGCGTCCTTGTAAAATCTGGGTTTGGGCCAACTCTGTAAAAGTCTATATTCATGGCTTGCTTGTGTTATGAATGCGCCTACTGTGAAAAAGGATATCCTCTTTGAGGACAGATAAACTATTTTTCTATCTTACTGACATGAATGTATAAAGGAAGGTTAAGCATTGTCATGATAAATAATTTATCATTAAGCTTAAATGAAAATATATACATTATATGTAGTACAAATGTAGGGCCAGATACATACTAAATCACACTGCGGATTTAATTCCCCCACATACGAATACATACACTGTAATGTGCACAGTATATATGTATGAATGTGTCATTTCATATTTGTATGGACTCAAATGAAGTACTTATTAATGTAGTGCATGTTCTAGCAGCAACAGTCAAATGTGCACAAAGTTGCATGCACATAGACAGACATATACAGAGATATTACTGGGTGTAGTTTTTTGTACAGCATGAAAAGGTTGGGATTAGGACAGAGAGGGGAACATTGAGATAGAGACCAGCCCTTCTATTCCTATAACAACTGAAACAGGAATTCCTGCGGGATACAGGCCACTTAGCAGAACGATTAATGCATGGAAAATGCCAGGATGTCTGGCTTCACATATGAGCCATGACAAATCGGACGTAAAGGCACAGAACTGACCTTTATGAACACACCTTAAATAACATCCCTGGCCACAGGATGAATAAAGGGTAGCTCAACTAAACTATTGAACAGGTCACAGAGCAAAATCATATCTACTTTGTCTAAGAACCTTTGAGTCTTAACATGCTTCCCTGAAGTTAGGTCTGACGTACTGCCAGCTTTTACATTTCATGAATAAATGAAGTGTGTTTAATACTGTATAGTGTATGACAGGAGGAAAACATGCTGCAATGAAGTGGAAATGCTAGATTGCCAGTTACACATGTAGAACTTAAGGGTGAACACACGTTTTTGCCGCTAAATTTCAATGCAAAAAACAATCAAAATTTTAAAAGAACGTTTTCAGAAATGGCATAACAAGATGTGAACTGAGGGTCAGAAATAGCATTAGAGAGAAAGAGGAAATTACCACAACAGCTAGTAATATCGAGGAACGAATTATCCACCAGTAATTCATGTTTATAGTCCGCAACCAGCATCTGAAAAAGAAAAGCATTGAAGGGAATATCAGTCAACCAGAAACATATATTGGACACCTCACATGTTTCTGGACAAGGTTCGCTGTGTAGCACATTTTGCAAAGCTATTTTGCAACTCCAGCTAAAACAGAAAGCCTTTCTCTCTCTGGCTGATGAAGGCAGATGCACAACATAGATGTGGGTTTTTAAAACTTCAAATAACAAGCAGTGTCTGTGCATTTGCATAGTGTGCCCTTAAAATCAATCTCACCCCTTTTACTGTTAAGTACATGTCCATTAGAAATTAAGAGCACAGCAGAAAACTCAGGCGCTAGATGTTAGCATGAAATATTAAGAAGGTGCAAGCAGCTCATCCTGGAAGAGGTAAAATATGTTGGTGTGAAAAGGTTATTTGCAGCCAAACCGCCTGACAACTTTTTTAGACATGCTGTTGACATGAATAAGTAAAATCTAAAAAAAAATTTGGAGCACTTTCATAGCACAGTCAGGAGTAAAAGAAAAAGGAAAGGAGAGACAAGGACAGCAGAAACTTACTCTTGGTTTTCATACATGTATTTAGCGATCACCCACGGCACAAGGAATATTAAAGGGGTACCTGTGAAAAAATGCAAAACAGTCATTTTGCACATCAGTGTTATAACCTTTAATCTGCTCTGGTTTAATTTTGTGTCGTGAAAAACGCATCATACAGCACATAATTAACTTGTGTCCCCTGCTTTATTGCTTCGCACGTGCAAACACACACACTCACAGACGCACAGCAGGCCAGCTCACCCCAACCAATGCACAGGTAGATGTTGAAGTAGTTCCTCTCTGTGAACACAGTGATGACCAGGAGGTTGTTGAGGTAGATGCCTTCCACCAGCAGCCAGTAGCTGTTGGCCATGATGCTGTACTGCATCATTACCACGGCAACGCGGCAGCCAACCGTTGTCTGCAAGACGGCAATCAGGCTTATTGCACAAATAATATAGCTGTGTGGTGTTACCTTGTTTAACTGATGTGAATGCTGAGATCTTTGCCACAGCAGATGGGAGCAATGTGGGCTTGTCGCAATCATAGCATACGAAATCTTTAATCTGCACCAGCTGTGACACAAACACAATCTATATGTCATTGCATTTGGTCCCGCTTTTATGGATAATTAGCTCCTACAATCATGTATTACCCTTAAGACTATTTTCCACACAACTATTTTCACTTTAACTACAACCAACCCCTTTTTTTCTACTATTACAATACATATATCTATCTTGCTGTCTTTATATTGTATTATTTGTACATGTTTACATGATACAACCTTTATAGTTTTGTCATGTTTTGCAAATCCTTAGGGACTGTATGTGAATTATGGAAGTGGGAAGGATGTTAAATTTCATTTTTAACTTATACTAACTACAAAACCCTTGTTGTATTTAGAACCTTAGTTTGTTTTTTCTCAAATGCAGCTCCTTGTCCCTAATACCTCAAATTATAGTATTGTTTTTGTGCAATTCTTTCCATTATTTATAACATTAGACATGTAAGATGCTGAAATCTAACATAAAATGTCAAAGTACAATTTAGAAGTTGATAGAAGATCATGGAAGACATAGTTTGAAGAATTTTATAAGGACTATCTTAACCTTTTCTGGACAAAATTTTAACTCTATGATGCAGAAAAAAAGTGACAAAGGAAATAACTTTTATTGGAGATAACATTAAGTTAAATGGGATAATTAAATTTCCTAAAAAGACACAGGATAATGCGCCACTGGAAATACAAGAACCATCATTTGGGATTTTTTGTTTCCTTTCTTTTCAATGACCCTCTGAACCCTCAGCCGTTTCAGGGCATTTTTTACTCTTGTCACATCTTTATTTACTGTGTGCTCATTTTCACTGCAATTATAAAATCTTCCCCTTAATGGAAACAACACAACTATGGCCTGAGGTGGAGACAGCTCAAAAATGTCCTTTGTGGTGTATGACAGAAATAGAATCCCATAAATCATGACAAAGACAAAAACAAAAGCTGAAAAAAAGATAGCAGCATGTACAGCATTTTTCCAAATGCCCTGAGGTGTTACCAGCACTAATAAAAGGTAGTTCTATATGCTACAGATATTCTGCTATTACATTTTTAACGTGCTTCCATCATTGTCACCTGTCTGTGTTAAACACAGCCTGAATTTTTGTCAGATCATTGTTGGTCACAGCTGATGACTAAATAGCTGCACTGAGGGGTGCAGAATTTTAAGATTTTTACGGAACTGGTTTTGGAGAAAATGGTTCAAATTTTTAAACGAGGCATGTGGAATAAAGTGATATTGGTAGATTTTTACATTTTGCTAACAAAACTGCATATTATAGATGAGTAGTTCAAGGACCAATGGAAAATTGAAAATCCATCCATCCATCCAGTATCTACATTATCATTAGGGTTGCAGGGGGCTGGAGTTTATCCCAGCTGACTGTAGTGAAGGCAGGGAACACCCTGGTCAGGTCGCCAGTCTGTCACTGGTCTACGCATAGAGACAATGTAGAATAACTGAGCATGTTTTCGGACTGTGGGAGGAAGCCGGAGTACATGGTGAAAGCCCATGCATGCACAAGGAGAACATGCAAACTCGATGCAGAAAGATCCCAGGCCCAGGCCAAGACGCGAACCGGGGATCTTCTAGCTGCAAGGTGACGGTGCTAACCACCGAGCCACTGTGCAGCCCCTTTGAAAATCCAGTGATTCTTTATTTGTACAGCACCTTGCTCTGATAAAATGTCTCATTTTGGACTGACAAGAACTACCCTCCAGACTATCTTCCACTTCTAGAAATCTGAGTACACTCCCTAAATGATCTCTGTACAACACCGGCCAATATAGTTTGTTGTTTAGCTGCAGATCACCTCATTGTTGACCAGCAGTTCCACTGGAGGCATAGATGCACGAGGGAATCCCTGTTCCTGGTCTCTGCTGAGATCCTGTGACGCGTGGTTGGCCTCCAAAAGAGCATCTTTGATGAGAATGGACAGTGCTCGTAGGATGAAGGAGGCAAACAGATTCATGTGGATGTTGTTCCTCATGCAGTGCAGTTTCCTGATGAATGAGAGGCAACAGTGGTCGACATGGTAATCTGTGTTTTTTTCACCTTAATCCATTATTTCCAGAAAAACTGCAATGGAGTTTTGTACATAGATATCATGATTTCTATCTTTTGTACAAGTCAGCTGGAGTTGTTTCCTCATAACATAGTCCAATTCTGAGAGTTTCTTTGACTGAAAATCATTATTACCTGAAAAATATAAGGATGCCAAGAGCCAAGACTAAAGCTACCAGGGATAAAGAATAGCCCACTGTGTACATGACCCAGATATAGTCATAGTAGTGCTGCAAAATAAAGCACAAAAAATACAAACATCTTAGATTTTTTTCTGTTATCTGCATGAAATGATGATATGTGACAATGGTCTAATCTGATTTAGTCCAATCTGTAAAATAAAACTTTTTCACTGCAGAACTTTTAGGACTATCAATTCATTGAGAGTATTTCATTATAATTATAACAATTTAAGCAAAATCTGTATAGTGACAATACATTTCCATAAGATAAAAATGCCAGTATTTTTTTTTGTTTTGCACTTGATATAAATTCTGATATTTTACCTGAATTTATTTATTTATTTTTTTTGGGCAGCGGTTTCTACCAAACATTTTTTTAAAAAAAAGACTTTTCTTTTTTTTACATTATATGACATGTGTTATCAAATTAAAGAAAAAAATGAATTCAAAAATCTACATCTAATATGTGACTGCTAAATTAGTTCATGCAGACCAAATATTTATTCTTGTTCGATTCTCTTTACCACATCTAAGACCAATGTGAAAAAAACGTTTCCTACCAGACTTGGATCGTGAGAATCACACTCGCTGGTGTTCTTCGCAGTCATCCACTGGCCGCTTGCATCACATTCCTGATACACCATCCCATGCTGAACTACAAACACACACATGCAGCCTCTTTGATTTACTGGGAAGTCCAGTCTGGACAGACAACTGTCTTTGTCTGTAGGATATTTTAACTCTCCTGTTGTCCTCATCACCAAAAAATATTGTTTCCTTGTCTGAAAAAAATCCAAACATTCAACAAAAAAATTCCACAAATTTCTGAAAATTTGCAAAACCTTCAGGAAGAAAATTCCAATAATTCCTTAAAAGTTTTCATTAAAAGTTTTATTTAAAAAAGAATCCCCCAAATTTGGCAAGAAAATTCTTGTAAATATTTTTTTTTTAAAATGAGTAAAAATCTTCCAAAAAAATCCTAAAAATATCTAAAGTGATCACATATATATCAGTAAAATTTCTAATATTTTCTTTGAGAACATTCACAAAAAAATAAACCAAAATCCAGCAAATTTTGCTGGATTTTGGTTGATTTTTTGTGAATGTTCTTAAGAAACATTTTTAACATCTCTTTTTTTTCCACCAAAAAATGTTCAAAGATTTCCCAAAAATGTTGAAAATGTGGACATCAGAAGTTTCACTGTGAAAATATATATTTTTTCCACATTTTCAAACTTTACAACAGGTCAATTTTGACCCACGGGACAACACGAGGGTTAAAACACCCTGCATCAACATGACTGGTATACATTGTGTATCCACAAAATCACACATCTCTTACCTTTATGGTGCCATGGCAAATACCACGGACACGCCACACTGACAGTGCTGTTTGGGAGTCCGTCTGGCCAACAGGCATAATTGTCAAAAGTCCTGTTGCACACAAGACCTAGGGTTAAAAACAAAAAAAAACATCAGATATGGGTGAGATTGTTGCCTACAATCATAGCCCTTATATATTAATCTCCGCTGGTCTGAGTCATAGACTACAGTAACGTGTCTTTGAAGTGATGGCAGCCAATTTGGAATTGGTCATAATCATGGTCTTTCATCTTGACTTCAGAGACCCTCATAATGACCTTCCCCTTACATCACATCTTTCATCTTTAGACGTTGTAAATTATCTCTACTGATCGTATAGAAAGCTGGATGTTCAGGTGTAGAAAATGATGCATGTTACTCACTAATGGGATGACAAGGAAGTTACGTCAGAGCTGCGGAGTAAGAGACCAGAGTGCTGGGATTGTGCGAGCAGTGAGGGAAAGGGCTTTTTTGCTTTCCGGCTTTATCACCCAGGTATAGAACATGGTAACTGACTATAATGCAACTGAACAGCACACTTTGTTGATGGAGTGAGCACTTTTCACTTAGCATGAGCAGACAGTGAGAGTAGTGCAGCAGATACAGTGTAATAATGGGAGTGACTGCAGTGTGTTATGCAGCGGTCTAAGCAGTGAGTGGAAACTGCTGATCCATCGTCTGGTAACCAAACTATTGCCAGCTTTTGATAGCCGCCACTGTGCCACAAGATGACAGTACATGCTCATTTTTATTTCTAATGTGTATCCAAAGAAAAACACAGTTTCCTTTCTTGGGAATGTTACTGGGTTGCAATCAATAATTTAAAACGATGGTTTATGTTACACTTTCAAGTTCCAAGTTTAATATCTATAATCCTACATAATCCTAGGTAATGAGTGTAATATTTATATATTAACTATGGATTACATTACTACTTGTGACAGAGTTCAGTCACAGAGACAAGTCAGGGACATAATGCAGGTTTATGACCCACACTTACTATAAATACCTCATTCAAATATTGCAGTCCATAATATTTCTCTCCAATTCTCTCCTCTGTTCAGGGATTCATTGTGTCACTGCCCTGGGTGATTGTGCTCCTTCTCATTTTTGTAGGATTAACCTCCTCACATTCTGTATGCAAATTTCTATGTGTGAGTTTCTTCTGCAAATCACTACCTGTGCTGTCTCACCTAAATCTGATTCAACATCTGACTGGACCAGCATACAATGCTGACCTCCAGTCAAGCCATGTCAAACTGTACAACTGATTTTAAAAGTGCTGCCAACCCTAATTCAGAATTGTATGAATTTGAGACTGTAGTTCCCTGTTCGGAGGTTAGGCTAGATCAGGGGTTCTTTCCTTGAATAAAGCCACTTAATGTTTGCATAAAGTATTTGACATTTGATGGCGAGCTACTCCTTCATGTACCTTTTTTGTTTTGGGAAACACAGGTGACTTTGGTGCTTTTATTTTTGTTAAAACAGAATGGATAGGTGTGTTTTTAACTTCCCTTAGTGAGCTGGGCTGGAACAAGTTGGGGCTTAACTGTAATCTTTGTCACAACTGTCCCTTTGGAACCTATTTTAGGGCCATTTTTGGGAAAGATAAAAAACAGCTACTCCAGAGCCGGTACTTCTGAAAAGCCAAAAAAACTGCTTTATAGGTCACAATACTGCTTGGATAAACATGGAAAAGGCAACACGGTTGGCTAAATTCGGAAATGTCACGGCATAAAGTTCACTATGTAGGCTTCATGACAAACTCTCCATAGTTTTTTGAGTTGGTGGAGACCAAAAACAGAGATAAAAGTATGACTACATTAGATTTATACTCATAAGATGGGGAGAAATATAACAAAATTTATTTCTTTGGCTCTATTGGATGTGCAGAAAACCAATTGTTTGCTAACAAGTTCATATTAGCTGTATATGATATTTTTTCATGATGTGCTTATATTATATTATACTTCCCCGAAGTGACCAAAAGTGAGTTTTTTTTTAACCGAAATCACATATTTGAAGTCCAGTACATCCAGTATGTTTAACTCACCAGTGCTTGGTGGATCTCTGCTGTTGTTGTGTTTACACTCTTCCATGTACAGCTTCCAACTCTCTATCAGCTTATCCAGGGTAGCAGTAGGAGACACCTAATGGCATGGTTGAAGAACACAGAAGACAGTTCAATAACATTTATGTGGAGCAAGCAAGAAAAATGTAGAGAATGTGAGCTTCACAGAAGCCATTTGGCAAACTGGGATTCATTTGTTCCCCTTGACTTCATATATACAGTAGCTGTAAACAATCCGTACTCATGCCTGGGATATAATCCATCAAGATGACGCTGTGCCCCACTATAATATGTGTCAGTGTGAGGGGGGGCTTGAGTTTCTTAGCAATGCATTTAGGCTTACACAATACATCTCACTGGTTTGCTTCAGCAGAACTAAAGAAACAACCTCCTTACTGTGAAGGCCACTGGCTAATGGAGGTTCAGACAACTTACTGGGAGGCTTGTAAGCTCTAGGAAAAGAATGCACGTTATGCATGCATGGGTGTGTGTGTGTTCCTTTAACCCACCTGGATGCTACAGGAGACAATGAGCATTGCCAAAAAGAGGAAGAGCCGTGACATCCCTTATTCCTGCTGTTGGTGCTGGGAGGGGATACTGCAGGACAGGAAGGGGTTTTCACCTCATAAGGGGTTTATCTACACTCGCCACACAGCCTAAATGACACAGAGACACACAATTCATCAAAGCTCATTGTAAACACACTGATTATTAACCTTGGCACAGCTTGGCCGTACAAAATGAATTACCAAACAGGAAAAGGCTTGGTCATATCTATCACACTACAATTACTCCAAATTTAGAAGTCATACAAAAGAAGACATAAAATGAAAAGCTCTGTTTAACTTAGCCAGAGGTAAGGACATCCACTGTGAGCCTGACCAGTCCCACTTCTACTACCCAGTATAACTGACTGAAGGGAGGAGGATCTACCGGTAACCAGACTGTCCAGAACACCAATAGAAGGTCAAAAACCTCCAAGAAATGCTGTTTGTCCCCATCTGTGAGACAGCTGCAGCTCAGTAGAGCTACATTAACTTGGTGACTCACATTTGGTTGCTGTCCACCTCAGTATTAAAGCCAGTCAGTGTTTGGTCGAACGTGTGTCAGTGTGTGCTAGAGGTCACTCACCTGCGTATCGATTGCCGCAAACTCCCGACAAATTTGGCTGAAGCCGGAGAACGGAACGAAATCTGAAACGTTTCTGCAAAAAACACCTTGACCATGGAAACATTTTTGGCTAAAACGTTTCAAATTCCATTCTGTTCTAGTCTCGTGGCGGGTAGGAGGACGGGTTCATGTTGATGCATGAGCAATTTCTTTTGTTTACTGGGGGCAAGTATTTGTTCAAGTGATAAGAGCACAATGTTTCATGACAGATGGACAGCATGTAATGTATGAGGTTGGGAAAACCTGAATTTAACAACTTTTTCAGTCTGCGTATTGACTGGAAATGTCAACAAGTTTCTAAAATCTGGGGTAAAACAGCAGCTGGGAGGTTCCAGCCACAATCCTAATGTCTGCCCTATATGTAACAAATCTGTACTGGAAGTCAGACTTGATAATATCTAAACCAAAGTGCTTTCTAAATGGCCTTTTCAGTGAAATAACCACTGGATGCAGTTAACATTAGCTATAGCGCAGACTGACTGATTGCTGTGGGCGCCTGAGGGATCAGAGCTACTCTTGTCTGGCCTGACATCGGTTCAGGACTGGTCCAGCTCAGATCACAGCCCTTAGCCCTATCAGACATGCTGTCGTCATAATCCAGTTTCCACCGCTGTTGCTGATGTTGTTATACATTGATTTTACAGCAATGTAACAGCCTTATAACAAACAAATATGTTGGCTGTCGCTCAAGCATTTCACTCCAGGTGCAGGTCATTAAAGGCGTTGAAAGTCTGCCAAACACAACTTCAGGTCAAACTAATGACATGTACAAAACAACAGCCACACTACGTCAATCACACTGCATTGCGAAGGAAGCTCTGTAATACCAAACAGCTGCAATGGAAGTGTCTCAGGTTAGTTCTTACCAGAGAAAGAGGTCAGACATCATTCTGTGATTGGATGACGCTTCAGTCCTAGTAAAGCACGCATGTGGGCGAGAGCATGTTCTTCCTTAGGGCATAAATGTTACGCCATGTGTGGCAGTTTTTAAGGGGTTTCCCTCTTCCCACACTCACTCACTCTCTCTCTCTCCCCACACACACTCACAAAGACTCATTTTGTAACACGGTCAGCCGGCCTGCACCACTTTCTGCAACTTAGCACCAAGCAGAGAACAATGATTAACCAAACGGCATTCTCAGTTGAGTATTGCAGGAGGGATGACGAAACGGAGAGGAACAGATAGAGGGTGTTTCAAAGTGAGAAAAAAGAAAGTTTCTCAACCTGGCCCATGACCGCATTTCCATGTCCTGACAATGCACAGAGTAACCATTACATAGTTTAGTTGTCTGTTAAATTTGAAAATGGCACGTCTTACACCATGAGAATGGGTGGAGATCCAGACACACTGTAGAAAAATTATGTCAACTTAATCACTTAGTATCAGCAAAAATCCTGACTTTACTTAGGTGAGTAAATGATGTTTTGATGATCTTTAGACCAAACTGTTTCCTCCTCCCAGCCTCCTCAAATTTCAAACTGGCTGCATAGATGTAAAGCTCTCAGCTTTTCTTCATACTTTATCTGCATATTTTTAGATGTAACAACATCACATGCCCCACAGCTGAGGACAAAACAAGGTTCTCCCTAGAATAAAGATACACTGCTTGCAATGTTAAAAAAAAAAGAACACGAAGCCAGAGCACAAGAGAATGTCTAAAGAAACATCTGGTGTGTTTCTAAATCTCTCATGCAAAAATAATGTGCAGATGCGTCACATACAGTATGTCTGCTTGGATGCTTCGTATGCAGGATGATGGGACTCATCAGCCATTTGGCGGGAGCTGGAGTGGAACTAATGGGCTTCGAGGTGTGGGACTAATTAGGCTTGTATATTCTGCTGTTATGATCGCCGGCCAGAGCTGTATCACTCAGGGCTTCCACTTAGCTCGCTCAGTTCGCTGTGACTTCAGACCTATCAAGGTCTTCTGAAACATGTGTTGTTTTACCCCACTTGCCCTCTGTTCCAGGAAAAAAACCTGGCGCTTTTATCACTATTGTTGCACATCTGATTTAAGAGGAGCAACAGCAGCTGAGCGAGCCAGAGCAACCCTTTGAGGTTCCTTTAGTTTCTTCATACTCAAGCAAGTTACTAAGTCAGAAGTGCTTCATGTCTGCCTGGATTTGTGTTCAATGTGTGAAAATGATGCAATGTCGATCTTTTTAGATAAATAAACATAAAGACTAAAGAGCTGTTGGATGGACAGGATGGACAGTTCCTTGTTTGAATAATACTTGGTCATTTATTTGTACTTGTGTAAAAACAAAACACTCCGACAAACACAAATGCATGACGCAAATTCCCCGAATGTTGCAAACAACATAAAAACTGTTCAGTGTTCAAGTGCATGTTGGATGGCTTAACACAATGGCCACAAACAATCGCTGCTGTTTGTTGGAGAGTACTTACTTTCATTTCATTACACTGTCTAACAAATAAAATTACAAAAGGAGGGTTATGCGTGCATGAATGCGTGGCAGAGGGGAGCACCAAGGAAAAACAAACCTCTTTGAAAACACAATAACTGTCCGACTCAGAAAATGCCCCTGAGCGGCAATCTGTCACTCGGCTTTCCAAACACAGAAGTCAAACCGTCCTGCCTTGCCCATCATCTTTGCCATTCATGAGGCCTAAGCGAATTTATAAAACACTTTTCTGAAATATCACAAACGTTAATACAAGAATATGGCACAATTTTTGTTGAGCTATGCGCCATATTCTTCTAGCTTCCCATGCGTCGCCTAAATTAGCCGAGGCAAAGCTCCCCATGCTCATACCTTAGGGCTGCAGATGGTACACTGAGCATGACAGTGCTAGATGAGAGCCCCACTATCTGATAATAGGGTGACGCAGAGTTCAGAGGAAACAGATCATCGTGCTGGAACACATTCTGCAGCAATGAAGGCAGGATATTGCTTCAATCTAAGCATCGCACTCTGCTTGACGAACCTGATCTTTAGCTTGATAGCACAATTATCTGAATATAAAACAGAAATTAAATCAGCTATTTGAACTATTTTTCCTTTTTCTGTGGGATGTTCTGTAACAATTATCATATCATAGATCATATTAGAATGGATTAGCCCTTTTTAATGTCAGAAAAAAAATATAATTCCAGTCTTTTTTTCCACAGTAGCACTTTATCTGAGCTCCTCCTATTTATCTTCTTTAATTTCGGTCAGAGATTTCCAATGGTCCTGAGAAATTCTTTGGAAAAAATTCTTGAGAGCGTGCATAGAGCTGACCCACTTGGCACTCGCTGCTTAGAAAAAGTGCCAAAGTATTTTTGAGAGCGACATTTCCTCCATACTCTTTCTTTAAACTTTTACAAGAATGTTCAGATCACTGTGGCTCAACATGAAATTCATCCTGACAGACAGCTTTCTCTTCATGTCCGACTGGGCCAAAAACACTTCAGCAAATATTAAACAAAAGTTGTTGGGGTTTTTTTTGCAGAATCTGGTTTAAACAATTGACATGCTCATAAGCAGGATTCAGCAGGACCAACAGGTCAAGGAGGACAACATTGATGCTGTGGGGAAGAAGTTGCAGGAATTACCACAAGCTGCTGAATTGATGCCTGTGCTGTGTTTTGTCATGAACCTGTCTGTCTGTAAGTCAGTGTTAGTATACTGTGTTGTTGTATTGTCTAGAACACGTCCCTTAGTGTTGTTAGTCAGCAACTCAATGTTGTTTGTTATGTCATTTGAGGACAGGTCTCTCTTGAGAATGAGACCCCGTGTCCCAATGAGATTACCTGCATAAATAAAGGTTTAAAAAAAAGAAAAAACATAAAGAAAAATAAAAAAGCTTAGATTTGGTTATATTTTCTGACAGAACTGCACATCACAGATCATAGATCACGGACCTTCAGAAGTTTAAAAATCCAATAGCTTTTTGTTTTAATGACTTGTGCAATTTTTTTACCGACAACATTATTTTCAAACCCACTGGAAGGTTTGATTCTCCAGAGGGCTAAAACGAAGAACACTGAAAATGGGGTCCCACTGAGCTCGATCCCACAGAGTTCACACCTCATTACACTTAACAATCCCCTGTAGAGCATATTCAGTCTTTACTCCAAAAACAAGTAACCATCCTCTGTATTATCATAACCTAATTTGGTCAGTCAGTCTCTCTGGACAGTTGAGTTTGTTGAAGGATCTGACATGTCGTTGTCCCTGGGGACTGCTGGTGTTCCTCTGCTTAATGGTGTTTGGAAAATGTGTCAAGGTTTTACTTATCCTCCTTCACTTACACAGGCTTTTACACAGATTCTACATTTTTCCAAGCCTCAATGAATATGATGATTTTCATGAAATGGGACTTTTTAAAATATTCACCAACTGGCTTACACTGTTCTTACGTGTTTGCACTTTAGAGATGTGTTCAAAAAGCCAACAGGACTTTGTATTTCACTGAATATAAAGGTGAATGTTAACAGAATGACAACCTCCAGTCTATATATAAACAAACTGGACAAAGGAGCCCATTGTGTCTTTCTAACACAATAACATGGCAAGCGACAATGCATGCAATCCTCAAAAACAAATGGAAAAATTGTGATTCAGTCTTCAGCAGCCGTGCAATGTGGCTAACCTCTGAAGCACTCAAAATGTTTGTCACTGACCCTGTTGCAGCATAGCAGCAGTTCAGATTGTGACCCATCCGAGGATGCATCCATAGCGGCAGTGACCCAGCAGCTGGATGCTCCCAACCTCTTCTGTGCGCTGGCTATTTACATGTTTTGATAAACCTATTCAGAGGTCACTTCTGATGAATGTGAGTGGAAAACAATGACGAGCGGTTGTGTAACATTTGAGATGTACCTGTGTTGTGTGAGTGTGTGAGGCTTTTCTGCGCTGAGCTTGTGTGTGGGAGGTGTTTGGCTGTGGCTGGATGCCGCTTCATACACTCTTTGGTGAGGTGCACTGGACCTACAAACCGCTGTGAAGCTACAACAACAACCCTGCAGGGAGTCTTTGGTAAGCAGTTACCATGTTCACTATGCTACAGTGTTTTCACTGTATGGCTCAGCTGAGTTTTGTCATCATCACAGCAAAGAATGAGCTCCAATACCTAACTAACTTCTGAGGGTATTTTGTGCATAATTTATCTGCAAGAGCGCTGAAAATTCTCCTTTTCTTAGTATATACTACCTTTCAAAAGTCTAGGGTTACCCAGGCAATTTCACGTTTTCCATGAAAATTCACATTTTTATTCATGTGCTAGCATAATTGCAGAAGGGTTTTCTAATCAGGGCTGCACAGTGGTGTAGTGGTTAGCACTTTCGCCTTGCAGCGAGAAGATCCCTGGTTCGCGTCCCGGCTTTCCCGGGATCTTTCTGCATGGAGTTTGCATGTTCTCCCTGTGCATGTGTGGGTTTTCTCCGGGTACTCCGGCTTCCTTCCACAGTCCAAATATATGCTGAGGTTAATTGATTATTCTAAATTGCCCGTAGGTGTGAATGTGAGAGTGATTGTTTGTCTATATATGTAGCCCTGCGACAGACTGGCGACCTGTCTAGGGTGTCCCCTGCCTTCGCCCGAGTCAGCTGGGATAGGCTCCCGCCCCCCCCGCGACCCTAGTGAGGATTAAGTGGTGTACAGATAATGGATGGATGGATGGGTTTTCTAATCATCAATTAGCCTTTCAACACCATTAGCTAGCACAATGTAGCATTAGAACACAGGAGTGATAGTTGCTGGAAATGTTCCTCTGTACCCCTATGTAGACATTCCATTAAAAATCAGCTGTTTCCAGAGAAAATAGTCATTTACTACATTAAGAATGTCTACACTGTATTTCTGTTTCATTTAATGTTATCTTCATTGGAAAAAAATGCTTTTCTTTCAAAAATAAGGACATTTTTAAGTGATTCCAAACTTTATTCACCTTGTTAGAATGTCATTTTTGTTGTTGTTGTTGTTGTTTTTAAAGCTAGAAAATACATCATAAGCTAAATGAGCAATTAAAACCATGACTAGGTGCACTGATGTCATTCTCATTTTGGAGTTTTGTACATCATAAATCCGAGGAACCAATCCTGTCAACTTACAGAGCGTAGCTTTTTGTATCATTATTTCTCTTCAGAATTGGTTTCCAGTTCCAACATGTATGGCTAAATTACTCCAATATTACAACTTGCCATTGAGTAGCTCAAAGCACTTTTAAAGTGTTTGATCTTCATTTTGAGACAATTCACCAACAACATGACAATTCAGTAGAGATGCAGGTACAAGGATAGACATAAACAGGGAGGTTGGTTGCTTAGTTGTAGAAAAGGCTGTTAAGGAAGAGCATCAATGAAGAAAAGAAAGGCAGCCGCTAGTATAGAGGAGGCAAACAATTCCTTCCTATAATTCATTTTCCATTTGTTGCATTAATCACTATTACCAAAGGCTAATGTCTTTTGCTGTCTTCTGTCATACAATGGGAGACACAGTGACATCTTGGGCTCAATCAGAAAGTAAAATGTGAATGAATGTCTGCATCATTGTTTCCAAAAGTGTCTGTATCTGTTTCTTCCAGACTACAACTCAGCACCAGAGGTTTCATAAGAAAATTAGGTCAGCAGTGTTTCCAAAATGTGTCTATTTAAGGGCACAGACATATCAAAGAAAACGCATTTCAAAATGAAAATTTTATTATATGGGTGTAACTGAAGAAGCAATGGGTCAGACTAATGAAAAGCTAAACAACGTGACTGCTTATTTCCTATTTACATAGAGTGAATTGATCAGATACAGGTAAAAAGAAGTTGTTCAAATTAACATTATGTTAGCTGCTCAGGTGGGTTTCTCTTTTCCATTTTGCCAACTGAACCTGAGTGTAACCTGTATGAGAGCGTCAGTGCCAAACAAGACTGCCGCAGAGCAATTTTGGTGTCAGAAATTACAGCTTTTATGCAAAATTACGAGGCATCTGCCTCGCATGTTGTTCTCTGCCTCAAATTGCTTTAATGGAACTTTGCATTTCTGTGAAAGGGTCAATTTATCGAACAATCTGAACAAGGAATCAAAAGAATCCAAACCACATGCAAGATTTAAAAATGTAATTAAAACCAGCATACTATTAAAATGCAAAGAAATAAATTAAGAGTATCATAGTGTTTGTTATGAGAGAAAACTGATAGGAATGAGAGTGGCTTTGCAGGCCTCTCAGACTTCATAGTCATTTTGTTTGTTGTTTGTTTTTAATGCTCATTGTGAATTGATTGTTTGTTATACAGCAGCAGATTACATAAGTTTATTCTTCTTTCCGCTCCTTTTCATTCAAAAGTCGGACATTTTTGTTGTTTTATTGCATTGAATTGTTTTTCTCTTCTGTCAGTGAATGAAATAAAAACCTAACTACTACTAACTAACTAACTAAATAACTAACTAACTAAGTAGCTTCCAGAATCCTAATATGACTGACATGTTTGGTTAAATACTGTATTACCCAATCAGTCCACTTTCCTGTGCGTTACATTATATGGCAGCTGTCAAACTGTCCCACATGCTTGCCACTGGCCGCTATTAAATGACCTGAATAATGTCATACATCCACCCGCAGCTGATTATGTCACTTGATACGTGAAGTGATTGTTCAGACCCTGCACCACTACATCATTTTCCTCCTGGTAGGCACTTCTATGTGCAGCAACCAGGACTGCTCTCTTCATCACAAGATTGTCAAGATTTCCATTACACAAAGCATGCTGCTTTGAAAGAGTAGATTACACTAACCCTGAGCAAAGCCGCGCCAATCACACCTCCTCAGAACTAGAAGTTTCCAACTAGCTGCTGCTTACCACAAAATGAACCACGATTAGGTTCCTGAGATTACAAACGTGATCTTGAGACAACAGTATAATTAGAGTCCAGCAGTGTTGCCAGCAAAGAGCGGGAAACACCATCCTGTAGATACTGTCTGAGCTTGGCAGGAATAATGCTGTGCACGATTCAAATATGAAGAGCTCTTAGCTTATTTGTCTCTGGCCGTGTACTTGCTGATATTCACTGACCTAACTGGCTTGAGGACGCAGGGAAAAGGATTTGGATAAATGGGAACACACTGGTACCTATAAATCTGCATTGCATACATTGTTTCTGCACTAACAACTACAGATTCATTATTAAATCCATTTATAATATACAATGCAAATAATATGCCAGGATATAAACACACCAGGGTATTTCACAAAGTTATCAGTCTCATCCAGAAACAAGTGGTCTAACTTCTATTTTGGGGCACAACTGTGCACTATAAAGCCACTTTGTCCCTCACTGTCCCCAAAAACTCCAATGTTTGAAGCAATCAAAGAGAAAAGTAAAAAGTTTTGAGCTGGACAATGCTAGGACGATGTGCCCACATGTGCTGGCAGAAGCAGACAAATGTGGTTTAAACTGTTGAACCTATCTCACCCAATCTACCTCTGTCTGACTTCTGTTTCCAAAACTGAAATCCCACTTGTGCAGTCCATTTTCAGAGTTTCGATGATGTCATCCATGCTGCTGAGGAGAATCTGGAGGCTCAATATGTGATCTTCTTCAGAATAGCAAAGTTTGAACATCTCTGGGTCAAGTGCATTTAAGTTAAAAGAGACTGTGTTGAAAACTGATGCAAAAACAGCCTCTCCCCTGGTGAGGTCGTGAACTTTTTGAAGTATCCTCATATTTTGCACTGATTATATTAGTACAAATGTATCTAACTTGTACTAGTGGGAGTCAAAGTCCTCTGCTCATTTTGAGTGTTTGGCAACTTGCTGTACACTAAGCCAGAGACCTCTACCGCTGAGAGAACCACTCAAGTACTGCAAATACAAGTTTGAGGTACTTCTACTGAAGTGTTTTTATGTTATACAACTTTCTGTTCTATTGCTAGAAACATTTTATGCCACTGTGTTCTTTTTCTAGTTTTGATACTTGTTACTTTGATAACTAAAAGGTCTGCGAGCCCACACAGGTGCTTTAAATTACTGAATATAACTCAATTTAAGTTGAAGCTGTGTGGAAAAACACTGAGATATGTAATGTGATCAAACTTATAGGATTTTTGTTTGTGTTTCTACTCTGACCTCAGTGCAATTATGCTGAACCCATCTGAGCATCAGAACGAGGACAAACATACAGTCCAACCTGAACCAATTCACATCTCAGCAGTCCGGTCTAAAGCTGCCAGATGAATTCACTGGACAGAAAATGCAAAGCAGTGACTTGTGACTGCAAAAAAAAAAAAAAACACCTTATAAAGCACAAAACTAGCAAAGCATCTCAGACCGGTCTCATGAGAATAAACAAAATGGACCTGTCGTGGTGATAAATTGCTCTATGACATTCACAGCATTTGCCTGAGATTTGGTATAAACAAGCAAGCAAGGAGCAAAGCGAACGTAGCAGTTTCACCTGTCAGCACCGGCAAGTTCACACGAAAAGTCCTGTCTGTGAATTGAAAACAATCCTCACTGTGACATTTACTAAAAGCATTATCTGTGCCCAAACTAATCGGGGAGGATGTTCATTCTATGCAGGGTTTTACGTGACATGATGCGCAACGATATACTGCAAAAACAGGGGCTGTGTTCCAGCATGTTGAGTGATGCAATGACATTGTGTTTACTCCATTGCAGTAAATGTCAAGATTAGGACCAAAACAAGAACATGTCCATACCTCTGTATGTGTGTGTGTGTGTGTGTGTGTGTGTTGGGGGGGGGGGGGGGGGGGGGGGGGGTCATGTCAGAGGTGTTTTTATGATGCTTTAACATCATACAACCTCACTCAGGGTTAATAAAGGCTTCAGTTCAGGGACAGGACCAGCTGTTTGTTAAACACTGTTATCTAAACCAAGACCACACGATTAACCAGAGGTGTTTTTATGATGCTTTAACATCATACAACCTCACTCAGGGTTAATAAAGGCTTCAGTTCAGGGACAGGACCAGCTGTTTGTTAAACACTGTTATCTAAACCAAGACCACACGATTAACCTGCCTAATTAAGTCCAAGGGGTGCTAGGTCTGTTATGTGAGATAAACAAAAACTGAAAGAAAGACAAAGGGAAAACAAGTCACATTTCATGCACAAACACACACACACATCCCTGAAGCAAAATACAAAATAAACAAGAAAAGCAATCAGAAAGTGTAGTACTCTGCCAAAGCTACTCAGTCGTTGTATCATTTCCGACGGCTGAAATCTTGAAAAAATTTGTGGCAAAAATAACGGCACCATACAATGTGGCCATTTAATACAGATGTACCCACAAACAAAAAGACCTTGCGCTTGAATGCAGGCATGTCTTATGCATGTGTACGTTACGTACGGATACCGAATTTCGTGACCCAAGTATGTAGCGGGTGGCAGGAATCGATTGGGACTCAGAAACACCCCCAGAATTTAATCAATTGTTCCTTGTATCATGTCTGACGGATAAGTCCCGAAAAGTCTGGAATGGTTGATTTGTAGTAGGATCGCAATTATGTCATCGTCAACAGACAGCTGACGTAGCGTTCACTTGCTGTCATGGTTACAGTGACGCTGCAACGCTATCTATCAAGGATACAGAAATGTTTAACAAATTCGTGGATCCAGACTATAAGCCGCATCACTGCCAAAACCTAATGAGGTGGTCCTTGTGTCATTTCTGACCTTTCCTGAAAATTTCAATCAAATCTGTGAGTCCATTTTTGAGCAATGTTGCAAATAGACAGGCAAACAGACGAATGTACGCCAATCGTCACATAACTCCACTGCGTTCCTTGGCGGAGTAATTAATACATGCACAAGAAAAAATACAACAGTAGGAGTAAAGAAAAAAGCAACTTGGCAGAGTCACAAAGCAGATCGGGAAACTTTCAAATTTCATGATTGTGGTAAGGAGACATGAGGGAACAAAAATGGCAACACTGATGCTTGTGGTAGGTGTTGTGTGTACTGTATGGTCACTAATAAGATTATATGAAATTCTCAAATACCAAAACAAACAACAAAGTTGAGAACGCTAAGCAAAGAGAGGAGAAAAACACACAAATGATGTCTTTCGGTGTGTCCACATTCAGAAAAATTCCCATATTCCTGTGAGGGATGCTTGACATTATTGCCTGCGTGACTCAAACGAGAACCTTTTCCAGAGCTCTTTGTAATGTTTATGAGCTCACTCCAAACGAACCTGCTGAATTATGAAAGCACCTCCCTACACTGTGTCTTCTCTACATTATATTCACAAAGCTCTGTTGTGGCTGATGGATGCTGGCAGTGTTTATATGTAGTAATCCCCTGAGCTCCTTTACGCTGCTCCGTTACTCTGCCGTCCGTCTGGAACTTATCAGACACTTCAGGACGAGGTGGTTTGTCAAATAAAAGCTGCACAGAATACCAGACCCCATACATACTTACAGTGGATCTCTTAAACCTTATTTAGACAGAAGAAGCTGCTAGGGCAGAAATCAGATGCTGCTGGATTGGGAATATGTGAGGAGGGGTAATTAACCTTTACCACAGGTATGTATGCCACACGTGGACTTGGGATACTGCTTAGTATTCACACCTGAAAAAACACCGTAAGATGATTTTAGAAAGGGTCAGATAGCCAGTGCAGATGTTGACTTCATATGTTTTGTCTGCAAACTAATTGCTGTTTTTCCTCCATAAACATACTACACATCTCCTTCTTTGCAGGAGGAAAGAGGGACATTATATCGAAGGGATGTTGCCAAATCCCCAGAAAAGCTTTGAAAAGTGCATTAAAGCAGTTATATACTAGAGGCTGATTGAATAACTGCTGCAATAAAGAGAATAAGGCTGGTACTGTTTGTGCTTTTATGATTATCGCCCAATACGCTGAAGAGACTGAAACTAAGACTGAATTTATCCCAATAACATGCATTATCTGTACAAGTGCTTTGGTCTGACTCTAAAGTGGAAAAAGCCCTTAATGCCGGGTCTGCTGATCTTCAAAAGCTATCACAAATGGTTATATTTTTGTATTTGAGCTGAGTCAGAAGACATAGCCCTCGATCTGCCAGTTGCTCTACGTTCCATCCTTCATCTGTGGTCATGAGCTTTGGGTAGTGATACATGCCTACACGATCAGTAGATTCAACGCTTCCCGTTCATTGTCTTTGTAAACAGCAGTGCAATGTGTTGAAGAAATTTCACTCTTCGTCTTGTGAATGTTGCTGTACTACGGTGTTTTTTGGTATTCTGGCATACGGTGGCAGGCAGTAACAAATAACAAAGAAAACAAAATTGGGGATAACCGTGGGGAATGGAATGAAGTCGGTGACACGTGACACTAATACCAAAAGGTGTGCTATTTTCTTCATCTCATCAAATGCGTTCTGGTAGTGGCGCGACACATTTCTAGACACTGTGTGTTGCGTGGCCCGCTCTTTATTCGCATGAAGTTTGAGATCTAGGTGACTTTATGCAAATCGGGAGCACCGGGTCACCTCTGGAATCTCCCCAAAAGACTAAAATGAAGATAGATTCAACAACTGCAAGGCTTATTTCTCAGTTCAAATGATTTCAAAAACATATTTTAGTGAAATGTTTCCATAGTATATTCCAAAGTTTCTAAAGGAGCCACCATGTTGATCCGGTTTGAAATCCAGAAGAAGACAGCTCACGAATGGAGTCCAGTCAGGTGCCGCCAGTGTTTGTACGGCTGTAGGAGAATTAAGGATGTGTTAAGAGCACCTGTCAATCATCTGCCATGACAGATGATTGACAGGTCCATCAAACAGCTGCTCCTTTTTGTCCAAAGGATCCAGCTGAGATGGTTTATACCTGTGATTAGGATGCTTCCTGGGTGTCTTCCTTTCAGAGGTTTTCTGGGCGTGTCCAACTAGAAATAGACCCCAGAGTAGGCCTAGAAGTTGCTGGAGGGGATTAGATACAGTATCTAGCCTGGGAACACCTCAGAATCCCCCTGAAAAATGAAGAAACATTTCTGGGGAGAGGGACGTCTGAAAAGCCCTGCTTAGCCCACTGCCACTTTGACTCAACTCGTGATTAGCAGAGAAAAATAGATTCTGTGGCAACATCATAAAAAACTATAAAAATAATCTGTAAAGTTAATGTGAGTCAAAGGCAGATGGTTTTGATTTAACATACATTGTTCTCTGTCAGGTTTTATTGTGATATTTTGTTGATAATTCTAAAATGATGAAATAACAGCCTGCCTTATCTTTAAATTTCCAGCTGGGAATTATCACTCTGCTCACTAACACTGTCCCAGCTGCAACCGTTTCTAGCCTTCCAGCTATTACACTGACTCAGAGAGAGATATTTAGAGAGATACTGTATGTTTGTGTGTCAGTATGTGTGCAGCAAATTCTCTAAAATGACTGGTGAGGGTAGGATGAGGTTCCACAGAGCTGACTGTAATGTCATCCCAGGTGGCAAAAAATGTAATCCTCAAAAATACTGAGCATCATTCTGGCTTACTGATAATGAATTCAATACTTTTTGTAGGATAACATAGATATAAGCAGAGGTCCAGAGTTGTTGGTGCAATCTCAAAATCTCCCTGCTGTCAAACGCTAAGTAAAGGTGATTTGTCTCGATTTCACTTGGCTCCCACAGCTCCTTTACTTCATAAAACTCATCTGTTATCTCACTCCATTTCCCCCTTTTAGTATCTGTATCATCCTTAATCTAAATGAGCTCAATTTCTTATTACCACTTGGCAGAAAAACTAAACTTATCTGCAGCTCCATCTCCTCAGATATACACATTATGCTCTGCCACTCTTGCTCATCTCACATGCACATGCACTGCAACACTACCCACACAAACCCACACTTGCATAAGAGTGATACACTTACATTAGATGTTTAAAAGCCATCTTTATGTAAACTTTGCCTCAAGTGCTTTGTAATTCTCCCAGAAGGATTTCAGTTTCCTAGATGCTGCAAGTTTCCCAGCAGTGTCCAATTTGTTTTTCTTCATGTGTGGCTAAGTTGTTGATTTGTGGTTGACTTCTGCTGTTTGCTCACAACAAGCCTCACTGTGTTTTTAATCTTAAAGGGCCATCTGCCATGCAAATGTCTGAGGCATGTAAGACAGCTTTGCTAATGCTCTGGTTCTCTTCTGAGCAGCAATGACATCTAAATAGGCGTCTAAGTGTTGCTCATTCACCCATGAAGAGCTGTGCGTTCACTTGTTGCAACTGACCCCACTTATGAATGCATTAACCGCACGACCAGTTTGGGTCACAGAAACAGTTTATCTGCAAACATAAATCGGCATGCTCAGCCTGATACAGTACAGTAAACTGCAAAACAGAAAGGCGATCCATGAATTTGGACTGCATGTCGTCAAACGCTGGCCTGGTTTGTCCTCAGTCATTTAATTAGGTAGGCATGACCGACAGTGTTATCGTTTCCCATGTCTGTACATTGGAGATGCAGTTAATAGAGTGTAGAATAACATATCCTGCCTCTCATCGCTGAGAACCTCACATGGCTGTGCAGCATCAACATCCTCAGTCATTCACGAGAAAATACGGTGCGAGGCAAAAAGGATATCAATGTCTCATGCAACAGCAAGCAGCAAAGCAAGCGAAGGAAGAAGAGCGACCCAGTAGATGGAGATGTGACATAGGTCAAGAATGTTGAGAATTACTCCAGAGCCTCCTGCAGTATATACAAATTATCTAGAGCCTCTGTCATGACAATTTAATATGTGCCTATGTGTTGTTAAGACCAAGGCTGCAACTAACTGCTCATTATTCTCATTATCAGATAATATACCTATTTCTCTCTCCATGAATCAATCAATATTTGTCTTTAAAATGTCAGCAAACAGAAAAAAATGTCCATCTCAATTTTACCAGAATCAAAAGTATGTATTTAAAGGCTTCTTTTATCCAATCACAAACCCAAAGAAGTTAGTGCCATAGGAGACTATCCAACCATCCATCCGTTTTCTTTTAATCCACAGTCGGGCTGCGGTGGCAGCAGACTAAGCCATAAATTCAAGGCGTCTTCTCAGCAGCATTTTCCAGTTTCTCCGAGGGCATCCCAAGGCATTCCCAGGCCAGGTACTTTATGTAATCCCTTCAGCTAGGTCTGAGTCCACCCCGGAACCTGCACCCGGTTTATGGAAACCGGCAAAAGAAGACCGAAGAACCTGCTAAACACCTCAGAATGACATTCTCAAGCTCCAGAATTGGATTGAAATTGGTGACAATGGCTTTAAGCTGTGCAGTGCCACTACTGCTCTGTCCATGAACGCCATGGTGAGTATGATTTGCACATGAAAACCGATGGTGTTATTAACACCCTGGACACCTAGATCATTCCAAAGTCTGACCATAAGGAGGAGGAAACTCACATCCTTATTGTGAAGGGTTTCCTTCTTGACACCTTTGATCAATGTGCTGACCAGGTTTACTCTATGACTACATGGGGAATGCAAAAACAGGAGATGGTCTATGAACTACACACTGCCAGACCTCTCTAGCATGTTTGGTGGTCACGTCTGGCCCACATGTTGTAACACAAGAAACTCCTGATCCCTACAGATGGTCAAGCTCCTCACTTTATCTCTCAGTCTGAGTCCAGCCCTTTGGAGGAAACTCATTTTAGATGCTTGAATCTGCGATCTCATCCCTTCATTCAATATCTAGAGCAAAAAACCACAGGTGAGGGTTAGAAAGCAGATCGACTGGCATTTTAGCTCCAAAAAATTATTAATATGACTTAATTATTTATTGATCATCAGGGCGGTGGAGCAGTGGTTAGCACTGTGGCCTCACAGCAACAAGGTTCCAGGCTGAAACCTGCTCAAGGTAGTTTGTATGTTCCTTTTTCCATAGTCCAAAGAAATGTATGATTTGTTAATAGGTAAAATTCGAAATAGTATTAAGAGGTACAATTCTAGCCCCTCTGTGACCCTCTACAGGATAAAGCTGATACAGATAATGGAGGGATAAATCAACTAATCACGCTCTTTCGGACTTTTATATAATGTGCATTCACCAGAGCCCTCCCCCCAAAAAACAAAAAAACATTAACCACACTCAAGTATTTTTTAATTACACTGCATATAGGACTATAACAGTCCAATATACAGTAAGCCAGTGTATTGTAATACAGCTGCATTACAGATACAGTTATATCAGCCTTCAAAAGCATGCTTAGGTGATTATGTGATACAGGTAATGTAATAAGCAAACACAGACTAATTAGGCTGTAAAACATGAGTACACACAGACTCACACAAGAGCACCATTTACTGTTTTGTGCAGTCTTTATATAAAATATAATATCAGAGCTCTAAAAATGTAAAAAAAATATATATATATACTTTGATTTAAAAAACAAAACAAAGCACTGTTGACACCATAATTTCATAACTATAATAGTTGAATTTATGTGCTTTGCAGCTTCTCTAGAGAAATGTTACACCCCGTAGAGATGGTAATGAAACACTGTGGAAAAGGGCACACAAAGAAAAGTGGGCTTATAACTGAAGGGGGATTGAATTTAAAATGTCTCCTCTACTTGCTTGAGTATGAGATCTGTGGTGCTGACAGCCAGAGACCAAACCATCCAATGGAAGCAATATTACGCTGTCTTGAGCTTTCCAAAGACTGTCTCTGTAGTTCAACACAGGCCTCTGGAAGGCATAAATTATACTCTATAGCAGCAGTGTTAGCGTGTAATGAATATTTGATGTGTTTAGTCAATGACAACGTGGCTCGAAGAAGAGAGGGGAGCATAGTTAATGGCAGCTCTTTAAAGAAGATGAGGTTTGACAGGAGAGAGCTGCACATCCAAGGTATGAATCATCGCACGGACAAGAAGCCAGTGAGACAGTCAGCTGCAGACTGGTGAAGGGGTCACAGAAGAAAAACAAATACCTTGACTTTATTCAGTTCTGCAAGCTTATACAAGGCACATAAATGAAATGCGATGGCTGATGACTCAACTCGGAGCAAATCTTCTTATATATAAATCCTCACCAGAAGAAAATTTTGCACTCAACAAAATGCAATAACAAAAAAACAACAACAATCTCACATTTACACCCTCTTTATATAGTAATTTCTCCATCCAGGTTTTTTCTTACTTTCACAATAATTTGTGCCACTAACAGATAACTGAAACAATCCATTTGAGGAGTAAGAGAGTAATGTCACAAATTATTCGTGGCTCAAAACAGCACTGGTAGCAGACAGTGTGACCTAAATGCATGAATTATTTAGCTTGTTTATAAAAACTAAGACAATATTTCAGTGTTCGACTGAGACACTAAAATCAACACTAAGACTTGTTGGTGTTTCCACAGCAGCTTGTCAGTGAGTGTATGTTACATGTGGACAGGGATCAATGTCCCTGTTGTGTACACAGTAGGTGGAGGCCCATATTCAGCCCCCTGGGTCAAAAACATCCTGACATCAGCAGTCTCTTTGGTGACGCAAGAGGGCATGTTGTTTTCTGACCCCCATTAACAATCCATGCTGCTAAAAACCACAGAGAAAGACTTCATTCACTGAACAGTCCCACAGACAAAAAACACTCCACTGGAAGAAATTAGTCGAAAAACATCTGCAATTCACATCCCTTGATTTACATCCAGCCCTCATTCCAATCGGTTTACCTGTGGCAGCGCTAACAACAAGCAGCAGTGCTGGATGCTGCAGTCACTTGAGGACACTTTTCCAGTTTTAAAGGTGTGTGTTGTGAATTGAACTTTTTTCAGATGTACACACACAGGACTTTCTGGAATCAATTACTGAGTTAGATGAGAGAATCAGTACCACTCCAGATACCAGGAGCAAGGTAGCATTGCTGAGTTCAATGCAAAGAAGAGCTCAACAAAGATCATTTGTAGCTTTAAAAAAAAAAAAAAAAAAGTGATTATGAGCTGATAAGTCTTGCTGAGATCCTCCATCAAGTTCCGGGTCCAAGCCAAGAAGTAGTCTGGTATATCAGCCCCGTAAAATGGTGACGTCTTATATTCACAGTTTGATTTTTGGGTGAACTTCTTTTTAAAAAAGCAAACAAACAAAAAACATCTAATCTGTTTTGTTCCCATTGAACCTTGTATCACATTAACCTACGTTAAAAGTCACCTGAAGAGAATGAATTTCATCAGCAGTCAATGTTTCTATATTTTGTGCTTGTATGTCCTACATATTCTTATATCCATATATTACAGTGTTCTGGATATATGCCCCGAGAAAAGGCATAGTCTCTTCCACTAGTGGGAATAATCTTCACTCCTGTGTAAGCCACAGTACCTCATCACACATAAAATGCACTCTCTCTGCAGTTGGGAAAATATATATTTTCTATCCAAGTTTACATACTGTATGTTCCTCCTGTGACATTTCACAGCTCATGTCTATGTGCAAACTCGTCCTTTCCCCAAAGCAGGAGGAAAAGTAAGGCAAGACTCCCTCTGTGGTTTCAGCATTTCTAAGGGAAGTCACACGGTGATCAGTGACCGTGT
Source organism: Amphiprion ocellaris (assembly GCF_022539595.1). Taxonomy (NCBI): domain Eukaryota; kingdom Metazoa; phylum Chordata; class Actinopteri; family Pomacentridae; genus Amphiprion; species Amphiprion ocellaris. Next base: position 21,749,303 of record NC_072784.1, on the reverse strand, counting down.
TGGATGCAAAAATATACCCCAAACCCTCTAAATTCATGATCCATTTCATGAGCACTGATTGTGTGGAGGGTTATATAGCTTCTCTGACTATTTTCCCTGAAAAACGGAATAAAAAATTAGCTGGAAGCGTATTTGCTGACTATATCTCACCACAGCCGAAGTCGATTTCCTCTAATTCAAAGATATGGAGAGACGAATGGCTTTAATATCTAATAAATCCATTCATATATTTTTAATTTTTTACTCGCGGCCAAGTTATGTGACTAACGGTGTACGTTTGTCCTTCTGTTAATCTGTTTGTCTGTGCACAACATTACTCAAAAACGGACTAACAGATTTGGATGAAATCATCAGGGAAGGTCAGAAATGACACAAGGACCAAGTGATTAGATTTTGGCAATGATGCGGCTTATAGTCTGGATTTGTTAAAGATTTCTATATCATTGCAAGATAGCGGCTCGGTGTCACTCTAACTATGACAACAAGTGAACACTACGTCAGCTGCCTGCTGTTGATCACATGATTGTGATCCTGCTACAAATCCATTGCTGCAGACTCATCGGGACAAATCCATCGGAAATCTTAACACGACTGAGTAGCCTTGGCAGAGTACTGTGTTCTCTGAGTGCTTTTCTTGTACTAGTATTTGACAGTTCTTATGTTTTATTAACTAAGCTTGAAAATGATCAGGATTTATTTTACTGTTAATTTTTGGAAAACTTGATGAACCTTGAATCACCTTGAAATTCACTTCTGTGTCCTCCTGACTTGTTACTCAAAGATCTACTTATCATTAAACTATAGAGACTCAACACATGACTGGGGATGCAGACAAATGTGTTTAACCTGGTCAAAATCTCTAAAATATGAAAACAATCTTTCATTTATGCCTTTTGTTCTTGAATTTGACTGGGGTTTTTTTCCCGAAATTCCTGTGAAATTTTAGGCCTTAAAATAAAGACTGTTACTGTTTTTTATACTTAATGAAGGACTGCATATGTAAAATTGATTGAACAGTCTCACTCAAAAAAAGCACAAAGTACACATTCAGCAAGAGAGTCATTGTAGAACAACAAAACCACTGGAGCAGAATTCACAGATCATTTGTTGGCGAATGGAGAAAAGTTGTCGTGTGGACGGTGTGCAACTCAAAGCCCAGGACAAAGGCATGGTTGCAACAGTTTCCAGCTGAGCAGTCAGTGAGATAAAGTGACTGTTTGTGCTCTCTACTGTAATAATTGCTGTGTTGGGGAGCAGAAAGGAGCTACACTTGACCCTGGATCGGCACACATTGTGGAGGAGGAGGGGGTATTTTTAGCACCTTGCCACTGTGAACAAACAGAAAATGGCTCAATGTTTTTTACCTCCTCTAGGGTTTAAAAAGCACTTCAGTGATAAGTAAAACTTTGTTGTGTCCTTTGATTTGTTTTTCAGATCCTCTGCTGTACCTCTGCTGGTATTGATTCTTCTATGTTGAATCTTTTTTTCTATGTGGCAATGTCTCAGTGTGCACTGAGGGGGAATTTACAGGCATGTTATCTCCCCCGCTGAGTGAGCCTGACATGAACATAACCGCCACCTTTCAAACTCTCAAATCTGATCCCTTAGCTTGACCAGTAGTGGCCCTTTAAGTGCCACGTGCACATGGCCCTCTGTGCAGACAACACTCGAATGTGTAGGTTGATCATTAGTGGGTAATCGTATAAGCCACACTGAGCCTGACTGTGTGATTCATCTTAGAGCAAGACAGCAGTGATGTGTTTCCATCATCGCAACCCACTGACTTCTCTCAGGCAAGCATGACTTATCTGCATCCTCAGACATAATTCCAGTCATGACCTCTGGGAGTATGAAGCAACATACTCCAGTCCATCTCCAGCACATAAGCTCTGATTTTATGTAATGGGCGGGCTGCTTTTCTTTAGAATGCTATTTACCAGAGACCCTAAGAAGTTAGGTTAAGTATCAACATGTGGGAGGCAGCGCTGAAATACCGCTGGTCCACATCTGTTGAGCTCAAATATCAAAGAAAGCTGAAGCTGCACTCTAACTCCCATTTATTTTACATAATCAAGGTTGCTGAGAGTTGAATACATGTGACCTTGCCCTGAATGATTTGGGGAAAATAAATAATTAATGCTTTTCTGACAGATACTGTGATTTAACTTAATTTTTTAGGTGAAGCTTCACCTCAGTATCCACTGCGTAATAGATTTAAATCACCACAAGAGACACACAACTGTCAGACAAGAAGGCATTCATTTGCAAAACCACTGACATGACACTTTCAACCCCCTGTCAGATGCGCTGCAAAACACATATCCTAAATTGCAGCCATTTCAGTGTGGGAATTGCTTTGCAGTTTTCATTTAAACTCGACTATTGTTCAGCCCCAATGTGACTTCAGACTACTGGAAATTTATTTTTAATGAATTGATTACTTTAAGAAATCTAAGGCAAAAAATCTCAAAAATTAATGTTTTTAATGAAGTATCAGAAAGCCAATGTCTTCTTTTGATAAAAAAGTTCAGATAAATAGAAGGAAATCTGTATTGAACCGTGTCCAGTTCGGCTCCTGTAAGCTCTTTTTCAGCAATTCTTTCACCTCACTTCTTAGAAAATGCGCATGAGGATGTTCTTTTGGTTTATTTTCCATGTTCTGACACTAATATCAAATACAATAACAATAATAATTGAATAATTTTATATGTCTGTCTTCCGTGTCCTGCTGGTATCACAGACATACAGTATCTGAACCAACCTCAATGCCTAGGCTTTCCCATTGGTTCACCTCTTCTTCTTGGCATTTACCTTGGAAATATTTCGCATTTGTGGGAAAATTCTGTATGTTGAAAAAACGCTTATAAGCATAAATATATCCATCCATTATCTGTACAACGCCTAATCCTCTTTAGGGTTGTGGGGGGACTGGAGTCTATCCCAATTCAAATTTAGAATTAAATTTAAAAAATACAGTTGAAGCTAGCCATAGGGTATACTGTTCTAATGCTTTTAGTTGTTAGTGTGTTTGTAAAAGTCAGTGGATTTTGTAGTTATGTGTGGTTAGTAAGTTTTTGGTTCTAGCTGGCTTCCTGCAGGTTTGAAAGGCATGTTTTCTTATAAAAGACAAAATGGAATAAATCAGCAAATTTTCAACTTTCCATTAATAAGTGAGCATACCATGTATGAAATTTTGTTCCATTGCAAAAAAAACCCAAACAAATCTAAGCTTTAAAATGTGACATTTCATCAAAATCAATTTCTTCTAACATGGCATTTAAAAAAATTAATTAATTTTAAAAAATGCCAAAAATAACCTGTTGCACTAAAAACATAGAAAAGAAACAAAGAGCCAGTGATTATTCAGCTGAACTGCATGATGTGTTCACACAGAGCAGATAGCATGAAAACAAATTATAAACTGAGTAGAAAATAAATCATAAAATAAATCTAGCATGGCTCAAAAATAGTACACAGAATAGTAAGTTATTATCACGTTGTTGGAAGATACATTCAGCATGGTGAAATATTTTTCCACAGTTAGTGTGTGCATCATAGTGAAAACACCTAGTTTGTGGAGGTTGCAAAAATTTTAATTGTAAAATATCTGTAGCATATACTGAACCCTTTTTAAAATATTGGTAACGTGTGGGTGCTTGGGAAAATGTTGTTTTCAGTTTTTGTAAAATAAATAAAGAAACTCAGCTTCATTTTTTCAAATGGTTTATGGTAATATAACTTTGTTGTACTGCACAGAATACATTTTTTAGTTTGAGTTCTGTCTACTTCTAATCATTTGTTCTGTTTCCATGAGGTGCAGGATTTTATATTACAGTGAAAAATGAGCCCACAGCAAACGAGAATGTGACAGGAGGAAATAAAAAACACCCTGAAACTGCTTAGTATTTAGAAGGTTGAAAGGCTCCAATTTCTGTGTGGGCAGACTCTTAATAGCCACACAGGGATTTACCCAGATGGGAGCCAACATTCTGCATTTTCGTTGTTAGTGCCATCTGTGATTTCAGTGCTCTGTATGCTGCACCATGTCGTGATTTTAATTACAGGGTTCTGTTGTTACAACACAACCTGTTGCTATATTGCTGGTGTGTTGAGTTGTCACAGTCTAGTTAAACAAAATAACCACAAGGAGACCTGTGAAAGAGAAAGAGCTGTGTTGGAAATTCAATAGGTTTTAACATAACAAAACCAAAAAATTTACATTTAAGTAGGCCTGATCGATTACTGATAATCAATGTCAGTTATGACCAACATTTGGAATAGATGTGTTTGCAGTAAAAAAAAAAAAATAAATAAATAAATATTAATATTAAACTCCAACACAAAACTTCATTGAAATTACTTTGTCTATTCATGTTTTACATTCTTTTAAAAATACAGCTTTTTTAAACTTATATCCTTCAGTGTTGATTTGGTATTTTTTAAAAAAAGATGTTTCTGCAGAAATGCATTCTCTCTAAATACTGTTCCACAGTGAACAAACAGGATTTCCCCTTTAAAAGGTCATTGATTTTAAAAGATCATTGTGAATGCCCCTGTGTTAACAGTGATTAGGTATTGATTAAAAATAATGGATAAATCAATCAATCATCAGACACTCGGCTTTAAACCTCGTACCCTTGGGAGCTCTTAATCCTCCCTGTGGAACTGACTGAGTAAAGACAGGAAGAGTATGATTTAAGCGTTTAAGTCTCTGGTTGATGTCGAAACGGAATGTGGTGAGTCGTCGTGCTGCAACGTTGAAATAGCAAAGCTCTTAGAAAACCAGGAATGAAATGATGTATTGGGTTCTTGACATTGCATCTTGTGGTTTTGCTTTATCTACTAAATTATAATAGGTTTCTTATGTTCAGTTTGCGAGAAAGTGGAAAAACAAATGACGCAATGATTTCCGACTGTGGCACACTCACTAAAGCACAATGTAAAACAAATTTTAAAACCGCTGCTAAGCTTTGTTTGTTGACAACAGCTACAGCACTGATCGCTTTGTGCCGACGCTGCAGAAACAATTCAGCCTGTATACCAAGAGGGGACTCCTCTGGCACGTCAGGTTGATTAATCTTGTTGTTTCCCTGCAGAACAACACAACATCAAAACACTGTTTGGATTTGTTCGCAGGGGCAGGAAGGTACGATGCTGGCAACCACCCAGAGCACAGTGAGTGATGGAATGTGCTGCACTTCATATCTGATCCGTGGTCTTGGTCCTGAACACAGAACATGGAGGAAACGGCAATAGACACTACCCAGAGACAACTACAGGACACGGCTCATATGGGCAGAGGGGGAAATGGTTTCCAGCCAAGACATTAAGTGTTCACATGTTGGCAATGAAACAAGAACACAATCTGCTACACTGTGGCTGCATGGAGAACAAATGCACACTACTGTTTGAAAGTTTGGAATCACTTCGAAATGTCCTTATCATTTCATTTTCAATTCATTTTTCATGGAAAACATGAAATTGCTGGGTGACAATGCTCCTGACTTTTTGGGTTTTAAGCAGGAGGTGTCAGAAAAGTTACCACAGGGATAACTGGCTTGTTGCGGCCAAGCGTTCATAGCGACGTCGCTTTTTGATCCTTCGATGTCGGCTCTTCCTATCATTGTGAAGCAGAATTCACCAAGCGTTGGATTGTTCACCCACTAATAGGAAAAAGCATTGAAAGCATTATTATTATTATTATTATTAGTGTAAGGCAATACTCGGACTACTGCTCACCTGCATTTGTTCTCTAACTGCACAGAAAAGTGCTGATCTTTACTCTCTCCATTCACAAGATCATTTGCTGCTCTCTGTTCCATATTGCCGTACTGAATTGGGTAAAAAGGCTCTGCACCTTTTCATGGAATACGTTGCAGAAAGATGGGAAACTAACTGAGTTAATCTCATCGAGTGCTTTTAAATCCAAACTGAGTTCTTGATTCAGACTCCACAACATGCATTTTTTTTAAAAATTTGTTTTTTGCTCATGTTTTAAATATGTTTTAACTGTGTAATTTTGTAACTGTGTTTTGTATTTGTTGCTGCCTATCTTGGCCAGGACTCCCTTGAAAAAGAGGTTAATTTCAATGGGATTTCTCCTGGTTAAATAAAGGTTAATAAAATAAAATAAAATAAAATAAAGATGCAACAACAGGCAGCTCAAACAATATTTTTCCGATGTCACAATAAAAAGAATAAAAACACTGTCTAAGTCCTTCACTTTGACCAACGCTTCTGTGCATGTCTTTATTGCTCTATCAAAGCAAATATGTGATTGCATTTTTCTCCAGAGGTAAAGAGCTTGTGCCATTAAAAGAACTGAGAGTTGTTCTGCTGTTGTAACACTGTTAGGTGTACTTGGGGAGATTTAATAAACTCATAACTTATCAGTTTAACCCAGCACGCACATGAAAGTTGGACAGCGAAATCTGCCATCAAACTGTAGCTCGAAGCAACGTGGAAGTCGATGTATATTCAATTAGCAGTAGATGCTTCCTGCTGCTAACAGGAAGGGATTGGTCCTAATTTTTCCATTCAACTGTGTATATAAACATTGTGTATCTGCACATACACAGTAAGAGAGAGTGCACATATTGTACACTGATGTCAATTCTGCACATGGGTGAAATTTTTTTCACGTCAGTTAGGAGATCATTTAATGACCAAATGGATTATGGTTTTTTTTGTTTGTTTGTTTGTGCTTGTGAAACAAAGTTTAAAAAAGCAACTTTTAAATGTATTTTAAGTCAACATAATGTAAAAATATTAATTACACTCCCGTTCAAAAATTTGGGGTCACCCAGACAATTTCATGTTTTCCATGAAAACTCACATTTTTATTCATGTGCGAACATATTTGCACGAGGCTTTTCTAATCATCAATTAGCCTTTCAACACCATTAGCTAACACAATGTAGCATTAGAACACAGGAGTGATGGTTGCTGGAAATGTTCCTCTGTACCTCTATGTAGATATTCCATTAAAAATCAGCTGTTTCCAGCTACAATAGTCATTTACCACATGAACAATTTCTAGACTGTATTTCTGTTTAATTTAATGTTACCTTCATTGAAAAAAATGATTTTATTTAAAAAATAAGGACATTTCGAAGTGATCCCAAACTTTATTCACCTTCTAAGTGACCCCAAATGTTTGAACAGTAGTGTAGGGAGTTGGCCTCAGCTTTACGTGATTTTACTCGATTCAAGATTTTTTTAAAAACTGCATCAAAAATGCTTGAAAATATCATACCGTAATAGCTGATTTTTGCCCACCCAACACAAACAATGAAGTTTATAAATCATAGAAAATGTAGAAAAATTAAATGTGAGTGTGAACATCATTGCTTTGCTTTTTTTTCATTTTCAAAGTCCCTCAGACTACCCAACAAGAAACAATAGATTTACTTAATTCCCTGTATGACGCAGAGATCCATGTGATACCTTTCATGCCTGCATTCCTCTTTTTCTTGAGAAATTGTCCTGAGGATGGCGACAGCACAACATTTCACACAGCTGGCTCACCTGGGCATTGTTGTGTTTGATCTAGTACACATCAGTGCGTGCGGTATGTGTGTGGTTGTGGACGAGGTGTTATAGGCTGGAGGGCACATGGAGCTAAGCACATGGAGCCCAGCGGCGGCTTCTAGACAGACCCTTATCACCTCTCTGTTACAATCCAGAGTGACAGCTCTTTGTAGTAGAAGTTATTCTTAGCCCCTCTGGGTCCATTGCAGGGGTCTGAATGAATTGGAGCCTGTAAAGCCACACAGAACACCCACGGTAACTTGATGGATGCTGACGCCTACACACACAACCATCCATCTCACCTCATCTCTTTAGATCTGCCTCTTTTTGTTTGTTTACTCACTCTGACTCTCTGTGATTCAGTCTCTATCATTAGGTCTCTTCTCTCTGGCTTCTCTCTTTCTATTGTCTGCACAACAACCAAAGGTAACGGTTAAGCAGCAAGACGTAAGCCGCTGTGTTCCTCTCTTCTCATGCGCTTCTCTCGCACACTCAGGAAACCACAGAAAAGGCAGAGAAACATAAATCCGTCCGCTCTCTTCTTTTATCTAGCATTACAGCTGCAAGCAAAAAATCTGTCTTGCAGGCTAAATGACTTTACTGTCACTAAGTATGATGCATGTAAATACTGTCAGTGAGCTCTAACCACCTGTTATTGCTCATTTCTGTGACAGCTTAGGTAACTACAGGCCACAAATCTGATGGAGCACACATTCATAACACAGCGCTGATTCTCTGCAGCAGTTTACGATGTGACACATAACATTAAAAGAAAAAGAAAATCCCACTTCCTAACACAAAAGAACAATTCACAAGTGAGATCACACTGTATGAAAGAGAGGATTGGAGTCATTTGAGTGCCAGTGCAACTATGATCAAAAACAAATTCACCATCTTATTTTATTGGCTTTCAGATTTTGGCCCCTGGAATCCAGATCACAGTCACTCTCATTTAGCCATGCTACATGAATATTAATATTAATACTGTTAACAAAGGCATCCCTCTAGCCCCGTATTATCATTCTGCATTTTTATCCATATACATAATGGAACTCGTGACCGCAAATAGTACCCTCAACTGACTGTGGCAGCACTTAGAGAGCATCAAATTGCTTTATGCACTGCAAAACTTTACTAATGTGTATTCTGTATGCATTGAAGCACCTGTACCGCCCACTAATGTTTGCAAATTACCACTAAGGACAACATACAGGAGAGACACCTCTCATTCATGGAGTGCAGCTGTATGCAGAGGCATTATTCTTCACAGGGGAGTGTGCATCTTGGATCACTGCAGCAGACGTGGTAGTAATGAATATGTTTGGTTAAGTGTAAGAGCTGTTTACTTAACAATAGGCACATTTAGAAGCCACACTATGTTCAGTGTAAGACAAGGCAGCACAGGGGACTGAGGGGCCCCACATGTTGTCCTCTCACTTGCGTGTTCCTCCTCAAGTGGGTCCAATTAGGATCCAAATCACTCCTGGACAATAAACTCCCCTAACAATTAAATTTTTATATGTTCTAGTGTGTGTTTCTTCTGGCTGGTACATAATTAGATACATGTCCTAATGTGCAGAGAAGGAAGCTCATTGATATAATATCTAACTCACTATAAAGCAAACGGAAACTTAAACATGTCATGTTAATCATTTATTTGCCATCTTCATGTGCAGGGGCACATCTTAATCCCGTTTTCTTTTTCTGGCTTGAAAATAATTAGCAATTCTGCACTAGACATACAATTATCTGCACAAATTAAGGTGGAAATTAGTTATTCCCAACAGTGTCTGTCTGTCTGTCTGGGTGTGTGTGCGTGTTTGTTGGTTTTGTTTCCACTATACTGAACTTCGCGATCTGTTACTTTGGTTTGAAGTGCAATTGAATGCAATATTCAATCATTTATTATGGTCTTATACCAGGTTTGTTTTGACTGAACTGATGGGGTCTGCAGAAGTACTAGAAGACTTATACCACAGTGTACACAGTAACAGAAACAGTGTACCACAGGATGCAATGCAACAATGCCACAATTGCATCAAATTCAGTGTCAAAAAAAGAAAAAAATTACTAAAATATATCATACTGTATGCTTTATTTTGCTATTGTGTCTTTTATATTAAAATTATAAAAGCAGAATGTGGAGGAAGATAGTTTCTGGAGTTTTATAATAATAAAAAACTTTCTTTTATTCAACACTAACAGCTCTTTTAAATAAATAAATAACATTTAATCATAAGAAACTGTGCGGTTGTTCTTCACCGGAGACTGTTCGTGACATAAGTAAAAACTAATGCACTGAAGAGATATTTTGTGGTATCAAACGCTGTCTTTTGCGCACATCCACTTAACTGCTGCGGGTTTGACACTCCGGGCAGCAGTCCAGAATTCCTGATAAAGGATGGCTGAGATAACATGGCATTTGGTCGGGAGCGATAAGTGACACCAACTCCACTTGCTGGAATTCAAAAAACCTTTCCAGAAATTCAACTGTGTCCCACACCAGACGAAAAACTGCAAGCGCTACAATGACCGGTTTGTGCGTCAGGCTCCCAACGAGTTTGTAAACCACATCTCAACTAAACATAATCCCTCTGCAAAACAGTTTTACTTACATTTACTCACAGATCTCATGAGGATCTCAACAGTCTGTACTAAAACAAACGATGACAGTCAGCTCACTTGAAGCACGAGTGGAAATATAATGAACAAAACAGTGCAGAACAAATTACCGTTGACAGCCCGGGGTTCCGTTGATTCCACAAATATGTCCTTCAGCGCTGCTTATCATCTGAGCAGCATTACTCCCTCAAGTGGCTCCGTGTAATCCAACTTTCTCAATAAATTACCTCCGCAAGAAGTTCTCAGTCCTGTCAGCGGACTGCAAAGAAGAACCGACTGCAAAAAAAAAACTCTCCAAAGAGGAATAGAACAAAAAAAAAAAACACACCAAACACTAAAAGAGCTTTTCTGTGCGTGCGTACTTGGCACCGCTGGCTGTGTGAGCGAGAGGCGCACCGCTGCTTATTGCGCTCCTTGTACCCGTGTGACGTCACGGGACGGGAGAAGGCGGGCGGAGGTGGGCTAAATAAACCCGAGTCAAAGATAGACAGTGTCTATGAGTGGTTTCACTTATCAGACTGAAAGGTCTGTGACCAACATGATCTGACAAAAGCTTTATTATTTATTGTAGGTTTGTCTTTTTTTGGGGCAGTTTTTGGGGGCATGTGTGGTTTTTTTGCTTTTTTTCCACCTGTCTGCTCATCAGAGGTTTTATGTGCTCTGATGTTGAGGCCTCCTTGTCTGTCTGAGTACCTTTACTGGTCCAGAACATAAACTATGTACCAAAATGGACAAATCATCTGTGGCATTACTTGTGGGTTTCCTGAACAACAGTTTTCAAGCTCAGAGCAGGAGGAAGACGCCCTCTAAGCTTCAAACTTTTCAATTTGATAAAACTTATTGTTAGGGTTGCTCAGGAATGCCTGAGTTTCCCCCCGAGGGCTTGAGTCTTGTGCTTATTCTCTCCACGGATGTCTCTTGGTCTGGAGCTACATGTCTCTGATCTCCGTCTCTCACCACCTGCTACCCTCCTATCCCCACCTCAACACCTCCTGCTACCCTGCCATTCCTACCCCGATACTTCCTGCTATCCCCACACGCCTCATCCCCACTCTCACCCAAACAGCTGAGACAGATAGCTGCCTTCCTGAGCCTGGTTCTGTCAGAGGTTTTTTCCCCTCCTCCCTATTCTCAGGTTTTTTTCGTTCCTTCCCACTGTCGCTCACAGACATCTTTGGATTGTTGGGTTTTCTGTTCTCTGTTAATAATTCATAAGGTCTGTATCTTAATATGCTAGGCGCTGTGAGATGGTATGTTGTGAATGTATGCAACACAAATAAAATTGAATTGAAGTGAATTGAATGTGTTTGCCTCTAGGGATAGACCAATTCTTGACCTGGCCGATTATTGTGACCAGAATCGATATTTATATTGGTGTCACGCCCTCTACCTCCAGCACCAGGTAGTGGCAGCCTTTCCCTTTCCCCTCCCTTCTCTCTCTTCCTTCTCATTAGGTGGGTGTGAGCGTGGTGTGGATGCATGGAATTCAGACAGATGCTGTCAATTAGGTAATCACCTGAGGAGATGCCCCTGCGACAGGGAGTGGTCCAACTGCAACTGCTCGATGCTGGACTGTTGAATAAACCTCATTCTGGACCCACCTCCGCCTGCTCATCTGTCCCTGACCTGGTTGTTCAGCCTGTTCTCCACCGCTGACATGGACACCATCGGATCACCACCTGGAAATCTGCCATTGGATCTCAGCACCTGCCCTGCCTCTGCCATCCACCACACTGCACCTCCACCTCCACCTCCACCTGCCTCGTCCCTCTCCTCTTCCCCGCTAGTCAGTTTGTCAGGTAAGTTCCCTGCTCGCTCTCGGTGTCTAGTGTGCTTATTGATAGCATAGTATTCTGTATTTTGCCATGTCTGCGTTAACTCTAATGATTCTGTTTTTTGCCCTTCTGCATCTTGTAGTTTTTCATGTTGCAAGCGTGTTTTGTGTCTTGCACTTTCCTAGCTCGGTTATACCTAGTCCTGGTTAGTTAGCTCATGTACCTGATTTTACATTACATCAGAAAGTGTTTAGTGTTCATTTCACTTTTAATTTTCATCACCAGCCCATAGAGGTCCTCATGAGTTAGTGCTTGTGGCTGCTGTCATTCAGTTCTGCTGTTATCAGGTGTTACTTTCTGTTGTAGTTTTCTTGAGTTTTTATAATAAAGATGATTGTTTTCTGGGTTCTGAAGATGGGTTCTGTGAAGCGTCTTGAGACAATTTGACCTGTAATTGGCGCTATATAAATAAAATTGAATTGAAATGAATTTTCAACCACCTATCTTCTGAATCTCTGAACCACTCCGTAACAATTGGCCAATTATTGATAAATTAAATAGGCTTTTTCAAGTCATACATCCTCTTCTCTGTCTGTAGAGTCACTCTGTGGCCTCAGAAATGTCTCTCAAACAGCAAAAACTGAACAAGAAACACTAGTTGTTGCCACAAACCAGGAAATTAGCTGCTCTCACAGTGCTAAGGCTACACTAATGGTTAGTGGCTAAGTTGGAAGGTAGCTGCAAATTTCCCCGAAGCAGAGTCTGGAAAACTATAATTATGCTTTAAGATATGAACCTTAGTGGGTAGGAGACAAACTGATTAATCTCAATTGATCCCACATAAACAAAGAAGAGGGTCCTAATTTATTGTCCTATTTTACATATTCACTTATCACCCTTATCAATGAAGAAGCCTAGTTATGCATGACCAGTTCACTGCTATCACATGCTGTTGAAACATTACCTTTTAACATATAGTGGTTATCTGTCTGTCTTGATTACCAATCATTGGCACTGGTCCTTAAAAACAAAAAACAAAAAAAGCATATCTATCGATCCCTATTGGTTACGGCTACAGTTGTCACCATCTTGGCAGTGCCTTACTTACCTTATTGGTAAAGGCCAATTCATGCTTTTTATGCTTGTGTGTCCAGACTGATGCAGATCGCTGCTGCAGAATGCTTCAATAAGAATGTATCATTCTGCAACTCAGTTCCCCTCATATCAAACACAGAAAAACACATAGGGCTGGATATATCTGAAAGTAACTGGCTACAGATTGGTCTGTAGCAGTGGGAAGATACAGCGAGATTTGTAGCGATAATAAGAGTTTCCTACTGTGTTTGGGCACTGTCAATGGAGAGCATGCACAAATCAAAGCACCTCCACAGTCTGGCAGCAACTACTTCATTTTCAACTTGTAAAGTTACGGATGACAGAATCCCCGCTGTCATAGCGTCTCTTCATAACAAGCAGTTTTGTGCAGCATTTGTTTTCCTGGCATATGTGCAGTCATCTTGCTGGCAGTACAGACATGTACTCCTGCAGACACATGGATGAAAACAGCATGAACTAGATTTTACTCCCACGAATCCAAAACTGTGCAAAGAGGTGGATTGTTGCACATCATGGACCACAGGCTGTCTGGTGACCCACCTGTCACTTAAAACAGTCACAGCCTTAACTATGCAAAACTTTAAGCCTCAATACAACATATACAGGAGAGTTGTATAAATAGAAATGAGCTATTAAGACCAGAACATTTTTTGTACCAGGTTGTAAACATGTTTATTTCTACTAGAACATTGGGCATTTTAACATGAGGGTCTCTGGGGACAGACTCGCCTTCGTAGCCAGCCTCAAGTAACCATTTGAGGAATGGCAGTCTTCTGAGTCTCCAACATTGCCGTTTGGTCTGCAGGCTTTATTGCATTAAAAGCAGCGGTATGTAACTTTTGTCTTCCTTTTGGGACAAAGAATGTAATTTCACAAACACTGTCAACATGAGCTTCCTCTGAGTAGTGAGTTTTGTTTTTAATCTGAGGCATCAGAATCTTTTCTGAAACGTTTCCTCATTTTTTCCATCTGTCCGAGTTGCTGTAGTCTGCTTAGTCTCATTGCTTCCCTCCTCAGTTCTGCAAAAGACTTCATTTATATGTGAAAGTCCCATACTTTAGCTTTAAAGTTCCTTGCATGAGTCATCGCCACTGCCAATGCATTCCCTTTTTCTCATCAATAAATAATAAAGCTAAATAATTTGGTGAATTCATGAAAACTTAGAAAAACATTGCAGTTTGCATCATGTTAAGAAAAGGTTGGGTAGGAGAAAAAAAGATATTTAATGCTTAGAAACATAATTAACAAACAAAGAAGACAATACTACAAAAGAAAAACAGGGCCAGTGGGTGTTGCTGAATCAGTGAAACAAATAATAATCCAAAGATAATTCAAAAGAGGGCTAACAGCATTCAAATTTGCTAAATATACTGCAAATGAAAACTAAGAACAACTCCCCAATCAAACCGCAACATAAAGCCAATAGCACCCCTGCTTGTAGTGCACCTAAAAGAAATACTCCTAATTTAATGCCAAGCCTGGCTCAGTCTTCAGGCAGTCAAACGAGCGCCTCATTACACAAATCACAGAGCTGCAAGTATCCGCTGGTAAGTGGAACACAGACAACAAGCACCCACCAGTGAGCAGATAGAGGAAAAACAGCGCTTCTGGCTGCAAATGTTACAGAATTATAAAGAACGCACAAGGCAAGAATTACCAGGTGTAGTGACTGCTACAGAAAAAATACACTATCCTTTGAAAAGATGGCAAAGTCACTAGCTATTTCAAAAGACATCATTTACACTGTAAAAAAAAATATTTTATGGAAACATTCTGGCAGCTGTGGTTGCCAGAATGCTACTGTAAAATTCTGGTAAAACATTTTCTTCATTTACTGTAAAGAAATAAATCAATGTTGTTGGTTTTACGGTTAAAAAAAATGTGCTTCATTCCATATTTTACTGTAAAAAAAAGTTTTAAGCTTTAGAAATTTTAGTTTTACTTGAAAATTTACACGGAAATACCAAATAAAGTTTGTATGACCTTGTATAAATATTACAGCATTTTTCCATTACCAGCCCAACACTTAGTGTATTTAACATTTACTGTGTGCATTTTTAGCAATGACATATATAGCTGTCATAAATATTAACGCATATGTCTGTTATTAATGCAAAAGTGCATTAATTTGACTAGTACAAACTGTATTGTTTTACATGAAATAAATGCAAAAATCGCCATGGTGCTTGTTATCGATATTACGGCTTGTTTCCAATATCAGCACAACTCTGAAAAATTTTTTTCTAATTGCGAAATAAAGCAGAAATTACAATATTGATGTTATACATATTATGGCATTTTTCTATTCAGTAACTGTGTAAGGTGAAGGGAGATGTGTTCTTTCAAGAGAAAAAAATTAAAAATACAGTTTTCTCCTGATGAACTTATTTACAGTGATTCAGTGTTATATAAACGGCATCAAACAGTTTTAGAGTTTATAGATTTTTACCATCATAGTTTGACAATTGTTCACCTTAAAATGTATCAACATTTTTTGCAGTGTATTTAAATTTTTGAATTCAGAAGGATGAGGATTTTCCTGATCTACAGACTAATGGAGTTTTTCTGTCCAGACAGATGTGCATGAATCCCTTTATGAAGCTGATATTGATGGTACATCTGTGATATTACTTTCCTGATATACTGGTTGTGTAAACCAATATAAATGTATATGTGGCAAGTATATGAAGGTATAGAGACAACCCTGCCAGGCACTGCTGTGTGTTCCCATGTAGGTTATGTTGGGTGGTTTTTTTTTTTATATATTGCTATAATATTTGTGTGTTTTGGGGAGGCTAAGGTCTTCAAACTTCATTCCAATTTCATACACAGTTTTTTGGCTGAGTGAACTTTGTCCTGCTCCTGCTGGACGCTTCATATTTCCAATGTGCTCTCAGCTGTTGTTTCGCAAAATTGGTTTACGTCTTTATCCTTGGCAAGGCTGTCTCATTTGCTATACCGAGCAGAACTAATGGTATTTCCGAGGGGATTTGGGGCTGGAATAGTTATTTCTTTCACTGCCAATGAGGGTTAAATTTGGTGTGATCACCACTGAAAGTGCTAAGCTGAAATAATCAATGCCTACCTTAGTGCTATTCATCCCCAGCTGAATCTGTATTTATGTTTTAAACAGAGAATCCATCACACAGAGAATGTGGACTGTTCTTTTCAGTAAGGTGAGATAAATGCATTTACAAAGGATTAGATGGAGCAAGCTGCTGAGAATGCATTGAATACTGTCAGCATTTCCAGAATTTATGGGGAAATCTTAGTTTTCCCCTACAGAACCTTATAGCATATTAATAGTCTGGGGAAATTCTTGGACTTTTAACCAACTAATCAATCAGCACACCTTGCAGTGAATTTGACTGCATATTCCATTATGAATAAATTCAATGTGAACAACACTTAGATAAAAGGAAGTCATAGTCTCTTGTATGCTGCTGCAATGAATCCTTCGTGTTTATTTTTGCAGAACACACATGCATACTGCTGAACATGAACTTTGCCCATAGAAAGGATTCTGACCTTCTGCATGTGTCAATAAGTTCTGCACAAAAGAAGCGATGATTTGGAAAAGAGGTTTAGCGGTCAAAAATAATTTAACAAAACACAATTTTCTGCTGGGGCTGCACAGTGGATTGGTGGTTAGCACTGTCGCCTCACAGCAACAAGATCTCCGGTTCATGTCCCTGGGCCTGGGATCTTTCTGTGTAGAGTTTACATGTTCTCCCTGTGCAGTCTCCCACAGTCCAAAGATATGGTGAGGCTAATTAGTGATTCTGAATTGTCCGTTGGTGTAAATGTGAGTGTGGTGTCCCCTGCCTTCACACTAAGTCAACTGGGATAGACTCCAGCCCCCTGCAATCCTTATGAGGATTAAACAATATACAGATAATGGATGGACAATTTTCTGCTATTAATGATACACCCCTCTGTTTTAATGCTAACTGCATATGAGATATTTGATGCACCCACACTACGTCCTTTATTATTCTGTCATTTGATTAAAGTCATGTTTTTGACTTGTGAGCAACTTTACATTTTCTTTAGTCCGTTGGGTAATTTCTCCATTTTTTTTTTTTTAATATTTGATTATTCATGCAGTGTTTATTTTTTTAATTTACTGAAAAGAAAAGCCATATTTTGCCAGATGGAGTGGTCAGCAGATCAAATTTCTCCACATATTTTTATGAGTCGGTTGCTGTCAAAGCTGTTGTTGAAGCTGCCGTGCTTTGAGCAGAGTGAGAAACGACGAGCAGCAGCTTCTGTGACTTTTGTCCTCTTTATGTGAAACAAGTCATGTGCATGAGTGAGAGAGCTCTCTGTGGCTACAGTGCTCCACAGAACACTACAATAAAGTCCAGTAGCCATATCGAAAAGCTTTAAAACCCTACTCATTGTCCCCATCTCCTCAGACAATCAACATCTGAATTAACCCGGCACATTTACAAGAGCGACTTCACTCCAAATTTCAGTGGCCTCTTGCTTATGTGATTGTCTGTATCATTTTTCTACAGTCACTGCATGAACAGTAAAAAAAAAAAAAAAGAAATATCGAATTGCTCATTCTTTAAAACAGACCCCCAGGCCACGAAATGAAAAACACATTGTGTGTTTGCATCTGCCAGAGTGTACTGGCTGAAGATAGGAGAAGAAGCCTCATAGTATTAACTAATGACTCTGTGTGTGTGTGTGTGTGTGTGTGTGTGTGTGCGCGTGCGTGTGTGTGCGTGCGTGCGTGCGTGCGTGCGTGCGTGCGTGCGTGCGTGCGTGCGTGCGTGCGTGCGTGCGTGCGTGCGTGCGTGCGTGCGTGTGTGTGTTCGGAGGCTCGGCAGCAATGCCCAAACTATCCAATGGAGGGAGACAATGGTGAAGCAAAGAACCGATTTCTTTTTTTAAATAAAGAGATCCATACCTTGATGAAATATGAAAGTATTGCACGTATTTGAAGATCTTCTTCTAAACTCTCTCTGCATCACTTTCTTTAAGCTGCCTCTGCAGGTTGCTGTCTCCATATTTTCTGTGTTCACAGTACAGGACACACATTTGTCAGTGACTGTATGCAAAGTAAACATTTAAAGAGGGAGAGATTAGCCTTGCAGCAAAAAGCAGTGTAAACATTGTAGGAATAGTTTGGTGAATTAAAAACCCGGGATTACACTCTTAAAACAGACTCTGGAATCTGGATAACAGAGTAGCTCCATGGTTTGTCATGGCTACAACAACTGTTCAAGTCCTAATGCCCCACTGTGCACTGCCATGTAAAAGCAAAAATAATTTTACGGTGTTGTCAAGATTGCACATCAGAATAAATAGCTTAGAGCAACTTCTCCAGTGGGACGTACTGCTGCCAAGATAGACTTGTGGACAAGGTTAAAAAAAACAAAAACAAATTGATTACAACCATGAAAATATTACATTGACTGTGTTGAGATTGTTTAGGGTCTAAAAAAGCAAGCTGGCAGAAGTGAAAGACTGGTGAGGGCTCAATACATAGCTATGACTTGTTTTCAGAGTCTGGTCACGCTCTTTGAGTCTGGCATTTGGCGGGATCTTATTTTTCATGCCAGACAATGAGGTCAGTGCGCTGCAGCATTTTAAAAAAATAAATTCTTTCATAGTTTTTAGCCCAGTTTGAGCCTTTTGATCTAACATTTGTTTTTGTTCATAATATCCATCCAGAAACCTCAGGCTTTGCATCGAGTTCATTTAGAGCACAGACAGTGTATGTGGGTCACTAAATGCAACAATACAAGACTATAGATGTATTGTTCACTGCACTTCACTTATTAATGAAGCTTCACTTATTAATTTTTTACCATATCATCTTTAAGTAGTAAAGGGTTTAAGAAAGGGATGATCAATTAGGGCTTGATCAAAGAGGCCCTAATTTTACCACATCATTTACAGATCACAAATAAAGACAAACACTCAGACAGCGCAGTACTCCACCAAGGCTGTTAATTCCTCCATATGGCTTTGTAAGAAATGCAGCATATTTTTGTAGAAATGCAGCATTTTTTTTTATTAGGTATTGATGATCAGAAATCACGGCAACATAGAATGTGGCCATTTAATATAAATGTACCCACAAACAAAATTACCTTGCGCTGAGCACAGTCGTGTGTTATGCATGTGTACGTTATGTATGGATACCGAATCGCATGACCTAAATACGTAGAGGGCGAAAGGAATTGATGGGACTTGGAAAGACCGCCATCAATTTAATCAATTATTCATTGCATCATTTCCAATGGATAAGTCCCGATAAGTCTGCAACGGTCAATTTGTAGTCAGATTGCAATCATATGATCGTCAGCAGGCAGACGACATAGTGTTCACATGTTGTCATAGTGACACTGTGCCACTATCTCGCAATGATATGGAAATCCTTAACAAATCCAAGGATCCAGACTATAAGCTGCATCACTGCCAAAATCTAATAACTTGGTCCTTGTGTCATTTCTGACCGTCCCTGAAAATTTCATCCAAATCCGTTAGTCCGTTTTTGAGTAATGTTGTGCACAGACAGATTCACAGAAGGATAAACATACGTCAATCATCCCATAACTCCGCTGCGTTCCTTGATGAAGTAATGAAGAATGTAAATAGAACAATAAAGATGTGCCATTTTTAGTTATTTATGAACACATGGGTCATCATAAGTGATCATATATAGCCCTAGGCTTTATTAGATAAAACAAAGGTGAGGTAAGCTACAGAGGTGGGAGTGTGATGGAAGGTCTACCGACAAGCAGAGACTTTTCCAGAGCAGCTGAAGAGAGTAGTCAGTGGATAAAGAGAGAGGGCTAAAACTGGGCTCCCAAGTGAGAGAATGGCATTGAAGGCCAGTGTCATACTTTCCATTTGTCTGAAATCTCATCATCCCACAAAGTTCCACAAATTTGTGCCCAACAAGGTGCTACAAGGACAGTAGTGTGCATGCTTGGCAGTAGTTTGTATGTATGGGACACATAGATGCATCCTATGGCGCATGTATGCAATAGAGTTCTCTCAGATACATACATGTAATAACTTGTGCACCATTACCAAACATGCACTGCTGCTCCTGAAGCATAGCTGCTGCACAGACTCAAATTTTATGCTACATGTGGATGAACTTTCAAGGGTTTGGCCAGATACTGACAATTACATAGTATCGAAACTAGTGGACCCTTTAATACTTGTGGATGCAGAAAGTATTAGGCCTTGATTGCATTTCCTTGTGGACACACCCTAATTTTTAGTTCCCTTGGAGTCCACTAGGAGGACAACAGCGTCTATTCAGTAAATGCACACTATTGCATGCGAACATTCACAGAGGCATCCACACAAATTTTCACAGACTTAACCAGATGTCAAAATTTACGTCATGTGTCCCCTAGTGGGGTATGTGAACTGGTTTCAGGGGTAGACTGGAATCCGTTGGACGCTGGGATTCACTGCTGCAGGTGTCAGAGAAACACAGGAGAGGACGGCGCCCACTGGACAACCCAGAAAATGCCATCAGTCACTTAGTCATCCCACAGAGTTCAGGCAGTAGGTCTAAGGAGTGTAATGCTGGTTATTATGAGCTATTCACTTCTGTTGCAGACTACAAGATAACTTTTCTGCAATGGTTAATATACCACAGGCAATGTCGAGGTAAATCCAGGCAGGTAACCTTCACACTTAGTGAACTCCACCTTGTGTAGAAGCACCATTCACTTGAGTCTAAGCAGCATGTATCATGAGTTTAATTACAGGATACTAACAGCTAGTCCTGCATGACAGATGGTGAGAAGAGAGATGCTAAGCAGGGTAAATTTTTAAAGGCAGCACAGTGTATCTTTGTTTCCAATCCAATAACATTTCAGGTCAGCCACTTGCTTTTTCAAGTTAGGATTGCAGCTTAATTGAAATAAATTTACCTCTACTTTCTACCTCTCTTCCTGCTTCAAAGGTACAAATAAATTGCCAGCCAAATTAATGAACTTTAATCTGAGTTTAAAAAATAAAAACAAAATAGAGTCTACTGTGAAAAAAAGAGCTGCAGTTACAGTATGAAGTAAATGATACAAGGCAGGGCAGCACATGACAACACATGTATGCTCCCAAACTTGGCAAGTTGAGGCAACATACAAATAGACAGTCTGTATATGTTTTCATCCAAGCATCTCTGTGCACTCATGTGATGACCTGAGTGTTCTTTAGCCAAATCTCCGTCAGCAGTTAAGCCGAGGTGTTCAGAAAGGAGCTGACAGATGTAGAGTCATGTTGAAAGGCTATCAGCTGTGTTCTCACCCTGTTACCTCTGACAGCCAGCTGGCCAGAGTGTGATTCTCTGTGGAGAGGCTGAAGTGAGCAGTAGCTCCAATCAGACGTCAACTCTCCCTCTACAGGGTTAAAAATACAGGATCTTCTCTGAAAACCAGGAGGAGCTTTTATAAATGGTGTAGAGGTTTCCATCAAGTAAGAGGTATATTGTTTTATTAGTGGCATTTAACTTTAAATGTTAAATCACGGGCTGCACAGTCATTTGGTGGTTAGCATTGTCGCCTTGCAGCCAGAAGATCCTCGGTTTTTGTCCCGGCCTTCACAGGATCTTTCTGTGCAGAGTTACCATGTTCTCCCTGTGTATGTGTGGGTTTTCTCCACGTACTCCGGCTTCCTCCCACAGTCCAAAAACATGCTGAGGTCAATTGGTAATTCTAAATTGTCTGTAGGTGTGAATATGAGTGTGATTGTTTGTCTCTATATGTAGCCCTGTGATAGACTGGTGACATGTCCAGGGTGTCCCCTGCCTTCATCCTAAATCAGCTGGGACAGACTCCAGCCTTCTGCAACCCTAATGAGGATTAAGCGGTGTATAGATAATGGATGGATGGATGTTAAACCACCACCACCACCCTTGGCACATTATACTTCAGAAGACATTTATTAAATGTTATTTACTGTATATAAATACTAAAATAATATAAACAACAAAAAAGCAAAAATGTTGTATCACTTCTTCTTTGTGAACATTTCAATCACGTCATCACTTTGAGCTGGATTTAAATGCATTTCAGCTTAGCTAACAGTTTGTTGTCATAATAGATTTGCACTTTGAATCGTATAATTTTTTTTTTAAATTGCCATGTGATATACAAATAACAGAGGATTTTAAACACAGGGGAATCGCTTCACTTACATTTAAAGCCAATGAAATCTTATTTTCAGGTCCTTTCCTGTCCTATTTTTTAAATATTTACTAAATATCTGCTAAATTAGATTCAGCTTAATCCCATGTGGGTTTGCTTTATCAAATTTTATGAGTGCTGCAGCTTGGAATCGCCTTATATTGTACTTGTGTTGCCAATTTCTGATTAGTGCAGAGAAGAATTTGCAGTTGCATTTTCCACCTGAGACCTACCTACAAGAAAAGACACAAAAATACATGTCTGTCTTGCAGAATGAACTGTAATAAAACTGTTACTTTGGTATGTTCACGTGGGATCCCATCAATTACTGCACCAAGTTGTTTTCAAGGGGTTTGAGGCTCCATCGAACCCACTTATCTATCACTCACATGGGAGTTGAAAAGAAAGGAAATGTTAAAAGCTTTCGTCTTTCAGTTTCCAGTAATGATCTACTGCACTGAAGAAAATCTTTTGATGCATGGCCTACACTTTCAAATTTTCTTTCCTTCTTTGACGGAGGGCTCCGTCACTGACAACGTAACAGTGTGTATAATTATTCTGAGAACAGCAGCAGGTGTTTATTCCTGTGGACTACAGAGGTTCATAAGAGCCCAGAGTTGTCACAAAGTTGGACAATGGCCCTGAGAGTAAAAATAGCTGTCTGGCTGTCAGTGTTATCTGCCTATTCACACAACTACTGAATAACAAAGACACACTCTTTTACTCCCACTTATCTCTCCTTCGTGTTATAAGCTCAAAGTCAGGCCAGCACAACCAGCAGAGTTCACATTACAGAGTTCTATAAACCTGAATAAATGCTGAGGAAATGAATCACACCTCCTCCAAAGTCAGAAAAACTCCTTCTGCCAGTCCCACAAGAGCACTGTATTTTGATAATGCAGAATATGATTTAAAAGTTTGTTGAAATTTCCATTTCTGTGTTGCTAAGTCAGTGTGTATTTGTTGTAAAGAAGCATTTATTTAGAAATCATAACAGAGTAAGTTTTATTTTGCATTCATAGAGCTCCCATAATTAAGTTATCTAGTCGAACTTATACATTTGAGTCCATGTCAGACGAGATCCAAAGCAAATAACTTACAAAGCTTACAAATCACTTAAATCATTAAGCAGGCTAATTGTATTTGGGGAAATACCAAACATTACCAGCCACACAGATTTCAAAAGGCACAACACATGCAGAGTCCTGTAAATCTGTGTCAAACCCTGTGAGATGTATCTGATATTTGTTTAATTTTTGCTGTTTCTTTCCAGAAAGCCATCCAGGTCTTAGCTCACACATTCAGTAGTACAAAAAACAACAGTGTGAGGCTTCTTCTTTTTACTAAAACTCATTGAAATGCATTAATGGAAAAGATTTTCAGTCATTTATACACTGAAAACAAGTTAAAGAACAATAAATAGAAACCTATTGTTTTCTCTTTCTACTAATTTATTAAGCAGTGTTATAAATAGATTGCATTTGTGTCACATAGTTCCAAATGAATGCAGTTTAAAGATGCATCTAAAACTCACCAAGAGTTTGGCTTGGTGGCATGTTTGTATTGAATGAAGCCAATATGTTTGGGGTATTTCAATATAGACTGATAGACAAAGGGCATTATATCTAAAGCATAAATTATGTTAGTGTTTTCAAACATTTTTAGCTCATAAATTCTTCTTGTCAGCAGAAGAGTGAATCTGTGAATGCACAGATTAATAGTGGCAGATGGTCCTGCATGTTTGTTTTTATGAATGGCAACCACTCCTAACACGTTCTGCTGCTTAAACAATAAAATTGTTCCGCAAACAACTGAAAACAGCTTTTGTATATTCTGTCCTCAAATTAGCTGTGTTGAGAGTCAGAATGATTTGTACATCATTTTGCTTCAGAATACAATATCCATTAGTCAAAACAGCAAAACAGTGTTCTGATTTATTCCATAACCACTTCACAATGTTGACCCAGCTCATGAACATTTAGTCTGTCATTCTAAGTGGTAATTGATCTTCAATTCTCTTTACGCCTAAACAGAGCTCAGCTGAGGCACTGCTTAACCTGTTAGGCCCCGTGCAAATGGGATTAGTGAGAATGTAATTATGTGTGAAAAGTGGAAAGAGCCGATAAAGGATGCAAACAAATTGGAATTCAGGACACTGATAATTAATTTCATTAGGAACTGATCAACGCTGTCCTTCAAAATAGACTATACAAACCAATCTGACCACAGTTAGATGCTGCAGAGTTCTGTGTGAATAATACTTGAAGAATATGAACTATATGAACAATTCAGCTCCCTGACAAGTGTAATGTTCATGTGGCTCACTTTTGTGACTGGGTGCTACTGGCATCACAAAGCTGCAAATCATCTCACAACGGAGTTGTCTATATTGTGTTTGTTTTGCTTCACTTTTTTCTAAATAAAACTGTGCTTGTTCATATATCTCTGTCATGATTCAGCCTATTACATGTCAGTTTTGATGATAACAAAAACATGTCAGCACATAGCAAGTCATATTTAGAAGCTCATACTGTCTTGTAGTCGCACATGCATTTCAGAAACTAAAGCCAACGCTTAATGATATCTCACTGTTTGATTCCATCTCTAAATCCATTAAGATTATATTGCTAAAAGAAACTTGGCTCGTTTGCGTGATAGTTAATGGCCCCGAGGCTAAAGGGCTGCAATGACAATGATTACTGCACATTCAGAATGTGATAATTGTAATAATTAGCAGAAAGCTGGTAGGATTTCCATTTTACCATTTATTTCTAAAAGGTGCATCCATGGCTAAATCTTATTTTAAATGAGTCACACAACTATCCATTGAATGTCTGAGAGCACATGCAGGAAATGACATCTGAACCCAGACAGAAATAACAAGTGCTGTTGCTGATATGTAACGATGGCATTTCCCTACAGCTCTGCTGCTTCAATAAATGTTATGAATAAAACATAAAGTAAAATTTCACATCTGTCCAGTGACCAACAGTCGCACATTAACATATATTAATTAAATAGAGGCTTTGTCATTTTCTTTCCATGCGTCTGTTCTCTCCCACGACAGCAGAGATTTTGATTGGTGTTGATTTCTCCATCACAATCAGAGAGGAGCAGTGTAATATGGCTTTGTGTGTAGCTCATCACGTGAATTCATTTATTTCCCCCTCTTTGTTATTCCGTCTTTGGATTGCATTTCATTTCCAACATATGATCTCAATAAATACTGGACAACAGAAGGGAAAAAAGTGATCCTTGAAAGAACGTAACAGAAGTCTGTTTCATCTTTGCAGGCTGCGTTTGCTGCCATAGTGTTTAAGAGAAAAAATATAAATCGTCATCACATCACAACTTAAAAGATATATATATATATATATATATATATATATATATATATATATATATATATATATATATATATATATATATATATATATATATATATATATATATATATATATATATATATATATATATATATATATATATATCTCCTTTAAAAAATAGTCATTTTCACTTTTTCTCTGATGCCAGGTGTTTACACAGCAAACCCAGGTTACACTTTGTACTCAGATTTTCCTGTGTGTTTATCTACATGTGAGTGCATGAGTGGGTGGGTGCACTGTAGGATGGTTACCTGCATCTCTGGAGAGACTAGAGGCAGATCTCTGGTGAACTGTGGATGTCTAAAGTTTTTTTAATGTGGAAAATCATCCTACCAGTGTATCCACAAAGTAGACATTTTTCTGTAATTTAATGTGTACAAATTCATGCTTGATTGACTCCTACAGCTTTTGCAAAATAATTGCCAACATTTTTGCAATAGTTGTTCATTTTAATTGCATAATAACACAGTAGATGGTACTATCTTCACATGTTATTCACTTATATGTCTCAAGTGAATGTATTTCTTTGCAGTTGTCTAATGTGTGCTGGTGGTTTCTGCATAACAACTTGTATCATAATTTTGGTTTTGGCATCTTGACCACCCACAGGGGAATACATGCCAATGTCTCATCCTGACCTACACCACATATCTCGTCTTTGCACTACAACATTAATACATCCGAGACAGAAAATAAGAGAAAGGGCAAAATATTGCCTAACAGCATGATTTTTCAGTGTGTTTGTGTAAGACGTGACTCAACTGTGTTACAATTATGTGCATCACTGGAGCAGCCCAGAACATGTTTGCTTTGTGCTCCAAAAACTTTTTACATAAACAGATTCTTGATTTAATCTTACAATATCAAGTTGTAGCAGGATACCTCACATCAGAGTTTCATAACTTTTGCCTGTTTTGTGAAATGTATTTCATTCTGCATAAACACATTCTCCAATGGATATATAATTATTTTACTTTACTCCATGTTAGTTGCTGTATTTTCCAATTTGCCTTGACAACACTAACACTTCTCATGTTCCAGATAATCATTGAGCAAATACTTTTAGTTGAGCTATAGGGAAACACACTAAATGGACAGAATGTGAGTAAAAAGTGACTTGAAAAAGTGCCCAAAAGAAAGCAGAGCCAAGAGAATAAGAATAGAAATGAGTGTAGTTATACACAGAACTGCAGCTGGTACTCAGAGAAAAGAAGATCGGTACCTGTTTGAATCCATAACTGTCGAGAACCAATGATATGTGTTCAATTCAAAATTAGATGTTTAAACTAGTTGTACATATTCCTAAGAATGAGAAAATTGTTAATATAATAGGAGACAGTAGACAGGACTGTCCTGGGGAATTTAAAACAATGTAAATATCATGTCATGTCCACAAAACCTTCCTGTTCCTGTCAGCTGGCAGCCCATGAAGTGCAGTCCTCTGCTGCCACCCCAGACAAAATAGAGGTAATGCAAACTAATCACACTTCTGTTCCTTGTGTGCATCTCTCTGTCACTCTCATGTAATTTACACATCAGTGCAACAGTGGAGCATTATGGGTTTTTGTCTTGTGTCCTCGCATGGGAACAGAACATTGGGTTCTGCTTACCTAAAGAGACCCTCAAATGCAATTAACCACTCTGTGAAGCTATCAATCCTAATACACTCTGTCACATTACTCACACACAGCCTCTGCACACTTACTGTGTCTCTTTTCACCTCCGGTTGTTAATTGTTGAACCCTGCAGCGGCGGGGTGGGTCTAAACTACCTGGACTCACACTGTAGTTTTCTGTAGATCATAGACAAATAAATGAGACATAGTGATACTGAAACCAAATAAAACACGATTAACATTTGTTCTTGGCTGCTGATGTAGGTCTTGTGCACCTGTGCTCAGAGTCTCTAGTAAAATAAAGGACAAAGGGCTAAGTGTGGATGACAAATAGCACTCGAGGACAAGCAAAGTTCATCATACTAGTCCCATGATGCTCCTTGAATGTACATATCAATCTCAAACTGACAATATATCTATGAACTCTGACACAGTTGAGCAGTGTTAGCAAAGAATCCAAGATCTCACACTTAAATAAATATCTCAGTACGTTAAGGTAGAAATGCTTCATCAGAACCCCTCCACCTTCCTCACGTAACATTCAAGGCCTCACAATAAAGACGCATCGATTGAAGAGTCACTATTCCCTCATGATATCCAACAGATCCTCCCCTCCAGGTCAGCGAACTTATAAATGAATGCTTGAAACACAGATCGCACCAAATTTACTGCGGCATCAAAGAATATTGCCAACTGGTGAGCAGAACAACTTTTAAAGGTCAGTTTGTTTTTGTATATTGGTGTTGCTTTACAAAATTTGTTTTCAATCAAAGTTTTTCAGTCAATATGTGTGCTTTAAAAAAGAGCATTACAGCCTAATTGTTTAATTCCAGGCAGTCACCTTCATTTAAGCTGCAGCAGTTTGATTTTATTTCTGAAGAATTAATGCAATACATTTGTCTTATTGAGATTAATTTCTGTTTGGAAAAGTGACTCATTCCATTTTGTAAGCATTTGTGGGGAAAGAAGGGAGATAGACCAAGTTGATTTCATATCACGTCTTTAAAATCAGCAAGTCATAAATGTTTTAGACTTTCATTTACATTCTTTCTGTGTATAATGTTTATATACAACTGCAAAACATGAAAGTTTACCTGGTAGCAGCTGTTAAAGTAATTTCCATTTAAAAACTTGAGTAAGAACACCTATACTGGGATTTTAAATATACAAAACCTGCAAAACAAGAAAATAAAAAGGACATATATGAATATTAACGTTTAAAATGATATACAACAAAATAGTTTTGCCACAAATAACAGGCCCCAAAAAATGTACTTAACACCGTGGCTACAGAAGTGTTACAGCATTCAAACTTCAATGTTCAGTTTTCAGTAAACATTAACACCGCAGCATATTAAACACGTAAATCTTTTTTTCTTTTGAAATTCTGTTTTGTTATTCCATTATCAGTGGATATGCCTGAAGAAAAACACAATTGACTGAGTCTGCCATCTCCAGAGACGTGAATCTTTCACAAAGAGCTTCACTCCTCTGTCGATGTGATTAGTCCCACAGCGAGACTGCGAGAGGCCTGAGGCGGAGCCGGCAGCTCAAGGAGGTGAGAAACATCATCCGCTGAGGGACCAAGGGGGGAGAAAGGTCCGCATTAAACCAGAACAGTCCCCTTGATGGCAAGAACACTAACAGCCTCTGGCTTCAGTAGTACTGGAGGGAGCTCAGGTGTACTAAAGACTTGCAATTTCAACCTGACTCAGAACTGCTGAAAGTAGTTCTGAAGCCCACAACAAAATGTCAAAACCTGACATTTACTGAATCCTGCAGAAAAAAGCTTCCATATCTGGTCTTCATGTAGGAGCGAAAGGCAAACACAATGAGCTCAAGGCTCAAGACACATATAGTCATTTACTTTGTCTGCCTTTAGTTGTCAGTCCAGCCTTTATTAAATATATTTTCCAGGCATTCGTCTTTTTTTTTGCTTCAGAAATGGCTAAATATAAAAAGTTTTCAGAACTCTGGGATATTCACAAATTCCACTGAGCTAACAAACGGCAGTCTTGAGCAGCTGTCTGTGTGCAGTAAATGACCTTTGCTGTTTTAATCTGGGAGCTGCTGCCCTTTTTATTTGGCAGTGAAAGGGCGGCGCTTTTAGAATGAGTCTCTTAAGTGAGTTAGATGTCCCTGCAAACAGGGAGTCACGTTTCCCAGAGGAGAGTCCACGCAGACACAATAACAAGATAACAGCCTGAGGAGAAGCCCTGGCAGTGTTTGTAACATATTTTCAGTCTCTGGGAACTGTCTCTGTAGCTTCTTTGTCTCTACTGGGAAAAAAACTTCTCGACAGATCAGAAACAAGGAGTCTAATGAACAAGTCTGACATCGCACAGGCTTTAGCTGTTGTACTGAGCTGGAAAACATCATTAGATAAATCAAGTCTTATTGATAAACACCTGGTTTTAATGGAAATTATCCTTTGCTTTTTGCTATAAGAGAGACAATGACCGTTTGGAAAATGCTAACTATATTAGGCCCTCATCATCACTATTCTTTCTCTTCTCCCATCAGGTTTTGGTGCTTGTAGAAACATGGACGGAAATATCTCCTCATTCAACTCAACCTCTATCCCCACTCAGCTCCCTCTCAACACCACAGCTTCCATCAACACTACAGTGAAACCGTTCAGTGTGTTTGACGGGTGTGACCATCAGGTCGAGGCCATTCTCTTTGACTTGATTCTGCAGTGCGTCAACGTATTCTTGGGAATCCCTGCCAACTTGCTTGTCATTGCAATTCTCATCCACAACCGCAAAGAACCCTCCACTTCAGACATATTCCTGGGCTGCTTGGCGTTCATGGATATCTACTTTGGTACCATGACCCCCATCAGCTTCCTTAACCTTTATGTCTGGCAAAGCAAAAGTGTGTGGTCTTCCATTAAGTTCTCCTATGGCGTGAAAGATACCAGCGGCCCATTGTTTCTCTCCTGCATCTGCCTGGATCGCTTTGTGGCTGTGCTCTTTCCCATTGCATTCGGGCAGCTCAAACACTACAAGTACAGGGTAAGCCTCACTGTCCTGGTGTTCTGCCTCACCTTTGCCTACTCAGCAGCCAAGACGGTGGGAGGCCTCCCAAACTTTGAGAAGGTGTTCACTGGTGAGGTTCTGGCCACATTTACTTGGATGGTTTTGTGTAATTTAAGCATCATGTGGGCCCTGAAGAAGTCTCGTGGTGCAGGGAAAGATGAGATGCATCCCATGAAGAAGAGAGCCTTCAAGATGGTGCTGTCCATCCTTTGCATCATCATTTTCAACTACCTGCCGCCAGTCGCGCTGTTCCCGTTTGAAGACCACTATGCCCCTGATGTGTTCCGCTGCTACGTGCAGCCAGTGGGTTTCGCCTTCTTAAACATTAGCAGCACCATCCAGCCCCTTGTCTATTTGTCTCGTCTGGAGAAGGTGCCTTTCCTCCCAGATGCCTGCATTAAGAAGTTTTCTATTTGTCACAGTGGAGAGAACAAAAAAACTCCACATCCGCAAAACCCTTAGACACTTAGAACATTGTGTACATATGGAACTTCATGAAAGCTGAGTCTAATATATCTCTAAAGAAGAAAGTAGAAAGTTAATATAATTCATAACTGTTTTTGTGACTGATATTGTTTCTCTTTAAGTTTATTATTTTTCAAAATATGTGTTTTAGTTGAATTCTTTTTGCGTAAAGGAATGAAGCTCAAAAAATACTTAATTTATTTGAGATGCATCGGTAATGAGTCCATAGATGGAATATTTTTTACATTTTAATTTCATTTTTTGATAATTTGATCATGTTCTGCAGGACTAATTTGTACAAACAGCATGAAATGCACATTATGCAGTCACTTTCATCAACTGAGTCCAACTATTTGTTTGAGTTTGGCGCCATCATGTGTACAAAATACATCAATAAAATATTTTGCTTCCAGTATATGAGCAAGTACCTCAAGTATTTATTATTACTGCTCAAATTTAGACTGTGGTGAGTGAGTGAGTGAGTGAGTGAGTGAGTGAGTGAGTGAGTGAGTGAGTGAGTGAGTGAGTGAGTGAGTGAGTGAGTGAGTGAGTGAGTGAGTGAGTGAGTGAGTGAGTGAGTGAGTGGCATGTGTGATGTGTATTTCTTAAGCTGCATGGTGGAAGACAGATAAAACATCTGCCTTCTCTCAGTCCAAAATAAAATGGTTGTCATTAATAGAAAACATTTTACTGAAAAGTGAAACAAGCAACACAAAAGAATAAAAAAAAGTCCACCATACACCAAAAATTAATATATAGATAATTTAAATCCTTTTAATTTATACATAGCAAATGCAAATGTACTTCCTCCTTTTCCACAATAGAGAACAATGATTGTTTATCCAGGTTTATTAACAATTAAGGACATCTCCTTCACCATACAGCTAAAACAAAGAGCTAAGCTAATTAATAATTGGAAAAGCCAAACTGAAAAGCTACACTGCATATAATACCATATTTTAATTCATGACAGCAGCAGTAATGCTCCTCACACTGTCAGAAGGCAGCAGAATCTGCCTTCCAGCACTTCTGAGTCCCACTAATAAACATGCTACGTCTTCATTTAAAAGTGCAAAAAATACAGGAATTATGTGCTTTTAAAGTTGATAGAGAGGGAAATCACACAAAGTTACTATTCCCAGCTGAATTCCTTTGTAAATGATCCTTTGTTGTCATTTTTACAAGTCTGGTTTTATATGAACTAAATAAAATCCATATTGTAATGCTAATTTATGAGCTTTATGGCTGCTGAATAGTGGATTTTGTTTGTTTGTGCTAAGATAATCAGCTCCTGCTCATGCTCCATATCAATTATACACATAGAATAGTAGCAATAATCCTCTTATCTACATCTTGGGGAAATAAATTAGCCAACAATATGCCTCTGAAGCAGCAAAGTGACTTAAATGAAGAATAAATATTCAATTTAAATTAATTTAGCTTATAAAGAAGAAGTCTCTCTGCTGTCTTTAAGATGTATCTGAACTGTGCTTTAACTGATTATTTACTTTGAAATTATCTTTTTGTCACATAGTCAAAGTCTACATATTTAGAGACTGAATTCAGTGTTTGCTACTAACCTTTTGGTCTGATTGTTATGAAAATAAACAACCATAATTACATTTATAATGTGTTAAAGACACACAGCAGTAAAAGTGCATCCTGGAAAGTCTGCCTATTTGCTAATTTTCTTTCTTATAAACCTTATCTATTGAATCAAATGACCTCTTCGCTGCAAACTCTTGACTTTAACCCTCATGTTGGAGAAAAAAGTCATGTTTTTTTTTTTTTTTTAAAATCAAAAATATAAATTTGACATTTTAAATTTAATTGAATATAAATTAATAAAATCCATTTAGAAGAGATAAGTTTATTTGACCGAATTAAATTTTACAGTGTACATTTCATGCCTTTTTGGTGAAAAAGTAGCATTACAGCAGGTCAGACCACCAAACCAAGCTTTATATTTGTTCACATTTATTTCATGGAAAAAACTCTAAGAAAACATTTTCTCATCACGTTAATAATAAAGAACTTCTGAATTTATTGTCTCAACATTGTGACAAGTACCTTCTCTGGCATAATTCTCAATGGAAGACTGCTCTGTGTATAAAAATACGGAATTAAAGGTTCTTTGAATGTGTCTGTAAATGCATATATGAGCGTGTTGTCAGCCGGGTCAAGGAAGGATACCAATCCCTTGTTGTAATCCAATTGCACTTTGACCTGTTTGGGCGTTCTTGAGACTGTCAGCGGGGTGGGTGGAGAGGTCATCGCCCTGAACTCTCCGTCCCTGAAACATAAAGTCCAGAAGCCATTTTCAGGCCGAGCGGGGATCTCAGCATTCCTCGATACAGACAATGAGGCCACGCCAAGGAGCCAGTCATGATTGCTTCCTGTTTCCACAACCCAGTGGTAGCTTCCTGAGCCGAGTGCAGTCATGCCCACCACTTCAGCACTCATGTGGAAGCGCTCGGGGTTGTCAGGGCAACAGCTGGGTTGCTTTGAGTAGTGCAGGGAAGTGAGGTCTTCAGACAGGATGAGGCAGGGGTGTGCTGTGTTTGGGTCTAAAGTCACAGGAGCTAAAACACAGGAAATAAGTCAAAAAGAAAGATTGATGTGTGAAACAGGGTTTGGGTTGCACATTCCTGTCTTTCAGCCTCTGAAAAATACTCACTATAGTCAACATGGTCCAGGATTTTCTCCCAGACTTGATACTTGAGGTTGCAGAGGTGTTTGGTAACATCAATCAGCAACCCGGACATGTTGTCTGACCCGAGCACCATGCTTTCACTCCTGTGACGACAACAGATATCTTACACTGTAGATATGTGGCAGGGAATGAATCTGATATGTCAGAATTTTGTTTACCTACCTGTCCTGAGTGGCTTTAAAATTCTGGAAAAGAAAATATAGCATCATTGCGGGAGGTTTGTGAAAAAGTAACACAGCACATGCAAACAGGTCTGCACAAACCTTCAGCAAAACTAGATCCTCTTCTTTCAGCTGTTCCTGTATGACTGAGATGGTCTCTGTGAGGGAAAGCACCTCAGCTGAGAGCTCTTTAATCTTATCCTTCATTCCTGCCAGCTTCTCTTCTTCTTCTTTTGTTACAGCTGCCAACCTCACCGACTCTTCATGGTAGAGGACTTGATGGAGCTGCTCAAACTGGCTCTTAATCATTTTCTGTGTTTCCAGTGTCTGAGCCTGGAGGGAGATGATCGCAATGTTTTTTAGTTGGTCATGTATTTTATTCCTGAACAATACAAGTCATCTGATCCTGATTACCTTGATGTATTTTAACATGTCCGCAGAGGTCCTGTGGATTCTTTTGAGGTTGTCCAGTTTGTCTTGCAATCTCTTGAGGGACAAAGCGAGTTCATCCTAGACGTCAAAGAGGACTCAGTCAGCAGAGATTACGTAGTTAAATGCAATGTTTTCAGTACTTTGCTTCTATCTCTAAGAGTATGCTCACGACCAGGACAGACTTGTAGAACAGCATTCTGCTTTTAGGTGT
This sequence comes from Amphiprion ocellaris, assembly GCF_022539595.1. NCBI lineage: Eukaryota > Metazoa > Chordata > Actinopteri > Pomacentridae > Amphiprion > Amphiprion ocellaris. The sequence goes on along the minus strand of NC_072784.1, from coordinate 21,715,072 downwards.
TACCTTAGGTACTAATAATCTAGGTCAGTCTGTTTTTTTTGTATTTTGCTTACCTTGCAGTCCATTAGGGCCTCTTCTATAGGTGAGCAGTCATGAGTTTTGTGCAGCTTAGACGACTGACACACCATGCAGATGGGCTGTTTGTCAACCAGACAGAAGAGCTTCAGCTTCTCCCCATGCAGGTTACAGTTCATCTCGTCTTCCAAGTGCACCGAACTCTGCCTCCTGACCTGCAGATGCGCCTCACAGACGTTTTTCAGAGCCAAATTGGACGGAGGATTGGACTTGGAGGCTCTCTTCCTACAAACTGGACACTCTCGTAAGCCTGTGTCCCAACAGCGTTTCAAACAGATCCTGCAGAAGCTGTGGCTACATGCCAGCAGAACAGGATCCGTGAAGATGTCACAGCATACTGGGCATGTAAGATCCTCCTCTGGGATTGACATGATCAGCAGCTTGTTGTGTGTAATAAAGTAAATCCACAGTTCAAAACAGCAAGTCCGTGAGTTCAAGTTCAAGTAAAAACAAAGTTAAATGTGTCTCCTGATAGCCCCAGGGTTCACTAACTGCTTAACCATTGTTCTTCGCACGAAGTAGCTAATGCTCTTGGCTTTCCTGTCCATGACTTCTGTGGGAGTAACTTGAATCATGCAGCAGTGTGAAAGAGCACTGTATGTAGACAGCTGGGAGGCAGGAAATAGAACCCTATTGGCCAGCTGCAGGAGTTAAAACTGCTTGGTAATTTGTTACATGCCTGGAATGTAATCATTCAGGATATGAACATCTCAGTGTTGACATCCTTGTTTAAAGCCCAAGAATACACACCCTCAAACCTTTTAATTTTCTCATATAGTTCTAATTTGCTTAGCAGCTGTGAGGTAAAAATATTGCATGCAAATGAATGCAAGTGAATTTAGTGGCTGTAGCACTGAGTTGTGTTCACAGGATGATTTTTATCTTTCAGCTGTTGAGTTTTGACCCAAACTGGCGAAACAAGCTCAAAGCTGCCACAAATATTTTCTCTCTAACAAGATTTTACTCCACTGAGAGCAGGTCATCTATTAAAACCTATAAAACGGTGCATATACAAGATAACTGTTTTGTGTTTTCTGTGGAATTCAAGACAGGCTGAATACAAAATAGGTGGCAGCCAAAAATAGATTAAAGCGTTTAATCTGAAAGCCTACTCTTGGAATGTCTGAAGAGAACACGTGTGAATTAGAAAGTGACAAGCTATGAAAGTAATATAATTTTAGCTTTGTCCTTGATTCTTGGTGTGAACATTCAATGATGTGTAGTATTTTATGGGTATAAGGGAAGAGAAGATCTAGTGTTTTAATGCAACACTGTCTTTTTTCCCCCTGGCATTTAAACAGACATTCAAGACAACCTGGAACTAGCATGAACTAAATTTTAACACCAACACCAGGCTTGAGGACTTAAATTTTATTATGCCATGGACTTGAATGATGTAAATATCACTAGCTGTAAGAAATGACATTCACGACTGAGCTGTTGCCTGTCAACGGTATGTATTAGTTTTCACTGTTGTGAAAAAAGTAATTTGGCTACACAAAAGAAAGATAAAAAACACAGTACTCCTCCCTCTTTGGATCAGAGAAAATGGGGGCAGTGAGATCATGCAGAGGATCAAAGTCATTTGCCTTTTGCATGGCTGCACATGCCTTTTCCTGGATTCATTCAGACCTAATTGTATTTTTTTTTTTTTTTAAAAACTGTTTGAAATAGCATCTTTCAAAAGTATTAAACAGTCTTTGAATTGCAGTTGATAGGCTTTATATGTCACACCTCTTGATCCAGGCATGCATGACAGATTTTAGATATTTAAAGTGATAATAATCAACTCTATACTGGCTACTGTTAAAACCTGCACAGCAACGACCTTGGTAGTTAAAGTGTGTATCAATAATAGCTCTCAAACTATATTTCTGATGTGCTTGTGAGGGGTCACTCAGTCCGTGAGAATAACGAGAACCTCATTGATGAGTGATGCAGCTCCCTGCATCCTATCCGCCATTTCCACGGGCTTTGGTCCCTCCCTCTCTCCTCCGGTCTTTGGTTGCCATGGCGATGACGTCAAGTTGCACCACCGATTCAGCCCAGTAGACGGTTTTAGAGGCGGTGCAACAAATCCCGGACGATCGACTGCAGGAGCCATCATCCTGTGAATCCCAGCTCAAATCCACGTCTCCAATTCGACCTTCTTTGAACCCATCTGTCCAAAATGCGCGAAATTGTGCATTTGCAGGCCGGCCAGTGCGGAAACCAGATCGGTGCAAAGGTATTGTTTTCTCTCTCTGATGTATTCTGTTTGTACGGTTCTGCATTCCGGTGAGACCTCCGTGCGCTTCGGTGTCGCCTCTATAATCCATCCTGCAGGAATTCTCTGGAAGAAAGTCGATGCGGCGTCGTTTCTGGATTAAAGCTCCGTGCAAAGCATCCAAAAGTCCGACTAAGAGGACGATTTGCGCATTTCTATTCTCTGCAGGGTTTGCATGAGGGTCAAGAGTCACTCAGTGGCAGAATTATGCAACAGAGAGAAAGATTCATGCAAAAAAAAAAAAAAAAAACATTTCACTTCAATAACTGCACACAAAATTGCCCTTTAATGTTTCTGCATTTTTGTTGCAGGTAATTATGTAAGCTATTATCTGTTACAGTAATGTAACCTTATTGTCAGTGTTGGAACAGCTTCCCCTCCCCCCTCTACATTTATGACCTATTTTTTTTTACCTATGATTCTTATCAAGCCAAATGCTTTTGGGAGAAATGATATCTTTTCCAAACTGTGAATGTGTTTTTTAAACACTAGTATGATTTTCTCCTCAGTATTTTTAAGCCGGTTGGCCAGACCACCAAAGACACTGTTACTTATCAGATTATTGCCATCTGCTTGATTACTCCTGAGACCGCATTTCAGACTAATAGACTGCTCTTTTGACCTGCATTCAGGGGAATTACAAAGTCTGGCAGCTGTTTTCTTCCAAATAGCTTTCTAGAAAATGCTAAACAGCTGAAATATCTATATCTTATTCATTTAAAGATAGCCATTAAATAAGATAAGATCTACTTAATTCATCCCGGAGGAAATTATTTAAATAGATAGGAAATGGCAATGATGCATGCATGCCTGTATATTTGAAATATATTTTAGCAGCTTTTTTTATCCGTTTTTATCCCACTCTGGGCTAAGTTAACTTTAGTCTCTCCCTCCTCCTCTCCTAACATGCCTATTTCACAGTTCTGGGAGGTGATCAGTGATGAGCACGGTATTGATCCCACTGGAACCTACCATGGAGACAGCGATCTCCAGCTAGACAGGATCAGCGTCTATTACAATGAGGCCACAGGTAGGCTGCAGCTTCAGCGTTAATTCACACAACACAGCTAATGTTTTCTTATTCTGTGTAAAATGATTTGGATACCCATCATGGGCCTAAGATTTACAAGGAATGATTCCATTCTTGTCTGGTTTTAGGTGGGAAGTATGTGCCCAGAGCCATCCTGGTGGATTTGGAGCCTGGTACGATGGATTCAGTCAGGTCCGGACCCTTCGGGCAGATCTTCAGACCTGACAACTTTGTATTTGGTAAGCTGTGTGAACTTTGTACAGATGCACGCATCTGGATTCAAATCCACTGATTTTCTGTCTTTCCTGTTTATCCTACATCACTAAATTGTGATATTCTTGACTTCAGGCCAGAGTGGAGCTGGAAACAACTGGGCCAAGGGCCACTACACCGAGGGAGCTGAGCTGGTTGACTCCGTTCTGGATGTCGTGAGAAAAGAGGCTGAGAGCTGCGACTGCCTGCAGGGCTTCCAGCTCACTCACTCCCTGGGTGGAGGTACCGGCTCTGGCATGGGCACCCTGCTCATCAGCAAGATCCGCGAGGAGTACCCCGACCGCATCATGAACACCTTCAGCGTGGTGCCTTCTCCCAAAGTGTCTGACACCGTGGTGGAGCCCTACAACGCCACCCTCTCTGTCCACCAGCTGGTAGAGAACACAGATGAGACCTACTGCATTGACAATGAAGCACTCTATGATATCTGCTTCCGCACACTTAAACTCACCACCCCCACCTATGGAGATCTCAACCATTTGGTGTCCGCCACCATGAGCGGGGTGACCACCTGTCTGCGTTTCCCCGGCCAGCTCAACGCCGATCTCCGTAAACTGGCTGTTAACATGGTGCCCTTCCCTCGTCTGCACTTCTTCATGCCAGGGTTCGCCCCCCTCACCAGCAGGGGCAGCCAGCAGTATCGCGCACTGTCTGTGCCTGAGCTCACTCAGCAGATGTTTGACGCCAAGAACATGATGGCCGCCTGCGACCCGCGTCACGGCCGCTACCTCACTGTGGCCGCCGTCTTCAGGGGACGCATGTCCATGAAGGAGGTGGATGAGCAAATGCTGAATGTGCAGAACAAGAACAGCAGCTACTTCGTCGAATGGATCCCAAACAATGTGAAGACCGCCGTCTGTGACATCCCACCGCGTGGCCTCAAAATGGCTGCCACCTTCATTGGTAACAGCACAGCCATCCAGGAGCTGTTCAAGCGCATCTCCGAGCAGTTCACTGCCATGTTCCGCCGTAAGGCCTTCCTTCACTGGTACACGGGTGAAGGCATGGATGAGATGGAGTTCACCGAGGCAGAAAGCAACATGAACGACCTGGTGTCTGAATACCAGCAGTACCAGGACGCCACCGCCGAGGAGGGCGAGTTTGAGGAAGAAGGAGAGGAGGAAGTCGCATAAAATCTCACTGCCAAACCCATCTCCCCAACTCCATCCCCTTTTCATCCCTCGCCATCATGAATTGAATGATCAGCAGCACTCGGAACAACTATCGCCATCTAGATCACTGTTGCTCTAGTGTTAGACGTTGATGTTAACTGGTACTAGTGAAGTTTTTGGTTTAAAATGTTTTTGATTGTTGTGAATGCACTGAATTGACATCCTTTCATCAATCCTGTCATTTTCATCGCCGAATTTAAAGGAAGCGATTTTAACTGTGAAGCCTTGAAACTGGAGAATGATTAAAATCTCATTTAAAGGCCACTTTTATGCCTCTATGTTTTCATTGAGTCATTTTATGTGTCATCTTTTTGCAAACCTTAGAACACTTCAATTACACTAAGTAACAGTCTGTTCTGCAATGTGCTGACAAGCGGTCAAAACATTATTATGGGATATGTGACACATTTCTTTTCAAACAAATTATTTTCTCATTTAAATGCTATATAATTATCAACCTTGCACTTTCCATAGCAATTAAATTAAACTATACGAAGAAAGGGAAATCTGTGAACATTTGAGCTTTGAATACAAAACAAAGTGACAAGTCAAGAGTGCTGAGTGTCATGTGTTTTCAGCTTCACTAATGATGAAATGTGGTTTCTGAAGTCCACCTATGTGCAGTTTAGATTATTACTCATACATTAGCAATCAGGATTGGGCAATATTCAGCGAAATAGCAACAAACACAGCATGAAAACAGCTCAGTTTTTATCAGTAGAAAGACACCCAGTCAGGAAACAGGCTGTGCTGTAATGTAAGTAAGTAAAAGCCATTTCAACGGGAACATTTTGTCTACGTGAAACTAATCCAGCTCCAGTTGATAAAGAAGAAATTGTGATAGCAGTTCTTATATAAAATTCCTGAGCAAATGTCGTCAGACCGGTAGTTTTTTCAAGTTTATAAAAGCCTGTTTGGTGCATTTTAGATTGTCAGAGCAAAGTATCACTAAATACGAATGTTTTCTCCTCAACGTTTACACCAGTTCACTGTAATATATTATCACAGTGAGTACATAATTACTTGTCATTAAAATCCTGTGTTTAATCATTGTTTTTCAATTCATCAAAAGATTATTTACTTCAAAGCTTAAAATCGATATGACCAGAGGAGTGACTGTGGGAACCTTATCTTATGTCTGATAAAAAACTTATTGCATGAGAGAGCTATTAAAAATTTATCAGTGTTATTGCTGACATTGCACGGCTGTACAAATGACAGTGAATTTTGATAAGGATTTCTATATATTCAGAATCTACAGAGAACCAGAACATGCATCTATGCACAGAAGACCTTAATGTGAAATTGTTACATGTTGGTCATTTGTCCTCTAGTTTTCAAGTGTGTTAAAAGACATACAGACTTGTGAAGAAAAGACTAGACTGTCCCTATGATTTTTTCCATTACAGATAACAGCATGGAAACTAACAATGACTCCCCTGTTCCACTAACTTTTCAAGTACGCCACGGGGCTGAACTTTTCACTCTCTGACTGCCAGAAGTTCTTATCTGCTCAGATGTTTGAACATCTTAAGACTCAGTGTACAAACACATCCAGTTTTAAAGACTTATTTAGATTCTTCCCAATCCTGACTCTAATTTTTAGGCCTCAAATTGTTGCTCACAATGGCATTTCATATTGTTATTCATTAAACGTACAACCACTTCAAAGGTATTTCTTACTTTGAACGGACTTGCATCCTGTAAATAATCAGTAAACGTCACGTATTTTGTATAAAGTTCATGAATTAGAACAGGATGAATAGCTGCCCTCTCCCCATTTTCCAACTCCCTCTGGGAATCCTGAAACTTGAAAATGCTTCATAAAGTTTAACTATGCAAATATTATCGAATATTTTGTTGTTTATTTGACAAAAGCATAAATAAACATGCTGTGACACCATTAAACATATTTGCCATATTACAATAAATCATGTTTTGCATGGTTGATCTGATGAAATGTTTAAATAATGTGGCTTGAAATTTGTATAATTACTCAAAAAATACTTAAAGTGTAAACAACTGTTTGCTTTTGCTTGGTGTGATTCCCAAGTACAACCTCTTTTTTCAAAATCACTGAGCAAGTTCTTTAAAAATCAAGAGTATTTGCACTACGGTAAGATGTTTGATTGTATCCGTTTAAAGGATATTAAAAAAACATTTGTGCATTTATATTCTTTTCAAATGTGATGGACTGAAAAAGCTAAACTGAGTTTGAGGTAAAAGATCAGCAATTTTTTTTGCCCGTGAAAAAGCAGCTTCATGAAAGACTGAAATCAAATCAAATACATGCTACATTGTGAATTGTATATTAAAACTAAACTAAAATTGTTAGCGGTGATAAAATACTGTGGCTCCTGTTTCACCTGTGCAGAATCAATATTCAGATCTCTTTGCATTATTCAATTGTTCTTAAGATCCACTAGGAGATAGATCCAGGCGTTTCTCCTCCGAGTACCACGCAGACATGATTCAGTGCTTATTGAAATGGAGCGGGAAGTAAATATGGAGTTTCAAAGTTCAGCTCTCTGGAACCTGGAGGAACTTTTATCCACTGATCAGCTCAAAAGCGAGAGCTTCGTCACACAGGAACGCTGCCAAGCAGGCAGCCCTCTGTCCTTTCAGGAGTTTTGCAGAAACATAAGACAACAAATCTCAAATGAGTCTTTCCTCCTTCGGCAGTTTTAATGCATCTGGTGCGGCCACGCTGCGTACGCCAGATTGCTCCTCGGCACTGGGTCTGTACGTCCCTTCAGTCTGCCTCTTCTTTTTTACCACACAGAACAGCCAGGCGAGAACAGCCAACACTATGGCCAGAACACCCAAGGTCACAGTAGGGGCCACAATAGCGGCAATGTTTGTTCCTCCCTAAAGAAAGAAAATGTAGCACAGTTAGGACAATGTCTGATCACATTGGATACTTTCTAATGTTATGTAGTGATCGTGATGAAGGTTTTTCACTCACTGTGGTGTTATTAGAATGTGTCACACTTGCAACAGTGGTATGGTTCCCTGTAAAAGAGCAGACGCATCAGGAACACTGCAGCATCAATGAAAACTCTGCTCTAGCTCATTCTCACTGCTTGCTTGAGATACTTTTGCTTCATAGATATTAGTATGTGCCTCCTGTCTGCTTCGTTAAAATATTTAGGTAATTAATTAATCAGTTATTTTAACTAACTGTTTCAGAGCATGTAAACTTGGATATTTGAGCATCCAGTTTACTGCATATATGCACACGTATTCAACTTTTTTTTTACAACCAGGTTTCTGCAAGTAATTTGTTTGAATTGAAAGAAATAGCCTTTTTTTCCCCTCTGGTCCTGGCAAAGAAGCAACTTTGAACATTTCCCACAGTTTTTTTCACTTCAGTTTTATCCCAGTTTAAACATTTCTCCTTGTTTGCCATTTTGTTGCTTGCTAAACTAAGCTTTGTATCAAACTCAAGCAAAAGCAAAAGCAAATGAGAACACTTCTCAAAATGTCAAACTATTCATTGCATGTAAACAAAGTCTGAGTACAAGCACACAGTTTGAGCTCTAAAATGGAGCTGATTGATAAATTACTTACATGTTTTTGTGAATAATAATAAAGACGTGACTGTCATTCTCCAATAATGAATGAGAGTCTCGAGATCAATGAACATGAGACAAAAACACAATAATGTGACCCATTTTTAAGATGTTATGCAGTATTATTTAGTACTATATAATCTGTCTTCATAAACAGGCTAAATAGAGAGAAAAGATAACTCTCATGCACACTTTCTAGGCTACAGATACTTGTAAACCTTCCAGGTATGCCACCAGTCCAGTGCATTCATTTCATCCATGAGCAGCCATGTGATTACTCAGTTACATCATGAAACTGAGTAATCACTCAAACATTGTAACTACTTGACCGGGAGGAGAAGCTCTGGAATGTACTGAACCAGCCACTGGTTTGAAAAATGGAAAAAAAAAAAAAAACATAACTGAAATCAGCTGTTTTGTTTAGTTGCATTGAGCATTAAGAGGATCACAATGAAAATAAAGTTTACTTTAGAAAACTCCCCTATCATACTCTGAGTCAATCATTGACTTGGACAAATAGTAAACTTTCCAGGGGCAAAAGTACAACTTGATAACAAAAGGCAAGGGGTTAGTGAAGAGGGGAATGCAAAAACCCCAGAGAATACATTGTGAAATTGAATTCTTTTGTGCAATAGCCACAATTACTGATAATATGTTAAGACTGGATTTTTATTTATATATATATATATATATATATATATATATATATATATATATATATGTGTGTGTGTGTGTGTGTGTACCTCTTACCCACTGGGGAGACTGTGTTTAGCAATTTTTTTTTGCATAATCCAATGTTCTTACAAAATGCTCACAAGCCTGTGCTCGTCTCACATTGTTTTCCAAAGGCTTTTTTGTTATTTGTCATTGCAGGATTCAAAGTTCTGTGCGTCTAGGTGTGGTCGGAAGGATGGCTTATTTGTATAGGAGTGATTAGGATGGCGACTAACTCACCCCACGCAGGATTACTGCTCAGTATCAGCAGTAAAACGCTCCCAACCACAGCTCCAGGGATGACTGGCACATCCGGACACGCTGCCATCTCGAGCCGTGAGGCAAGTGAGGGCAGACTGAGGCCTTGGGGCATCAGCTTGGGGCCATTTCATTCAGTCAAGTGGTCACTGTGAGGACTTACTGCACTTCTTGAGCAGCTGATGATACATTATGATCTGTAATGTAAAGAGAAAATCCTTTTCTGAGTTCACTTTGATACTGTTACAGACTTCTTTAATCTGAGTCAGGCTGCTCACACCACTGAGTCACATCCACCCTGAGGTTGAATCACCATTATTGTCTACAGGACAATAATATTCTATTAATAGTGTTAGTGTCATAATCAGAATACAGCATCAAAGTCAACCTTTTTTTTTTTAAACTTTTGTAATAATTGTTCCCATAAGACAAACTGGACACTGAATGTTACGCACATTTAATAAACACATACCTTTGATCTGGCGGTTCTCAGATGATCGAAGCAAAACGGGAAACATGGAACAGGTTGATTCCTCACGAATGCATTGCTTCCGCCTCACCTTGTCAAGAAAAAAAAAGAAACCGCATCAAATAAAGTCCCATGAACAATACAGGAGCCACGAAATGCTCGCTGAAGTCCTTGAATGGATCCTTTGGAACTACATCCTCGGCTACCTGTTGGTGTTTTATGTAAAGCAGTTTTTTTTCTCTCTCTCTCTCTCGTCTACTCTCCAGATCGCCATTGGTCACATGGTTCAGTTTCGTGTTACAATACCTGAGCACAGTTATCTACCTGCAACAGGGCGCACAGATCCTCCTTTGTACGAAGTCGATGAAGAAAAGCGCAGTTTAGTGAAGCACAGCAGCCCCGGTTTCTCCTGTTGGCATTTAAAAAAAAATCCTCAAAAACTTTTGATCACCTGCATGTCATGTTGTGTCTCCTCAGATCCTGACATAAACTGGTTTTGAGTCGTCTATGATACCAGTTTTCTTCCTTAGCTTGCTTCAACCTGCACGGTGTTTGCCTGCCCTGCTCTTACCTAGCAACCTGGCACACGAAGGTGGCACGAAATAGCGCCTCCGTCAGGTTTTATGTTTCCCCATCATGAGAAAGGATATCAACATTCCTGAGATATTTTAAGGATGAATTCGGAGGCCAGCTGGTCCAGTGGGCTCTAATCCTCACCTAATCTCCTCCTCTTGGACTCAGAAGGGCAAAGAAAATGTAGACTGCTTCAGGCCTAATCTTTGCTGCTCAGATTTTTCATATGGACAGTGTGTGAAAGCACTGAAGCGTTTTGTCACAAAGAACTGTGGAAAATCACTCTTATATTGCAGTGGTGAGTCACTCTGAGGTGGTGCTTGTTTGTGTGTGTGCTGTCTTTTACAATGTTCCGCTGATATGAAATTTGGAAAATCAGCACTTGCTGTGTGAGTCGCTGTTTTGTATTTATGAGGGTGAGCAAAGAAGGCGCAGAAGTCAAGGTTAGTACTGACAAAACCCTTTCTGATAGTGTAAGCTAAGATATATCAAATTATAATGTTCAAATAAGTAGTTGAAAGTGACAGTAATGCCACGGAAAATCTGATTGGTCAGCAAGGTTGGTAAAACTGACTGAAGATAAATTCATAAATAAGACTGTTTAATTGAATTTATTGATTGCATACCTTTCTCGATTTAGAATACAATTATTTATCTGAGATAGACTATACAAGTTCTGAGTGTTGAAACCACTTTACACTTTATTTTAGAATAAGTGCATAGGGGTAGTGACTGAATTTAGGGCTAACCTTTATCGTTTGTAGCACTGTTTTCATTATTATGTAAGAAACAACTAGTATTTACCACATCTAAAATGATACATAGCAAGTTTTGGTTCTAAATGGGTTCTTCAAGATACAAAAAAAGACCCTTAAGGAGCATTTTAAAGTTCAACTACTGCACACTGGGAAGTCTGCAATCTAGTTTTGCATCTTTAAAAACTTGATTTTAGAAATTGACAAAACTTTGTGCCGTAGATTGATTCAGCGCTTCATTTTAGGTCAAATCAGAGAACAAATGTTTTTAAGTTCTAAAAATAACTGACAAAAGAGTAGATCCTTTAGACTGAATTAGCTTCAAATTAACAAACTTTTGTATTTGTGCTAAGTTAAGAAGAAAAGATTAGTTAATTCCACTAAATTCCTGTTTAATGTTTAACAGTGGAGTTTAAGAGCAACTTTATTGTTAACTCAAGAGATGCACAAGCGATAGCAGTCCCCAGTGTTGTTGTACTTTCTGTTTATTTACTGGCAAATCCTGCAGCTACATCACCATGGTATGGTGCAATAAGCAGATTTTTGGAATTTGTAACACTTTATGTATATATTATAATAGTACTATGTGTCCCCTTAGAAAAGCATACGTTTCCCTAAAAAGATAGCCTGTATTAGTTGTCCCCTGTAGTCTATGACCACAAGGTTACAGTTTACACAAGGTGCACAATGCCAGCCCAGTTGTAGTCTTGTAATATCTAGCTGGGGCATGTAATACATTTTGTTGTCCTGTAGATGTTCAGTCATTTAAAATTTGAATTGTGGATTTCATAAGGTGACATTTATGTATTCACCTTCCTTAAAGGTCTTATTTTATTGTACCACCTCCCTGCCCAAGGAATTTATGGTGAACACTGGCTACAAGCCAATAAAAACAGCAACAAATTGCCAGCAGCATATAGACTGACTTGTGATAGTAGATCAGAGGTTTACAGTAATGCTTCCTTCTTCACATACTTCGTGCAGTTAGGAAAGAAATAATGCGTTAATAGATAAAATAATTACAGAAGCTGGTTTCTGTAGGCCCAGGCCTTTGTTGTTGTTGTTGTGCCGCTAGGGGTCAGTAGAGGCACTTTGCGTTTGTTGTGACGGCGGCGGCCCATTTTCCGCGCAGCTTGCCGTAGGCGCGGTGAAACCTGGGTAGGACGGGGAAAGCGGCGGGAGAGCGGCAATCTAAGCTCATATTTAATTAATCTTTTTCATAGTGAGCATTTATTGAGTGAGTAGTGTGGATTTTTGTCGTATAAATAAGGCAGACGTCTGGTGAAACTACAGGTGCGTGACTTCTTCTGCTGCTGTTGTCCGTTTGTGTTGTGTCGCTTTCAAAGCATTCCCCGGGAAACTGGTTTGAACGTTTGTTTTTGCTTGTCCCTGTTTTTTCAGCGATCCAGCAACAATGGCGAAGGTACAGGTGTTAAATGTGGCTGTTCTAGATAACCCGAGCCCTTTTGGAAACCCTTTTCAGTTTGAAATAACTTTTGAGTGTATGGAAGATCTGCCTGAAGGTGGGTACCGTCGCTGAATAGCTGTCATTATGGCTTGTGTCAGGCCGGAGTCTGGTGATGGTGCTGGCTGTAAAATGGCTAACGGCTAGCCAAATATTAGCTACTTATGCTAACATCAGTGAGAGGGTCGTGTTTGTTAAAAACGTTGGGGTTTCTTTAAAAGCAGCAGTAAAGTAACATAACACAGCTTGACTGTGTTTTTTGTGATGACACATCTCAGAGTTATCCAAGTAAACTCAGACCAGATAGTTCAATAAAATTTGTAAATATGCTCATGTTTTTATAATTCCCCTTGTAATAATGAACCCAACTCTTATCTACGACGTTGCTTATACAGTCCTCTGTGCTGAATAGTCTGTAACATAAAAATCTAAATTGTTATTTTTTACATGTATGCACATAATTTAATTAGGCTGAGAAAAACAGGTTAACTCTTATATTTTACTCTGGCTCTGACCATTTTTTTAACATGTTTGCTTCATTTTATTAATATAAATGCCTTAATCTGTCATAATCAATAATTGTTGACTTGCTCATCTGATTCTTTAATGAGCTGTTTTTTTTTTTCAGTACCACAACCATAATTTTGTGTTTTTCTGTGAAACACGACTTTTCTTTACTCCTTTTTATTTATAGACCTGGAATGGAAGATCATCTATGTGGGCTCAGCAGAGAGTGAAGAGTATGATCAAATTCTCGACTCTGTCTTGGTTGGCCCGGTACCTGCTGGGAGACACATGTTTGTGTTTCAGGTGTGTTTGATGAAAGAAAACTCACAAAAACAGTACAAATCATTTCTTTTGCCACATGGTGGATGAATGGCAGACACATTGCACTTAAGGTTGCTTTGAAAGGCTGCTCTTTAACTGAGCTTCAACAGCATAACCATGTCCAGGCTGAGCTTATTTGTACTTTGACTCTGTTTGACCCAGTGGCGACAGAGACACACTAAAAGCATTGTATTGTAAATTTTGGTCACCTCTTTCATCTCACTGGAGATTGCAGGTCTTCTGTTACACTTTTTGAATTGGTAATTGAATCTTGCTTTAATTTTTTCTGTGCTCTCCTGCTGCTTTTTAATTGTTTCGGAGCAGTTTCTAATCAGCCACTTATACGCATTTCAAGCAACCAGAAGACTACCCTTCAGTTCCCATTTTCATAACTATTTACCTGGCCACGTGACAGTAATGCAGTTCCACATTTGTTGCTTGTCATGTCACTCTTGGAATAGAATGTTTCATGTTTTTGCACGTCTCTTTGTTGTATTTCTGTTGCAGGCTGATGCCCCAAACACTGGCTTGATTCCTGAAAGTGATGCAGTTGGTGTAACTGTAGTGCTGATTACCTGCACATACCGTGGCCAAGAATTCATTCGTATCGGTTACTATGTGAACAATGAATACACAGATCCAGAGCTTCGTGAAAATCCTCCAATCAAGCCAAACTACACACAGGTCAGAAAATGTTTGATATCTGGATGATCTGAATTCTGATGTCAACATAACTGCCTCATCTCTATATTACTGGTTTGCCAGATTTTGGGCAACGGATTGAATATTCTGTTGATTTTTGAAGTGAAAAAATACAGCAAGCATAAGCTAAAAATTAATCATTACAATTTATTTTATGATCTTAAAAAATAGAACATGTTAAACTGCAGCGTGCAAATGTTTAGAAAACCTAATACATCAGTACTTGCATGACATTTTCATCATGCATTGGCAAATTTGTTTAATCCTTTCTTCCTTCTATCTGTGCAGCATTTCCTGGCAGTAACACAATGCTAAAGCAGAATATTTCCACCCATATGCTTGCCAGTAGACAAGATGTTCTGTTGCTTGAGCGGTTGTGGCCATAGAACTCAATCCAGATCTGCCCAGGACACGTTTCCCAAACAAGTCTGGCTTATTGAGGTGTTCCTTTGTAACCCTGACATTAACTTTTGTGACAAGATTCCGGGTATTTCCCCTCTGATGACTCTTCCATGTACATCAGTGGTGCTTTTTATTATGCTAACAGTAGTCCTTGTTTGCGTCACTTGTGTCTCTTCCTCGCGTCTTAGCTCCTCCTTGAGAGGATGATGGCGAGAGACAGGCAAGGAAGAGATGTGTGGATGGGTGACAGTGCAACATTTAATAAAGAAAAATCCATGCATCATACACCTGTGTTTCCTTGCGCCTAGATCCCCACAAAGCCTTTTTGCTTGTTATCTCAAGGTACTTTAAGTAAATGTAGGAACGTCCGTAATGGTGGAGGGGGAATAATTCCCGGGATATAGGAGGAGAGAGCACTGCCTTTTTGTGCAGCAGTGCTACACACTGGAACTGTACACCAAATCCAGGTCCTCTGCTGTCATATGGGAGTTGTGCTTTTTCTTTGTGTCCAGCATTTGAAGAAACAATCCTTTATTGTGTGTTTGCTGCACGGGCCGTGTTTACTTCCTGTTATTTCTAAAATCAACAGATTGTTTAATTTGACCAGGGAGGCCCAAACTTTTGAATATAACTGTATTCCAAGAGCTTGAATGTATAGCGTTCTGTGTCACTGAGGGTCCTTTTGGAATTTTGCATTAAAAAACGTTGACCCTCACAGAAATCATGTTTAAAAGTACATCCTGTAGACATTCATCAAATTTGATTTGAAATACCTTATACTCTATAGAACTACAGTTTTAATATGTGCTTTAATTGTATTAATCAATAAAATAGAAAGGTAGAAATTTAGCAGCATGTCTACCTGGAATTAAAGACTGTCATTCTACCGGGTCAGCACTTTGGAAAAGTAAATACTGTAATTGTATAATTATCACATTCCCGTGGTTATGCAAGTCGTTAAGCAGGAATGTCTGGAAGCAGTGATGTTTGTTCAGATAGTAACTTCAGTAATAAGCCCCTGTGAGTTTTCCTGTAATGACAAAGGATTTTGATTGTAGGTGTCACATTTTTAAGGTGGCTGGCATTTGGAATGAAACCTTTCATTCATAGGTGCAAAAAAAATATTGGATTGAGGGATTGCACTGGCTACGGCTGCAAAGTTGCACGTTATTATATATTTGTGTATGTGATTATTGTTGAATGAATACTAATTGGTGCCTGTGTACCATTGAGTTCACCCTATCTTGCCCTGATTCTAGAGACCACCAGGTCTACCACATAGTAGTAGTGTGCATGTTGGTAAATTTTAGCTGTATCTAACAGACAAATCAGTAATTTAGGGAATTGTTAAATATTTTCAAAAGGATGTTTCCATTTTGTACTAATGATTATATTGACATTTTATGTTTTGCTTAGTCACAGTTATTATACATAGCTTCCCATAATAGGCAAGTTTGATACATTGTACATTTGTAACATTTTTGAATGTTTTAAATCTCTTCTGAATTACACTTATATATAATGTTAACATACAGAAAAAAGTTTTAGATTGCATTAAACTGTTGGATATTGGTGCAAAATATTTCTGTATAGGGCGGTTATGAGGGATATTGCAAAATGACTGTATGTACGTGATTTACATGCACAAAGTATTTATCTCAATGTGCTCCTTTTTCAGCTCCAGAGGAATATTTTAGCATCAAACCCACGTGTTACCAGATTCCATATAAACTGGGAGGGCTGTGCAGAGCGAATGGAAGACTCTGAAAATGTTGATCCTTCTTCAAACTCCATGCTCCCGCCATCCTGTCCCCCAGGCAAAGCTCCACCTTTGGGGATACTACCAGATAACTCTATGGACTTCTTATAGAGATGCCCCTCTGCCTAACGGTGATGACTCACTGCATGAGATGTTACGTTTGATGGATGCCTATGGACATTCTGGTGTGGAAGAACGGATGTACAGACATCCTTGCCTTACAGCTTATGTTCCTGAAACTTCTGAAAAATCAGCTGTCACCTTGGGTTTCAAATGAACATTTGTACCAAGGAAGATTTTGAACATTTTACTGGTTTGATTGTAATTTATAGATGGATAGTTCCCTGCCATGGAAGCAATATTGAAGTATGGAACGGAAACCACAACTATGACTGAACCGAAACATACGAAAGCTGTTGTGTGAGTCACCTTCCTTCCTTTTTTTTGGTGCAGAACGGATTTGTACCCGTTTAAGAGGATTTCAGTACTGAAGCAATAGGCAAATAAATTGCAATATGTTGCTGTACAGGAATTTGATAATCTGCCGTAATATTTGTGTTCAAAACGCACTTAGACTTTTCCTCACGTAGATTGTGGAGTTTTGTATGGGCTGTTACCTCTTCTATGTTTTTTTTTCTCCTGTTTTCAAGTTTGTGTTCCAAATAAAAGAAGGATGTTTTTATTATGTGTCTATGAATAACTGTTCCTAATAAATACTTGGGTTATTTTGCTTGACTTGTTTTTAGAATGCTCCTGAAAACAAATAGGTTTGTCAGGTATGCACTACACATCTGTTTTTTTCCCTGATGCACTTAAACACAACCGAGTGTCAGCTTCGTAGCACAAATGGTGTGAGTATCCCCTCATATTTTCACATTTTACTAAAAATAGCCTGTGCTAACGTCACACCCAATCACAGATAGCTCGGGTAAAGGGGGTGGCTAGGCTACAAAACTGACTATAGAAAATGTCGCACTGCAAAAACGATGATGACTGAAAAATTGCTGCGTTCGATTTGTTTTCGCTGAGAAATTCAGACTTATAAATGCAAACAACCGATAATTTGAAGCAAAAAGAAAAACACGGTTACAGTTATGGGCGTATTGGCTACGAGCAAGTCCGGGAGGCGGGACAAAGCCGTTTGACAGACGAATCGCATCAATGCAATGATTGGAAGTGTTGACGCTTGTCCAATCAACGATTGAATTCGAAATCTGTCACCTAAGTATTCGTTTAGTGAGCCAATCAGAGACAGGCGGAGGCGGGACTCGGTGGATGGATGACTGGAGTTTCCCTTGCGGTCTGAAGATTAATGGAAGGGGGTCTGTTGATCTGAGGAATCGACTATCAGGTGGTCGGTCGCAGGAAACCACTGCACTTGACGGCTTGTTTAGAAACGAATGGAGAAATATCTGTCTTAACAGCGGAAAAAAACGAGTAGCCTGGACACCAGTTTTGTCATCCAGGTTTCCTCTGAAAAGGCCTGCCTACACAGAGATAGCACCTGGTTAGCTCAGGCCAGGATACGACTGCAAGGGACGCTAGAAGCTAACGCTAGCTTCCTCGTTAGACAGACAGAAAACGGCTTTCGACGACCTGTGTCTGGACCGGATTTTTGGACAAACCAAACCTTATCTGGAAATAGAGGACGGTCAAGTGACACCCTAATTCGCCGGTGCTCGCTTGGAAATAGACCAGCTAACAAGCTGACATCCGCTGGCTGTACAGTTAGCTAACGTGCTAGCTTAGCTAACCCACAGCGCAAGTATTAGGTGCAGACTTGGATATACTCGGGTGTCTGGAGTTTCCCGAACTCGTAACGAATAAGTATTGGAGTAAATCTTTTTTCATTCGTTAATCAATAATGATAGCTGTTAGCTAGTAGCTAGCTGTCAGCTTCATTGAGTTCAGCGACAGCGTTAGCGGTGTAATATCACTCAACGACTTGTAAAAGAACTCATTCCGAGCCCAGGGAGTCCACCATCAGCCTGCCATCATGGGCAACACGCCCACCGCAAAGAAAGGCAATGAGATGGAGAGTGGTGAGTACCATTTGCCCGTAGCTGCTGCAGCTAGTTTTATCGTGCTGCTTGCTGCTGGATCGTTTGGTTGTAGTCATTTCCTGTTTCCCACAATGGCAGTGACATAAAATGCACAACTTAACACCCGTGCAGTGCATAAGAGCCCAGAGACCCTCTGTAATTACACCATTTTACATTGCTTCAACACCTTTTCTGATCCAGGAAGTTGGATGAGCTCAATATACTGAACTTTCACAGGGACTGTCTACCCCATGTAAGATGCCCATGGCCATTCATATCCACACCTAAACTTCAGCTAAGTAATTTTTACCGCAAAGTTATGGTCATCTCAATCGAACAGCAGAGGATGTTATTCATTTTCTTTGCCCATGCTGTGAGAAAGCTCGTGATTAAATGCCCCAGGTTATATTCAGAGGTATCAGTGAGGATGACAACAAGTAGTCTTATACAACAGTCATAGGTTTGCATGTGGTTTATGTGTTCCACATATTTTTTTCTCCTGTTATAAGGTTATGGAATGCTGCAATAACATTGCAACCCTAAACCCTTGTGCTGAATTGTTATCTAATGCACTTTTTAAAATAATGTAATCATTCCAGGACAAAACAGTCCTCTTTGTACATGAAAGAGGTTTGATTTTTAAAATAAATGCAGTCAAGATGCATGTACTGTCTCAGAATGTTTACATTGTCATGAATTGAATCTGTCCGCTGACTGTGTTTAAGAGTAACTGAGCAGAAGGGTGTTGGTTGTTATCAGTGGAATAAAAAGCCACCAGGACATTGTCATATGATGCATGAGGGTGATCCTCTCCAGGCAGAAACTTGGGAGTTAAGGAGTCTCTTGAACAACATGTGATGAGCAGCATTTGGAACAAGGGCACTTGTATGTGTCATTGAGTGTGCGTGTTTGCGTGCATGCTGCAGAGAGAGAGGGAGGCACTTTGCTTTTTTGATAATTGCTTTGTATGTTATTGCTCTGCACAACTTCCTGTTTCCTTAATGAACTTCACAAACATCAAATTGATTTGTTTTTCTTGCTGTCTTAATTTCTAGAAAAGGATAAAGAATCAGAAGCATAGCCTAACAACAACTAATTATTATCAAGTATGAACTTGAGTGTTCAATGACTACGTTTCGGGGGAAATTATTCTATTTTTTATTATAATGTTTCTTGACTAAAGTTCACTGGACCTAGAGAAGACTTGGGAGGACACTGTTTTATGTTTCTATCCATAACACCATAAATAACGCTTAAGTGTGCGATGTCTGAACGGGTATCTGTGAAATGAGCATCAGCTCCTTGTTGCTGGTAGAGAGTAGGTGTGAAGAATGGCCTCCTGTCTCTGTAACGTTAACCCGTCCTTGGCAACCCATGTAACAAGGCCATGACTTTCAGGTGTCGGAGCACAAATGTTTGTTTTTTTACGTCCTTTATTAAGAATGGAAATTTGAGTATTAGTTGGCTAAAAACAGGGAAGGAGAAAGCACTGCTGTTGGGAGGGTTGTTCGTATGTCATGCTTCACTTCCTTATCAGCCTGATCACTCTGGGCCCACCCTGATCCCCAGAGACAGGTGCAGACCAGGGGTCCAGAGCGCACACCCCAGAGTGTAATTTTCCACAGAGCAGAGTAGAGATTAAGGACAACATGACGGCTCGTTTTGGTTTTGACGGAAAATGGAAAGAGAGTGTTGAGAGCCGGTTCAGGTGTGCAGCGTCTGTTGTCACTGAACTTTCCAGGTTGCAGAAGACGAGTGGAGAGCCACCGCACTGCTATACCGAGCTAATTTCTGGCCCACAGGAAGAAGCAGGGCGGATAGACACTATGAACTGCAGCAGGAAGTGAAGGAGCAAGGAAGGTCCAGCCCATGCTCTGCACAGTTGGTCATCGCCTCCTCTGCTCTATAACCTAAACACAGCCGACCGAGATAGCTTGAAGTTTTGGCCTTTAAGACGCTGTTGGTATTACATTTTGTGGATTTTCCGCTTGGTAAAACATCCGGAAGTACTGCACTTTTGAAACTCTACAAAGGCTATCAGCTGGCTTCCTCCAGCCTTGTAAGATGTCTGTTATTCACAAGCTGGCAGGAAGGCTGTTTCATCGAGCTGGACCGTGTCTAGGGGACATAGGTAGTGGAGAAGGCAGACATGACCAACCGCAGGAGGAGCTAGAGGCTTGCAGCTGGAGTGAGTTTTCATGCTGGTGCTGGAGAAGAGCATGGGTTAGGGGTGGAGCTGGAGTTCACACCATGTCCTACAAGCTTAGCCCGTCACAGACTGATCTGAAACTCCTATATTTAACAGATAACCAAGCTGCATTTTTTTTGATGATGTTTGTTACTAATTTTATCTTGTGACCTGGTGAGTTGAGTGCTTGTGGCTGTGGTGAAGTTATCTGTCATACTAGCAGACATTGGATGTACCGGTTTATTATTTAAGGCCTGTAGCCAGGTCATATGTATGCGTATGTCCATGTATACAAATTTACTCAAACAGAGTAGTCCGTTGTTTGTCTCAGCTCTGTTACCTATTGTTTTCTAGTTACAGGGAAAAAAGGAAGGTATTTCTCACTTACTGTGAAAGCGTTTTGTCAGCTGCACTGCAAAACACTATCAGCCTTAAACTACACAGTGCAAAAATGAATCTGTTTACACTCCAACACTCTTTATATTTGTTATACTTTCAGGTAATTCTTCAGATTAATAATATACATCTCCAACCTCACACTTCTTAAACATCTGCGCATGACCGTAATCATAACCAGTTTATGACAAGGGATGGTTGTAATGAATTGTGAGTCTTTTGAATTTGACCATATAATGAGGTGGCACTCTGTCCAAGTGCAACTCCCTGTGTCTATAAATATCAGCGTGGTTCATGTCCTGCCCCTGCTCTGCACACACAGCTGGTTTGTGTAATAGGGGCAGGCAGGTTTGTGTTTGGATCGCTCATCACTTCCTGTCTCCAGTTAAAGGGGCTTTGTTAAAAGCTTGCACTGATTATCAGTAGACCTTACATTTGAAATGCCAATCAGCTGCCTCAGACTAGCTTACAGCACCAAACTAGCCACTCGGCAAACTGCCACACTCCAGGGAATTATCCTGAGATCTAGCAGGATCTAGCAGAGGACAACTGACAATGAAGTTGAGTGTTTGGACCAGGAACAGTAATTTCCTTAGGATTTGGTGCAAAACAGATGGTAGTAGAGTGAATCCTTGTCTGCTGGTCTATCTTCTAAAGCTACAGGTAGTGTTGCTGAAATTATTTGCTCACTATAACGCATTCAGCCATGGCATATTGTAATACTGTGCTGAAGAAATGAGGGCACCCAAAGAAACAGGAGGAACCCTGCAAAATGTATGTTAATTGGAGACTATACATCTCAGCATCAAAATTCATAGGCAGGAGGTTTTAATCTAACTAACTAGCTAAAACTATAAGAACAAAATAACAATATGTAATTGGCACTACATGCACACTTTAACCTTGCAAAGATTTTTTTTGTGTGTGTTAGACGGTAGACTTCTGTATGAAATACACTCCTATGCAGAAAAAAGGAAAGCGACATTCTCACCGTTTCATTTTTCAGCCTTGGGGTCACTGTAATACTTCACAATTTTAATAAGAACAGCTACACGCTGAAACTGATGGATGCAGGCATTATGCCTGTTCTCCAAGTGCATTTCAGTAGTAGAGAAAAGGACATGAAAGTGTAAGTTGACTGAAGACTCAGTCTCTTAGCTCCTCTGCTCCTGAATTGGTTGGTAATTTAACTAGCTCTTTAAATTCAGGACAGTACAACATAAAGTGACTTTCCGTTGGCAGCTTTGTTAGTAACTGTCCTCTGCCTGTATTGAGCAGCTGATGACTAAAATTGATTTCTCACCTTTACAGGCTTGTAAACACATCTTTAGTTTACATGCTGCTCTGTTTGCCTTCTTAACTGTTATGCACCACATGCCATCTGAACAAGGCCTTGTGTAGCCTGAGAACCGATTTGGCGCGCTTCGCAGTTGAATGTCGGTCAGCTCGCCCTAATATAACCCCTCTGTTCCTGCGTCAGAGTGGGCCAGTGAGGCCCAGGGGAGAGATGTAGGATTGATTTTTGGAGGATCAATTCAGCACTGGCACTACACAGACTCTCTGGTGCATTTGCGCTGGGAGAAAAAGTTTCACTGTGGTTTGTGCATTCCTGCTTTGCTAGTGTCTCCTGAGAGGGCCACTTTTATGTTTTCGAAAACACCCAGATCATCTCTGAAAATTTATCATCACTGATGTGACATCTGATTGCTTCTGCTAATTAGGGAAAGTTTGAGTTGCATCTAGATGTGTCTAGTTCATCTCAAGGGTCTTTACTTAGGCCTAGTTTTCCATAGGACTTCATCTCTGGGTTTTCTAAATATACCAGCTGGTGTTTTACGCCCCTCCCCCTGGTGATTATGCCCCTGTGAAGATCAATATATAGCCTCTGAGTATGCATATGTGTGTATTTGTGTGTGTGTTTGAAATGAGAGGGAACAGCAGAGAGTACTTTGTGTACAGAATAAATATTGATACTAACCAAGCAAGGGTCCAATTGATCTGTGTGAGTGTAACGGGAGCAGCAGTGCTCTCCACGCTACGTTTGACTGTACACTGGAGGTGGATGTTACTTTTTGAACTTGGTCTCCAGCAAGGTGCAAGTCCCAGGAAAGACTGAATACGCTCTGTCGGCAAGGACACTCGACTGGTTTTTGTGGATGTGTGGGGCTGCCGATCTGACCAGAGTGCTTTCAGAGGGGGAGGATAGGTCATGAGTCAGTGGCTGTGAAGGAAGAGGCCAAGGAAGAAGTACAGAGGCGACTTTGCAGGGCTAATGTGTGACAGGAAGAGCTCCAGAAGGCATGCAGGGAAGAGGGAGTCATCTTCGCGTTCAGGTGAATCAGGGTCGCGCTCGGCAGATGCTGCAGCACCAGAGGTACCCATAGTCCTCCCAGATGGTAAGGAATTTGAGGTTACAGATGAGTCCGAGTGTGGAGTTTTAGTTTATCACCTGCAACTCCTCCTGTGGCTGTCATGGCAGCCAAGCCTCCTAAATCAAACAAATAGAGAGGCTAAATGAAGACCAAGAGAATTCCTTGAAGAAAGGTGTTGATTTGGCTATTTAGCTCCCTCTACTTTTTCCACAGCACCTATGTTTTTCCTCTGCGCAGTTCCAAATTGTGCCAGTAATCACTCCATTTGTGGCTGTTTCTGCTTAAAGTGGAAGTTAAGCAACTTTCACGGGAAATGTTTTCTCCCTGGTGACCAATCTGCTTCCATTGCTCTCTGTGGGAGCAACAGCACACTTGACATGTTTATGTGAACTTTGGTCTTTGCAGTCCTTGCTGGCTTTCTCCCATCCTATTGTTGGAGGTGCTGGTCTTTAGAGAATTTGCAGGAAATCACATTAGCTAGATCAGGATTAAACTTTGGTGTAGTTTTGAGTGCATGTGTGTAAATATTTGCATGAGAAATTTATGTGTAGGCGGTTCCTACTTGTTTGCAACATTCTCAGTATATAAATTTAATGTTCTGATTTGAACATTACTTCAAGAGGTCATTAGTTTAAATATTAATATCACAAAGCTGATACATGAATTGCTTTCATTATTGACAGCTGACTGGCTTTATTTAAACTGTGCCCTAGGCTGTTGTTTTGCATTGATTACCTATGCAGACAGAAATTCCACATTATCCTGAAAGGCTTAGCATGGGATATGTTTCCACTGCTTTCTAGTAGATCATACATTTTCGCAATACTTTTAGCATGTTTGTAAGCAATTATTATAATCTGTTATTTCTGTGTGAAACTCAGTCTAATGTTTGTGACAGCTTATGTCTACACTGCTGTGAAGTCAGTTTCTTTGTAAACACTTTTTAAAAACAGCGTGCATTGACCAAAATGCTGTACAGATAAAAGAACAACCTTAAATACAATTAAAACAATAAAACGGTACAAGATTTCTTTTGATCTAATGCAGTTAAAGAGAAGAAATTATTCTGTGCACTTGATCGACCTTAATTGTAGCAATACAGCAGCACAGTAAATTAATATTATTGTCCTTTCTCTTGCAGTAGTTGTTCATTTACAACCTCCACTGTCTCGTGTCCAAGACCAACAGTAGATATAGAAATACTCCCTTAGCTGCTGTGGCTGGTACACAGATAGTAAGGAGGAATGGGGAAGGGCTGGTTATCTGCATGTTCTCACAGAGCCATGTGATTATCCTCATAAAGATAAGAAGACAAAATGAGCTTCTCTATATGACAGTTAGTGCCAGGTTACCATAATCTGTCCACAGGTATGACTGTTGACCTATAATTGCATGTAATGTGCTGGTATGCCCTGCATGGCATGCTTATTTTTGGACTGCTAAGTCATATGCTGTTTTCAGAGAGAGCTAGAGTAGATTTGTTTTTAGAAAGACATAGTAGCACCACGTTAAAATACACTGTTAGCCTAAATGTACTTATTTTTCCATATCAAATGTATTATTCTACAACGGTGCCTTCAAGAAAGTCCAATTTAAGTCTCAGACTTTTGAAGATGAGTTTCTTTGTTGCCACCCTTAAGGCCTCCGTGAAATGTCAGAAAATTCTTATCATGTGCTTACACTTGTTTTCCTTATTGAAAGCAGCTCTGAATTACTCAAAAATAGACCATTAAGTGACCTCATTCAACTTTTGGAAGATGCACAAGCTTGTTTTTATCATGCTACTTCCCAACACTACTCAGCTTGTGCAGGGACAATAAACAAGCAGCAATGGAAACTATTAAGGGCCGGCTGACTATTAGATTCAGTACTCAGCATTTTGCAATTATCTGTGTCATTTTGAAAGTGATTCCTAATAAAATAAAAGAATTAACAAAAAAACATTTTGTTGGCTCTGAAGCAGCGACTGTGCTTCATCTGTACTCACCAGTCTCTGGGCTTTGGTTGGTTACATAAATGTATATCCAGGGTTCCATAGTAGCTTTTCCTCTGTGTGCAAAGGTGCTACCAACTTTCTCAGCTGGCCCTCCCATTTTGTTACATAATTGCCACAACTATTAATCTACCTTGCATGCTGATGAATAGTTGTCTTACATAACCTAATTTTGCATTGATGTAAAGTTTGATAGTAACTCTATATTTGCAAAAATATTTCAATATGAAAATATATGTATTTTGTCACCGGTTTTTGCCCTGAAGTTGTCTAAGGTCGCTGCTATAAACTGAACACAGGCTAAACTTCTCGCTAGCTAAACATCTGCTTATCTACAGATGCAATTTACTGATGCTCCCTAAACCCCTGAAATAGAAACAGTAGACCCTGCTTGGAGGCTGCAATGTCTCACCACAGAGTTACTAGAGCCATCTAGAGCCCTTATATCGGCTTTTAATACTCTGTTATTAGTCTTCTTTATCACTAACACATGCTTCTGAGAAAATCCATGTTGACCACTAGAAACAATAAGGAATTAAATTCAAAATTCTAGGTACGATTGAGGTTTACATTTCGAGTTGCCCACTGCAACGCGGTTAAGTCAGTGTTGCTTTGGCTTTGCATTTTGATTTGGTGACTTGCTGGAAATAGCCTGTTAAGTCTGCACAAGTTTTTCTTGCAATATCTGGGGCTAGGATGAAAGCGGTAGTCACCAAGAGACGTGGGCCCAAGATGAGATGCTGACAGATAAATGCAGACTGTCCTTGACAGTATTTATATGGTTGTACACATAATCACATAACTTGAACTATGCTCACTACCTCATAAAAGAGTCCACATTTTATCGTATAGTGCCAAGGTGTGATCTTTTCTGGGTCTCAGTGATAAGGTTAGGATGACCCACTATTTAAAATAATTTTAGATCTAATAGTGTCTCTGAGTAATACACCCTTTTTTCTGTTTGCAGTGAAGGAGTTTCTTGCCAAAGCCAAAGAAGACTTCCTGAAAAAATGGGAGAATCCAGCACAGGTAAGACAGTGAAACGTGCATTTCCATTTCAGTGTAATCATTACTGTTTCTTTTTTTAGCCTTTTTATTATTATTGCACAGTGGTATTACACTTTGGCTAAGAGATAAGCTTCTATTTTTAAGTGTTCAGACACCTTGGTGCGATAATGTACTTTGGCCAACAGTTCACTCTGATAGAGTGAGAGTCATGGAAATAGTCCTGTCCCTGAACAGATGAATGTCTATTTATTTTAGAGGGCCAGTGCACCCTCTGCTGGGCTGATATGAAATATATGCTTATACAGTGTATATTATATTTTTTCCAACGGTGCACCCCTCAGGTACTCTCAAATAGAAGACATGCCAGATTATAACAACAGCAATTCATTCATTAAAACATTTTATTGACATGACAATGACTTTTTGTTTATGCTTTATTCAGGAAAAATAGTTAAAGTATGGACACTTTCCACTTACCGACTTCTTCTTCTATCCCTCAGCAAACTGCGGCACTGGACCACTTTGAGCGTCTGAAGACTTTAGGCACTGGTTCATTTGGTCGAGTCATGTTGGTGAAGCACAAAGAGACAGGCCAGCATTTTGCCATGAAAATACTTGACAAACAGAAGGTACAGTACTTTGAAGAATGGCTTTCAAGAGTACAAAACTTGGTAAATAAATGTAAATGCCTGACTTTGTAATGGTGATACTGTCTCTTGTTAATATTGTAATACACCAACACAGTATTTGTATGAATATTTTCCTATTTAAACATTTAATGAGAGAAGAGCGACTAGTCCATCTGCACTTTCAAGTACTAATTTTAGTCTCTTTACGATAACTTCAGAGTTCAAATGTCCCACAGTGCCAGAAAGACCTTCTGACTTTACCACATGTTGATGTTAGAAATTGTTACCAATTGCGATTTTGAGATTAAATCTTCTGCGGTAATGGAGGAATTTGTTGTTAAACTAGTTGTATAGTTATATATTAGAAGTGCTAAGACAATGATAATGTTATTTATGTATTTTTTAGCAAGCAAAATATATTTTTCCTAAATACACATCTACTCTGACCCCTTATAGGTCGTGAAGCTGAAGCAGATAGAACACACGCTGAACGAGAAACGTATCCTGCAAGCTGTCAGCTTTCCCTTCCTGGTGCGACTGGAACACTCTTTTAAGGTATGTATTTAGGTGTTCGTCTGTAAATCTATGTTCACCTCATCTTTCTATGTGGGTTTTGCATATTAAATTAAGACATTTCTTGTCTCCCTGCAGGATAACAGTAATCTCTATATGATAATGGAGTATGTGCCTGGAGGTGAAATGTTCTCTCACTTAAGGAGGATTGGTAGATTCAGGTAAGTTGACTTTTCAGTTAACTCAACCTACATATTTCCATGCATTACTAGTTGACTGTAAATACTGAGGCTCATGTGTTTTGCAGTGAACCACATGCCCGCTTTTACGCAGCCCAGATTGTACTGACCTTTGAATACCTTCACTCACTGGATCTCATCTACCGAGATCTGAAGCCGGAGAACCTGCTCATCGACCAGCAAGGTTACATACAGGCAAGGATTACATGTTGTTTTGTTTTTTAGCCATCTACAACAGTATTACACAAAAGTGCTCGTTGTATGTGACCAGTATTCAGAGCTGTACTCTCTTGACCTTAGGTAACAGATTTTGGATTTGCGAAAAGGGTGAAGGGCCGAACCTGGACGCTTTGCGGGACTCCAGAGTACCTGGCGCCAGAGATCATCCTCAGTAAGGTCAGTGTTGAGCTCAGCCCAGGATGAGACGTGCTGAGGGGTGTAGTATGAAGCATTTCTACATATCTAGGCTTTCTTTGTATAAGCTGGCTCAATAAAGCCTAAAACCTCAGTCAGAGATAATGGTTGTCACAGTGGTGGTTATCAGCTCCTCTATTAAGCAGGTTTATTATTATTATTATTATTACTATTATATTGTAATTATTTAGTAACCAGACGTTCACCTAAAAAGAGGAAATTAAAACATCATGTGCCACCTATTTCAGTCAAACTGAACAGGCTGTTATAAATGGAGATGTGTGAAGATAACAAACATTGATTATGGTAAATAGCGATGTTGCTGCAAATGTAGTCTGCCACTGCTCATTTCAAGTGGCTTTGTCCTTCCTTCCTCTTTCTATGTGTTACCATTTTCTTATGAACAACCTCCGAGCAGTAACCGATCACACTGAAAATCTCAAATTTTACCAAGAGTTTGGATCATACAGTATAACACCTGTGTTAGGTTATCTTTCTGGATCACAGTGCTTGCCCATCTGCATGCAAATGTTTTATTAAAACAATTCCATCCATCATGATTTTGAGTGAATACAGAGCTGCATTCTTCGGTTAGCTCTGCCCAAAACAACTGTGTTTGGTTTAAAGAAATAAAAACAAGCCAGAGCGTTTACAAAATGGGTTGGTAAAGCAAGACCACTGCAAATTATATTAGGGAGGAATGGTGGAGAACTCTGTAATTTTTTGGACAAATTATAGTAAAATAATGATAAATACCAAGAAACTAATCTGTTTTCTAACCTGTGTTCTGTTAGAAAGGACTTGGCAGCAAATGAAACATAAAAACAGATGATGTTTATGTCACAGTGGCAGTGTGGGAGTTAATGAATCAATCTGCGAGTCAGTACCGGAAACCATTTCATTGTCAACAGTCTAGTGAGTGTTTTGTTTGAGCACACAGTTTATTCCTGACGTGATTGCATTTTTTCAGGGTTACAATAAAGCAGTGGACTGGTGGGCCCTGGGAGTACTGATATATGAGATGGCTGCTGGATACCCCCCCTTCTTTGCTGACCAGCCCATTCAGATTTATGAAAAGATTGTATCAGGGAAGGTGAGTTTGGAGAAGGCTACTTGAATAGTCCATTTACACTTTTCCTCCATCAAAGAATGATAGTTTTTAAATGTACTGTCAGCAAATTAAACATAATTTCAAAAACCCCAAATGCTTTCTGGTAGAAATCATCTCTCAGTGATAGCATTATCACAGTACTACCTTCTTAACTTTATAAATTGTGATGTTTATGTAAAGATAAAGGAAACATTTGATTCATGATTCCATTTATAGACTACTTTGGTGTCTGATTGACTAACCTTTATTTGCACCCTCAGAAGCACCGCATCAGCAAAATCAAGGAAAAATCTAATTTACAGTTAACTCATCAATTCTTTCCCCCTTTGCGTTGGAATTCTTTCTTTATGGTGGTTATTTTTTTTCTTTACTTATTAATATGATATATCACAAGGAAATACATCCCCTCTTTAAGTAAATCTTCTGCTTTCCTTTAATTATTTTTGGATTTATTATAAAATACTTGATACTAGTGGCATATGTGCTGATGTTTTCACAGCACACAAGAATCACTGACTTGACAGTTTACGAGGTTACAGTACGTCACTGTCATATACTGTAAATTGTACGTTCCAGTAAGTCATGTGTGCGACTACAGTTAAAGCTTGTAGATGCGTCATCCCTGGCTTTCATGTATAGTCATAGCTCAGTGATGGTGAGAAAGGCAAATAAACTATGAAGACAAAAATATCAAGGGAAAATGGAATAGTGAAAACAAATAGACATGTCGCAATCAGCACATCGCATCTCAGTTCAGCATGAAGCCATGTGCCTGTTGCTCTGTTTGTGTCCACACATTTCAGAAGTGCTCAAATCTCAACACATAAATATCCTATTAAAAAAAACAGTGAAAAGAAAGGATATCACAAAAATATGTTAAACAGTGCGATACTGTAACATTTTTTTTTTTTAAAAAAGTAAAACTGTGGAAAAAAATGGCAAATAATTGTAAATGATGTTTTGGCAGGTTTGAATACCATAAAAGAGTGTAATTTTACAGTAACATACTGTTAATTACTATTCACAAAATTTTGATATGGACAGATGTGGTCTTTTTTTTTACAGTCAGCATGTAAATTAATAACTATTTTCTGTGATTGTGCTAGATATGATCAATAATTTAACAACAGGAAAATTATGTAAAGTAAAAATCAAAAAACATACAAATTTTAAATCTTTAATATTCATATTTAATTTAATGACTATTATCTCAAAAATAATACTGATATTAAATGCAGTAAAAAAAAAGTGTCAGTTTATGGTCAAACAGTGTTAAAAAAACTTATTACCATTTGTGAATATACATATTTTAACATGTAATTTTATTTTTTTTTTCTGTGATTTTAAGAGTTGTTAGATTTTTTCCTGTTCAGGAAAAAATACTGATAAAAACTTGATACAGTGTAGTGAAGTAAAAAGCAAGAAACGTGTTCCATCACATATCTTCAGTGTGGACACGCTGTTAGTGTCATTTTAAGTTGCACGTCTCGTAGCACTTCACACCATTGAGACCTTGCACTAATCTATAGCTATAGACCACAGTCCTTCAGTCTGTTTCGAAACAAAAGCGTAAAATCCAGAATGCTGGGCCTGAGAACACACACTAACATTTCTTTTACTGTTTCCAGGTTCGCTTTCCATCCCACTTCAGCTCAGACCTGAAGGATCTGTTGAGAAATTTGCTGCAGGTGGACCTTACCAAGCGCTTTGGCAACCTCAGGAATGGAGTCAATGATATCAAGGGTCACAAGTGGTTTGCCACCACTGATTGGATTGCCATCTACCAGAGGAAGGTTAGAGGCCAGCCTCCATACAGTAGTGATATTCACAAATGGAGCCTTCCTCTTCTGTTTGCATCATACGGGCAGAAGAAAAACATGTTTTATTATTATTACTTTGCCTTTATTGGATATTTGGAAGTGAGTAGGC
Organism: Amphiprion ocellaris; assembly: GCF_022539595.1. Lineage (NCBI taxonomy): Eukaryota > Metazoa > Chordata > Actinopteri > Pomacentridae > Amphiprion > Amphiprion ocellaris. The sequence goes on along the minus strand of NC_072784.1, from coordinate 21,683,925 downwards.
AGAAAGGAAATAGGGAGTGTTGAAAGGAGGTTACATGCAACACAGGTCTTTGGCTAGATTTGAAGGAGCCCCAAGGAAGATGGGTTTAATGAGACTTTGGTCAGTAGAGGTGTCTTTAGTCTGCATCTGTGGCTACGGGTAATTTCACACCATCTGTTCGTCCTCTGCACAGTGGATATTGCATTGGAGGCTAATGGAAAAATGTCCGAAACACGCAGGACATGTGTTTCCCTTAGTTTAGTTTTTTTTTTTTTCGTAACATAGCAGCTAGTTGATTCAGGAAGATTATAGCAGTACTGCAACATAATTTCAAAATTCTAAAGCAGACCAGGAGAAGAAATGTGTCCTTCATTTGACAATACAATAAGAATACAAACAGAATCCAGTTTTTAGAAACTCAGGTTTAGTTGTATAAAATCACCTACAATTGTCAAAAGATTTCTAATAAATAGTGAGAAAGGCTGTGAAAATTGCTACCCAGACGGAGACACTCAGGCGTCTAACAAATGCTGGCAGTTAAAGGTTAATTAAAATACAGGCTATAGAAACAGTACATTAGAGGAAATACTGTAAGAACACTACAAGAGCAAGATCATTCTTTTTGTCTTAATTTATTTCAAAAAGAAAAACTCCCACTCTTACGCTTTTAGTTGTAGTATCAGTATTACAGTCTCTGCTAATACATGATGCAAATGAATGCAGCAAGTTCATATTTGTTTCTCCCAGCTGATGAATTTCATTCAGAGAAACCTGAGTTATCACCAGCTGAATTTAAAATAGATGAGCTGGCTTCAGGGAAAGCAAACGACCACACACACGATCATACAGCTAGTCCTGCAATGTGACGAGAGGTAGATGAATCTTCCAAGTATTCAAGTGGGATTTCTTGATTTCTTGAATGCATTTTATTCCCGTTTTAATCTCTTTATGTTAACACGTGCATCTATAAATAAATCTCAATCTGTTTTTCACTATTTAATCTCTGAAGACTTCTTCCAATGTCATCCAGTAGTTTATGACCTTGCTGCTCTCCATTAAACCACTCTGCATCATTCTGATGATTTTTACCGTCCTGTGTGTTCCAGGTTGAAGCTCCCTTTATTCCTAAGTGCAAAGGCCCTGGTGACACAAGCAACTTTGATGACTACGAGGAAGAGGAAATCAGAGTCTCCTTCACAGAGAAGTGTGCAAAGGAGTTTGCCGAGTTCTAGATTCCAACCACAAGTAGCGGACACGAGAGAGAGAGAGGGGATTTAGAAAGTAAAAGGGGGTCTGAACACAGGAAGCACTAGCGTGGACTGATAACTTGCTTATTTGTGATGAGGATAACAATGTAAAATCCCCCAATGGAAAGGTAGGCAAAGTGAAGACAGATCCAACAGAACCAGCAGTGTTGCCTTTTCTGATTGTTTCTCAACTGTTACCTATTCATTTTATTTATCCCTCTTGTGTTTGTGGCAGGGGCTTGACGAGAACAGGCACAGGTTGTGACTGTTCAGCTAGACTTGTATCTTTCTGATGGTGTAATGACAGTCTTTGCAGGTTGAGGCACTGATTTTCTGTTAAGGTACTGAATCTGCTAGGCTCCTTTTTTTCTTTTTTTTTGAATGGGCACTTCTCTACAAGTTTCTCTAAGAATGATTGTTGTATCTTGTCACCCCGGTTACCCCACTCCTTCCCCACCTTCTCCATCTCTCCATTCTGAATCTGTCCAAGCAATACCAAGTCCAACAGATGTGCCTATCATAATGCCAACTGGTTGGAAAACTGTGTTGAAAGAATTGGTGCAGAGTTGCGGCTGTCTGCGGCGGCATCGGTCCTCGTGCCCGTTTTGATTGAAAGCTTGAAAACTCTCTGCACCTGCCTTTGTCTGCTCAATGTGGCATGATTATTGGGTAGATGATGCACTCTGCTGCTTGCACTTGAAGCAGTGGTGACCTCTTTGATCAGAGTGAAAATGATTTATCACAGTAAACTTCTGGGTCTTAGTCCTTCGGGGACCTGTGAGAAGTAAACATGAGGTCTGGATTTAAGTCTGTCTTTCTCTTAGCTGAATTTATTAGAGCATTTTAAAAATCTTATTGGTGATCATTTTGTCCTTTTTATGTCAAATCTCTGTGCTTGTGTGTTATTTAGTGCTCAAGGGTGGGTTAAAAAGCTGTGATTTAGCAGCAGCTAACATTGTGGTCACACTCCTGACTATTGTTTATTTAATTCATAGAACATTTATACATGTATATTGATATATGATAGAGAACATGAAATATCCATCTTTTTCAAAAATTGTCTCATAGCTGTGAAACTGAATTAAGATTTCATAAATAAACGGATATATAAATTCTGCCAAATTTGCAAACTGAGAACATTGCAGTTTTCTGTATGTAACTATGACGGTGGTGGATTTTAATACGCAAAACAGTAGCAAAACGTTTCAACAACATGTGCATGTTATTTTTGTATAATATCACTTTTAAAGAAAGATGGCAGAGCATTGTGTTTTATTTGTGCTGACGTACCCGAGATCGTGGATAACATGTTTAATATTAAAATGGACACTCAGTGCTCTATTGAAGATGGAACAGGACCCAGTGAAATGTGTCTGGGCTCAGTTCATTATCCAGCTGTAGGGCAACAGTTTGCAGATAACTGTCACTGAACTTGTGCTTCTCACCTTGACAATTGTTTTTTTTTCCCCCTTTTCTCTTTCTCATGTATGTTCCTTACATGTAACACCTTCACATAGATTTGCAGTCCAACCTCATTTTTTGTGGGGGACTGTTGGATTGAAGTGTTTTGTTTCCAGTTTTCAGCTTTCTATGTAACAAATTAAACTAAGGAAGCTATCCTAAAGCTGTCCCCTTTTGCCAAGTTTATTTCTGTGGATGCAAGACAATCGCAGACCAAATCTTATTGCTGGTTTGTCAACTGAACACATTGTTTTTGGTTCGATGAAGGATGTACGCTTTCGCCCACTCACCCGCCCCCTCCATAGGCCCTATAGGTGCTAGACTTTGTCCATCTCACTGAAAAGCTTCTGTGAATTGTTTGATGTGCTTCAGTCTATCTGTCATGAATTCTTGTAAACATGACATTTTTAGAATGTTTTTGGACTAAATGATTTCAGTAGGCTTGTGTAATTATTTTTGGCAGTGTCTTAATGTAATTGAGATCAAACGCAGGATACCTATTTGAATGTCTTGAACAGTCTGATGGAGATGTTTCAGTGCTGTTTGGAAACGTGTGTATTTTTTTCTTTCTATTTTTTTTTTTTTTTTTTTTTTACAATACACATTTCTTTGGTGAGCTTGGTTTTTTTTTTTCCTTGCATGTAGTAAAACAGCCCAGTAGCGAGACTTCCCCTGGACCTGTTCGAGAAATCATTGTTTCCGCAGCTAACAGTCTTGTTGCTGATTAACCTTTGATTTGTTAGAGCATCACACTAAACCGTGCAGTGGATCACCAACCAACTTGTCCAGTCTTTTTCAAAATAGTGAAGCACACGCCATACCTTTTCAGATTGAATTCCTCTGTGCTAATTCTTTGAAACCTTCAAGACACAATGTAATGCTTTGACGAGAGCACATGTAATATCTTTTCGCCTTTAAGTCCTGACAAATAACTAAATCAGAGTTGGTGGGTAGAAGGCAATGCCACTCGATCCACTTCAGACACTGAAGCCATCACAGTGGGGTTTTTTTGTTTCTTTGTTTCCCATTCAAAACTTCTTGTCAGTTGTCTTTATTTTCTTTTTTTCTATCAGCTGAACACTATCAACTGCTCTGTGCTACTTTAAGTTTTTCTCCTGTTTGCCTTCTATTTTCATCAGGTCTCCACACACTCTTCATTCAGACATAACACTTTTTACATCTGAGATGTTTTGCGCTCATATTTTCTAATTGTATTTTCAAAAAAAGGAAGAAAAAAAAGCAAAAACAACATTAATCTTTTTTCCTCATGACCTGGGTACAGTGATTGTGTAGTCTATTGTACCTTTTGGGAAACAATACTGTATATCCTTGCCTTTGACAGTCTTAACTATCTTACCCTCTGGAGAACTTGACAGATACCCTTAGAACACAATGAGTATGTTAAAAAAAAATATATACATAAAGTAATATTTTGCAAAATGTATCATTCCAATAAAGTTTTACTTGTTAAGACTAACATGTCTGGGTTATATGTTAGCTCTCTTTTCACCTCATGCAATGTCACACACATTTGTTTAGTTACAATCTTTATAAAATGTTTCCTGTAACATGCAAATCTCAGAAATATTTGCAGGTTCAGGCTGGTTGCAGCTGGATAAGAGGAACATACATGTTGGTAGGTGGTGACACTGTATTTTCACTGTCCTGTCTGTTACTGTGAATGTTTTAGGAGTCTGGCAGGCGTAATTAAATAATGCAGTGTTATGGTCAACCTGTCACAGTATGGGATCAGTTACCAGCTAGCTTTAGGAAGCCACTTCCCAAGCGTATCCCCCCTCCTCGGTGTGCTCCTTTTTCATGATTGCGTCAGTTGAATGCAAAGGTTTGGTTCATTTTTAAAGCGAGAACAAATTAATGTAACCCCTGCAGCAAATACACATCAGAAATCTTAGCAATTTAGACACTACTTGCAGCTAATTTGATTTAACTGTGACATATACAAATAGTATGTTCCAAAAGCTTGCAATTCTTCAGCCTTTTTTCAGTTGCAGTCTCCTGATGTGACTGCATGAGATGCTTATCCAGAATTTGCTGTTGCTAGCTGCAACACAACCCCAATCACAATATTTCCACCCTCAGGTGTTCTTTTAATCAAATGCAAATCCTTTTGTTTCTCACCAAATGAACAATATCGTCAGTGACTGTGACCAAAAAGCTCAACTGTTGTTTTCAAAAGGAGTCTGACTTTTCTAGATGTTGCTTTGCATACAGTACCAGTCAAAAGTTTGGACACACCTTCTCATTCAATGCTGTTTATTTCATTACTTTTATACATTGTAGATTAATACTGAAGACATCAAAACTATAAAAGAATGCATATGGAATTGTAACAAAATGTGTGAATCTTCAGTATTAAGAATGTGAAGACAACTGAAAACAAAACCTGTGAATGGAGTGAAAAGTAACAGTATCTTAACATTTGAAGAAAGGCTCATTGTTGGTCTGTTTGCTGCAAGACCTGTAGTCTTTTACTTCTAAAATCAACAATATGAAGCCGAACATTTGCTCAAACTTTTGCACATATGAAAATAAAAGACATAATGAATATATCAGTTCGAGAATGGATATTGATTAAAGAATGAAAAGGCATGAAGTGATCACTTAACTGGCCAATGGGACACATTAAAAGGGCTACAAATGACTAAATCGATCCAAGGAAGATAGAATAAAATGTATATTTAAATTAGGGCAAATACTTAAGGGAGCAGGATTGTGATTTTGAGCAACATTAATTAAATATGTTTATGTACACAAACTAGAAGTTTATGAGTGTCAGCTCCATCAGAAAAGATTTACAGCCTTCAGAATAGCTGCACAGTGTTGGTAAAAAATAAATTAAAGAGAAGTCAGTTTTTTAGGGAGCCACAGAAAGTTCTATTTCTGGTTTTTAATTTAGGCGGTATTCACTATTTGCTAATTGGGAAAATTTTAAAAATAAACTTTTTATTTGATACAACTTATTGTTCTTTTATTATGTATACTGATTTATTGCCGTGCTGCCTTTATTAAAAGCCAAACTGATTTATTGCCTCCTTTATTAATTCTTTCATTATTTGTTGCTGTAATGAGGAAAACACATGCAGCACAAATAAGCTTCTTTATCTGCTTATTTAATTTAATATTGTGAACATGAATGTTCGATGACATAGAAATTATTTTTTGGGTCTTTCTTTTTAAACGGTTTAATTATGACCAATAAATTTACAACCAGGACAAAAGTTACAACTTTTCTTTGTGATAACTGATATTTAAATTCATGACGTGGAAATAATGTCATATCGGTGGGGATGTTTCATCAAAAGGAGCAGAGTTCTAGCTAGCTAGCTGGTGCAATGGCAAGCTAATATAGCATTAGCTTTAGCAGCTAGTTAGCCTTTTAGACAAATTATAGTGCACCTTTCCCCCCCTACCATTGAGGAGCTATTGTGTCACTGTATTAGACAACAGTTTACATAACTGATCAGAAATCTAACATTAACAAGGCTAAACTTTTGAAAACGAGGTCTATGAAAACATTATTATTATTATTATTATTATTATTATTATTATTATTATTATTATTATTATTATTATTACTATTATTATTTGTTCAAGTTAAGGAATAAACTTCCAAAATATGTTGGGGGCATCTTACCTGGTGTTACTCTGCAAGTTAACAGGTTATTTATTGGTCTATTTATTTATGCATTCAGCCTGTTTTATTATTTTTTAATCACTTTTCTGTTGTCTTTTTTTCTGCCTGTTTTCTCTGCCTCTGTTTGTATTCAGTATTCAGGAGTATTGTTTTTTTTCTTTCTTTGTTGACTTGCTTTTATATAGCATTTGGGAGTATTAATTTTTTCTTTGTTTCCGTGTTTTTAGTCAGTATTCGGAGATATTGTTTTTTTCTTTGTTTACTTTTTTCAATATCCGTGAGTATTGCTTTTTTCCCTTTGAATGAAAATGAGTCCTCTACAAGTGAGAGAGTGACTGAATAAAAGACAAGAAACCTTATGTAACATGCCAAAAGCTAAAGTGAAAAATATTTATTGGTGTTTTTGCTCTTTTTAAAGCAAGTCTCCACCTTTTTCAGCCCACACGAGGAAACACCGACTATTGGCGCCGTTTCCGTTTAGGACTGCAGATACCACCTTAAAAACGCCTCTGGAGTGAAACTTTTGGCGCTAACTCTGTCGGTCCACCTTAAGCGCACACGCAAACGCAGGAGGCGTTCAGCGAGGTTTCCGCTTCTCAGTAGAGCTCGGACCGCGGCTCCCGAAAATCACCGTGAGGAACGTCTGAGGTTGACGCACTGAAGGTACAGAAAAAAAGCCAAAGAAAAAAAAACAAGCGAGGCAACCGAGCAAAAAAAAAAATGTCTGAATCCAAGTACCGCGAGTGGATCCTGGACACTATCGACTCGCTGCGGTCTCGAAAAGCCCGGCCGGACTTGGAGAGGATCTGCCGAATGGTCCGGAGACGACACGGGTCCGAGCCCGACCGAACCTGCGCAGAACTGGAGAAACTGATCCAGGAGCAAACCGTGCTGAAAGTTAACTACAAGGGCTCCATCTCGTACCGAAACGCCGCCAAGGTTCAGCGGAGGAGCAGAAAAAAGGACGATGTGTCGTTAACGACGGCTGCGAGAAGGAACGCGGTGGAAGAAGCCAGTCATTCCGACTTGAGCAACGGGGACAGCGCTTTCGGTGCCGTTGACCAGGACGAGGAGGATTTGGAGGTACGTGGAGGAACAACGGGCACGTTTAACGAGCTCACGTGTCGTTGTCACCTCACATCACGGCAAATTAACAGGTGGAGGTGACAAAAAACACGAGCCGGTAATAAGCGTGTGGGTTGTTTTTTTTTTTCTTTGGGAGTGGTGAGGGGAGTGATTTTGCAAGTGCACCCGAAACTGCCGCAGACGGGGAGCGGCGGTTGGAGCTCGCTCGAGCGCTGCCGAGGTGGAGAAAAAAAACAACAGAAGGTGCGCGTGTAGTCGGAGTGTGTTGTTTTTACGTTGCAGCGGTTGTGAAGCACTTTAAACCGACAACGCGGACGGAGAAGCAGAAGACGGGAAAAGTTGCACCGTCCTGCCCGTCCGCAACAACCCCCAAGCCTCCATTATCGGCAGCAGAAAGCGCTTTTCAAGCCCCAAACTCGGCGTTGAGCGAAGGGGAGGAGGGGCTGTCGAGTTACCGGCAAACCACTACCGTTAGTCCGGAGGTTGAGCCAATGTGTTTTCAAAATAAAAGCGTCGTAGATTCACTTACCAGTTGGGGTTTTAACAGTATCAATACGCTTTAATTGAAGAATCCATTTCAAAATTTATGCAAAAAGTGCTTCACAATTCGGCAAAATTAAACAGACAACGTTTAAAAGCATTATAGAAGCACAACATGCTGAACCAAAACCAAGCGGTGTTAGAAAGGTTAAAATATCAAGATGATTCTAAGGAAATTAAAAGAAAACCAATAAAGATTCTAATAAGTGTGTGTATTAATAACAAGAACAGTAATAATAACTAGAATAATTTTCAAAGTTACAAAGTGCTTCAAAAATGCCAAATTTGACAAATGTTGACCACAAGTTCTAGCAAATAAATGCATTCCTAAGCATACAATATAACAAGATTAAACAGTTAAGTCTGTTTTAATCACAGCATATTCAACACAGCAGCCATTGCATAACAGCGCTCTCCACTACAAAGGATTATAGTTGGTGGTATGAAAGTAACCAAAAAGTGTAAATATTGCGGTTGAGACCCTACAGTGTTATTTATGGTGTGATTTTATCAAGGCGATTTACATATTACGGATTAAAACTCTATATAATTATGTGCAATGCTGCTTTACCTAATTATGAGAGGGATGAGATCCTATAGCGTTATTAATTGTGGTGACTAACTGATGTAACAAAAAGACCCTTCAGTATGATACATTTCAGAATTTAACAAAACTAATAAATAGCACAGCTTGATTTCTTCAGGCAGATAGTTTCATAGAATTAGAAAAAAAGAAATCCTAAAACATACTGGGAGGTAGTGTAAAGAGGCTGACATAGGAGTGATGTGATCACATCTCTTTGTTCTGGGTAAAAGTGTGTAAAATTGCCTTCAAAAGTAAATTTTTTGAATGATTTCTAAGATAATAAAATCTTGCTTCAAACTTACTACTGTAATAATCTTGACGATTTATAAGAGCTGATGGGCTTGAGAGCGAATACCAAGCATCTCTGCTTTGTATTATCTTGAAAGGCGGGGCCGGAAGTGTGCGTCCTCATTGTCGCTGACTCGACGATGTGGGAGTGGGTGAAGAGGGGAAAAAAGTCTCAAACACCGCGGATGTACGAGCTGATGGGGGACGATGGGACATTGTTGGGTTGTTGTGTTTGTATCTCTGCAAAAAACGAGAACATGCGTCTGAGGTGGCGCCACTACAGCCATGTTCACGCATGCAGTTTTTTTTTGTCTGCACATGACGACATTTCACCCGCTACGTCTGGACTTCAAAATATGCCCATCAGTATGTGTTGCCCAGTAAAACGGCCACCAAATCGATGTTTAACGCTAGTAAAGTAGTTCTAGTGACGGTATAATCCGTCCACGTGTGCCAACTGCGTCTCTTTTCGGAGTGATGGGCGACTACCGACGCAGTGCATAAAGTGGAACCCCTGGATCCATTATCGGACACGGTGCCAAGCTCGGTCACGTCCGACGCTCGGCTGCCGTTTCGGCCCCCGCTTCGTCCCGCATCTCTTCTCCGAGGCCATCAACTGTTTGTTGACAGCGTTTCGGGACGAGCCGCGGCACTGCAAAGTAATAAAATATGCAGGAGCCGGTAACACAGGCAGACCTGAACTAAAAGCGACCGCAAACTGTTCGCCCAGCGCTAGATGGCGGATGCGCCTGTCCGATTTGGGTTAAGCTGAGATCAAATTGACTTTGTTCTCTGAAAGGCGTGTGTTGCTGCAAAAAAGAGGGGAAAAAAACGTACAATTACTTTGAATGCACACATCACGGAGAGGGAGGGGGGTTGTTGTGCAGGGTTTTTTTTGGAACCAGAATACGAGGGTCAAACGGAGACAGTGACGTGTCCGACTCGTTTTGCGTTCAGCTCAGTCGCTTTTACTGTAAATCGTTGACCCGATGCAAAGTCAAAGTGAGCTGACAACCGAGGCGACCGGTGCTCAGCGAGCCCCGAGTGCCGCCTCTGTCTGCCCCGTCGAGTTAAAGCTCCCGTTTGTCTCCGGTTCCTCGCTGCGCCGCCGCGGCTCCTCGGCCCTTTTTGGAAGCGCTCGGTTAAAGAGCACAGACACAATGGCGAGAACTCCATGCGCACTTTGGAGGAAATTTGAGAAAAAACCCCAAAAAAGAGAACGCCTCCCATCTGCCCCCCCTCCTCCTTTTTCTTTGGTGCTCCCGTGTGTTAAAAATCACCAATCAAGCAGGCCTCTAAAGACGGAGTGCTTTGAGGACGCACCGAGCACATCGGTGGTGTTTGTGAGCCGAGATGATGTTGCACTGAGACGGTTGCGTTTAGTGACCGTGTTCTCGGTGAAAGTTGTGTGGAAATGCAGCGCGATGCGTGAACGCCGTCCACGGGAGCGGGGCGGGCTTTAGTGCGCTCTGGCGCTGGGTCTTGGACACGCAGTCGCACACAAGGTAATTTTTCACCCGGGCGCCGTCGACTAAACCCTCCTCTCCCCCCCCTTTTTCTCTCTCCTTTTCTCCTCCAACCAGTGCGTATGTTCAAACTAGTTCAACACAATGAGGCAACACTGTGGTCACATGTTTAATTGCATGGAAATGCGCCGCTGATGGCAGCCTCTCGCTGCGCCGCGGAGAGCCAATCAAAAGGCGATCATTTACCACCACAGCGGTCAAATTGCGACATCTGTATGAGCGAGTTTTCGTGTGACACCCTTTAGCCTGCAATTAGTCCCACTTGATCATGACAACAGTCCCTCTGCAGCCCCGCACACTTCACCAGTAAGTTGTCAGTTGTTAATGATGTTCCACTAATCCCCCCTTTAAAAAAAAGGATGCAAAATGTCTAACCAGTGCTTGTCTGTTGCAGGCTGACACCTCCATGGCTATGGACACAGACAGCAATGCTGATGAGGAGGGGGCGGATGAGAGCCGCGATGGTCAGGACAGACCCTCACCGAGCCGCACGCATGATGACGCTGCTGTGCATTGTGCCCCCGTGCGAGCAGCCTCTGCCCCCTGCTCCCCCTCTGGCACTCGGCCCGGAGTCGGCCCCGGCTGCAGCCCCGGCTCAGGGCTGGACTGTGCCTCTCTCCAGAAGGCTGGTGAGAGGCCCAACTCCTTACCCTCCTCTAGCCCCAGGGCCCTCGCACACAATGACTGGGCTTATGATCCTGCTCCCTGCCCAGCAGACCGCCAGCACCCAGGAATGCAGAGAGACAAAGGTATTCACACTGCCAGACTACAGAGCACTCTAATATTGTTTTATGTGCACTCTTATACCGAGCTTTGCATTAGATATGAAGTCAGGGTGGGAGCTTTTAACCACCTAGGTGATTAATTGTTGGGTATTGACAGTATAAATGCTCCAATGTAAGCTAAATACAGAGTTGCCAGAGAAAATGGTTCATTTGCATGGCTTGGCGATGTCTTCTGCAGCCATGCATGGGCTTGTTTGCACCACAGGTTTAATGAATAAAAAATACTGCATCAGTGTTAGATTGTTAGACAAATCATTTAGTCTGCTTAGCACTGGCAGGAGTGGAGTCCATCATGTGATCTCAGTGTGTAATTGGTTCATTCTGTGTCAGCAGTAGCCACAAAGCCAGCAGTTCACTCTGAAACTACCAGCCCCTGTGCTTTAAACAATGTAAAGAAAGAAGATGGAGGCAAGGTGGAGGACAGCAGACTCTCGTCCGACCAGCTGGTACCAGACTATGCAGCACGACTGGTAATTGGCCTGTATTCCCGTTGTGACAAACAACATCTGTATGTCTCCTGCCTCTTTGATCTCTCTGCTTCCTACCTGACATGTCATGTTGAATTTGTTTTGTTCTTTCTTTTTTGTTTGGCCAACAGGATGAGACCAAGAATCTATCTGATGGAAGATCACAAACGCTGTCTTCACCATCTGACAACTGTGAGTTTCTTAAGTTTGTCTTTTTATGTTTTTTCGTACCTGCTGTGCCGCCTCCATCTGTTTCGGAGAGAGCAGATTTATTATTTTGAAAAAGGGGTTCTAATAACGCGTTAAGGGAATTTACTAATGGTAGTTTCTGTTTAAAAACCCATCCTAGTTGTTATTTGGCCCTTTTTAACGGTGCTTGCCTTGAGGGGTTGTTGAAGATTTTTTGAATGTTTCACAAGCCTGTCCTGCTACCTTCCATCCAGGTGGTGCCTATTTTGACTGTTAAGAGTCATTACTCAGTCCTGTCCTCGTGCAGTGCTGCGCTGTAAGTTCCACTTGCTTGCAGAGATGGTATTCTGCAGACATAACCACTGCATGAACATACAAGTTAAGAGTATTTTGGAAAGTTGTCATTATCAAATGATGTTGAGTGGAAAATATTTAAGCCTACAGATTGCTTGTAATTGTTCAGGAGAGGTCTTGTTCTTGTTTTTTAGTATGAATGTGTTTGCAGATAAACAGAGCAACAGGAATTTTTCAGATTTTGGAATTGGTTTTGGAGTTCTTACAATACAGATTCTCAGCTGTTAGAGGACATATCTGCAAACCTGTTGTGTCATATGTTACCAGGCTCATTGATAGAAGCCGTGAAATTACAGTAGGTAAACTGTATGGATCACACTGCCATGGGAACCAAGATGCATTTAGTTAGTGATGCAGAAAATGCATAAATCACTTTTATTCTTGATTTGCTGCAAAGTCTGCTTCACACTATTGGTACTACACCTAATAGAACGCAGATTAGACAACTGATTATTGTATTGGTGTTTGTTTATCACATTGAACACTTAATTAGTAATGTTAATTTCACTTGGACTCACCAAAAAGTGAATTGATTTCCATGTATTCTTCATTATGGGGCATTGTCATACCTAAATACACTTCTGGACTAACGTGTTAAAGCAGGGATGTCAAACTCTCCTTAGTTCAGGGGCCACATTCAGTCGAATTTGATCTCAAGTGGGCTGGACCAGTAAAATGACAGTGTAATAACCTTTAAATAACCACAACTCCAAATTTTGCCTTTGTTTTAGTGCAAAAAAGTCTGTTTTGAAAATGTTCACTTTTAAGGAATTATCTTTTTTACAGAACATTATGAACAACTTGAAATTTTTTAAGAAAAATAACTTCAATATCACCAACATTATTCCCCAGTTTATCATTTACACATTACAACTTCCAGATCACAAATTATCTACAAAGGAACACAACATTTAGTCGCAGGTATCTGAAACTGAATGATATAGTATTTTACTTTATGATAAAAATCATAAACATTAGACAAAAAGAGACAAAAAACAAGAAAAAATATCAGAAAAATTAGATACAAAACAAAAAAGACATTAAAAAAATTAGAAAAAAGAAAAAAGTTACAGTGACAAAAAAATGGACAAATGATAAAAAAAGATTTAAAAATGACAAAAGCGAGAAATAAAGTGACAAAAAATAGACAAACAATGCAAGCGAGAAAAAAAGGAAACACTAAATGACAAAAACGAGAAACAAAACGACAAAAACATGAGACAAACCACAGAAGTCAGACAAAAAATAAAAAACCAAAAGCAAGACAAAATATTCCAAAAATGAGGCACAAAATGACAAAAGAACAATGAGCAATCTAGTACTTTATTTTCTGATCAAAATAATTTGTCATGGTCTAGAAATTATTATAAATTTATAGTTTTACAAATGTACATTCTGCAGTTAATGTCTTCTCTGTAATTTTTTCACTTTTCAAAGTCATCCTGCGGGCCGGATTGGACCCTCTGGAGAGCCGGTTTTGGCCCACGGGCCGCATGTTTGACACCCGTGTGTATTAGCAATTTACCAGTCACATTAGAGCAAAGCAGCTGCATTGAGAGTGCACTGCGTATTAAAATTAATATATATTAACTTAGACATTGAGCAATTTTCTGCCAGCATTTCTGTCTTGCAACATTTGCAGTAACAGCGATATTTTAACATGATACATTTTTATATTCATCATAGCTCTTCATTGTATCAACCGGTTCCTCTTGACTGAAGTAGGTGACATTCCATTGATCCATTTTGTGCAATAGAAGGGTCACATGGTGCATCAAATGCCTCATTTTATAGGAGCCTAGTGAAGAAAACCTGGTCAAAGAAAATAGATACCAGGATATCAGGATATCTATTATCTTTGACTGGGATTTTAGGATTTGTTGAGCTAGAAGAAGACAAACACGGAGTAACAGAAAGAATAGTAAAATATTTTTACCACTGCATCTACCATGTAACTTTATCCTATAGTTAGAACAAGAGGAAGCTGTGTTTATTAAAAAATGGAGCTTATGTCTCTGCCATGTGTCACATGCATGACAACAGTCCTGCTGGTATCCCGTTAAAGTGGGCTGGTAGAGGAGGAGACTGTATCAACACTCCGTCATCGAGCCCTCACTGTACTGAACCATGAACCAACTCTAATAGAAAAACATACTGTACCGTGACAGTAAGTGAAGAATACTAGAGCCGTGGAAAAGCATCTTTTTCTTTTCCTCTCAACTCGGTTGCTACTAAATATCAGCGAGATGAGGCTGCACAGTCAAGACTCCAGCAAAAATCACTACTGTTGAGTCAATTCTTATTGAAATTCGTTTTGCACATTGATGCAGAAATTTGGGGGGGGGGGGGGGTTAGATTGTTGTAATAACATTTGGCTCCCGCAGTGAGTCGTATGAACTGAGCTCTTTTGAAAGTTCCCATTTCATGTTCTGTTTAATACTCAGGTCAGATAATATGAATTATTTTAAACTCACCCAGCAGCCTTTCATTGCATGTTGTTGTTGATTTGAGGAGACATTCGAAGCATGCATGATTTTGATTCCAGGACGATATTTATGTTCCTCGGCACTTTTGTGTTCTCATTTTCTAGAAGAAGGAAAAATAATGAAATGTTCTGCCTGTCTGTTGGCAAACTGTCACAAAGCAGTGAACCGGTGCACATTTATTACAGTGTCGCTTCCTATTTGTCTGCAGGCACATTTAAGAAGATAGACATATCATCCTTCACGGCAACTGAAGACAATCTTCTGAATGGTGGAAAAGGTGATGAAGTGTGAGTATCCTGCTGGCAAACAGGCCCATATACTCAACACTAGAAATGCATTTTAGTGAATTCTGTTTGTCCCTCTATGGATGCACCTTTATCTGTCAGTTTCTCTCTTAGGTTATAGTACATCTACATATTTAAAAGCTACAGGGAATTTGACCTAGAGGTGATGTCAGTTGCATGCTGTTTTTCATGTTGGACGTACAGCATGCAATGGAAACAGCACCTAATAATACAGAACAGTTAAAAGGCTTACAGTAATAATAGTAATTTGGAAAAACCAAGAGTCTTTTTTTTTTAATGCGGTTGGCAGGATCTGAGCATTTAGGCATAATTAACAACAACTGTCAGCCAGTTAATCTGCCAGTCTCCATTCAGCAGGTCAGCTGGCCCTTTGGTTCACCTGCCATTCTGGACTCTGACCGATTATCCAGATTATCAGTTCACCTCTGCACCTCTGTACTTTAAATAATGAGAGTGAACCACACCAGTAGCAATACATGTGAGACATCACCTGTTCAAGAGAAGTCAGGTTTTTTTTTTTAACCATCTGATCTTCCTCCAGCTCGGTGAAGAAGGAGACGATGAGCCAGAACCTGTTGCAGTGGACTGTGGCAGATGTAGCCAGTTACTTCTCAGCTGCAGGATTTCCAGAGCAGGCTGTGGCATTCAGAACACAGGTTACTGACCACCACATGTGCATCATAAACTTATCTCACTTCACCTAATGTATTTGTAGAGGCAGCATATTTACAATCTGTTTCACAATATACCTCTTCTGTCCTCAACAGGAAATTGATGGGAAGTCCCTTCTCCTAATGCAGCGCAGTGACGTGTTGACCGGTTTGTCGATCCGACTCGGCCCTGCCCTAAAAATCTACGAGCGCCACGTAAAAGTGCTGCAGAGGACCCACTTCCTGGAATACGAGGACCTCTGAATTCCAGACAATGCTGCATTGACTCAAACGTGCATGCAGTGCCCTCTCCCATTTGGATCCTCCCACCAACCTCCTAATATCTAGAGGGTGTGTGGAGGAGAGGCAGGGGGGAAGCAGTGGTGGAATTCACATTCACTGTGAGAATGACCAGAAACTGAAAGACAGTCCTCCTACCTCTCATCGTGGTCTTTGGTTTTCAAAAGATTTTCATTTCACCCATGCGGGCCCATCGTTGGAGGGGAAAGGACATCTACATTCGGAATATGTTTTTTTTAAGCAGAACAGCAGTGACCTTTCTGGAATACGTTGGGTGATGCAGCCACTGAAGAGGACCCAGGGGACCACCTATGGGCGAATGTACCCACACAGACTGCGTAGTGCTGTGGCTACAGAGTTGTCATAGGTTTGGGCATCCTCCATGTATCCGTTATGGTACCTTCTGTTAGTCCAGAAACTATTTGTACGTCACAGATGAACAGAAAGCACATCTATTGTGCATCTTCCTTTTCTCGTATGATAAGTCGATTTAAATGTAATCAAAGTGCTGGGGAAGTCAGGCTGTCTACGTATCTGCATCAAAAGAGTCTGATTCCTGACTTATCATGCCACCAGAAGCTGCTGTTTTGGATTATGTCTTCAGCGTATTTACAACACTGAGATATAACCAATCTGATATACTACTACCTGATGGTCAGTTTTTTTTGTTTTTTGTTTTTTTTTTTGTTTGTTTTTTTTTTGTTCTGTCTTAACTGAAAAATGATTGTGGTCCAATAACACAGTTACATTTTTGGGAACAATTTCAGATAGGCGTGACCAGGAAATATGCAGCCTGATGAAATCTGCTTTTATACACAAGCAAAGTAAAGTAATGAGCTTCTAAGAAATGTTATTGTAATACTGATTATATTGTTCTAAATTCAGAACAGCTGCTCGGCGTCTGTTCACAGAACAGATATCTTGATGAAATGCAATATTTTATGTTATCATCCATGTATAATTTGTCTGGTCTCACTTTGTGTTTTGATCTAAGCCAGCCACTTGAATTGTAACATTCCATACGATGTAGTCTTCATCTCAAGTGTATCTCCTCCTCTCTTTATCTGTAACACGGACACTTCTTCCAGAGTTGCAAATAAAGCTCATGTCTCTCTATTCACTTATTTGTTTTGTGAGAGTTTATTACTCTTGAATCAACAGTTCATCAAAAAGCTATTGTTTCCGTGGTGCAGTGGTTGAAATATTGTAAACAAACTTTCCACCTCAGTTAAAATTCCTGCTCCTCACTGAATGCCAGCACAAAGTTCCTCACTGGATCTTTAGGTTCAGTCCATGCAGTGTTGAGTGAAAGGCACATTCAATGGAAACAGAATAGCAGTCAGTACGCTCAGTAATAGCACTACCACAGTGTAAAGGTCACCTCAGGATCAGCGGAATACTGCACGAGCTGCACAATACTACAAAGTTGTCAGCTCCGGGCTGCGTTCTAGTTTATTCCAACTCTGAGAGAAACTTCACTGATTAGGCTGCCAAAAGCTATGAAAATTATCTGATGTTCTCACAAACTAAACAGCACTCTCCACTGAATATTTTACAACTCACAAATGTAGCAAAATAAAAAGGACATAGTGTTCTATATTCTCTTTCTTCTAGACCACATACAACATTGAAGTAAGACTTTGTAGCTTCCTTTGCCTCTGACAGTCCTGCGTTCACCAGTCCAGCACTCAGAGCGACTGCAACTGTCACTCCTCACTGTGAATCAAAGTGACACATGGAGTCCATATGACCAAAATGCATCTACACTGTTAAACTCAGCACAGCCTCCCTGATATCCAAATGGATGGAAGGAGCCCTTAAAAAGAGGCCCAATCAGTGAGGAGCTGGATGTGTGGAGTGACCGTTGTGTTGCTTTCTGCTTTCAGTCTCTACAGGATGAAGGGCAGTATGGAGGAGCGCAGGGTGGGATAATCTCTGAACTCCTTTAAGTAGCTGCGGTGTTTGCCTTTAGCCCACACAGACATCTGGATGAAGGCCACGAGAGTGAAGAAAGCCACAGGCACACACTGGGTCATCACTGTGAAGCCAATCCAGGAGCCCAACTGTGAGTGGGAAGATACAAGAGAGTTGAGGCCGTTGGTACAAGTACAGAACGTAACCAGCAGATGGCAGCAACAGTGTGGGGATAAAATATTATAGAGGCTACTCAACTGGAATGTTACCGCTTCCAGTATTTCAGTACAGACACATAGGTAAAACTTATGAACAACCAAACCACTGAAAAGTAATAAAACATTTTTTAAAAAAGGCCCCTAAGAAGCATTTATTTTATAGATTCTTATCCTTTAAAATGTATTTTACTGACTTTTTAATCAAGTTTAGATTAATTGCTTTTTACATTTTGCCTTTTTAATCTTTTTGATTTACGTCTCATCTGTGAAGCATTTTGAACTGCATCAAGCTGTATTAAAGGTGCTGTACAAATCAAGTTTGTTTGATTGACTGACTCTTCTAAATAGATTCTTTTCTGTAAATATAAAGGTTGGAAAACTTAGAGAAACCTTTTCTTGTAATGTTTCATTAAAAGACATTTCAGATTTCTTCAACTGCTTACTTCATATGTGTAGTTCGGACAGGAGACCAGCCAAAATATCCATGTAAAGGGATTTTTCGTTGGGTAAGGAATCTTCTTGGTTTTTGAACCTGAAATAAAGGGGTAAACTTGAACTAAAATTGTAGCACTCTCTACATTTTGGCTCATTTAGAAAAAACAACACAGACTTCAAAATGTGAATTTAAATCATATGCATTGTTACATTATGCTCACCTGGTGATTTGAGGTTACGAAGTGCAACGTGGATGGAAAAATTTCCTACTTGACAGAACTGCAGGAATACAGACATCCAAAGATCAACATCAACACAATATAATCACAGTGGCTTCAATATCTATAAGATGACTTCTTCAACAGATCTCAAACTTACCAAGAAAATGTAAAGACCTATGTTCACCTGCTGCTGCCCATAATCTGTGAAGGTGTCACAGAAGAACAGATTAAGATGGAAGTCAACTTTGACTGATGAGCTAAAGTGAGAACTGCAGTCCTCAGCACTTACATGGTGTGGTGTAGAGGGGGTGGTTAATGTAATATGCCATCCAAGCTGCGGTGCACCAGTAATAGCCACAGTTCTGGAATAGAAAGTGTGACTATAATAAGTCAACCCACCTAGATAGGGCTCTGCATACTGTAGATTTCAGAATTTTGAGAAGAATGTGATAAATATAATGTTCACAGCTTGCATAGTCACCTTAAATATATTTCTGAGAGGCATGGTCCCATGGGAGATACGATGGACAAACAGCGTCTCCAGAATCCTCTTGATGTAGTGGAAGGAGTGACATATGCAGGCCAAGCTGCAACAGGACACAAACACACACTTACGTCTTTAGCTGTGATTTATACATTGCCCTGCTCCATTACACTTGGCCCTGTCTCAGTGTCAACATTGCAATATGCTTCGCAACTGTTTGTCATGTTGAGGGAGCCTCAAGATGACATGCGCAAAGCCTGGGATTGTGTGATACTAGGCAATGACATCACAACGGAGCCCTGAAGACATGAGTAAGCCGACACTCACTGTACGACCCAGTGCTTGCTGCTGGTGAAGTCATATTTTGGAGAGTAGATGAAGGGAAGGCGGAAGTAGAACATTAAGTAGATGATCAGTGGACCAGCACACTCTGTTAGGAACACCTGAAGGGAGTGAGGAAACAGAAATGCTATAAACTTAATTTTTTTCTCAAGCTGAAGCAGCACAGCTGACAGTGAAACAGATCCCTGAATCAGCACCTTGAGCAGAGCCCTGGCTCAGCGTGCCTGACCAGTAGCTACTGGTGATCTCAGATGGGGCACTTCATGCTTTCCCCACCCACACTGGCATCAGACTGAAGCCTGGCAGGGTGCTGGGGGTTGTGTCAGGGTTGGTAAGGACAGTGAATGTAGAGACGGAGTGGGCAAGGGTGAGTACAGAGGCGCAGTGAAAGGCAAGTGAGAGGTCGGGGGGATAAACACCTTTGGCAGAAATGGGGCCACGAGATTATATGTCCTAGGACAGAGGACAGGCGGCGCAATAGGTGGGGGGAAATGAACTACAGCAAATCACCTCTAACTGTCACTGTGGGGTTGATATTTATATTCAAGAGTTATTGAGTGGGTGAAAGGGTGTCTGCTCATATTTAAAGTACAAGAATTTCAAAAGACTGTGCCAGGGGTTTCGCGTGTTTTAGCATATTAAGTGCAAATCGTGTGTACTTTGCACACCATTTTGCAAGGCAGGCCTCTTTACCCGATAGTCCGCTGATGCAAAACAGTGAACAAATCATATCCAGAAGCTAATCATGCAAAAGTATACATAAAACAACACTGAGCATTTATTACTTTTTTGTAAAAAGGCGCTTTCTGTTCAGAAGATCTGACCTTGAATGTTGCAGGATCATTCCACATACTTAAAACTGAATGACAGTTGATTTTCATTACAGGATACACATTGAAACAATTAAAATAGAAGGCTATGATTTTAAAAGTAGCTCACTGATATAACATGATTTGGCTAAAACATGTAATACCACTATATGGTGTTACATAATGTGTGTCTGTGCATAAGTGGACTTACGGTTCCCCATGTGAGCTGTGGTCCGAGGTCACTGAAGTAAAAGCTGGCTGTGGTTCCCACAGGAAGTGTCTGGAGAACTTCTTCATCCCTGAGACACTTGGCCTCTGAGAAATATGACAGTCGAGTCCAGATCAAAATAACATTACATTACATGATCACAACACCCATCACTCAACTGATCTGGATAAACACAGAATTTATTGAAATGCATGGCGGACATACTTGGATCCAAACGCAGGGATTGTCTGGCTGGATACCACTTTGGATCTGTCGAAATAGGGGGGAACTTTACTCTTGGCTCCGTGAAGAGTTAACAAGAGCAACTTTAGCCACTCTATGATGTTGAATGCCATCAGAATATATCAGAATATATAAATATTTGGTTGTAAACCAAAGTATTGAATTTCTGTGCCGAATTTAATTTTACTGTTGAGATGTTTGACTAAAAGGTCAACCAAATGTCTAGAGATCACCAAGGTCAGTAGGATTCTTCTCTTCGGGATCATCATGAATATCTGTTGAAAGTGTCATGGTGATCCGTCTAATAGTTAAGATATGTTAGTCTGGTTAGACCAGCAGACCAAATGTATTATCCCTAAAAACCACAAATTTATCTCAGTTTCATTAATTTACTTACATGCTTTATGAAACAAAGCCTTAATATCCAAAACAGTAGCAGTTGGCTCCACCTACAATCAAATATAAAAATGATTTTTTTAAAGATAGCATTATCATCAACACACTAGCATACTGACTGTTGCAACAAGTGCTAAAAATACACCAGAAATCATTTGGCTTTACTGATGTTATCATTTCTTTGAGATTTTGTCTGACTTTCATTTTTCCATTTCCACCTGCAATACGCTCTCTCATGTTAAGGACACAACTCTGCCCATTTACCCGAGCTGCTAATCATATCTGTCTTTCTGCCTGCCTGTCTGTCTGTCTGTTGGCCAAGCGTGCTGCAGGCATGTACTGTAGCTGGAACAGAAAACTCCTGTCAGATGAAGAAGGAATTCTCACCTCCTAACTGCAACCCTCGCTCAATAGAAGCATAACTGATAATAGCTGCACTTGACCGGGCGCCCTGTAAAGTAGATGATTATCTGTAAAATTACCCATGTGAACACAGTGAGGAGTCGGTAGAGCTAAAACAAACAAGCTTCCTCTGACTTCACTGCAACTTAATATCTGTCTTTGCTACTTTTAAAGGACACATGAGATCTTGAAATCATCAAAACTTCAGTAAAATCAACTAAATGCAAAAGGTTCAAAATAATTCTTTCTGTGTGTTTTGTGAAAAATTTAATAATTGTATCTGTAATCACAACTGTGCAGTAGTATTATATATCTTCTAAAATCATTATGGCTAATATAAAAGGTGAGTGTAATAAAAACCCCTCCGTCATCCTGACACTCACCTTGTCCAGTAGCAGTAGTTTCTCTTTAGTCTTTAAATCCACAATTTCCACTTCAAAGTAAACAATCCTTTTAGCCTTTTTCGGGGCTTTCGGCTTTGGCCTCGGTGCAGACTTCTTCTCGGCTTCTGCTCCATTCACATTCTTTGCCTCTAAGGCAAGTACATCCATGACACTGTTTGATCCCAAACCTCAACAGCCCAGTGAAATAACTTGTGATATGTCCAGTGGCTTTGCTCGTCCTCTCCTGCTATTTGTAACGGCTCCCAGCACTTTCCCCCAGGGAACTGTCAGTCCTGCTCGGGAGTATCTTCGGTGGTGTCTTGTGGACTCACTCAATATCCTTCCAGTTTGATAAGAAGAGCGACCATAAACAACCTTCCTCCCCAGATGGGTTGTTTGTATGTGATAAAGTGGAGTTTAGTGAGAAGGTGAAGTCAAACGAGTGCATAAAGTAGACCTGTTCCTCACCTGAATAGCAAATCCACAACCCCCCTTCACGCAGCAAAACGCACTGAAGACGAAACTGGAGAGCCCCAAGACATAATCCATAGTGCGCCATTTGCAAGGCTAAATATAAGTCGCCTGATTTGCTCTGCACCGGCTTGCTAACCTTGGGAAGCCACATACAGCCCTTCCCAGTGACAGATGCCAATATGCTCTGATTAGACCTATAAGACACATCTGTCCACTCTGCTCCTCACGTGCTTGGTGTTGGGCCCCATTGAAAGCCTGATCCATAGGATGAAAGCTCTCCACATGCCAACACCCCCCCCCCCCACCCAGACCACCTGTGAGGCTAGTATTCTTTTCTCTTCCTGAACTCCAGAGACAAACATATTTATTTCAGGGCCACTGTGGTTCAAGGTTTGAGTGCTAAATCACTTCTAAAATACTTCAAGGAGGTTTGTGGTGGGAGGAGGGTGAAGAAAATGCTGATTGGGAGAAGATCAGAGATGCCTTTCAGCGCACAGGGTCAACTCATCATTGCACATAGCCAACTGCATATCTATATTCTATGGTCTATTTATAGCAAGTAGGAGCAACACAAGCCAGCAGTAAGCAGCAGTAGCATGCATTCATTCCAAGACCACTTCTGAGTTTTGGATTTAAAACATTCTTCTGGTGAGCTTAATTATATTTTATCCTGATAGACAACACCTCATTGAGAAAAAAATCTAAACTGTGACAAAATAGACCCACGATCTCTTTCAAATGTGGTGACACTTAGATCTGACATCGGATCTGCCACAGAATAGTCTTTTTTGCTGTCTTGTAGATGGAGTATGTCACAGTCATATTGTATTTAGGTTGCCTAAGAGGCTTCCTAATTCTCCCTATTTCCTAATGTAATGTAAAACAAAAGGAGAAACATAAAGAAATACATTCCTGCATGAATATTTGTATTATTATTTGCAATACATGATATTAATATTGCCTACAGTGACTATTGTGGCTTGCAATATGGATACAATCTTGTTTTGTTATTGTTCATATACAGCAACTCCATCGGTTTAGCGTTGTGTAAGCTAAAGCTTTGGTGGATGCAATGACAGTGGCACTTAAACATTATAAACATACCAGTCTTATTAAAAATACTGTTTCTTTGAAGCGTTTTGTTGCTGTTCAAACAGTGCTTTTATTAAACTGTGAAAACATCAGCGTCTGTAGTCCTGATTAATAAGATCATTAGTGCCAAACTGCTCCACCTCCAGCACGTGCACACCTCCTGAGTCAGCCAATGGGCAGGAAAATCATTGCTGACCACTCCTGGCTCAGGAGTAACTTATTTCAACTTGTCCCCTCTAGTGGGCACTACAGAGAACTGTACAATCAGAGAAACCACTCAACAACCTCACTCAAGGAGAGTTTCTTTCCCTGCACCATCAAACATGAACAGTTAATTAAGCCACATCTGTCCAGTTTTTGTGCAATAACCTTGCAACAGCATACAACCTTATTGCACTTACAAATTCTGCATAAAGGCAGTGCACTGACATGTAGCATGTCAGCATTAGTTTATCAGACTGTGCAGTCTGTGAATCATCAATAAAAGCATGCAAACTACCTCTTTGGGTATATTAACTATCAGCATATTTATTCCAGCATAGTCTGCACTGCCACACACTTCTGCAGCTGTATAAAAATACAAATGTAGTGCAGTCCTGTGCATTGGATTTAGTATTTTAACTTTAAATGTATGGAAGCAAATCAGACTCATCAGATTCTGAATTTTAAAAGCTGCTGAATTTCTTACTTTGAATTTTTTTTTGCATCAAAATTACGTATGTGAATTTTTTATGCCTGAATTTAGCTCATCAAAATTCTAAAAACCAGTTAAAAATTCAATGTCTTCAAAATTCACCATCAAAAAATTCAATGTTCAAAATTCGCCATCAAAAAATTCAGTGTTCAAAATTCGCCATCAAAAAATTCAACGTTAAAAAATTTGCTGTTCACATCCAGGGGACTCAGGCGTAAACAATCGATGCTGGCCAAAATCGAACAAATGCCCAGCCAATCACGTGGCGCTCCTCCGGCCATGTGACGCAGACAGTTCACCTCACAAGACCGGGGTCAACCACGGCTACCAGCATGAAGGACGGCGCTTCAGTGAGTGTATTAATCCTTTTTGTCCTGTATGCGGTTTGTTTTTATGAGAGTCAGTAAGCTGTAATGCATGCCGTTAGCTGCGCTAGCACAGCGCTAGCCGCGCTAATACAACGCTAGCACTGCGCTAGCACAGCGTTAGTCGCGCTAATACAGCGTTAGCCGCGCTAGCACAGTAATAAGGTCACACTGACAGCATGTTCTGCAGCTGGGTAGTTGAGTAACAATTTTATAAACGCACAAATGGGTGGAAGTGTGATTTATGCGCCCGAAAATGTAGTTAAGTCACAGAGCAGTGTAAAGAAACTGGTCACCTAGCAAACTGAATTAGTCTAGGTAACTTTGTTTATTATGTGTGTTTTCTGCTCAAGTTAATGTCCTGGTTTGATTCATTTTAAATTACTCCTGATCTTGAAAGGTTTTAAACTGTGCAGTCAAAGTAGTTACAACTGTGAGCGAATCGCTTGAAATGAACTGCCCTAGACTGCTCTGTTCATAACCGACCATTCTTTCACAGAATGCTATATCAAGAGTTATTGTGCAATGATAGATAAATGCAGCCCATTTTTTTAACTGTTTCCTGTTTAGTATGCGTACCCTAGATTGTTTTTGATAATCTGTTATAGCCATTTATTTAATCAATTTTAATCCACTCCATAGCAACACTGTCTGAACTGACCAGTCTGGTGAAATTCTGGACTGGATGGGAGACTCTACCAAGAACTCTCTCCTCAGAAGTAGTGAATGGCAGATACCTGACAGCCTCCACCTGCTATGAGACCTTACATTCCCAGGACGTTACAAGGACTACGCATCATTTAAGATTGATATCCTGGCCTGTATTTGCACTTGCCAGTCAAGATGTTATGTGTTGTTCTCTAGTTAGTTTTACTTGACTGACAAAACTAAGTGCACTGTTGGATTCCCTCCCCTACCTGTTCTCCCAACTCACCTGACAGGTTATCTGGCTCAAGTATGCATGTTTCTGCCATACATTTAAAGTATCCGAAGTTAAGAATATTTCTGGTGAACAATACATGCAATCACGGCATTAAAGCAGGAGTTAAAAATGAACTGGACTATACTGACTTTATTTTCTCACTGGTGAATGGGATGAAATTCCGTTGCAATATTACAAAACAGCAGCCTATAAATAAATAAATATATATATATACACACACACACTTTATACTGTATGCCAAATACAGTCAGGGGAGAATATTTTTAAATTGGCTGTCACTGTCAACCTACTTCAACAGGCATTTTTTTGCACATTGAAATTTGAGGTTGTTTGAATGACACTATGTCAGAACAATGATGAAGAATCTATAATACTGAACAAGTAGATCAATAATCTCAGATTAAGGGTGAGTTGAAATATGAAAAAAATGAAGTGGTCTATGAAAAGTCCAATCTTTGAAACCTGACATGTTGTTTTGTGTAATTTCTTTGTATATTAGCCCTGCATCCAGTCATTACCATGACATTGGCATAATGGAACCATGACCACATATATCGTTCTGAATATAGTGGCATTTTTCCAATGGCAAATTTTCATGCTCTGACAGATACAGTGGTGGAAAAAAGTTTTCAGGCACCTTTAAAATTTTCCACAATCTCAAATATTATTGTGAAATATTTGTTGGAAAGTCTTTTGTGTTTCAAAAGGTGTGACTGCATTAGACAGACACAAATGATGCTTTTTTTTGTTTGTTTACATGAATAACAAAACTAAATTATACCAAAATGACCCAATACTCAAAATTTCTTATTTTTAAGGAACCAATCAATTTCAAGTTTTTATTGTTTTTTTAGGATTTGTTTCGTATTATGGCTGTGACTGAAGTAATAGAAATTGCATTTGAAGACCTCAGAGGGATTCTTAATGCAATATTTCAGAAATGTATGAGGTGTCCAAAAACTTTTTTCCACCGCTGTATTTAATAGCAATCTGACATGCTTATGTTAGCAAAACAAATAAGTGAAAATTTCAGGCTTTTATCTTGAATTATTCTTGAGATATTATATATATATATATATATATATATATATATATTATATATAGCCTCAAATTTCAATGTGAGAAAAAAAAATACTGAAACTAGGTCTACTGTCCACTTAAAAAAATCTAAAAGTATTTGACATACTCGGATAATATTTCACAGATACCATTATCTATACATGAGACAGACATATTAAGTTCCAGTAAATTACAAAGGTGCTCTGGGGATGTGACCATTCTTTGTCACCCAGCTGCTCCTCTCTCTGAGTGCACAGTTGCAATGTACTGATTCCTGTTTTCTTTTTCTGAGCAGATAAGATGGTGTAGCTGTGTCGGTGCATTTAAAATAGCTGGGCAAACTTCTACTTGGTTGGATAAAGCATTTAAAAA
This sequence comes from Amphiprion ocellaris, assembly GCF_022539595.1. Lineage (NCBI taxonomy): Eukaryota > Metazoa > Chordata > Actinopteri > Pomacentridae > Amphiprion > Amphiprion ocellaris. The sequence continues at coordinate 21,656,967 of NC_072784.1, read as the reverse complement.
CACAAGTCCAGATCCAGAGGCATGCATCCGAGAATATGCTCCAAACGAGAACAAAGTCTCACATAAAGATGATTTAACAATAGTTCCTAGAACAGAGAAAAACAAAGCTATATAATGCAAACCACCAATGGGAAAAATGACTTAACCTGACTGAAAGACTAGACTGCCTCATTAGACATTTCTTTTAGAACAAATTAAGAGGAGGTTACACATACTAAACAGGAAACGGTTGGAAAATGGGCTGCATTTATCACTATCATTGCACAATAACTCTTGATATAGCTGTGAAAGAATGGTCGGCTATGAACAGAGGAGTCTAGGGCAGTTCATTTCAAGCTATTCGCTCACAGTTGTAACTACTTTGACTGCACAGTTTAAAACCTTTCAAGATCAGGAGTAATTTAAAATGAATCAAACCAGGACATTAACTTGAGCAGAAAACACACATAATAAACAAAGTGTTACCTAGACTAATTCAGTTTGCTAGGTGACCAGTTTCTTTACACTGCTCTGTAGGGTTGCCACCCGTCCCTTAAAATACGGAAACGTCCTTTATTTGACAATTAATTGTTGCGTCCCGTATTGATTCAATACGGGACGCAAGTTGTTCCGTATTTTCATAAATACCCCGTACACGTCTGTCACACACTCATCAAAACTGCATAATGAATAAAATAAAACACAGGAAATATTAAGGGCAGCCAATTTCATCTTCGTAGGACCCACGTAGCGAGGACCCGATGCCAGGTCCAGTGGACAGACTTCAGACGTCTCTGTGTGTCCGGTCCTGTCCTGTCCTGTCTCTGGTTGCCTGGTTACAGACGCTGCTGCACCCGCACGTTTAAAAATGTCTACACCTGAAACTCCACCACGTCTAAAGAAGCAAAAACGTTTGCAAATGTACAGACTGGAGTGGGAAGAGTGGAACCCCTGGCAATGGGAACAAGGCAAACTGTGTTTTCTGTTGCTCATGGACTGGCTGAAGTAACCATGGAGGAAATATGAGAACAGAGAGAACCCAACCAGCAGGTCACAGTTTATCCTCATCTAATCATCTCCTGAAGTCGATATGGTAAGTGGACATCATGATGAGATCAGCTAGATTTCCTACAGTATATGGCTGTGAATTTACCAGAGGATGCTTATAATAATGCTGATGTGGCCGTAGACTCTACACTATTTTAGTGACTCAGTAAATGCCTAAGTTGGTTATTATTTTTAATGCTTTTTAGTTTTTAATAAACATTTATTTAATAGCCTATATGTAATCAAACATGGCCTTTGCCTAAAAAGAATATTTCATTGCACAAGTAAAAGTATAGTAATTTTTAAAACTGTTCAAATTATTATATGTTGCTAAAAAAAAAAAAAAAAAAACACAAACAAAAAACACATCATAGTAATATGTCAATTAAAAAAGCCTATAGTATAGCATGTTCCCAACAAGCGTCATAGTATAGCTTTTGGTCCAGAAAATGTCCATAGTATAGCATGTCACTCCAAAAACGTCAGAGTATAGTCTTTGGTCCAACAAACGTCATAGTATAGCATGTCATTCAGAAAACATCATAGTATAGCATGTTGCTCTAAAAACGTCATAGAAAAGCCTTTAGTCCACAAAACGTTGTTGTGTCCCGGCTGTCTGAAGTAGGTGAGGAGCAACACAAAAACAGTACAAACGCTGGTTTCCAGAGGGTTAGACAAGTATTTATTTGAAAGAGTAAGTTTACAACAACACAACATGTGAGGGGGTTAAAAGCAAATGGGTGTTAGTAAAATAAAAATAAATAAACAGAACTAAAAGTGAACTTCATGTTGACATTGATGGGCATTCCAACCAGGAACAAAGTAAAACATAATCAATACAAAAAAAACCCTCTTCCTGTTCACCTCTTAAAACCCCAAAACACACCACAGTAGCACCCTAAACTAAAACTACCAATGGGTTCCCTGTTTTCCTTTGTGAACAATTCAAAGGTCCCTCTCTATATCCCTACACATCCACCAACCACTGGAACACATCTCCAAAGTTCTGCTGGGCCAGCTCAGCTTCCCCTCAGAAGAAGTGCTGCCACCTGCCAGATGAAGCAGCCTTTTGAGAGGCAGCTGGCATCGTGATTGGACTGTACTTTGGTCTGTTCCAATCCAGCTTCAGCTCCAGAGACGGCAGGCGGGACGAGTCAATGGAGGCCTGGTGGATGAAGGCATGCAGCTGAGTACAATCCAGAAAACAACAGAGGAGGAGTGCAGCAGTCCAGAGCCAGAACAAACAGAGTAGCATCGTATGTCTCTTAGAAAACATCATAGTATAGCCTTTGGTATGAAAAAAACGCCATCATATACATCGTATATTGTACAAATAACAAGTCAAAGGAAAGAGACATACATTGTAGAATTGTAGTAATTGTGGGCTGACTGATTTACTGATTATCAGTATTTTATTTTTTACTGATTTACGGTAATAAATACATTTAAAAATGGCGCTACTTTGGCTCTGAACCTTTATCTACCTGTGGTCGCTCTGTCTTCTGGAGTGATTTGATTGGTTATACGTCACGAATAAAACTCCTTTAACTTAACATCTGTAAACAAAACAAAAACGTATCAACAAAGTTTTCTGTTAGAGTTTGTGTTCTTCTAAGTTTAACTCCAAGATTTTAAATACTTTCATTTACTGCAAATGAATATCTACTCCAAATGTCTCACTAATAATCATTATCAGCCTTAAAAACCCACAAAACACCCCTCTATACTCGACCACACTTAGTACAGTCCGGTTCCCCCTTCTATAAATCTGCTTGGAATCTTCCACTTCCTGTTTGTCAAAGTGGCCTTCTACCTGGACAGGTTTTGTTGGAGCTCATGCAACAAACATTTTGGGTAACTGCACTTTAATATGGATGGATGACACTGAATTAGAGTCTGTTTTAATGAGACTGAGTTAAGATGTGTAGCTCTGTCATTAAATAGGAAATTATTTCTCAGAATTCACAGACAAAAGTCTGAAATGTTTGCTAGGTTAGCGTCCCACATGTTCTTTGGCTCAGCTAAAGCTAACTCTCTCCAACCTCTGGATCTCTTGAGTTGCTTGTTGTTAAAATATCTTGCTAGAGGTGCTGAAGCTCAGAAAGTCTGAGATGTTTGTTCAAAATAAGCTCATTCTCAAGTCTTATCTGAACTGTCCTCTTTTGTTTGAACTTTCCCTGAACTTAGGAGTTAATGACAGAGCAGCACATCCAGACTCGGTCTCATTTATGTAGAGATTAAACTTCAGTGTCATTCATTGATGTTAAAGTGCAGTTTTTCAAATGTTTGTTGCACATGCTCCCGACCAAACCAGTCCAGGTGGAAGACGATGTGAAGAGAAAGCTCCAGAGGATGAATATCACACATTTACGTTGGAAATAAATGTCCTTTAATTAGACATTGTCATGCAAAAGTTGGATTTCCCCTTAATGATGTTCAAATCTTTGTTGAGTGTTTTGTTGATGTTGGTTTCTAAATGTTTTTTGACACTCGGCCCCAAAGATTAAAACCTTTTACGGCTCACAAGCTGCAACAAGTCACACATTATCAACTATCTTTCTGACTAAACTAAGATAAAAAAGTGAAAAACTGCCTGATTCCTGCATCATGAATGTAAATCTTTTTGGTTTTTATGACAGTAACCTGAATATATTTGGGTTTGACATTTTATAAACCAAAACAAGAAATGAATTACTGGAGAAAACAATCAACAGATTAATGGACAAAGAAAATGTGTTTTCCAACATATATGGCTGAATTACTCCAACATTACAAGATACATACAATTTTAATTCAATTTTATTTATATAACGCCAATTACAGGTCAAATTGTCTCAAGACACTTTATTTTTATATTTTTTGTCATATTTAAAATATGACAAAGTAAGAAATTTAAACCTCTTGACTAATCCAATTTATTATTTGGTTTTTAAGAGACTAATCGACAACTAAAATAACTTTCTCCACTAAAACTAATAAACATGAGGTCAAATAGAAGGAACAGTTTTAAATACTGCAGTCCCACGATGACAAGAATAAAGTTTGTCAACAAAAACTAAATCTGCTGGTGGATTCCATTAAAGTCCTAATAAATGATAATAAAGTGTGATACTAAAGGTTTGTGGTGCTAAAAATGTCCAAGTAAAGATATCAAGTTGAACATCTGGATGGAGGTTGATAAAAGTTGACCTCCCTTCATTTCTCTGGAGCGACTCCATGGATTTTATGGATGGTGGTTAAAGACCTGCTCTTCTAGTGGTCTTCCTTCTAGTCGCTGTAAAAAGTCAGTCCATCCTGGCCGACTTCAACACCTCTTCATGACAACTTGTTCTGCCTCTGACCTGGTGGAAACTCCAGAAACTCGGGGAAAACCCTGTGGAGACTCGAAGAACTCGTGGAGACTCGAAGAACTCGTCGGGCGGGGGAAGGTGTGGTGGGTGGTGGGGGAGGTGGGGGAGTAGAGGGGGGAGGCCGCCACCCACCTCCCCGCCTACTCTCCGCCCTGACTCCACCCAGACTCCGCCTTGGCTCCAGCCCATGTGGTCACTTCAGGAACTACGATGCCAAAGGGACGACGAATTTATTTCTTTTTATCTGATCTGTAGCTCAGTGAGTTAAGGATTTGCCTATGGAGCTGCAGGTCGCTGGTTCAAGACCAGACACTTCTTAAAGTTTTCTCAAAATCCTGACAAAGACAAAGAAAGAAAAAGGCCGGTGGTGGGTCTTGAACCTGCGACCTTCCACCTTGGTAGTCCTCTTCTTATCCCCTGAGCTATTCGCTCAGATACTAATTCTTCTTTTTTTTGCGCATTTATCATCTATTTTTTGTCGTTTTCGAGTTTTTTTTTAACTCGAGTCTCGACTCGACCGTTTTTCTCAGGAGGTTGGACTTCAGCCTTTGTGCTGGAGGGTGGAACCCTCAGTTCCAAGACTTTCAAAGCCTCCAGACACCTCCCGAGTCCTCAGGACCCTGAGCTTTCCACACAGTCTGAGGGCTGAAATTTTCTAAGTCCACAGTAGTTCTCTGTAGTTTGAACCTTTCAGACAGTCTGAGGGCTGATATCTTCTAAGTTCCTGAGTAGTTCTCTGTTAGTTTGAACCTTCAGACAGTCTGAGGACTGAAATCCTAAAAGTTCTTGAGTAGTTCTCTGTTAGTTTGAACCTTCAGACAGTCTGAGGACTGAAATTTTAAAAGTTTCTCAGTACTTCTCTGTTAGTTTGAACTTTCTGGTTAACAGAAGCCTTAAAACTTGTGACCATGAGTTTTGATTTCACATTTAGACCATCCATCTGAGTTCTTCTCAGACCTTCACCCGTGGGTTTTTTAGAAATCCTCAACAAACTTTGATTCTCTTCACTGAACAAAAAAGTTTGTGGAGATCAGAAGGTAACAATTTTTTGATCAATGCCTTCAACTACTAGTAGACTTTATCTGGAAAGCAGTTTTCTTAAATGAGTTCTTAGTAAATCTGTCCACAATCAAACCAAGAACATAGAAAGAGGAAACGTTTGAAGAAAGAACTTAATGTTTTCATTTCAGACTAGAAAACGCTTTAAGCCCTTTATCTGTTTTTGCTCTTTTTGATCGTTTTATTGTCTCTTCTGTTTAATTTGATCTTCTAAAGTTTAACTGGTGTCTTTTTAAATGTTTTGTCTTTAGTTTGAGTCTTCTTCAATGTTTAGTTTTGCTCTTTTCTCACCTTTTATTCTTTTCTAATGTCTGATTTGATTTCGAAATGTTTTGTCTTTTTAATGTTTGTTTTTTCAAATGTTTTATTGGCTTGTTTGAAAAATTTCCTTTTCTTTCCCAATGTTTAATTTTTCAATTAAATCTTTAAGGTTTTTCATTTTAAATGTTTTAACACTCTTTAATGTTTAATTTTCTTTTTAAATGATTAATTGTATTTTCTGTTTAATTCCTATTTAAAGTTTTATTGTCTTTAAGATTTAATTTTAAAATTAAACATTTAATTTTTTAATTAAATGTCTTTTTAAAGGTTTAATAATCCAATTAAATGTTTTGCATTTTTTGAAATGTTTAATATTCTTCTTGTTTATTGTATTTTTAAAAAATGTTTAATTATCTAAAATATTTCATTTTTAATGTTTGTTTCAAAATTTTGTTTGATTTCATAATTACATGTTTTGTATCTTCTAATTATCTAACTAAATATTTTGTCCGTTTAATATAATTTAATTGTATTTAATGCTGAATTTTCTTTAAAAGTTTTATTGTATTAAATATTTTTTTCCTTTGATTTAATTGCTTTTTTAAATGTAGTTTATTTCTTTAATCGTTTTTTTCTGTCAAGCTTTTAATCCCAACCTTAAAAATGAAACAAACCCTTACATCACAATGAAAATACTTCTGTTGTCACAATCATGAGTTAGTCAATTATTCAGTTTATCAGTTCAACTTTATTTGTTTAGCACCTTTCACACAGATGACAAAACTAAGCAAGGAAGGAAAAAACTATGCTAAAACTATGATTAAAATTCACAAAAACATATTAAAAAAAAAAAAAAAGATTTAACATGGTAATAAAATATCTTGTGTCCAGGGGATGGAGGGAGTTTATTGAAGTCTTCTTGGGCTCACATGGTAAATCATTTAAAATATAAACTTGATATTCAGTCTAAGGAAACTGGAAACTGCAAAGCAACAGAAGAACCAACAATATCTCCTGTTTTCTCCTTTAATGAGTCAACTCTTCTTGTGCTTTCAGACCAAAGAACTATAGACTCTTCACAACCTGCTCAAACTCTTGGTACAGGACCTCACCACACGGGTCAAGAAGGTTTCCGTCTCATTTCTACTCTGAACCTCACCTTCTCCTGCTCTAACTGCTGACAAATGTTTCTGCTGCTCTAAAGTCTGGTCTCCAGAACTTCCTAAAAACTCTCAAAGTCTCTTCTGCTGCAGGTTGCTATGTAGAACTGTTACAGAAAACCTCACTAAACCACATGGAGGGGCCTCAAGATAGTCGTCCAAATGAAACCGTACAAAAACCAAACTAACACAACTCAAATGCTAAAGTCTCCTGCAGCCTACCAGAGAACCTCTGAGAACAGAGAATCAAGACAGGAACTCTTACCTTCTGGACAACCAACGTTGGTTAACAAACAAGAATACAGAATGTGTCTGACCAAAAAACTCTAAAGACTCACTACAGCCAAGATAAAGACACAACTCAGCTGCACCAAATCCACTAATCACTGCACACATTAGCACCATGTGCTAACTGTGGCTAAAGAACCACATTTACCAAGACAACTATCCAGTACAAAGCCCTAAAACACACCAAGAAACACATTAAAGTCTATTTTACTGCTGGAAGCTGCAAGCCAACGCCTAAAGAACAAACTACAGCAACAGAGCCAAACCCAGTTCACTGGTGAAGAGAACCAGAAGAAATGTTTGTCTGCAGCCACATAAAGCAGGAAGATAGTGAGCTGCTCAGGTGTTCCTGATAACACCTAGCAGCCACCTGGACAGCCAATAGGAACACAGCTTACTGGAAGTCCAGAGGGTTGGGTTAGTGAAGGAAATTTAATTTAAAGTTGAGGCAGAAAGTTAACAAAGAAAGTTGAAAACCACCTTCTGATACCTGAAATCTCTGAGTTTTCACACAAAGAACGCCTGAACATGTCAAACTGGTTCCATAGTAGAACCATCATTGTAAAAACGTCATAGTATGGTGTGTTGCTCAAAAAACATTACGACCCGGCTGTCTAGGGTCGCCGAGGAGCAACACAAAAACAGGTGGTATATTCCATCCAACATCCTTGAACATAAACTTAAAAAGTTCATTCAAAGGAATATTCCACCCAAAATCCTTCAATGTAGACCAAAAAATCTTGGTGTAAAGGAGTATTCCACCTTAAATGTAGAGCTAAAGGATGGTTTGGAGTAATATTCTACTCTAAAATCTTCCAGTGTAGACCTAAAAGGTTTATCTGATGGTATATTCTACCCAACATCTTGGAACATTTACCCAAAAGGTTGGTTTAATGGTATATTCCCAGAAGAACCCTTGAACATTGGGCTTAATGGTATATTCCACCCAAAATACTTGTACATATACCAAGAAGTCAGTGTAAAGGAAATGTAGACCTAAAAGGATTGTTTAAAGGAATATTTAAACGATTACTTTCATTATTTAATAATCTGTTATCAGTCAGAACCCTGGCAAACTTATTTTCATCAGTTTTTTTAGTGGAAGTCACAAATAAAGGAGCTCTTGGTTTTTCCCGGCGTTACTGAGTCCAAAGCTGCTGTTTCAACACAGACATGTTCACATGCATCCACAAACCTCTCAGCACTCAAACACCCACAGACAGGAGGCCGGCTGGGCCGAGGCTCGGCGGCGTCCTCAGACCCACGAGTCGGGGTATCGCTGAACTTGTTGGTCCGGTTTGAAGGCCTCCGTGTGGTCCAGTAGAAGTCCACGTAGTCGGTGTTGGCTTTGAACCGCAGCGACTGGCCACCATCAGGTGGACCGGCTCGTCCTCGTAGGACTCCTCCTGTAGCCTTGAGGGGACCACAGGAACATTCAGTAGCTTTTGGAGTTCTTCCTGTCAGGCTCGTGGTAGAACGGCTCTGAAGTATCTTTTACTTGTCTTATCTGGAACAATCTAAGAGCCTAAACTGTTAACAGCGGTGTAAAGAAGCAAACACACAAGCATTGATTAGGACACAAACTAGATATATTTTAGAAAACAAATCAGCTTAGAGGCATTTGTTCACACATGTGGCTGAATAGGAGGCCGTCCAATCAAGATTCGAGGTCTTCACTCTGTAGGTTGTTTGTTTGGTGAGACTCTTGGACCTCCATCAGCTGACGTGGATGTTTGATGGTCTTCCTCTCTAGTGCCAGATGATTCATCCATGAATTCAGCAGCTACAGACTGAAATGAAGCTCATGCTGCCGTTATTGAATTCCTGTTCCAGATCAAATGTTCAGAGCTCACTTTGAATGCATGCCATCTGCTGTCTGATAGTTTTTCTCATTGTAGTCTTCAATAAAGTCTTTTTCCTCATGTCAGGATGTGGTGAGACTCTTTCTCAGTCGCTGCAGACGTCCCTCATTGTGCATCTCCAGAGAAGAAACAGAAAAATGAATCACTGCTTCAGCATCACAAACGCTCTCCAGCATTGAGAGTGTTTTAGGAATTCATTCATTGTGTTGTGAACTTTGAAGGAGCAGAAACTTTACAGCTGCCAAAGATATGAGCTCCAAGTCTGGATGTTTTAGGAAATGAAGTTAATCAAATGAACACTTGATTTTTGCTGGTAACTCTCATTAAATTACTGAAGAAATCCAACATAAAAACCTGTAAACTCTCAGGCAGCTTTTGTTAAAGTTTGTCTATAATTCTATCATCATGTTCTGGAACCAGGACTCTGCAGAAGTTCCTTCAAACAGATACTTGTGTGTTTCTATTTAAGGCCTCAGGTTTGAACGTACAGCAGAGAATTAGAAAGGAGTGATTTTAATGTTTAAATCAGTCCAGTAAATGTTTGGAGTAAAAATGATTAAAATTTTGATTTAGATAGATTTGTGTTAAAGAATATTGTAGAGTCTCACTTAAATATATCCAAATGAATTCAGTGTATTTACATTTTATAGAATATTTGACTTCTTAATCTTAAACGACGTTGGCTTTATAGACAATTGGAGCTCTTTCTGGGGAAAACCTGGTCTGATTAGGAGAGACGGCATCCATCCCACTTTGGCTGGTGCAGCTCTCATTTCTAGAAATATGGCTGATTTTATTAGAACTCCTAAAGCATGACAACCCAGAGTTCAGACCAGGATGCAGAGTTGTAGTCTTCCACACCTCTCTGCAGTTTCCTCTCAGCTGTCACCCTCCAGTAATTCAGTTAGCTTTATTGAGACTGTGTCTGTCCCCCGACCACCAAAATTCAATAAATTAAGCAAATCAAAAATAAACAAAAGACATAGTAACCATAAAAATCTAATTAAAATTAATACCACTATTTCAACTGAGCGAAGAAACAGGACAATTCAATGTGGTCTGTTAAATATTAGATCTCTCTCGTCTAAATCTCTGTTAGTAAATGATTTGATAACTGATAACCAGATTGATTTGTTCTGTTTGACTGAAACCTGGTTGCAGCAGGAAGAATATGTTAGTCTAAATAAATCAACTCCTACTAGTCATACTAACTGTCATGTTCCTCGAATCACAGGCCGAGGAGGAGGAGTGGCAGCAATTTACCTCTCTAGCTTAAAAATGAACCAGAGACCTAAACCTAGTTACAGTTCATTTGAAAATCTTACTCTCAGTCTCTCTCATCCAGATTTAAAAGCTCAGAAACCAGTTTTATTTGTTGTTGTATATCGTCCTCCTGCTCCTTACTCTGAGTTTTTATCTCAATTCTCAGACTTTTTATCTGATTTAGTGCTCAGCTCAGATAAAGTCATTATTGTGGGTGACTTCAACATTCATGTTGACGTGGACAGTGACAGCCTTACGACTGCTTTTAATTCAATATTAGACTCAATTGGGTTTTCTCAACATGTAAATAAACCAACTCATAGTTTTAATCATACCCTTGACCTCGTTCTGACTTATGGCATAGAAATCAAACAGTTAACAGTATTTCCCCGGAACCCTCTTCTTTCTGACCATTTTATGATAACATTTCAATTTACAACAATAGATTGTATAGGAGTTAAGAATAAATATCATTACAGTAGATGTCTGTCTCACAATTCGGTGACTAAATTTAAGGAAATAATACCCTCTCTATTTAGTCCAGCACCACTTACTGATATAATGGAAGGGAAATATTATAATTTTACCCCCACAGAAGTGGATTATATTGTTAATAATGCTGCAGCCTCACTGCGTACAACACTTGATAGTGTTGCACCTGTAAAAAAGAAAGTTCTATCTCAGAGAGGACCTGCTCCTTGGTATAATTTCCCAGCTGCGGACTTTAAAGCAGGCGTCCCGAAAGCTGGAAAGGAAGTGGTACTCCACTAATTTAGAGGAAGTTTATGTAGCTTGGAAAAATAGTCTAGTAATTTATAAAAAAGCTCTTCGTAATGCCAGGACAACATATTATTCATCTTTAATAGAGGAAAACAAGAACAACCCCAGGTTTCTCTTCAGCACTGTAGCCAGGCTAACAAAGAGTCAGAGCTCTGTTGAACCTTGTATTCCTTTAGCTTTGAGCAGTAAAGACTTCATGAGCTTCTTTACAAATAAAATTATTACGATTAGAGAAAAAATTACTCTGGCCCTTCCTGCAAATGTCACAGATGTATCATCGAGTACAGATACTTTAGAATTGGCTGTAAGACCTGATGGATATTTAGAATTTTTCACCCCCATACATCTCTCTGAACTCATTTCAATAGTTTCTACATCCAAACCATCAACATGTCTTTTAGATCCTATCCCAACTAGACTGTTCAAGGAGGCTTTACCTTTAATTAATTCCTCAATGTTAGATCTGATTAATCTCTCTCTAGTAACAGGTTATGTACCACAGGCTTTTAAGGCTGCTGTAATCAAACCTCTACTTAAAAAGCCCACTCTAGATCCAGATGTTTTAGCCAACTATAGACCAATTTCCAACCTCCCATTTCTCTCCAAAATTCTGGAAAGAACAGTTGCAAATCAATTATGTGAACATTTACAAAGGAATAGCTTGTTTGAAGAGTTTCAGTCAGGCTTCAGAGTGCATCATAGCACAGAAACAGCTCTGGTGAAAGTTACTAATGACCTTCTCATAGCGTCAGATAATGGACTGGTCTCTATACTTATTTTATTGGACCTTAGTGCAGCATTCGATACAATCGACCACAAACTTTTATTACAGCGACTAGAACATTCTATTGGCATTAAAGGGACAGCACTGGACTGGTTTAAATCCTACTTATCAGACAGGTTCCAGTTTGTGCATGTCAACAATGACTCTTCTGAGCATACTAGGGTTAATCATGGAGTTCCTCAGGGTTCTGTCTTAGGACCAATACTGTTCACATTATACATGCTTCCCTTAGGCAACATTATTAGGAAGCACTGTATTAATTTCCATTGTTATGCTGACGACACTCAGTTGTATTTATCTATGAAGCCAAATGAAACTAATCAGCTAGCTAGACTGAGAGATTGTCTTAAGGACATAAAGACCTGGATGACCTATAATTTCTTACTACTAAATTCAGACAAGACTGAAGTCATTGTATTTGGCCCCAAACATCTTAGAGAATTGCTTTCAAAGCATATAGTTACTCTGGATGGCATTACATTGGCCTCCAGTACTACTGTGAGGAACCTCGGTGTTATCTTTGACCAGGACATGTCCTTTAACTCGCACATAAAACAAATCTGTAGGACTTCCTTTTTCCACCTGAGAAATATTGTGAAAATCAGGAACATCCTGTCTCAGAGTGATGCAGAAAAACTAGTCCATGCATTTGTTACTTCTAGGCTTGACTACTGTAATTCCTTATTATCAGGTTGTCCCAATAGCTCTCTAAAATATCTACAGCTGATCCAAAATGCTGCAGCCAGAGTACTGACGGGAGTTAGCAAGAGAGATCATATTTCTCCTATATTGGTTTCTCTTCACTGGCTTCCTGTTAAATCTAGAATAGAATTCAAAATCCTTCTTCTGACATATAAAGCTCTTAACAACCAATCTCCATCATATCTTAAAGACCTGATAGTACCATATTATCCTAGCAGAACTCTTCGCTCTCAGACTGCAGGCTTACTTGTTGTTCCTAGAATCTCTAAAAGTAGAATGGGAGGCAGAGCCTTCAGTTATCAGGCGCCTCTCCTGTGGAACCAGCTCCCAGTTTGGGTTCGGGAGGCGGACACCCTCTCTATTTTTAAGACCAGGCTTAAAACCTTCCTTTTCGACAAAGCTTATAGTTAGGGCTGACTGGGTGACCCTGACGGGGTGAGCTGGTGTTTTCATTTGCACAACTGACTTCCCCTCTTGACGTCCCTTTAGTTTGCCCCTAGTTATGCTGCTATAGGCCTAGACTGCTGGGGGACCTCTCTTGATGCACTGAGCCCTTCTCTAACTACCTATGTATTTACTATATATACCATTATTGCATTACATTCACTCTGTTTCTTTCTGTGTCCTTTCTCCGAGTGTCCCTGGTCCCAGAGCTGGATGCTGGATGCTTCAGATGTGTGGCTGTGTTTTATGGTCCTTGTGTCCCACCCCCCCACCTCTCTATCTCTACCCCTCTATCTGTATCCCTCTATCTCTACCCCCATCCCTCTATCTCTACCTTTCTACCTCTTCTGTCCCTCTCAACCCACCCGGCCAGCAGGCAGATGGATCCCCCCACATTAGAGCCGGGTTCTGCTCGAGGTTTTTTTCCCTGTTAAAAGGGTGTTTTCCTTGCCACTGTCGCCTTTTGGCTTGCTCTGGGGGTCAGGCATATGGGTTCTGTAAAGCGTCTCGAGACAATTTGACTGTAATTGGCGCTATATAAATAAAATTGAATTGAATTGAATTGAATACTGTAGAGTCTGACCCTAAATATTATAATAATGATGTAAATCTAAATAATAAATAATATTGTAGTGTAGAGTCATTAAATTTAATCAGTTAAACTTACATAATAAATATCACTGTACAATCTTAACCTGAACATTCATATTATTGAGGTAAATTTACATAAATCATGATATTCTAGTCTTAACTGGAATATGTCTAACATGAATCTTTTTGTATTGTGCTGATAAAAAACAATAACCCGACTTTCAGATAATATTTATTCACCGTGTATTGGCTAGTACAGAAGTATTAGTACAGAATATTATTTCTTGTTTTATGTGTGATAATTGGAAGTAAACATTCTAAGAAGTGGAAATTGTCAGGGTTGTAATAGTGCTGTTTTTGCACAATATTTGTCACTTAATTGCCCTCATGATGCTGTCGTTGAGCTACCAGTTTTACAGAACAGGCAGATGTTGCAGCTAATGATGTTGTAATTCACATAAACAAGGAAACAAGTCCATCATAATTTGAATGTTAACAGTCCAAAATGAAAAGGTCATATACAGCTTTCCTATTGGGTTAAAGAGCCAAAAAAAAAAACCATGAAAAAAAACTTTGTAAAAGCCAGAGGTCGGTAGCAGCTTTAAAACTTACACCCCCCCCCCAAAATATCTGTTGTACCCCCCGTGCCCCCCACTAAAATTAATCTGGATCCGCCCCTGTCTGACATGAAAGCTGGGATCGTTCTGCAGTTACTGTCCTCAACAAGCAGCAGGTGGCGCTGTGAGCTCCTCCCCTTCCCAAAGCACAGCCGGTCAGTCTAGTGACCTGCAGCATCCCACTGTCTAATTAGAGGAGACCCACATCACTCCATGTCCGGACGGCAGATGAATCAAAGTCTCTGCAGATCCCATCCTGCTTACAGAGCGGGATGAAAATGAATATGTTTCTTCACTGTCACACTAAAATAAATCACTGCATTTAGCCTCTAGTTCAGAAACATATTTTGGGTATTTTAAACTCACTTTTTGTCTCTGCCACAATGTTGATTACAATTACATGCAAACGGGAAATTAGGCAAATTAGGCGATGACATCATTTAGCGACTTCTAGTGACTTTTAGGACAGCCAATAGCTACTTTCCTTACTGAGGAGTTGGCAACACTGGTCAAAACATAAACGATGCCTCTTTCCCACCGTTGTAAGGTAGACAATGTGCTACAAGCCCAGTTTTATCAACAGTAGCTGTCTTTCAAGTTGCACGAACACCATTGATGTCTATGGAGTGAACAGGGACCGTGTGCAAATTGCAAAACTGCTGCAACAGCAAAGAGAGACACAAATATTCAATCGTTTCTCTCTGATACACTGTAGTGTCACCAAAATCACTGCAGCCTTCAACTGGCTCCTGTTGACACCAATGTTATTTCTGCAGCTTGAAAGACAGCTACTGTTGATAAAACTAGGCTTGTAGCACATTGTCTACCTTACAGCGATGGAAAAGAGGCATTGTTTATAATGAGTTATTGATGGTGGAATTCTGAATCTGTGAATATCTTTCCGATTTTACTGAACTGTGGCCCCAAGGAGCCGTGGTGGGCGTCCTTTATTTTCATTTCTGAAAGGTGGCAACCCTACTGCTCTGTGACTTAACTGCATTTTTGGGCGCATAAATCACACTTCCACCCATTTGTGCGTTTATAAAATTGTTACTCAACTACCCAGCTGCAGAACGTGCTGTCCGTATGACCTCATTACTGTGCTAGCGCGGCTAGCGCTGTATTAGCGCGGCTAACACTGTATTAGCGCGGCTAGCGCGGCTAACGCTGTGATAGCGCTGTGCTAGCGTTGTATTAGCGCGGCTAACGCTGTGATAGCGCTGTGCTAGCGTTGTATTAGCCCGGCTAACGCTGTGATAGCGCTGTGCTAGCGTTGTATTAGCGCGGCTAACGCTGTGATAGCGCTGTGCTAGCGTTGTATTAGCGCGGCTAACGCTGTGATAGCGCTGTGCTAGCGTTGTATTAGCGTGGCTAGCGCTGTATTAGCGCGGCTAACGCTGTATTAGCGACGCTAGCGCTGTATTAGCGCGGCTAACGCTGTGCTAGCGCAGCTAACGGCATGCATTACAGCTAACTGACTCTCACAAAAACAAACCACATACAGGACAAAAAGGATTAATACACTCACTGAAGCGCCGTCGTTCATGCTTGTAGCCGTGGTTGACCCCGGTCTTGTGAGGTGAACCGTCTGCGTCACATGACCGGAGGAGCGCCACGTGATTGGCTGGGCATTGGTTCGATTTTGGCCAGGATCGATTGTTTACGCCTGAGTCCTCCAGACGTGAACAGCGAATTTTTTGACAGCGAATTTTTTAACATTGAATTTTTTGATGGCGAATTTTGAACACTGAATTTTTTGATGGCGAATTTTGAACATTGAATTTTTTGATGGTGAATTTTGAACATTGAATTTTTTGATGGTGAATTTTGAACACATCGAATTTTTTTGATGGCGAATTTTGAAGACGTTGAATTTTTTTGATGGCGAATTTTGAAGACATTGAATTTTTAACTGGTTTTTAGAATTTTGATGAGCTAAATTCAGGCATAAAAAATTCACATACGAAATTTTGATGCCAAAAAATTCAAAGTAAGAAATTTAAAATTCAGAATCTGATGAGTCTGATTTGCTTCCATATAAATGCAACCCTCTAAACCTGTTGTCCATTACAGTATTTATTTTCACACCTACTTGCCTGCACCTATTAGTTGTGTATTTGTATGCCCATCTTAATTGTCACACATTAGTTATTCTTTCAACGAAACACAATTACAATATATATTTTATATTTTTGTATTTGGGGTATTTTGTACATGTTTTTTTTTTGTTGTTTTTTTTTAAAAACATTTTTAAACATTACATCTACATCTATAGGATGTAAACTGAAGCCAAATTGGAATCCGCGAGAACCGAAGCGTCTGCGCATGCGCACTCAATTTAAACTATTACTAAGATGGCACGTAACTCTTCTAAACAGCAACTAATTTACTCCAGAAATCCAAGAAGCAAGAACAAATTCATCCAGAGGGTTGCAACTTGTTTACGCATTTAGTTTAAAGATAGATTTGACCTACTTCTGGATGTTGACGGTGATTCAAACGAAACCGGTAGTAGCGGGGAGGGAGTCCTCTCGGCTCGGCGGTGATGACCCACATCAGCAGCTCCAGCTTCTTCCAGAAGTTTCCTCACAGGGTTTTCAGAGCTGCTCCCACTCAGACGCCCTCTTACGAGCACGTTGCTTTCCGCTGCACCGTTCCAGTGAAGGGACACATTTTTCTCGTCGTCTCGGTGCAGAGAAGAAAGTTGTCCACCGACTGTGACAGTTTAAGAAGGACAACCTTGACAGCTAGCTAACCCAACCAGCTAGTTTCCACGGCAGTGACAGCTGCGGCGGCGGCGGAGACCGTTAACCGGAACCGTACGGGACGCAGTACCTACTGGATGTGTTTGCTGAACAGAACCTGAAGCCGCTGACGATGTTTTTATGAAGTGGGAGAAGAACTGAACGGTCATTGTAATGGGCAAAGATTACTACAAAGTGCTAGGAATAGCTAAAGGTGCCTCCGAAGATGAGATAAAAAAGGCGTACAGAAAACAGGCCCTGCGCTATCACCCCGACAAGAACAAGTCTCCCGGAGCGGAAGACAAATTCAAGGAGATTGCTGAAGCTTACGATGTTCTCAGTGATGCCAAGAAAAAAGACATCTATGATCGCTTCGGTGAAGAAGGTAAGTGTAGTCCTCTCCCAACTTGCATTATGCTCGTGTGCCACTAGTGTGTACGATCATCATCCAACCGTGCTTTTGCATTTGTCACTTTCTTATTCTGTTTGATCCAGGTGATATGTAGATGCATCCTCCAAATTATTTTCAGTCGTTGGTGTTTCCGGCATTTTTCTGCACCAGTAATCAGACAATGAATGTATGTGCGCGTACAATAGGTGTAGCTGGAGAACTTGCTAGAAACGAGTTGTAGCCTGTCCTGTCAGTCTGTCACTAGATGATTATTCTGGTTTAACCATGTCAAAAATGTACAGATTTCTGCCTTTAGGCTTTGATGTGTCTGCACACAGAGACAGAGACACAAATCTGAATTGTAGGTGTTTCAAAAAGTTAAAAAAAAACTTTGAAATACCACATGAAGTTTCATTTTTTACAGCATGATCATGGCTAGTCTTGCAAGTAATGGATATTTGCATGATCAGTTTATTACATTTTTTTAAATGAAGGTTTATTTATTTATTTATTTATTTATTAGGTCCTGGTAAAATGACACAGTGAGTGTGTTATTAGCAATAAATCTGTATTTCCACTTGACAAATGACTGATGGTAAATCAAAATCTGTTGCGTTTGTATTGATGTAACACTGTCCTCCAGGTTTTTACTATATTTCACTGTTTTATTTATTTTTGAATGCTTTATTTAAGTAAAACAGTGTTTTGGTTTACATTTGTCTGCTGTTCATTTTTAGTGGAAAAAAAAATCTTTGATAATGATCTCAATTTCTCATTCTCTGTACACTGGTGCTGATTTGTAATAATTTACAACTCACCAGTAATAGTTGCCACGCTCACATTTCAGCTAGGTTTTCTGCCAGAGATTTCCCTACACAGTTTTGATGTTTATCCATGTCTTCTTCTTCATTAGGATTAAAGGGTTCGGCTGATGTAGGAGGTGGAGGACACAGTGGTCCGAGCTACAACTACACCTTCCATGGAGACCCCCATGCAATGTTCACAGAGTTCTTCGGTGGCCGCAGCCCGTTTGATCATTTCTTCACGCAAAATGGGGAGGATGACATGGATATCAACGACCCATTCACGGCATTCGGCATGGGAAGAATGGGTGGCATGGACGGCTTTCACAGGTCCTTTAAATCCCACCCAGCAGGCCGTCACCGAGCGCACGAGAAAAAGAAGGACCCGCCCGTGGTGCATGAGCTGAAGGTGAGCCTCGAGGAGGTCTTTTCTGGCTGCACAAAAAAGATGAGGATCTCTCGCAAGAGACTGAATCCCGACGGCTGCACCTTGCGCAACGAAGACAAGATTTTAACAGTTGACATCAAACGTGGCTGGAAGGAGGGGACTAAAATCACCTTTCCCAGGGAGGGCGATGAAACTCCCACCAACATTCCTGCAGATGTGGTGTTTGTGGTCAAGGACAAACCCCACCCGCTGTTCAGAAGAGAGGGTTCCGATATAGTTTACCCAGCAAAAATATCACTTAGAGAGGTAAGTGAGCACTAATGTCAGAAAATATTACTCAAACATTCATTCTTTCAAGGGAAAAAACGGTATTGAAAGTTGCTGATTATAAAAACCTAACCTGACTTTTTTTTGTTGCACCCTTTCTCTGTCTGCAGGCGTTGTGTGGATGCACAGTCAGTGCTCCAACACTGGATGGCCGAACCATCACTGTGACCTCCAGAGACATTGTCAAACCTGGAATGAAAAAGCGCATTACTGGAGAAGGGCTGCCACTGTCCAAGTTCCCTGAGAAGAGAGGTGACATGATTTTGGACTTCACTGTTAAATTTCCAGACAAACTGGGCCAAAGCACACGCGATGCACTCAAGCAGATTCTTCCCCCGTGACTGGAAAAGGACTGAAGTCTGCCTCAAAACCTGACCAGTTAACATTTCCGGTGGCGCTTTCCTTTGTGCTGTCATATTTTGGCCTGGTTGATTGAGGCTCAGGGTTCCAGCTGAGTTTAACTTCAGTGTCTGACCACGAAAACCATATACTTAGTCACTATCCAGTCAGTTTAATGAGTGCCCAGAAAATGTGTGCTTCGTTCAAAGGACGTAGTTGAACCAGAGAAACAGAGGGGTTATTAAAAGTTCACTGAATTGCACCCGTTGAAAATTAAATGAAGTAACTGAGGATTTGGATTCACTACAGACAATAGTGGGTGTGCTTTAAGGTAACATGTACCCAGCTGCTTAACAATACCTCAGGTGGACTGACGCATGCTTGAATGTAGCTAAAACTACATTACTCAACAGGACATGCTGTTGGTTGGTGTTGGATAAAATTGAGGCTTAAATACTGTGTGGATCCTATGATGTGAAAACATTGAAGGAATCAGCACTAATACTGACCTTTATTAAGATTCTCGTTTCATTTTCAGTGTTGTACATATACACTCATTTTTGGTGTCCCATATTCCTGAAAAACAATATACTTAAAGTGTTCTCAAGGCTGAAAATAGTCCACTAATCATAACACCCCCTGTTATGATTAATAGGGAAGATTCAGTCATGTAAAGTTACATATGAACCATCCTGATTAGTTCCACACTAAGATGCTGCTTTATGCATTCATCCATCGGATTGTCGAGACGGGGCGAGAGGTGGGGTCACGCAGCAATGCAGCACTACACAGATTTTAAATTCAGGAAGCAGAAAACACCATCGTTACTGTGTGTTGGCAGAAATCAGATTGATGGATCTGTAGTATTAAATATCGCACATGTTGCAAAATGTTTACTACAGGAGTGCACACATTATTACTCATGTAAAATATTTATTGGAAGACTTTATGTGCCAAACTGTTGTCCCTGTGTAATTATAATATGTATGTGTGGGTCTAAAAGTGTGTGGAGGGCATGTGTGTATCCTGTCATGTGTGATCGACTAAAATCTTACATAATTTCTACCCTGTTAAGATACGTAGTGCATTTATGATATTTAATCCGAATATCATACGTATTTATATTTTAGTTCATCTGTTCTAATAATTCTGTCCGTTTGACTGTTTATTGAATCAAAAGCCAGTGTGTTTGTTGTTCTTTTTAGCCAACATAATAGAAACCTGATGCATCAGGTTAAATGTTACGGACGGGGATGTGAAAAAAATTCATTTGGTTTGATTATTTTGTCTTACACCATGACCTCTCTTTTACCTCACAGCATTCACTCCAAAATACAAATGTATCTGGAAATATGTATTGTCACAGTTCAGCAGGAATCTGTGGTGTTGATGGAAGTTAGTAAATTAGTTGATTAATTATGCACTTTCAATTTTAGTGTAGATGTGACTGTCGTAAGGGGGAGAGAAACCCCGTGACAGTAGTTATTTGCCGCTTCATCTTACCTCAGCTGAGGTTTTAAGTTTCTGGCACAAACATGTGGTTTAACATGAATGTAGAGATGTGTAATCTCTGTAATTTTAATTTTTTTGTTTCCCTAAAGGGTGTTTTTTTTTTTCTTATTTCCTTTTGAAGGGAAAAAAATGTAAAAGCGGTAGTTTATTTTACCTCTTGTTTATGTTTTGAAATTCCTCAGGTTGGGATCCAAAACGCTTTGACTTTTAACAACAAAGCTTTTATGAGTAGATAATAGCATGGAAATTTTTAATAGTCCTTTCCTATGCTGTGATGATTTGCATTTCCACATTAAAGAGACTGGCTAACAAAACCGGAGTATGTTGCATCAATTGTGGCCTCGTGTTTTAATTATGTAGGGCATTTGAACATTTACACCCTTCTCTGCGTGCCATACTTTATGTATGCAATCCATTTTTGTCTTTATGGATTATTCAAGTTTTAAAGGCCTGATAGCTGCACCTAAAGGCTGAAATGGTAACTACTACTATAAAAGAGCTGGGCAGAACTAATAACATACTGTTAGTTTTAGGTCTGACAGCCCTAAAGCAGAGGCTGTGGTGTATTATTCTCTTTGATGCACAACATGGGGTGAGAGATACCCATTTTCCATTGAACATGGGTCACTTTTGACCCATGTTGTGCACCAAAGGGTTATATAGAATGTAAAGGTGCTTCATGGTAGTTTACTCATTCGGCTAAGATATCTCGTGCACATTTGACAACGTGGCCTGATAGCGTTTGGTTAGGAGTGTTCAGTGTAGATAAAGAAGAGATCACCAACTGAAGAGTTTAACACACTTTAGATCTAGATTATGAAACTTCTTGTTACACTAGGGATCTGAAGTTTACATTGAAGTTGGAAATACAGCTATCGCATCATTGATCCTCCCATGAATATCAGAAATCTATTTCACTCCAAACTGGGCTTTAGTTGTGCAGATATACCTTGCTCTTCAAGTTCTGGGCAAATGACAATAGTTCAGCAAAAAGCTGTCAAACATCCACAGCATTTAAATAAAAATTTAATCAAGTTACAAACAATATCAGTATTGCATTTTCTAATGT
Organism: Amphiprion ocellaris; assembly: GCF_022539595.1. Classification (NCBI taxonomy): domain Eukaryota; kingdom Metazoa; phylum Chordata; class Actinopteri; family Pomacentridae; genus Amphiprion; species Amphiprion ocellaris. Next base: position 21,635,207 of record NC_072784.1, on the reverse strand, counting down.
AACCGATCAGTGTCAAGGTGAGACTAAGCCTTTTAGTTATTTAATCTACATTTGTTTAAAATTTATTATCGGTTGTATTTGTGATGGCACAAGTTAAATATTGCAGGCAGAGATGTTTTAAAATAGCCCCCAATTTAAATGTGTGCAGAAGTGACTTTAGTTTGATTATTCTTATACATAACATTCAGTCTGAGATACGTGTTGCGAAGTGGAAGCTTCTTAAATGAATCCAGAGAGACTCAGGTCAGAACTCAGCTCATTTTACTGAACATTTGATGTTGCAGTTGCAGAGGAACTTGACTTTCAGGATCTCATAACGTTTCACGGGACGGTTACTTCCTGTTCACTTCAAAATAAACCAAAACAATTGACAACAGCATGCAAGTGTCTGGAAACATGCAGTTTCACAGTTCAGCATGTGTCAATATTAAAATTATAGTAAGCAATATCAATACAAATATACTAGCATATTTGTATTGATATTTCTTACTACAATTGTTTTTTTAGATTTTCACATAAAGTAATATTTTATTCTCCAAATAACTCTGACAAATGAATTGAAATATGATATTCTTTTGTATTTGCAAACAAACAGGTTACATTGGGGGCTGTGTTTGAAATAATACAGTATATGGTGTATGCAGGGTGCCTGACTGCAGTCATTATTATTGGTTTCATATGAAAGGGTTGACACTGAAGCTCACTGTGATCACCAGAGAAATTCGTAACTATGAATACATGACTGTCTTGCCCACATTTTATTATGTTTGAATATGTGAAACCTTTAGTTATGAAAATGAAAAAAAGGGAGATTCATCAGGTTTTTTTGTTGTTGTTGTTGCTTTTGTGTAGTTTTTTTTTTTTTTTTTTGCATGCAGACCACATTAGGGAAATTATTTTTGTAAAATCGCTATATATAACCGGGGGAAATCTGCCAATCACAGAGAGGTTAAAGATTCTTTGAAGCACTGTTTCTCATTTGTAAAACCTTTTTTCTATTTGTTAAAATGCATATAAACCCCATTAAACCAGGTTCGGATCTAAAACCACTGTACTTAGATGGATAAAATTTGAACGATATTATAGGCAATAACTAAAGAGTCATTTGACCTGTTTATATATAGTAATTTTAGTTCTGCACCTGCTCTATTTTGGTCTACATATATTTTTTTTTAAAAAAGCAGTGAAATCTCACTTTTTTAAATTTCACAAATAGACTAAAAGTTTTACAATTTAGAATCTGTGCTTTAAAGAATCTTTCTCAAACTGTAATGCCTGTCTAAATATAGGGGTCATTCCAGAACTGGAGGACATTTTATGTCAATTTCAAATAATTCATGTACAGAATACTAAAACATGCAGTTTATTTAAATGTACTTGTCCTGAGACCAAATCTAAAAAAAAAAAAAACAAAAAACTAGGAGAAAAGAATGTTTAAAAATATGTTATAAAATACCAAATAAATCTGGAGTTCCCCTTAACATGCAATTTTTCTCTTGTCCCACCCCCCTGATGACCAAATTGAATCTCAAATAAAACAGTTAAAACGAAATTTAAATCTCCTTTTTGGTATTATTTTTTCATTAATGTCTCTTGTAATTGTGAGAAATTTTTTTTATCAATATATTTTAAATAATAATTATTATGCATGAAACACGTATCCCACAGCATGTTAGCATAACCTTTACAGCTGGTAGAAGAAGAAGAAAACAGTAAATCACATGATACACTGGAATTAACGTCATCAGTTTTCCAAAGGAATGGTTAAAGCAAAGCTATGTCCTCTTTTCTATTTTTCATATTTTTCATAACATTGTCAGTCTTGATTGAATGTCTCACTCTGCCTCATATTATCAGGATGAGACAAATTCTTTTTATCTTTTTTCTTTACTTTTTTTTCCATCAGTAAGTTTGTTCTCTTGGTCAGCAGTAACAGCTAGTTAAATATCTAGCTTCTACTCCTGAGAAAAAGCTAACATTAGCATTGATTTGCAACCTTGTTACTGTGATTAGAGTAGGGTTAGCAAACAACAAATAAAATGTGGAATAACAAGAAAAGCACTCAGAGAGCGCACTACTCCGCCAAGGCTGCGCAGTCTTTGTATAATTTCCAACAGATGAAATCTTTGCTGAGCACAAGCGTGTGTTATGCATGTATACGTTATGTACGGATACTGAATCGCCTGACCTAAATATGTAGTGGGTGGCAGGAATTGATGGGACTCAGAAACACACCCACAATTTAATCAGTTGTTCCTTGTATCATTTCCTACAGATAAGTCCCGGTGGATTTGTAGTAGGACTGCAATCATGTGATCATCAGCAGGCAGCTGACATAGTGTTCACTTCTTGTCGTGCCGCTATCTTGCAACGATACAGAAATCTTTAAGAAATCCGTGGATCGAGACTGTAAGCGGCATCACTGCCAAAATCTAATCACTTGGTCCATGTGCCATTTCTGACCATCCCTGAATATTTTATCCAAATCCATTTGTCTTTTTTTGAGTAATGTTGTACACTGACAGAGGGATTAACAAATGCACACCAATCGTCACATAACTCTCCCGCATACCTTGGCGGAATAATAAAAATGGTAACATCGATGTGTAAGTTGAGCCAATCAAGCCTTTGATAGTGTATTACCTATTATTTATGAATATGTAGCAGAAAATTGTAAAAGAGAAGGTTTCAAATCTGGAATGGTCCACAGTGCTTTCATATCTGGACTTGATCAAATGTAGGCTACATGTAATAAAGACAAAATAAGACAAAATCATCAAGAAAACAAAATAAATGATTTTTTTAAAATTAAAAACTGAAATATCCCTTTACTGCATTTTCACAAGTAGAATAAACACTTTCACAAATCATAAAGTGTGCTTGGTTTATTTTGGCCTATGGTACAGATTAAAAAAAGGCAAATAAAATTTGTGTTTGTTTGTTTGTTTTCGCATTTCCCAAATACAGTGAGATCTGAAAATAGATTTGAGACAACAATAAGAGTTCACCTGAAATATCTAAGACTTTTTTACATCAAGGTTGCCTTCACTGCCAAATCAGAAGTTGAGGGTCGTGTCCACCAGGGGGAGCTGTGTATTTACTGCAGTCAACACTCAAACAAAACGACATCCTCATAATGGCTTTGTAATATTAAAATGAGCCTTTAAAAACAGCCAAGTAACATCCGGTTGTATTTACACTAAACAATGAGACCTTGAACCTTAAGTTTATGCATGATATCTAATAATATGTGACTTATGATACACACCGCAGCTTTAATAAAATAAAATACAAAAAGCTAAAATAGCACACGCATTATTCACATTTCCCCTTCACTGAAGTTCAGATAAGACTTAAATGTTACTACATACAGCAAAAGGCTACTTTAAATTCTGCTCAGAGTTGTCTCTTATTTCTTCAACTCCTATCTTCAAAACAATCGCTTCGAGGGGAAGTTGGTGTTTACGAGGAAACGTGAAGGCGTCATTGTTCCTCCCCTGCTGGGCTGCTTGGCACAAAGCTAAACCTACAACAGCATACCGACACAAGAGATCACACCGGACTTACCTGCCCATCTGACCACAACCTGCTGGGGGCGGAGGACTGAGAGGACTCCAGACTTTCCCTGCAGATGTAACGGTCTTTTTTGACAGCTAATATCAGCACCGTTAGCGGGCTAAGCTAGCAGGAAGAGCTAACGATAGTTGGCTAAAACTCCTGCTCCGGTAAGAATGACTGGCCTGCCATGTTTACTCGTTTCTGATCTTGGTTAAGCTAGCTAGCGAAGTAACCTCAGCACTTCAAAAATAGTCAGGTTATAACTCACCGACGAGGGGGATTAACAGTCACTGATTAAGCTCCTGTTTTTATTAGCTATCTGTACGCTGAGCTGCTAGCTATTGGAGAGTTGTCAGTGTTTGTGCTGCTGGAAGTGAAAGACGTGGGAATTGTGTCTTAGAGCTAGCAGCTAACATTAGCTCTGTTTAATGTGTTGTCTGTCCAAGCTACAGCGTGTGGTTAATGTAAAGAATGAGCAGTGCTGATTGTAATATTTGTTGTTAGTTTGTAGAAGATTGTAGAAGCACTGGCTTTTGTACCTGCTCTGTTATCCCAGAGATGGTATTGCTATGATAAATAAATGAAGTTGATTGTGTCTCTGTGTTCCAGCTGAGGACGTCCCACTGAAGACTGTTGGACTCCACAGATCCAGCTATGTGAGCTGCTCTGATGTGTGGATTTCTAAATCCATACAGTGCCTGGTTAAGACAGCTTTTAAGCTGGTCTGGAGGAGAAGACCATTGTTCTGACTTGAACATCCAACAGGCCTGCAGCTGATTTGGCTGAACAGGTGTATGTTGGTCTGGATTGTAGCCTAACTCCTCCGAGCAGCCTCCTCCCCTCCGTTCCCTCTGCTCTCACCGTAGGACTACTATGCCTCTGGGCTTGGGAAGAAGGAAGAAGGCGTCCCCGCTAGTCGAGAACGAAGAAGCAGAGCCCATCCGTGCAGGCCTCAATGTGGCAGGTATGGAAGGTCTAGATGGAGGCGTTGTTGGGCTGGGAGAAGGTGCCACCTCTGAAGGCCTGCCTCCTCCACCCAACAGCATGCGACCTCGCCTCATTTTCCACACCCAGCTTGCTCATGGCAGCCCCACGGGCCGCATCGAGGGCTTCAGTAATGTGCGGGAGCTCTATGCCAAGATTGGCGAAGCCTTTGGGATACCACCATCTGAGGTGAGTCCCTCTGCTGATAGTGATGGATGTGAGGAGGACATAAGGGTTACGTTTTGATATTGATTGTCATACATGATGTTTGTGTCCGTTCACAGGTTATGTTTTGCACGCTGAACACTCACAAGGTGGACATGGATAAACTGCTGGGAGGTCAAATTGGGCTAGAGGACTTTATTTTTGCCCACATTAAAGGTCAGCGCAAGGAAATAGAGGTGTACAAAGGAGAGGATGCACTAGGGTTGACGATCACTGATAATGGAGCCGGCTACGCTTTCATCAAGGTGAGGAATATTAAAAGAGCCAAGAAAATATGTTTCAACAAGTATCCACAGGACTATATTGGGTTATAATTGCTACCAATAAAATGAAATTGCTTGTGCTAGGGAGAAAGCAATGGGCTGGTTGGTTTTGAAACTAACTATTTTAAATTTTCTGTTTTTCAGAGGATCCGAGAGGGGAGCATTATCCACCAGATTCAGGTCATCAATGTGGGTGATATGATCGAATCTATCAACGGCCATCGCCTTATTGGCTGTCGACACTATGAAGTGGCCAAGATGCTGAAGGAGCTCCCAAAGGGAAAGGATTTCACCATCAAGCTAACGGAGCCTCTCAAAGCCTTTGGTAGGTGTGAGAGGAAGATGTATGAAATGAGCTGCAGTTTCATGTTTTAGCTCCACAATAATGCTCCTCTGAGTCTTATCTGCACTTCCTGGACAGTCACTCTGCACGCTCTCTAGACTAATCTAACAATCCACTAATAGCACATCTAATTGCAGCTATGAACACTTTGTAAAAGCCCCTCACATCTTCCATTTGCTCTCAGTGTGACTTTAATGTTATTAGTTGTTAATCTAAGATCTAACTGCAATGAAGAGACACAAGCCTGGCTTAATGAAATATTGTTGTTTGTACATGATACAGCCTGAATTTACACATACAAGACCAAACAAACAAAATCAAGACTCAAAAGTAAAATTTTTACAACTGTGCAAAGTGTTAAAGAATGCATGAATTTGTTTAAATGCTTTGCGTAGATATGATCAGCCAGAGGTCTGGAGGGTCGAGGTCGGCGTCAGGGGTTCAGCTGGGGACTGGCAGAGGAACCCTTCGGCTGCGCTCTAAAGGTCCTGCTACTGTGGAAGAACTGGTGAGCATGTGTACAACTTCTGTGGATTAATAACTGGTCTCTGGACTGTTCAGAAAATGGAACTCTGTCAGATTTTGTCCTTTCAGCCATCTGCATTTGAGGAAAAGGCCATAGAGAAGGTGGATGACCTGCTTGAGAGCTACATGGGAATCAGAGACAGTGAGCTGGGTAAGCGTGTGTGTGTGTGTGTGTGTGTGTGTATGTATTGGCTCTACTTGTGTCATATTTACTGTGTAACTTTCAGGTTTCTGTTCACTAAATATTGTCTCTCTCCTCAGCGGCTACCATGGTGGAGCTGGGAAAAGACAAAAAGAACCCAGATGAATTTGCTGAGGCTTTAGACGAAACCTTGGGAGACTTTGCCTTCCCTGATGAGTTTGTTTTCGACGTCTGGGGTGCCATCGGCGATGCTAAAGTTGGCCGGGTGTAAAGACAGAAACTAATGGAGCGGAGCGACCTGCGTGTCCGTTACACCCATGACATTCAGCACTACTAGAAAACACAACACTACCGTCATGAGTTTGTTTTTATTCCAGTGTATACTCCTTCTATTTTTGTGAGTTCGTACCCCATTGGGAGACTCTGTCTAGACAAAAAGGATAATCCAGTAAATTGGAGAGGAAGGTGACTGCGATGACTTCCGAAGTGCTTTTATTTGTCTTCCAGCTTTTTCCAGAAACTACGAGCACGCTGATGAGCATTTCTGTTGACCGCATCACATGAACCTGCATGTCTTTGTTGTAGTTACCAGCAGTGGAACATGTACAGCACAGGTTTCTAAAATGGGAGAAATTAAAGACAATGGCTAACACAAAGTAGATCTTTGACATTTAGCGAAACTAATTTTTTCCACATTGCACTGTGTTGCACTGCGCTGTCAACCAACAACAGAAGTGAACGTAGATTGCACTGTACCTCACCTGGTGAGTTATTGCACAGTACAAGGCGTCGGCCTCCCCGAAGTACAGTGTTGTCCTGAACCACTTGATGTTACTGTCATGGATCAGTTTTACAAGCATGTGCTGTTCTATTTTTATCTTCGAAATGAATTCTGCTGATTTTATGTTTTTTTTTTGTTTGTTTCTTTTGGGTTTTTTTTAGATAAAAGTATAAAAAAATGTGATGGCAGAGGGGTCCTAGTAAATTGTAGCTCCTGACTAAAAAGATGAGTGGTGTTTGTTCACCATTAACACACTCCATGCTGTAATGAACATAACTGTGCAAACAGCTGCACATTCCTGTCTTTCATGCATTCGACAGTGTTGAAGAAAATCAGTGTTAATTTTCTTTTATTGAAGGTGGTTATGTGAGGACGAGAAGCAGATTGCTTTCCAGGTTTGTGGATTGTGTCGACTTGTTATTTTTTTTTTTATAGCTAGTGTTTTTTATATGAAGTGATGTGATGTCTATTTTAAAATGAGGGTTGCGTAACAGATGAAGAATTTGATTTTGTGTTGCAATTACTTTATCACAGAGAGCAGTATTAAAGAAGTGAAAGTGAAGAGACGGGAGTAGCTGTGTTTAAAAAAAAAAGAAAAAAGGATGGATGTCTTTAGAACAAAATGCCTTCATTTCTTCTTATTTTATATATTTTGTTAGAAGTCTGCATTCTGGTGTGTTTTGTAGAAAAACAAATATGCTGTCATTGGAGCAGAGTGAGACCAAATGACTTCCATCGTGCTGCAGTCTCTTGCATTGTTCATGGAAAGCAAAAAAAAAAAAAAAAAAATACAAGCACCAACTACTCAGTTTAGGTAAACACACGTCTTAAAAACTGTGGGTGTTAACCTTTTCAGTGTATCCAAATGTATGAAGCTATTTTGTAGTTTTGTTTCAGAGATAATGAATATCTAAATGTAATGAAACTGATGCTAGAACACTGTAACATTAAGAAGAAAACATTATTTTGATGGCTTTGTATTACACTGATGTCGATGTCCAAATATAATGCAATAATAACATCCACATAGCAGTTTTCCTTTTGTTTGTGTACTGCAATTTGAACGTGTTTATTTAGATTAGGCCATTTCAGCAGGAACCATCCCCGAAGGTGTTTGTGTTTCTTCTCACTCCTGTGTACTCCTGAAATATATATGGCATTTAACTAGACAGTGAAATCACTTCGAGGCCATGAGAGGTAATGTAATCAGATCTACCTGGGTAAACCTGATAGTGCTGGTCAAACTCGGCGGGGTCACTTACAGGCCTCGATCAAAGCAGGTGGCAAAATGGAGAGATCAGCTAGATACAGCTAGTATTTTATAAATCTGTAACACCAAAGTTTTAGTTCTCTATCATCTAAAATCTGTCAGATCACTCAAATCCCTGCTGTGTCTGTCACGAGGGATAGTGACTTGTCCCTTATTTACTATAAGTGAGGTAAACCAGTTCTTCAAGTCCCTGTTGATATATAAGCTCAGTTGCTCATGACAGGTGTTCAGATGACTATTCCTCCCAGCGGACTTCAATTTCTGCAAAAAACAACCCTCAACAGGAATCCGTCATGGCTTTACGCCCACGAGCTTCTTCCCAGCCTGGGAAACTGTCCTTCCTCCAGACCTCCAAGGCAAATTCTCTCCTTCGACCGCGGGCTGTTTCCTCACGCTCCGGCTCCATGCTGGAAGAGGAGCTGTCTTGTCCCGTCTGCTGTGAGATCTTCAAGGATCCCGTGGTGCTCAAGTGCAGCCACAGCTTCTGCCGGGCCTGTCTCCAGCAGTTCTGGAACAAGAAGAAGGCTAGGCGGGAGTGTCCCATCTGCAGGAGGAAGTGCTCTCTGACGGAGCCCACGGTCAGCCTGGCTCTGAAGAATGTGGCCGACACCTTCCTGAGGGAGAAGGAGCGCCAAACAGCCACGGATGGGACAGGGGCTGGCAGCACGGGGGACGAGGCAGGGATGGTGGAGGTGAAGTGCGACACACATGGAGAAGTCCTCAAACTCTTCTGCCTGGATGATTTTGAAGTCCTGTGCTGCGTGTGTCACACCTCCAAGAAGCACCAGGGACACAGAGTATGTCCCCTGGAAGAAGGAGCTCAGGATCTCAAGGTAATGTTTTAGACCAGGGATGTCAAACTCATCTTAGTTCAGGGGCCACATACGGCCCAATTTGATCTCAAGCAGGCAAAAAAGGGCAAAAAAGTTTTACACAGTTAATAATTATCGTTTTTGCAAAACATTATGAACAAACTGAAATTTCTTAAGAAAATTAAGTTCAATTTCAACAATATTACACCTCAGTTTAACATTTACACATTAAAACTTTCAGATCACAATGTATCTAGAAAAGGCACAGAACATTCAGTCTCAGGTATCTGGAACTGAACAATCCAGTATTTTACAATATGATCAGAACAACTTGTCATAATCTAGAAATTATTTTAAATTTACATTCATTTACACATCTGTGTAGTAATCTTGAGCACCTGAACTGACACACCACACAAACTAAAGTGCGAACAATAAAGAAAGAAGATTAAGTTATCCCCCTGCCTTGTAAATGTAATAAATTTATACATATAAAATGCATCAAAGTTGTGTCAGTACAGTGGACACATTAAAAATAGCAATTACTTTTATTGAAAAATTGCAGTTAATGTCATCTCTGTAATTTTTACACTTTTTAAAGTCATCCAGTGGGCTGGATTGGACCCTCTGGTGGGCCGGTTTTGGCCCGCGGGCCGTTTGTTTGACACCCCTGCTTTAGACCAACAACCTGTTCACAGTCATTGATGGGAATGCAGTTCAACATTATCATCTATTTTGTTCAAATTCAACATAGCTGCTGTGACATTCAGAAAAGTATTTTTTCATGCCATCTTCATCAGCTGTGCATAGGAAATCAGCAACATTTCCAAAGTTAGCCCAACTGTAGGATACCTGACAGCTTCTCTACTCTCACCCCTCAGGCGGAGCTGAAGACGGAACTGATTCCTCTAAAGAAAAACCTGCGTCGCCTGTATGAAGCCAAGCAGGAGTGTGATGACACAACTGTGCACATCAAGGTATCAACAAACACAGATCCACGAAACACTAGAGGACCTGCATGGCCGCTGACGTGACTGTGACTGAAGCTGAGCCATACGCTGTTAGTGTGCAAACATGTCAGTCAAGGTGTGAGGAAAGCCACGTACCTTGTTATGCAAGCTGTTTCCAAGTTCTCAGATTGGGTGTTTTTCTGACAGAGCAGATAGTGCTTTGTGTATGGATTATTCCATCTCAGCAACGTTCTGCTGGACCAGCTCTGATTTGCTTTAAACTGTATTATCATAAAAAATATGAAGGTTTAAAATGGTATCTGTGAAATTTCAAATTGATATATTAAGTAGTTTCTGAGAAAATTAAAAAACAAAAATAGTTTTTCTTTTTTTTATTGTTTGAACAATATGTTCTCAGAAGCTATTTAAGATAAATGTCTGAAATTTTCACCATTATTTCTTGTCATGTCACTGATTCAGAATCTACAATCAAATCAATTTTTATGTGTGACAGTTCGTAATTTTTATTTACTTCAACTCACCCATAATCAGAGACTTTTGGATCTACTCGTCCAATATTGCAGTCAGTTTCTTAATCAATTGCATAATGAGAACAGTGAAAATTTCAGATTTTTATCTTTTGTAGTTCCTGATTTATTGTCATTCAAACATTGTCTAAATTTTTCGGTACTAAAAATCCTGCTAAAAGGATGGGCAATTTTTAGAAAAACATTATCTTGAATAGTATTTGATACATCAAGCTAAAACTTTACAAATATCTTTATAAGTATCTACATTTATTGCTATGGACTGTTTAAGAAAAAGCTGATTTTTTTTTCTAGAAAGCTGATAATTATGATGCAATGATCCTCATGTAATATAACATATTTTAGATGGATATAAAAATAAAATAAAATAAAAATAGAAAAAGGAGATTCAATCCAACAGGTGTGGCTTTCAGAAATATCAAACAGAGGGAATGAGGAAATTACAGGGTCATAATGAAGTATTAATGTGGTATGATGGTGATTTTATTTCTGTTTTATGGCCACAGAATACATAGAACTCTAAATAATTGAATCATAGCTAAGGGTGAAATGTAGAAAAACAGACGCAGGATTAGTAGACCACAGCAACAACAGACTGCAGCTCAGCATCAGTACATTCATTGTATTTCCATGTGTGCTAGAACCAAACTCAGGGCACAGAGAAGCAGATCAGAGAAGAGTTTGAGCAGCTGAGGGAGTTTCTCCAGAAGGAGGAAGCAGCACGGTTAGCCGTCCTGCAGCAGGAGGACGAAGAGAAGAAAGAGCTGGTGAGGAAGAAGTCTGACAGCATCACCAGAGATATCCTCACCTTCTCTCATGCTGTCATCGCCATCGAGAATGAGATTGCATCCAGTGATGCCCTTTTCCTTCAGGTTAGTAAATTTTAAACATTTCCCTCTCTGGATCCATGTGATTGTCTGACACACTGTTTGTAATTCTCTGTCTTGTTATTGCAGAATTACATCAACACAAAGAAAAGGTAGGAGTTTTTTTAATCTTGTGTAGTGCCATCCCAGCTTCATATCGCTGCTTTTTCAGTGTCGGTTGATTTGCTGTTTGTCGTTTCGCTCTCACAGAGCTCAGATCCCGCAGAAGGATCCAGAAAAAGTGTCAGGTGCTCTCATAAATGTGGCCAAGCATGTCAGTTCCCTAAAGTACCGTGTGTGGGAGAAGATGATGGAGCTGGTTCAGTACAGTAAGCACTCACTTGACTGTGTGTGAAATTTATGTGTGAGACCAATTCAGCGTAGTTGTTTTGGAGCAGGTTTTACTCAATAGCTTGACCCTGCATATATTTACTAAATTACCATCTGCATTGACTCTTTTCATTTTAGCACCAATCACCCTGGACCCAAACACCGCCTACTCCTGGTTGTCCCTATCTGCAGACCTGACCAGCGTGGCCAACAGAGGCTCCCTGCTGAAGCTCCCGGACAATCCAGAACGTTTCGGCCACTTTGTGTTCGTGCTGGGCTCCGAGGGCTTTACTTCAGGTCGCCACGCCTGGGAGGTGGAGGTGGGCGACAAGGTGGACTGGATGCTCGGGGTGGTCAAGGAGTCCATTGACAGGAAAGGCCGCATCTCGGGGTGTCCCGAGGGCGGCTTCTGGATGATCTCTCACTACGAGGGCGAATACTCGGCCATGACGAGGCCCAGCACCACGCTGCACTTGGAGGGGGAGCTGACACGAGTGAGGGTGCAGCTGGACTACGACGCTGGAGAGGTGACCTTCTCCAACCCTGTCAGCATGACGCCCATCTACACCTTTACTGACTTCTTCACTGAGAAGATGTACCCCTTCTTCTGCCCCGGAGCCAACATCAACAACAACAATCCCTGCCCTCTTAAAATCTGCCCCGCCAAGGTGGCTGCATGGAACAGTGCAACATGGTGATTTAAGAATACCTTACAGAGGACATGAGCACATTTCAAATTAAGGAAAATACCCTAAGGTGAATCCAATATTAAAGCAGATGATGTGTGTAAAATGAGCATGATACAAATAGAGTAATTACAACAGTAATTGGTTTATTTCACTTGGGTTCATTTAGTGATTAGCTGCAGTTCATGGAACTCAAAGTGACAGTTTAAAGCTACCAGGGGATGGACTTGCCATTATAATCCAGGAAGGCTCCATTCTGCTTCTAGGTCAGGAAGGCCATGCACACTTTCTGGAGCATCAGCCTCCCCCTAGTGGCCACAGACACACAGATAGCACAATGTCTCACACAAGTATGCAATTCTGATCACTCTTAGCTAACTAAAACACACAATTCCATGCATGTTTTAAACTGAAGACAACCTAAAGACAGCAAAATGTGTACATGTATGTATGTGATATATGTATATATGAAGGTAGTGGGTCAAGCAGGGTTACATGGGTGTAATGGCTCAAAACTAACATTAAAATTCATCTAAAGTCATTGATTTAACCCCGAAAAAAGTGTATTTGTGTACCGAAGCTACACATTTACAGTTTTTTTTTCTATGAAAATAATCCCTTCTCACCTTTAAGTGGCTTGGATGTAAGTCTAGATTGTTGCATTCTTTACAATTCATGGCTCAATGAAGGTCCTGCCTCTCTCTTCACTCACCGCTTCCCAACTGCTGCAGTTAGAGCACATCAGCTCACCTACTACTCTGCTCAAACACTGTAAAACTATTGATTCTACACAATAACAAGTAGTAATATTGTATTAATTCAGCCGTTCAAGCCTGAACTGAAAGCTGATTCTAAGGAATACTAATGATATTGAAATCCCCGCCTTGTGAGTTGACAGGATTGGTTTCTTACCCAGGAAGTCTGAATGTGGGTTTTTGAAACTGTCATTGGTACATTGCAGTTTCAGGGTATTAGTGCTCCACCATGTTGTCATCTTCTTTTTTTTAATGATTTGTCTTCTAGCACCTTGTTGCGGCGGCTGGACTCTGTATATCACAGTTCCTTATGCTTTATCACTAACTCTCCATTCCATACCCATCACTGTGTTCTGTACGATCTCATTTCCTGGCCTCCACTAAGCATAAGGAGACAGCAGCACTGGTACATCTTTATTTACAAAGCATTACTGGGCAAACTTCCATCGTATTTAGGTAAATTTCTTTCACCCATCAAGAACTTCTATGACTCTCGCTCAGCTAGATGGCTACGCTTACAGGTGCCCATGGTTCACTGTGAGCTTGGCAGAGCAGCTTTCTCCCATAATGCACCTTGGTTTTGGAACAACCTCCAAAACACTTTAAAGCTCAGTGATTTTGTCTCCCCAATTCAATTCAAAAACTTGATAAAGGAAAATGTAATCCATGTGTGTAACTGCTTTTCCTGGTCTGTTTTTTCTTTTTCCTTCTTTTGTTTTTGTTTGAACCTGTTTCAATATTTTTATTTATATATCTGAATTGTCTTAATTGTTTTTATATACTTATACTATATATTTTACATGGTCTGAATTGGTGTGCTGTCTTGGCCAGGTCTCCCTCGAAAAAGAGATTTGTAATCTCAAGGGACTTTCTGGTAAAATAAATGATAAATACATAGATAAAATTAAATTAAATGTAAAAAAGGATAGTTTAACAAGTTACAATACTTGATTTTCACTTGAGGGAGTCTTTATGATGCATTAATGTACAAGCCAATGCCGCATTGCATTTTTAAGGATCTTCAGCAGATTTGAAGACTCCAAAGTGGCCTCCTTTTCATGTGAAGCATTCTTCAGGTGTATGTCATAATGATGAATAAGAAAGTCAGGAAGAATCATGTAGCTATGGCACTACTTATGCTATACCCTGGTGAACCAAATTTTAACATTTTTCGGCTTAAAGGTGTGATTCTGACAAACATATTGTTAATTACTAATGCCTACTTACTTTCAGGGAGTCTGTCTAACTTGATAATCCCCAATGGATGTTGTTTTGAATATCTATAAATGGTCAGATATTTCAAACACAAGGTCTAAACACTCCATCATAAACATTATTTTGGAGCAAAACACGCCAATTGAAAACCAACATATCATCCATCTGTAAACGAAGCCTATTTTGTTAAAAGGTCTGTCGCATACAGTTTTCTGTTGTTTGTGTTGATTGGGCATTAACCACTTGAGCTGTTTTGTTATTTTCAGGAAAGCGAACGGTGATTGCATGAACACTCAACCTTTGTGTCGAGATCGTGAAATCACACATCGTGATGTTAACACTGTGCTTCTCAATCAATAAAAGTTTCATTCAGAGGGGACTCTAGTTCCTCTACATTGTTTCATTGTGCTCTTTTATGGCGGGGCTGTGGAGGTCAGAGGAAACTTGCTGGATCACCTCTTCTCCACCCATGTCAGCTTGGGTGTAGCACAGAAAACAGGATCTCATCCTTCTTCAGCTTCTCTTAAACACTGAGCCTATATCTTCAAATGTCCGCAAGAGGAGAGGGGAGGTAGGAAGGAGGAGGAGATGTACAAAAGGGACAGTGACAGAGCAACTCAGGAGTTAAGGGTGAGTAGTCCCCTTCTATTAATGTAAGATCAAGCCTTTTACTAGCAGGTTATAGTGTTAGCAGGTTGCCAATTACCTTACTGATGCAATAGTGGATGAAGGGAAGGTGGCGTAGAAGGAGATTTACGACTTCCATTGGAGGTAAGGCAGGATCTAAGAATGATGACAAGAGAGACAGCCAGCCCTTTCTTTAAAAAAAATTAAAATGCAATATTGAAGCTCTGTGTTTCAGACATGACACTTCCTCTCTTTATTATCCACAGGTTCTGTGTCATTGACGGTGTCCTGCATGCCCTCGGGAATGGTGTCCCGCTGAGTGCCTTTGACCAGAAACCCCGTGTTGTTAATCAACAGGCTGAGAGCCCCTATTCCCACCAGAGAAGCCCAACTGCTGGGCGCACTGTTTCATGTCACAAAAGGTCAGTGGCGTCTGACAGAGAGGGAAAGAAAGTGACTCATCATTGGCTGTCAGCAGCTGACAGTCAGATAAATATCAGAACACTGGGATGCTCATAGAGGCGAGTCCTGTGCGTGCCCAAGCATGGACATAGGAGCAGGATGGATGTTTAATAGACTGGAACAGAAGAACTTAAAGCTCTTACCCAGACAGATGGCAGAGATGATGCTATCGTGTTTCTTTCCCAGTGGTTGCAGTGCCACACACATTTTAATTCCACACACGGTCCATCAGCTTGCACTCTTTGGAATTTTGCTTCTTCTCTGTCCTATCACAACTTTGTTACTTTTTCTGTATAGTCCACGACTTAGAGAACTGAAATACAGATCTTACTGTGTGATATGAAAAGTTAAGACTCTCACCTCAGCTGTGGATCCATCTGGCTGCCTGCAACAGGTGAACAGTTTTCTCTTTATGGTTACTATATGCGTCACCAGGCTTAGGCTCCTGTGAGGAACCATTTCCTCTGCCTCATTCTGCACAGTTTGAGTTTTGAGCTCTTACATTCAGCCTCAGATGATTGTTTAGTGTTTCGTCTGGCCACACCCATGTTCTCATATCAGTATGTGCGTGTGCTTCAAGTACAGATCAGGCATGTATAAACTAGGCCTCTTCCAAAGAAAGTTAAAAAAAATAAAAAACGTCTCATGACAACAAATAAAAGAAGCAAGCATGATAATGGTGATGATGTGTAAACATGCAAAATGAAGAGGAGGAGAGTGATTCATGTCGGCTTTTTTAAGCCCTGCGAACAACAATGCAAAGCAACACAAACAGCAAAGGACTTCCTGAACATAAAGGAATTGTCCGGTGAGCTAAAAACACACTCCCCTTTCGTCCACACAAGCTTGACAGCACACACATGAAGGCTCATGATAGATTTTACTTATTTAAGTCATATGGGTGCACAGAAGTAACTAATGAAACGCACATAGCAGTGTTGTGTGGTCCTTTGTGAGCTTAGGGACAGTTCAGTGGATGAGTTAGAGTCATTTAGTGTGAGTCATACACGGTGCTGATGCTTCGAAGCAAAAATAGCTCGGGAACGTGAGCTCAGAAAACCACAAAAGACGTACTGTGTCAGACAGTTAAGTGATTCATTTAAATATGAAAATAAAGTGACTGCACTGATGTCAAGTGGTTTAACGTTTGGCTAAAAATAATAACCCAAATGGTTGAAATCCTCTGAAGAGATTCCTCTTGTAGCTGCACAAACTGACACCAGTAATAAAGCAGTGACAAGCTATATGGACTGACTTTAATATGTACATATTTTCATTCGTTATAATGGCACTGAAGCTACAGCAGTTGTGTTGGCAGGGATGCCGGCTTGCATTCCCGCCACATGGCCGCACAATTTCCATGTGCAACGGCAAATTCTGAACGTCTGGCAAAAGATTTACAGAGGCTTGCAAATCCTTGATAAACAGACAGCATAAATCTCCACAGTAACAAATAATTTACTTTAATGTAGCAGAATAAAATCTCACATTTCTAAGAAATAAAACTGGGTAGAATCATCAAAATGGCACATTTTTTTTTCATAGAAATAAAACTTTTTTTCTGACTGAAAATCAAATCATATTATAGATTTCAAGTTTAAATCTGCAAACTAATTACTCATTAAGGTGGATATTTATAGCAGTATGCAATAAATACAGCAGATATTTAATTGTAAAGCTTATAACTCAGCTTCAATACTGAGAATTCCACCAACACCTCTGTGAAACTTTCTTAGAAATGTTACATTATAAGCTTCACAAAGGTAGTATTTATTGCAGGGCTATTGTACTGGATGGCATTATGTTACAGTGTATGTTCTTGTTATTTTGTCCATCCCCTGCATCTCTAACATGCATGTCAGTAAAAGCAAGCTGGAGGCAGAACGGCTAACACTGACCGACAGAAGCAGAGAGAGCGGGTCTTTGAGGGAAAAAAAAAATCAGGCAAACAACAAACTCAGGTCCGGTTTGTTCGCCTTCAGACAGCAGTGTGACTGAATGCCCTGCAGTGATTATGTCCGTTATTGAGACTGTTGCTCTTTGGATTCCTCTGCTGCTGGTGAGTGTAAAACGGATGTGTGCGTCATAACGGTGGGAGCAACACGTAAAAAGTTTTTTAAAAAAAGGTTTTATGTTGTCAAAACCAAAAAAGAAGAAAAAGGAAAGAAGAAAAAACAAGGACGTGTAGACTGTAGTGTCACTTTTAAATAGGCCAAACGACATTAAGTGTGATGGAACACACCTACAAGAAAGAAAAAGACACGATACATCCCTTGACTTTTCATTTGGCAGCAGATTCCTTTGGCTGTCCAAATAAAACTGGCAGTGTCTTGCTCTGGATCCATAAGCATACACACACGCACGCACGCACGCACGCACGCACGCACACACGCACACACACACACACACAGTACATGATGCAGTACATAACATGCACATACACAGACATAGTTACGTACAGTTTTTCATTAAATGCACTTCTGTGTCCGCAGCTCTCCGCTTTGAAAATAGGTGCATAAATAAAACATTCCCTTAGTTATAGAAAAGGTCCATGCAAGTCTGGCACCTCTGAGTTCACCGAGACTGAATGTGGAGAACATACGAGGGCTGTGTGCCACCTGGCTGTATCCGTTTCTGTCTCACCATGTTTGCTTTCTCCTTGATGATTGTGTTGTTGTTTCACCTCTCTCTGGCAGTATTTTGACAGTGTATTAGTCTTTTTTTTTGTCTCTCACAGATGGGTGCTGTCCTGCGTGTCGAACCTGTGGCTCTCTGAGAGCCCGGCGCTGCACTTCCTGCTACTCCCCTGGTTGGGTACCAGGGACAGAGGGTCCGGTCTGATCAGGTACCTGCACATATGGAGCACAGATGGGGACAGCAAACATAATGAGGTAGTATTTGTAGCTGAGGTAATGTTTCATGCTGTTTTAATTATCATTATTATTATTATTTTGCAGTGTTCTTAATTATACGTGGTGTTTTTACTCACACAACATCGTGCAGCTCCAGTCTGGTGTCTGGAGAAGGGTTGATGAGGATGTATGACAGTCTGTTCCCTTGGTCTGTCATCCCATCTGACACAGGAAGAAAAGAGGTTAGTGAGGCAGGAAATAAAGTATGCACAGGATATACAACAGGCTGTGCTGCATCCGTACGCACAGAATAGAAGCAATGCTGCAGTAAGACACATGACAGGAAGACAAAGTCAGATAAAAATGGACACCAGTTGAATACATTCAGCATTACAGACAGCAAACAACAGTAGTGAGTGGGACACTTCACGTAAGTAAAAGTATCATCAGCTTAGCGAACTATTAGTAGCATGAGTGCTCCCTCTGCAGACTCATATAAGTAGATATTCCATTATTAAATCATTACTACTGATGCATGAACATGTTTAGCCTCCCTCTGTAGATATCTCAGAGGGCCTATTCAAGGCTTAATGAGGGAAGAAAAGCAAATTTCTGTTGCACAAATTTGTATATTTGTTTTTGTAATGTTCCCTAATGCTTTTCTTAAATATTAAACAATCTTCTATTATTCAGTAGATATCTGAAATATGCCAAGGGGATCCAAGCTATTTCAGTTAATGTGTAAAAAAAAAAAAAAAAAAAAAAAGATCATTTGTGTATTATTTAAGCTTTAACCCTCATCCTACCAGTATGTTTAACATACACCAATTGGGGTTTCTGGGGACCTCATCAATAAACTGCTATTGGAAACAAATATTGTACCAAATATGAACTAATTTCTTCTTAAAACATTACTTATTTGATGCAACCTGGGGAAAAAACAAGATCATTGTTCTTTTAGGCAAGTTACAATTAAATTCGCATACAGTATAAAACAAAAATAGATATTTTGCTTGAATACAAATATCAGCTCTAATTCACATTTGTATTTATTTGTTATCCTTTGATTCTGGTATCGTTTCATTTTCAGTAATTTCCTTATTTGTGTTGTATTCATCTTGATATCTTCATCTACTTGCCATTGTTGCCTACAAAACCAACACTGATATCATACACATCTATATTGCAGTGTTATATTCTAGATTTATTACAGCCAAACACATCTTGGAGCTCCAGGAAACAGAGCAAATCTCCTCAAATCCTTCCCTTCTTCTCATTCTCTCCATCTGCAGCCTCAAAAATGGTTACCAATGTGTATTTTTCCCATATTCACACCTTGATCATGCTCTGACTGAATGTCAGTCATGTGCATAGGACACTATTTTAGTCCTATCTTCTATAATAGAACATAACGATTTATTCTGATTGTCATAACACGTTTTATCATGAAGATATGCATTGTATTTCTGATTTTGAACATAATTTATTTTAGGAAGGGTGGTATTTAGAGTTGTCGATGGAGCACACGAGGAAATCTGTAATAGAATAAAATCTTCTTCAAAATGACTAAGAGTATCTAATTTTACAAATTCGGAGTCATGGCAAATGCCAACTCAGTGAACAGCTTTTCTGGAGTCCCATACGATGCCAATACACCGGTATAATAATAACAGAAAAATAATAAGTCATTAGGAATTCAGTGATTGACAATATAATGAAAAATTGGAATGACAGAACAAAGCACCTGTGAGATATCACAAAAAGTATAGCTCTGGGGTCTGTAGGTACCCCAGATGGTGAGATGGGGAGGGTTACCATGCATTGTATTTAGTAAGGTTATCATATACACAACTGGTCAAAAGTTTTAGAACACCCAAATTTTTCCAGTTTTTTAATTGAAATACAAGCAGTCCAAGTCCAATGAATAGTTTAAAATGGTACAAAGGTAAGTGGTGAACTGCCAGAGGTTAAAAAAAGATAAGGTTACCCAAAACTGAAAAATAATTTATATTTCAGAATTATACAAAAAGGCCTTTTTCAGGGAACAAGAAGTGGGTTAACAACTTAAAACTGTTCTGCAGCAATGGAGGTTGATCAAGCCTTGAAAGTTGGTGCTACCAAATCCTACAGGTGTCCCAACTTTTCTTGATTACTCACAACCTCCTCTGTCTGTATAAAAGTAGTGTTGGAACACACTGTGGCACCACACCCTTCAGAGAATTATTTGAACAGTATTGTACCGCAGAAAGCAGTGTGTTGCTATAAAAATGGTAAGGAAAAGACAATTAACAATAGAAGAGAGACAGACCATCATAACACTTAAAAATGTAGGTCTTTCCTACAGAGAAATTGTGAAGAAAGTCAAAGTGTCAGTGAGTACAGTTTTTTTCACCATCAAAAGGCACTCAGAAACTGGTGGAAACTCTGACAGGAAGAGGTCTGGAAGACCCAAAAACACAACAGGCGGCTCACAGGACAACAGCTTCAAGCACAGCTTAATAGTGGTCTAAGTACGAAGTCTCAGTTTCAACTGTTAAGAGAAGACTTGGGGTTGCAGGTTTAACAGGTCGAGTCACAGCAAGAAAGCCATTGCTAAGATGTCAGAATAATAAAAAGAGGCTTGCCTGGACCACGGAACAACACCAATGGACTACTGAAGACTGGAAGGAGGTATTAAGGACTGATGAATCAAAATTTTAAATCTTTGGTTCATCATGCAGGATTTTTGTACGCCATCGAGTAGCAGAAAGGATAGTTCCTCAGTGTGTGACATCAACTGTCAAACATGGAAGAAGCATGATGGTCTGGGGCTGTTTTGCTGGATCCAGGGTCAGTGACTTGTACAGAGTGAGAGGAACCCTGAACCAAAACAGCTACCACAGCATTCTGCAGCGCCATGCAGTATCCTCTGGTATGTCCCTAGTTAGTCGGGGTTTCATCCTACAACAAGATAATGACCCAAAACATAAGTCCAAGCTATGCCAGGACTATCTTAGGGAACAAAACAAGATGGTAAGCTTGAAAACATGGAGTGGCAGCACAGTCTCCAGACTTAAACCCCATGGAGCTGGTTTGGGATGAACTGGACAGAAGAGTGAAAGCAAAGCAACCTACAAGTGCCACACATTTATGGGAACTTCTGCAACAGAGTTGGGAAGAAATTTCTGAAGAATATTTGATTTCCTTTGTGGAAAAAATGCCACTAGTGTGTTCAGCTGTTGTATCTGCCAAAGGTGGTTATTTTGATGAGTCAAAAATTTAGAATACATTATGGTTTCTAAATATTTTTTTAAACTTAATTTGTTTATTTGTTCTATGCTTTCATTTCAGAGTACAATGAGACATTAGCATGTATAATGTCCAGTAAAAAAATTGAAAATTTGGAGTGTTCTAAAACTTTAGACCCGCAGTGTATTTCTTTGTGTATATCTCAATTTGTAAAGTCACTATAGTGCTTATAGCTGTTGAGTAGACACTGAAGAAAAATGTACAATATTTACCTCTGAAATGTAATTGAAAAGTAGGATGAATGGAAATAAATAGGTAAAGCAAGTATGCATAGTATTGCACGTGAGCATTTGTAGTTTTTTGCATTCCTCCAATGTAAAAAATGCAGCTATATTCAAAATCAGGAGACATTTTTCTCCACAAACTGCTATAGACTTACTGAATCCAGTTGGAGAAAGGCCCAAATGCTTCATCCTTGTTCGCACCAGGGCATTGAGCTCTTGCCTCTCTGAGCGCCTGAACAGGGTCAGTCTCTGCTGGCTGATCCTTTCGGCTGCGCTGCCCGGACCCCCTTTGGCCCCGCTGGAGCTCCGACCCCCCTTCCTGCTCAGCCGCCGTGCCCACTGCATGCTCTTCCTCCTCAGCAGCGGGTGGTCCGAAGAGTGGGAAGATGTGGAGATGGGCTCCGAGGAGGTGGAGTTACGGTGGGTGCTGGTCCGGGATAACAGGGGCTCTCTGGGTTCTCTGGTGTCCTCGTAGTCTTCCACTGTGATGGATACCTGGGACTGAAACACATAACCATACACTGTTATTTAGTTATGTGGTGCAATCAACTTGTTTTTATTCAATCTAAAGTTCTTCAGCAGTACTGTTTGAGGATGAAAACAAATTAATACCTTCTTGTCATAGCCGACATGAATGATGAATGAAAGAAACATTATTTGGGCATAAAAATCAGTCTTAGGTGTCTTCTGTGTAACTAACCATCCTGCCTTGAGTTTTTCTTATCAGTACCACATTACCAAAGCTGTCAATTCTCCCTGCAGCATGTTTAATATATGCAGATTTCATTCAACTACGCAAGCTGTTTTTCCCTTATTTTTATAATTCTGTCTCACATGATGAATGCACATGTCAAAACTAAGATGACTGTCTCCATGTCTCTCTGTGTCTTCAAAACTCTGAATGCAGTTGTTGCAAAACATGGACAAATTGAATTAGAATGTGAAAAATGCCTGTATTTACATTCATCTTAGGGGAAAATGCTACGGGTTTTGTATTCTGTTACGATTATATTAGTGGAAAGCAAGACAGTGAACACCTTTACTGTCAAAATATAGATAAATCAAGTGCAGAGAGCTTAGAAAAAATCATCTCTATGTATAATCTCTCATAATCCTTTTAATTAACACCAGGGAATTTAACAAACCTTGTAGCTTCTCTAAATGCTAAAACGAAGGTCACTAGACTTACACAAGCTTCTTAAAGATATTTCATCTCTCTTCTGAAGGGTTTCTTTAGTTTGAACAGGCTGGCGGGGAGTACAAGACATTTAAACTCCAGAGAGGTCACAAGTGAGTCATTGACCCACTTATTATGTGGGTTGTTAGGGTCCCAGTGAGTGGAGCTGTCTGCGAAAGGATCTCAGAATTACACTGTAAGTGGCTGGTAAGTGGTGCCATAGACCACCATCTCACTATAGAGATGGTTGTTCCAGTTTGACATAGGTGACTTCTTTCAGTTTTCTTTTTAATCATCAGTCTTCAAATGTGTATAAGCATTTTACTGAAAACTAGGCAAGAGAAGCGACCGACCTCAGAGACTGGAAGCTTGTGGGCTTCTGTACGATAGATGCCTATGGGGATATCTCCAGTGGAGGAGCATAATTTCTGGTAGAGCCTGCCATAGGTGCGGATCCACAAGTCATCTTCTGTGATTTTCATCTAGAAAACACACAATAATCACTCTAAGAGGCACTTCACAATCCAAACAGGCTGAATCTAAGCCGCAAGTGTTTGGCTACTTACAGCACAGAGGAAACCTGAGCCAGGCATGGAGTCCAAACCAAGCAGCAGTCTGGTGATGGAGATCATGTAGTCCTTCACAAATGACTGGGAGGATGAAACAACAAACGAATCATCAAAAGAAGTAGATCACATTTTGCATTTTTGCAACGCGAAGGAAGAGCATTTCTATTATGAAGTGAGTGTGTTTGGGAAACCTGGTAGAGGAGAGTGTCCAGCATGCTAACGCTGAAAACTTTCCCAGCAGCGAAGGGCAGGCGGAACATAAAGACCAGGTTAGACCCCTTTTCCCTTTCCTTCTGCAGATCAAACACACACACATACCCCCACACACACACACAGGTGTACACACACAAAGAAGATCAGATGAAGAGATTGTAAAACCCATCATCTTTTTAAATGCCAATGTCTTCGAATTGTTACAGGATCAAGCCTCTCCCAGCATCCACTGGGATGAAGGCAAAATAACACTCAAGAAGCTAATACTTAAAAAAAAAAAAAAAAAAAAAAAAAGCTATTTATTCTCACGGTCAAATTAGTTTCCCACTGCATCTGATTTACATGTTTTTGCAAAGTGGGATTAAACCGGAAAGCCCCCCAACATGCATAGAGATAAGGCTGGAAATCCACAAACGGTCGCTCCTACCGTGAGGCAATAATGTTCTCATAACAATGTTATTCCCATATTGAAATTCATTTTAAGATGTGATGTCAAGCAGTGACTAATTTACTGCTTTGTTGATGAATGTCACTGATGCCCAAGGGGGAATTCATTAGCTGCTATACAGAGAACAACATGAACAGCAATAACAGATATTAAAAAAGGCAAGGAGCAATGGGAGAAAAGACTAAAAAAACCACATGGCTCCAATCCATTAAAAATGTTCTGTGACTGTAAAAACCCTAGTGGCTTGGACAAAAGATCTTTGTAAATTTTCATTAAAACAAAGATGGCAGATGTTCTTCCCCATTACTTTTTCATTATGCTCACAGGTTTGAAGTTGCGAAGCTTTTACCTTTTCCAGCTTGGACAGAGCTAGGGAGTAGTGATCTTTGACTTTGAACTGCATGAAGCGCATGTTGGCTGGATGTGTGAGCTCGGTGATGATGCTAAGAGCTGGAAACAGTCTGGGAAGAAGACGCAGAGAGAGAATTTTAAAAAACACTTCAAGCTAGTGTGTGAGATTGCAGCAGAAGTTGGGGCAAAACAGACCTAAACAAGGTCTGGACATTGACGATGGTCTTTGCATCAGCCATATAGTCCTCCTCTGCAATCATGGAGCTCTCCTTGTCAACCACCACCATGGTGCCAGCGAAAGTGACTCCACATCGTAGCAAACTGTCCAGACTGTGAAGAGAGTGATGCAGGACCGGCATAAGGAAGAATAACATTAGTTTTGAAGGTCAGTAAGAAGTAAAAGATGAAAATTCAGAATTAAATCAGTTGAGGGATGTGTTCTGCCTTACTTGTCAATGGAGCCCACCGTGTAGAACACCATGGGGAACCAGCAAATTGCCTCCAGGAAGTCTGCTTCAGGTCTGATCCAATCAAAAACACAAATAGACTTGAGAGTCCCACCAGTAGAGATTTACACAAACCAAGATGAAGCTAGCGTTCCCACAGTGAAGGACCTCTCTCACTTAGTCTTGAAAATACAACACAGCCAAACTGCCTGCAGAGAAAGCTGAACATAACAGCACTACACTGAAGTGACTCAGCATTTTATTGCCTTTTTATTGGATTCCACTCTCATTTGGCCGACTGCGTGTGTGTACCAGCCACGACACAAACACGACACAGGACTGTGGAGCGCATTGTCCTGAAAGCATTCAACATTTCGCAAATCATGTTTACTGTGACCTTAAATAGCTCCATTTTTCTCCTCCACTTGCTATTTGCGAAGGAACTCATTTTACTATACTGTGCAACCCAGATTTTTAATGCTGCTGTCACGCTCACAGCAACAATTCTGGGCCACACACTACCATGCATTTCAGTTTGAAGCTGAGTGTACAATAATAGCTACTGCATCATGACAAATAATGCAGATGTACTGACATGCTCTCCAACAGCAGCACGATGGGGTTGAGCTCCTTCCTTGGTCGGTAGTAGGCCCGTAGAGGCACGATGAAGTTGTAAAGACCGTTCCCTGCACTCTCCGCAGAAACGATGATCAATTTGTTTTTGAAGCCATAGGAGCGGGCATCCTCAATAGGAATGTGGTGACAAGCCTAGGAGTGACATAGAACAGTTGTACTGGGTGATGGGTATGCCAGCTTGTAAAGCAAAGATATCAAGCCATTTATTATCCCCACCTTGTCCATTCGCAGGCAGCAGAAAGGCATCTTTTCTTGTAGAAGGTGGCACAGTGCAGGTGAGCTGCCGATGTACGGAGAATTTAGCGGGTAGCCCTTCACCCACCTGCGGCACAAGCCCACATTTACATCTGAGCTTATTTATTTCAAATGTACCGACATGCACAAATCCGACAAGTGCACTTACTCGCAGTGTCGACCCCACCAGTGGGCGCTCTCATCTTTGTCGCTGTCCTCCTTGCCCTCCTCTCCTCCCTCGTCCTCTGACTGGTCTCCCAGTAGGTCAAATGTGGGGTTGTTGACACCGTCCACTAGCTCCAGGACAGGGGCGATGCTGTGCCGTCTCTCCTCTGCTGACTCTCCCGTGGCGGGCAGAGCCAAGGTGTTCGCGCCTCCCATCTCTGTCCTGGAGCTGCTCCTGCTTCCTCTCCCACTGCCCATCCCTGTGCCTCCCGGGTCCTGGCCTTCCGGGCTGCTGTCACTGGAGTCCTGCAGGTCGATTGCAACTGTGCCTGAAACATGCACACACACAAACACACACTTGCAGTGGTGTTCAAACTCCGAATTCAATTGCAGAAAGATAACACACACAGCACAGTGAGAGCACTGAAAACTAGTGAGCTGGTCATGTTGTCCACTAGGTGGTGTGTTTGTAGAGCCACAGTATCTGGCATTTCAGTTCACCTGGCAGTTGCTCTTATCAAGTGTGACTTATTGTCAGATAAATGTTAATTCCTCTGCAGCGCTATACGTGTCTTTTTAATCTTCCAATGTGCAAACTGTATAATTTGACAGCTTTGACCGTGCTGCTGTCTAAGACAGTTTAATGACAAGCTTGCATATTTGACCAACACAGAAACTGCAAGCAGAAGGTCAGTGTGTAAATGTTACACAGTCTTTGTGCTGTGCCCATCTGACTGACCCATGCTGGCGATGATACTGTGAACTGGCAGGCGGGTGAGTCCGTGGTAGATGGTTTGGTGCACTCCCCTGGCATTTCCGCCTGTGCCGCCCCACGATGGTTCCCTCTGGCCTCGGACAAATGCTGAGTTCTCCTCTTTCGAGATATTGATGTAAAAGCATGTGTCAGAGGCCCCCATGATGTGGCATGGGCCAGGGTTTAACAGGATGTTGGTGGTGTCCAGTCTGCGCACTCCGATCAAACATACTCCATACCTGCAGCCGCACAGACAAGGTCAACGCTGCACAGTGCAGCTTAATGTGTTTTTATCTCTAGCCTTTTTGACAATATGACTTACTTTTTGTGAGCGTGAAAGGAAGCAAATGTGAAACTCTTGCCCTGGTATTCCCCAAAGAATTTACTTTCTTCCAGTCGAATGTGATGCACCTCATTGGCTGAGCAGCGCCGGTAGGTCCGGTGCCATTGGTCTGCTGAGCTTGCGCCACCCTCCCTGAGACATTAAAAGAGGATTGATTGGCCATGTGGGGGAAGCGTGACCTTTAAAACATGTTAAACAAAGCCTCCATCTCAGCATCAATGCCACATCAGAAGATTTTCCATCAAGGTTGCAAAGGTAACATCTTACATCTCTGTCAGAGCTGCTGGTCGATACTTCAATCAGCACATGGATGTAGACAAGGACACACAGACCGTCTGAACAACGGGTCCCAGACGTACACATTCACACAGTTAAGAGGACAACAGTTTTCTCATGGGGATATGGCTTTCGACGCCAAGGCTAAAGAGGTGATAACAGTAAGCAGGGGTAGTGTGGGGGCAGTGTGAATGTGGGTGGCCTGCAACAAAGATGGCATTATATAAACAAGTGTTATAGCAAATTTGCAGTTTACAGGAACTAAGTGCAAGGCAAAGGAGGAGGAGGACAAATCCTAGTCATGTAGCATTGTCACAGCCAATAAACCAAATGGCATCAAGTCCAGATATAGAAGCATACTTATGAAACACACTGCTTTTGAATGTTGAACTCATCAGTCAGTCCATCAGCTCTGAAGAACCTTATTTAGAATTACTTATAAATACACATATTTTCATGTATAATCAAAGTGTTAGTCATATTTGTAGTTTCTGCCGCTTCATATTCAAAAAAGTTCTATTTATTGAATTAAGTATTACTAAAACCAAATCTTTTAAGAAGCTTTAAATAAGTTAAAGGATTGTGGATTAGGATCTTTACCTATCTGAGTTAGACTTAATATTTTTGTGCGGATCCCCAAATTCTTTCGTTGTACTTACGGATTGTAGCTTTAAAATGACAGTCGCATTAAAGTTATAGTAAAGAAATGCATTATTGTTGAAGTCTTGTCTTCACTCACAGTATCAAAATATCATGTTTGAATTAGAATATTTTTAAACCAGATATGTGTTATTTTCATAAGATTGAAAAGCTGTTTTTGTGAACAAAAACTCCTGAACACTCTTTCAGAAAAAGCTGCTCAAGTAACAGTCTGGTGCTGGTTACAGTCACTTATTGCAAGTGATAAACTGAAAGCTAAAGAGCGTAAAATCACGGCAAATGGAACTTGTTAATAAACAAAACACAGACACACTCACATTTCATCTTTTGCCATTTAAATGTTTTCTTTCGTTTTTTTTGGTGCAGTTTTGTGTAAAGCTTCACGAACACACTGTAAGCACACTGATTTCTGGATATTTAGAATTGGATATTTCAAATCCATACTTCCCTTTTTAATATTGATAATACTGATCATCATAAAATGGTTAGAAAGCTGTTTTTGTTGTTGCTTTACAAAATCTCCACATACACAGACTGCAAATTCTGAAAGCTGGAAAGTGAGCACAACTATACCAAAGTGTAAATATAGAAAAAAATGCGTTCTACCTGTTGAGGGCTTGAAATGCTCCTACACGCTGCTTGAAGGCTTCTTGGTGCGTCGTTCTTAAAAGAAGAAAAAAAGAAAGATGAATGACAGTGAGGAGATGGGTTCATGTGGTTATATCTACGGTAAAGTGTATGTGACTGTTAAGATGGTGGAAAGTTAAATAGCAAGAATGATAAGGAGAAAGAAGGCAAGTTAACTTACTGTCCTCTAGAGGAGTGGATCAATAGAGTGATGAGAGTTGAGGTACCAGGGCACACACAGTTTAAAGCCAGCATGGCGTATTTAAACTCTTCCTCACACACCACATGATCTGCAGACACAGAGGCATGACAAGAGGGACAAAGGGACTGAGGTCGGACAAACCTTGGAAAAGCATTGCTCGAAGTAAATGGCAATATGTCAATATGTTACACACATCAATGGGTCAGGGCCAAAGATTAATTAAGTGTCTCAACAGGCCAATGAATCACTAAGGTCACACAAAATATTATTATGGAAATAAATCAATAAAAAGAGCTATGTATAGTTAATCTGTGGAACTTAAAATCGGGTTAGAGGTTAGGGGTTAGGGTTATGATAATGTGTCACTCATCATACTTCTATTGTTTTGTTTTTATTAACCCCTTGACACCTGAATTTATTTAGAATTAAATAAAAAATAGCTTTTGTGTGTTTTTGGTTTCCAGCTGATGCTAAAATAAGTGGAGACTGTTAATTTATCTATTACACATAGAACAGATATATAATAAAAATAACAGATATATAATAATTAGGTCCCACTCCGACCAGTCCTACCAGAAACCAGTGCTTGCAAAAGGTTCCGAGACACGTATTGAATGTGCACAACCAGCACTCGGGGAATGGATACACTGTCTCGGCTGCAGTCTGAATGAAAGTGGTATGTTGCGAATTCGCGAATATAGGCTTCAAGGGGTTAATAATTAATTTCATAAAATGTCTGAAAATTTTTTTTAAAAATTCCACAACATATCCCTAGAACCTTTCTTGTTTCATTTGTCTAACTAGCAGTTCAAAAATAATCAATAAGCAGAACATTTCTCTAACTGAAAGTCTGCGAGGATCGACTAACTGGTAGTTTTGTTCACTATATGTTATAATCATTAAAATTATTATTTAGATATTTTCTGTTGACCAGTGATTATTGAATGAATTAAGTCAATTAACCAGATGTTTCATCACAACAAGCATGAAAAAACATTTGAAAAATTAAGTAAGCAACATGTGTTTCCATAATAAATGTGTCAGTTACTCAGAATAACATGAAGAGTTTAATTGGAGCTTTGCACTAAAAAAATACTGCCATTGAAAACTCTTTAACACACTCTTGTGTGTTTGCAACAGTCAAAAGTACCATGCATTTCACTGTCAACGCGCCTCTATTCTGAACATTAAAAGGCACAAGCACACAATCAAATGTCACTATCTCATGTTGGAAAATGACTAGATGCCACTTCACGTTTGGCTAACACAGCTGTATCAGACAGGCAGCGGTGTCAAAAATGCTCTCGCCACTTCTTAGACACGTTGGCTGTTGCCTCAAATGGGATTAATTTTATGTCACCGCTCAGGATTTTTAGAGGGAAATGGAAAGACCAAGCAACAGGCCAGTGATTGAGTGTCAGCCCTATGAACCACCTGTCATTCACATCATTGATCACTTAACATAGCCCTGCTCACGAACCAACCAAAACAAAACCGAACAAGCACTGATGACAGTCTCTCGATTACCTGTTGCCACACAGCCTCCTCTTTGAAAGGAAAAACCAACAGAGTGATGAATGTTTATAGTAAGCCAATCAGTGGATTGGGCCCAGGGAGCATCCATTTCCCCTGCTGTGTAATTCTTGATTGCATTATCTTCAGTAATGAGTGCACAGGCGTATTAAGGTGGCCTTGTTTAGCAACAGTGTTGAGTTTGGTCCTAAAAGCACAATATTTGCTCTGTATGAGAAGATAATTTGTGAACAAATGTCAGAGCCGGATGTGAAATACCAAACTCAACTCACCTGCCTGTTTGAGAAAGGGGAGGCCAGCTGGGATGTAAATGCAGCTTGAGACGTGTGTGTGTCTGCAGCCGGCCAGGTGACTGATATGACAATTATAACTGCTGATTGTGAATCCTCTATTGAAGTACCAGCACTCTTTTGGCTCAGAGCAGCACATCATGATGCAGCTCACACACAAACACACTGTCACCTCTTGCTATTCAGGCTGTGAATTTATTTCAAAGCGGAGGGTTTTATAGAGTAATGGGCATTTGAAGCCTGCAGCAGATAGACAAAAACACTGATGTTGTGTCTGTGAAGGAACAGCATTCATTACTGTTACATTCCACCCTCTCTGGCCACTTACACACAAACACAAACATGTCCCCAACTCCCTCAGCACACAGTCATTGGTAGTCACACATCAAATTGAATCTTTTTCTCCAATATTCAATTTCCAGTGTCCTCTCTTCACCACTGTGATTCCTTCACTTGCCATCTTCTTCTCTGTTTATCCTTCACCACAGCCCTCCATCTTACACTCTGTCCTTCAGGTACATGGACCCAAACCAGGAGAGAAACCAATTACTGACCTCGACACACTGTTTGCACGCACACACTTTCCCTTCCTGTCGCTTTCGATTAGAAGATCTCGGTTTTTTGACCCATCTCCTCGGGCTGCGTGTTGCTCTCTTTTACAGATATTAGCCCAAAGGTCTAATCGTGTGTGTGCAAATATGTATGAGTGTGCAAATGTGGTTATTTGCAACCTCAGCAAGAGTGCATTTATAGCCTGACCACAGGTCCACAGGTTGAGCTAATTAATTCAGTAGACTGGTATTCTTGGGATTCTAAATTGTCCATAGGTGTGAATGCAAGTGTGATTGTCTGTATATGCAGCCCTGTGACAGACTGGTGACCTGTCCAGGGTGTCCGCTGCCTTTACCCTAAATCAGCTGGGATATGCTCCAGCCCCCCAGCGACCCTAATGAGGATTAAGTGCTGTATAGATCATGGATGGATGGATGGTATTCCTGGGCTGCACAGTGCCATGGTGGTGAGCATTTTCGCCTTGCAGCTAGAAGGTCCACATCCCGGCCTTGACGGGATCTTTCTGACTGGAGTTTGCATGTTCTCCCTCTACATGAGTGGGTTTTCCCTGGGTACTCCGACTTCCTCCCACAGTCCAGAAACATGCTGAGGTCAATTGATAATTGTAAATTGTCTGTAGGTGTCCCCTGCCTTCACCCTAAGTCTGCTGGGATAGGCTCCAGCCCCCCGCGACCGTAATGAATATTAAGCAGTGATATAGATAATGGATGGATAGTATTCTTTTTTTTATTGCATAAGTGAGCTTCTATCAAAACCATGCAGCTACAATACACTGAGCTCAGGAAGGTGACTGGCTATTGTTGATCAAACTGGGACAACAATCAATGGACGCGCTCTTCTGTTTGGTAACTCAGACACCTCAGGGTTTCCTCCAGATCTTTTCTAATGAGCGCCGAGCTGCTATTAAGCTATTTTTTGCGCATCAAATTAAATCTTGCATCTCTTGCTCATTAATGCCTCCCACACCATCACTTAGTGAGTATATTTTAGTGGTGTCAAAACATGGCATTTGTACTTAGAGTAATGCCCATGTGACTGTACGCTGGTTTGCTCTCTGACTCTATCTGCTGTGACTTAGGGATTAGGGGGACATTAAATTCAGCTTTTTGAGAAGTTTGCTTTTCTCAAAGTGTTTGAAGGGGGCACTTCAGATATCACTACAGTCCAATGGGCATTCTGCATTCTGCACTGAATAGCAATGAGTGCATAGCTATTGGAGATTTCATAAGAAACAATATCCACATCGCCTAGTGCTAAGTTAATATATTCAAATTACTGAGGCGGATATCTCAACATGTCAAATACTATGTTAGTGTGAGATAGCACATGAAAGCAGTTTTCATACATGTTACAGCTGTCCAATTCCCAGCATAGGAGATTCACCCCGCAGAGCTTACTGCTAATCACATGCTGCAAATGGGTGAGATAATGGAGGAACACAAATTTATCTTTTCTCCTAACAATTCCCTCCTTGCTATTAACAAAGGCCACAGTCTGACTGTGGCAGTGCAGTGTTTAAACAGCACTGCAGGAGGATTGCCTGCGGGGAGAGCTCATCTGCCAGGTTAGCGCAACGGCAGAACTCATCAAAAGAAGGGGATTTTCTTTGCCAAGGTAGCAAAGTAAAACGTTAATCATTGATAGAGACAGCTGGGATGAGGGCGGCGAGCTAGAATTGAGTTTGACGTGCTCTAGGGCTGTAGGCAGAGAGATGTGTGTGCGAGAGAGGAAAGGCTGCGATAGAGTTTGGATCCTCTTCTTTCACTCGCAGATGATTGACTGGCATCTTCTGTTGAGCAGGAGACGAAGGGACGCTCTCCAAAAGGCAATGCAAAATCTCACAGAAACCCCCAGAGGGCTTACAGCCAAGCCGAGCCAATCTGTCCAGCACTTCTTCAGAGCTGGGAGGAGTGAGCTGGTACACAAGCCCGACGATAAAAATGTGTTTCAGTCTCATGATTCGGGCACACAAACTCAGGTAGAAAATGGAAAAACTGATGACACACACTGGAATTATAGTGCAGAAGTGACAGCTCAGTTGTGAACATAATGCAACCCTGCTGCAGCCAAAAAGAAATGCTTACTTAATCTCCCATATTTTACAGTGCTACGTACTATCACTGGTGGCACAACTCCAGTAACAAGCCAAGCAAAATATCCTGTTAAATTGGAAAAGGTAGATGTATATTTTAGTAGGTGTCATCCAGTTATTTCTGGCATCCAGATGTGATCAGATAACAGTAGCTGGATCCAATCAGCACGCACACACACACGCACACACACACACGCACGCACGCATGCACACCTTGAGCTGACATCTGAAATCTCCTCCAGCATGTCTGATTTCACACTCACTGCCCACCTGCAAATTTGACGTGAAACTTGTTCTCTGGCTTGAGAATCTGGACGTACAGGGGGCAGTTTGGAGCGAAGTCTTTCACTGCCCAAGCTCTGAGGATTGTCTGATGATCCTGAGAAAATTGGAGACAGAGCAGAGTGACATAGATGGAGTGACAGCAGAGGGGAGATACAGAGGGAGAAACAGAGGTAGAAACCCATCAGTGGCAACGTCAGTTTGTGGCTCTGCTATTATAATCCCCTTAAACCACTGATTACATAGACCAATTGAATGGTCCTTGCAACATATCAGAGTAATACAATTCTGACATTTCATGACAGGAGCATGGAGAGTGAACAAAGTAAGTCTGGCCCTTGCAGCTCTGCGAGACGCTGCAGTGCTTTGAGCTAAAGGGTGTGCCGGTTAAAATGTGCTAATTGGCACTAAACACAAAGTACAGCTGAGGCTGACAGGAATGTTTAAACTCTTGACCTGACGGATCAGGGAATATATAAGGCATCACCAATGTGTTGTAACTTCATCTGATAAGAGATATGAAGGTCAGGGACATTTTTTTTGGCAATCCATTCAATATGAGACAAACTATTTCACTAAAAATGTAACTGTGAGCCTTTCAATAAATTAAAAGGTGCAGAATTACCAAAGTCAAGAGGATTCATTCTCTGAGGACTGTGAATGTCTAAATTTCAGAGTGAGCCACCCAGTAGCTGTTGAGACATTTGAGTCTTGGAAAAAAAAGAGGTGACACGACTGATTGACTGGTCTCAGCTTTTGTAAAAAAGACAACACCCTCATAGATCTGTGATACAGGTGGTGAATTGTCAGACTGAAGGTTATCTGTCTGCTCCATGTTTTGTCACAAAACGCTGGCCTTGTGTTTCCTGCTTAGAAAATAAAATTTAATATTTTTCTCATCCACTGTGATTCGTTTCATTTCACTTCATCTCTGGTTTATTTGACATGACAATAACGTTCAGTGTGAAATCCATAGTGTTAGTTAAACACATTTTTTTTCACTGTCATGTCATGCTGTGCCATTAAACACCCCACCTCTAAAGTTTCCTTTATTAACCCTGATCTTTGTTCCGCCATAATGTCAGACCTATATGTCTTTTCATTCTCCGGTTTAGACATTTTTAATGTATGATTAATATTTTAGTGGAAGCTTATAAATATCTAACAATATAACTAAAAAGTAAAGCAACAAATACATAAAATCAGCCAGTGCAGTGAGATAAATCCATGTATTATAAAAGCTGCTTTACAATAATTATTCTGCGTAAAGCAAGGCCCTGTAACTCATGAGTACACTATGTGAAAATAAAAGTCTTAACAACATTGTGAGACTGTTATTTGGCTGAGACTCAGTATGGATGTTTGACAGTGTGAGGAGTCAAGGCGATACAGGGAAGCACTGAGGAACGTACAGCAGCAATGCGATCCACTTCAAACCGGTTACTGAGGATAAAGCAGGCCTCAGCATCGTCCATCCTGCAGGCAGTTAGTAGAGCATGTAGCCATGGGAGCGAGAGAGATAGAGGAATAGAGAGAGAGAAAGAGAGAGAGAAAGAGAGAGAGAAAATTGGGGAGGCAATGAGACACAAGAAGGAGGGTGTTGTCATGTTATTGAAGGAGAGGATAAAAGAGGAAAAAAGTAGGACAATAGAACAACAAATGTACCAATGTGTCTTTCAAGCCCACGCCATTTAAAGATGAGATAGTAGGAGGCGAGGAGACGGGGAGATTAAACAAACAAGCTTTTGCTCCTTTTCTTTCTCTGTGCAGCCAGCCTAAGGTGCTGCGTCTGTATTATCAGAAGCCAGGGGGCAAACAATAAGCAATATGACTTAAACTGTAATTACAGCTGTTACTTCAAGGCTGTAGGTGCTTCAGGAATTAATTATGAGCGCCAGCTTCAACAAGTGAAACCCTTTGCTTCAAAGCGTCCTAACTCAGGTCTACTCTGGCTTTTTTCAGGGCTTGACTGCAGCAGAATTGTTTTCTGATAATAATGCTTCCACAGGATTTATAGAAATAGAGAAGATGGTCACAGTGACTCACTTGGCCCTCATCAGGTCTTGGTCTTTGAGGACAGAGCCCTGCAGGTAGATGACTCTCTGGGCCCAAAGAGGGACATGAAGGACCCTTCTAACCTGGACATCCATCTCTGCTGGGCAAAGGATCACCACGTAGTAGTCCTGCACACATACATGTACACACATACACCTGTAATTTATATTCTAACTAAATACACTTTAGCCAGAAGCAAGAGGTCTTCTGGACTCCTTCAGTAATCAGGCAGAGCAGCATTATTATTGCATTTAATTTGCACTATTTTACCTGCAAAAATGTTTTCGTGCTAGCAGAATCCCAGTAATATCATTAGATGTATTTATTTCTTATGAATGAACCTCAAACTTCCAAATACACAGACAGAACTGAAAAGACAGAATTGACTCTAACTCAGCTACAATCTAAAACTAAATCATTAGACACTTGCAAGTGAGACCTGATCAAAATTATCCCCAATCAGTCAAGTAAACCTTCACACATGGATGGACCCTGAAGCAAACATACACAACTGCTCCAGCATGAATAAGACTTCAGTTTGATCCTCACCATTACAGATTTAATCCTCTGTTTTAACCTCAGCTGCTCGGGCTCCCGGAGAAGATTACAGACAACAACACACACAAGATCCCACAACCCCCTCTCGTCCTACTTAAAACGATTTGGAAAGACCTGCAGCCGAGGGTGAGCGAAGAACTCATTGAGGAAGTCCATGAGGAGGTCGATCTTGAGGCAGCTGACACACAGCACCACGTGTTTCTCCGTCTGTGCCCTGTAGCGGCTGTAGTTCCCCCCAGACTTCTGTCGCTCCATCCACAGAAAGGCCAGCTGCTCAAACTGCATTTGGGACGACATCCATCACATTCAACAGATGGAAAGTGGATTAAGTTAGCTGGAATACAGGGAAGAGCCAGGTGGTATATGAAAAGAAAACAATGCCGTGTACTGTATAGTGTTTCCATTTGATTAGGGAGAGTGTTTGGGAGAATTAAGATAAGTGGAGATCTGGTTTAGGGTGGCGGCTGAATGGAACGTGATAGCAGAGATTAACAGTGGAGGGCAGGTAGCTTGACAAAAAAAATCACACAGATTTGTGCTAATGGGGTCAGGATGGTTGGATGGGCGGTGGATAGTGTTCAAATTTAGCAGATAAACTGATGCAACATAAAAATAGAATTTCTTCTAGATTTACAGATATTTTACACTTGTCACCTCATTCACCCTAGAATGGAAAAATATTCTTTGTCCTCTTTTTCACGGGTGGTTTTAGCTGGTCCAGCTCGAAGTATCATGATGCATCTTTATCACATTCTGTGTAAGTAAGAAAAGTGCACCTCCTCAAAAATCACACACTGTAGTGTTGCTGAGACTTTTTTCTTATTTCCGATTTCCCCCCCCGAGAGTCTTATTTTGAGTGACATTGTCACATCAAAATGAAACAGGTGACTCTTGTATTGAACCCTCCGCTTGCTGTACTGCAGCTCTTGAGAAGCAGCAGCTGCAAAGAATGCCTGATAGTGTTTTAAAACATGCACACTGGTCACATCAGTCAGAATTTGGGTTGCAGTTAATTTGTGTGCTTTTTGGAGGGGGATAATAATTTTGCAGCAGATAAATTTGATCAATTTTGTGCTGAGATAATGTTAGCTTATTAGAGTTTGAAAACATCAGCAGGCCATACACATCCATACGACAACCTAGTTTTATTCAGTAATTATCCGCGTGCAGCTCCTTCATGGTGGCACTAACTGTGGTAGATTTAAAAAGAAACAATCAAGCCTCCATTACAAGGCACTGAGATCTGTCTAAAAGAGAGCCTTCGAATAAGTGAATCTGAATTGTAAAGAAGAGCAATTACCTTATTTTCAAATCAATATCTTTTAAGGCTCAAGATTAGACAAAATGGCTTTTTAGGAGGCACATTTCCTGGAGTGGGTTGTGCACAGGTACAGGAAAACCAAACGAGGAAGCAAACAAACAGACAGTAACGGAATCCTGATGTGCTCTGTGATTCCCCTGTGTAGCGTGGATGGAGACTGATCATGGCAGGATGGAGTCAGACAGAAGGACAAAGTCACTCTCACACACACACACACACACACACACATACACACACACACACACACACACACACACACACACACACACACACACACACACACACACACACACACACACACACACACAGGTTGGGTCATTCGGGTTGGGGCTAAGGGGGGCCACTTTCGAAATGTCAAGGGGTATTTATGGATGAAAGATGGGGAGTGGAGAGGATATGACATGGTGTCCACGCCAGTCATGAAGCAAACATTGTCTTTATGAGCCGACTCGTGCAACTTTGGCAAAGGTATCTTTATGTACATGTTATTTTTTTGGTTTTCGTGGAGCTTCTGTGAAGATATTTGCAACCAACAGGCCACTGTTGATGGAACGACAAAAAAAAACCCCAACAAAAAACAAGACAGTGAGATCTTGTTCAATAGCTGTTTGATCATGCAGCGTAGGATGCAGTCTTACACCTACAGCACAGTATGTGTCTGCTTGTGTGATGCCACCAAAAAAAAAAGAGAAAAGTTACCAACGACTTGTAGCACCACCACTTGTGACTTGTTCATCAGCAGTGTGTGTGTGCTTAAGAGAATTTCCTGCCCAGAGAGAACTCATCTAACTGCAGTTACACAGAGGATCTTCATCCTATTAGCACCTTCACTTGTTTCGGGAGACAAACAGGTATGTCAGCTACCTCAGGGATAAAAGGCTTACACAAATACAAGGTACCATTGTTAGGATACAGTGGAATGGCAAGCGTTTGTTAAGGTGTTTTTTTCATCAGTCCCTGTACAAACGGTTCCTCTAGTTTTCTGCCACAAGGCATTCTCTGTGGAGCAGTTAAATGACAGGAGAGGGATTTAGGGAATTGAGCGAGTATAGAAGACACTCTTGTTGCTCTCTGAATAAAAATAGTGTTGTAAATCTACGTAGGATGCAATGAGTCATCATATTATTGTGTGTGTGTGTGTGTGTTTATGTGTGTGTGTGTGTGTTGGGAGGGGAGGGGGCAGGAATTATTAGCGTTAAGAGAAAGGTTTACTGTGTTCTGAGCTTACTTAAGAAAGCAAATTGGGTTTTACAGGTGGCAAAGCATTCTAATCTGTGCTTAGTTTATCTCCGATATTCTACCTCCATAAAAACTGGAGGACATTTTAGTAGAGCCATGTCGGCTGCTCAGACAGTTAAGCTGAAAATAAAACATGAACTGGGTGAAATGTTGTTCTACTTTTCAGGGTTTATCAAGTCAATATATGTATCAGGATTTCTATTCACATCTCCCCTTTAAAACTTTCTTTTTTAAGTATTACCTCAAACACCAATTACTTCTCTTTACCCCTTCTCATTTATGATCTCACTAAAGATTATAACCATTGTTTCTTACCTGGATGGGAAGCACAATGAGCGCCACAAAGATCATGATGACCACCAGGAGCTGCGAAGGCCAGATCTGAGGGGTGACATCACCGAACCCCACCGTGGAGAAGGTGACCACGCAGAAGTAGAGGGAGTCAAACAGGGTCAGGTTGTTGCCCGCTCGCTCGAGGTGTTGAATGCCGCAGATGCTGAAGGAGGTCAGCAGGAAAGGTTGGAGAAAGTATGAAAACGAAGTGAGCATCACTGAGAAAAAGACTTCACAAGTGAAGCATAGGTGTCTGTGGAGGCCGTTATCCGTGGAGGACTGGTTTTCATGCCTGTGCCTATACGTGCGACTGTATGTGTGTAGGAGGATGCATGCTTCAGTGACTTTACTAGGCATTGTATATTTTCACATAAAAGTGTGCAAGATGCGCATTTTATCGCAGTCTTTAAGGGATAGATGAGTCAACAGGCAAATGTCATCCCTCAAACGGTCAGAGAGCTTAATTCATGCTGTGTAGGATCTTCTGGATAAGCTCTGGTTTTTGCACCAGACGTGCAGCAAGCTGACACATCCTCCACTGCACTGAAGCCATCACCAGTCGCCTTTTCAGAGCAGCATCTCACTCTCATAGTTACCAATTACCTTTCAGCTTTCTGCCTTTCTCTCCCTTAGCTTTAGGACCTGCATTTTTTACTGTCTTATTTCATTTTTTTCTGCATGTATCAAGCTACTGCTTCTCCATCTCGCCCTCTTTCTCTTCCTCATTTTGTCTGTGACACCTTTTACTTCCCCTTCACCCATAATTTTCACGTCTCTCCTCCCTCCTCTCAGAAGAGCAGTGAGGGTACCCACCATGTAAACATGAGACAGACCAGTGTGCTGATAAGTATCACCACCTGGTTAAACATGGCTGAGTGTGTCCGCTGGATCGCCCGGTGGAGATCATTCTGCAGAGAGACAGATAGAAGTTCATGTGTGGAAATGACAACAGCTCAAGTGCAGCATTGTTCGAGTGTAAAACAGTGATAACATGTAGCTGATAGATGGTAGGAAACATTTGAAAATAAATTAAAAATGACTGAAATATTAAATTGTGTTAAAGAATGAGAAGTAAATGCCAAAGGGAAATCTCAAGCAGCAAGAAGGATAGTTTATTAAAAAGTGTAAATCAACCTTATTTAGCCTGATAGAATTGGACAGATGGGGTCAGAGAATGCTAAAGTTGAAATGTTTTCTGGCTGATTTACCTTTATGTAGCAGATAAAGATAAAGCTGAAGAGCTCAAATGGGAGACAGGAAGGGATAATTGCATGCCTTCAAAATAACATAACAGAGGTGTTTAGATGAAAGCAATGGGAGAAATTGGAGAGGGACATAATGCTTCACTTACTATCATGTTCTCCAAAGCGTGCTTGGCCAGCCAGCAATTGAGAAATACAGGGATGAAGAGATTTCTGAAGGATGGCAAAATCACCTGTCGAGAGGAAAGAGCTTTAGTGTGCTTGGCTGTCTCATCACCTTTTTTTAATATATGTTTTACAGTCATGGAATATCTGGCAAGGTAAGGCGTTATTTGGGCATGCGCCTCACTGTGTTATTGTAGCAGGTATCTCAGTGTGATGTGCATGCAGGGCCAACACAAACAGGTGCATAAGAGACTCCCCGTGCTGTCAGTGCTCAGTAACGCATATCCTTCCACTCACAGTGATCATGAAGGGAATGGCGCTGATCATCTCCAGAATGAAGGGGACACGTAATACTTGCTCCCATACGTTGCCCTGGAAACACAAACCGCACACTGAGGTCAGGAAACACCATTGTTTTGGCGACCTTAGGGGATTACCACATAACAGGCCGGACTGCTGCAAGTAGATGGGGATAAATTGACAAGCTCCATAGATATAGATGGGGATGTATAAGGGTTATACAACACCCCTGTGTCCTTTGAGAGGAGAAGCAGCATTGCTCAGTTTCCACTAAGCCTAGCTGTTCAATTAAGATGTCAGTCGTGGCTGTTTCTATGTGTCTGCCTCCTGCATATGTCTGACCTGAATCTGACTAGTGTAGGTGGACAGGTGCAGGCTATGTCCACAGGAATCAGTCAGCTCTAAATGCTAAGGCCTCTAGCCTCCAGAGTAATCTGCAGAGCGAACCCTTCATAGGCTTATAGTGTCAAGTACATCAAAGGCAGGGGAACCCGTTGATGGATCGGCCCCCCACTGCCTCAACACAGGGGCCACCCCTAAAGTCTTTCTGATGTGTTCAAACCAGGACAATGCTGAGGGAGCGTCAAAGCCCTCTGAGGTGCTTTCCAAATGCAAGAGCCGAAGAGTAGCATTGGTGAAGGTAGGAAAATCAGTTTAGTGGAGAGAAATCGACAAACTCAAGCGTGTCACATTCATGCACACCTCGGCACACACAAACACGCCACACATGTAGACATCATAGACACAGATCTCACAAAAGGCTTCACACTAGCCACTGGGGGCCACGAGTAGCTCACCTTGTAGCTTAGATACACGAGCAACATAGTTTCTGAAAAGCTGATGAAAGCCACAAGCACCTGCGAAAAGAGAGAGAGAGGGAGAGGGAGAGACAGTAAGTCAGTAATGTAGAGATAGAGACACAGAGGGAGGGCAGACACAGAGAGAGGAGTCGAGATAGTCAAAGAGACCAGAGCAGAGAGAAATTAGGAGTCGCAGAGATGGAGAGTGTGGGTGGAATCAGTGGGCGTGCTGATGTTTGAGCTTCAGAGGGAACAGGTTTAAGTGAAGCAAGAGACAGTCTGGTGTCTGACTGAATACATGCACATGCATGTGCAGTCTTACTGTAAGTGTAAATGCATGTCAAGTGCGGAGATGTGAGTTCAGCGTAACAGAACAGGAAAAAATGAGACATAGGTTTAATTGCCAATTAACCAGTGAAGAGGAATTCTGCGCCTGTATGTATATATTCATGTATGCAGAAATGAGCATTGTTTACTCAGGAGTGTCCTGATCTATCTGACCTGCAGTGCCCACAGCGGTAGAGGTCTATCAACCCAGATGATCAGCTTCCTACAGAGTGGAAGAAAAGGAAAGAATAGAAAGTAGAGAAGAGCAATACAGCCAAAATACATATATAAAAAATGAAATAGGTGCCACTAAAATGAGAAAAATGTTAAAATCCTTTTCTGCCCAACACTCAATAGAGCCATGGACACAACTCGTGCCACTACATTAATATAATTGCACTGTTTACAGTTGAACAACAGTGGAGTGCACAGCTGCCAGTGTGCTCATATTGCAGGAGAAAGGTAATATTCAAACAGTCAAATGGAAATTTACAGCCTTATTGTGAGAGAAAGGCAGTGTTTTTTTCTCTCTCCCAAAGACACCCTGGGGCTTATCATGGCTGCTTGCCATGAGTGCTATCTCCACTGATGCTACACGTCTGCTGCCTGGAGCACAAGGTGGCCCATCCCTTTCCTGAGCTCACTCTGTCAGGCTCCTTATTCATTTGGAGCCAGAGCTTAGCCAGTGTCATCAGCCACCAATTAGATCAATAGGTCCCTGAGCAGGAGACATGGCGTTGCCTCAGGTCCGTGTACACTTTCTGGTCTCCCTCGCTCTCTCTCTGTTGTTGTATATTACATACTTTATCTCCACTAGATCGCTGTTGATTAGGCTGCACAGGCACTACATACATATTATGTTGACAGAGAATCCATACAGCTGGATTGTGACAAATGGTGGCTGATCTGTGTTGCTTAATATCAACATTGTGGACTGCGTCAGTAAAGTGAAGCTGCACTGATTACGTTATACAACATGTCCAACCGGTGAGCCAGTGTCAAGGATGCCAGGGCTCCAGGGTGTGTGGTTTCATGGTCCTCGCCTGCAGGCCGAAGCCATCACTACTAATTAAGGCCTTGCATGCTTACCAGTCAAACTCAGTCCAGAGGCGGGATGATGTGTTTTGTTTGGTGCAGTTAACCCCGCTCACACTGCAGGGGGCAAAAACCACAGAAAACAGCAATAAATACGACTTCCTTGCCCAACACCTCTCGCCAAAACAGCATCAACCCGCTGTTCAGGCTGAATATCAGTTTACTATCCCAACTGCATTTCCACCCCTTTTGTTCTTCCCCCATAATCTCACATCCAGTCCTTTTACCAAATACTCTGTACACATTGTTATCTAATGTATTGAACTGCTGTTCTTGTTTCTGCTATCTGGCCTTCACACTCACTGAGACTTTGTTTCACCTCATTAAGCCCCTGTTATCGCCATTTCTCTCACCAGTCCTGTCTTTCCTCTTGAGGGTTGTCTAGCAGGACTCTGACGATGTAGAGGAGGCAGCTCAGCACTTTCAGAGCAAAGTTAAACATTCGCACTCGCAGACCTGCAATTCCAAAAGAAGATAATCGCTCATTAAAAACAAAAACGTGAGCATTTATAAAGATTCTTTTTTTTTTCAATGCTATTATTATTCTTGATGAGTAATTTAAAATTGCG
Source organism: Amphiprion ocellaris (assembly GCF_022539595.1). Lineage (NCBI taxonomy): Eukaryota > Metazoa > Chordata > Actinopteri > Pomacentridae > Amphiprion > Amphiprion ocellaris. The sequence goes on along the minus strand of NC_072784.1, from coordinate 21,591,666 downwards.
ATGCTGAATGAAGTTCAGCTTTACGCAGTGTAATGCTCTGTGAACCTAAACTGTCATAAATTAAATTAGAATCAAGACAGGTCACAAATCAAAAAGATAAAATGGCTCTGGGGACTCAGCAGCAACTCATACGCTAAAAGGTTTATAGAGAGGTTTGCAGATATTGTTATCAAAAATACGATTTACCTTTTCTTAAGCTTCTGCAGCCAGGGTTGACTACCAGTGGTTGCCGTAATGCAACAGAAAATGTATAAATATGTGTATTTTCAATATTTTATCCAGACTGCTGAAAGTTCATCCTGAATTCCTACAGGAGTATTGGAAGCAGTGATAAAATAATGACAAAATAAACCTAAATTCGAATGAATAACTATTTCAATGACTGTAAGCATACTAGGGGAAATCAATGAATCCAGTGAAAATCTAAGTCACTGCACAGACATATGAAACAGTCACAAAGTGTGGAGATGATAAAAATTGGTGATGAAACGCAGAGCAAGAGTGACAGTACGTCACACACTAGAAAGAAACACATCTCTTCACCCAAAGTAGGATCAACTCGTTTAAAAAAAGACAGACATACAGTTGATTCAGTCACAGATAGAGAAGGCGTGTTTCCAAATGCAGGCAACTCACTGGATCTTTGGTTTTTGATGAAGAACAGCTTGAGGCGCTCCTTGAAAGTGTTCTCATTCACATAGAACTCTACCTGCACCCTAAGAGAGGGATGGAGAGATGGGCAGAGTCAGTAGGAGGGAGAGAGAGATAGAGATAATGAGGAGTGTCAGAAGGGGAAAAGAGGAAAAGAACACAGGACACGCTTCAGGTGACTGAAGAGATAAAATACTTCTTTTATGGAGTCAAGAGACAGAAGAGAGGAAACAAGTGGAGGACTGGGAGATAAAAGAGAACAGAATAAAGGTGAAGACTAAAAATGTACAATTGAGCAAATTGGAGATAGAATGGGTGATAATGATTATTTGAACACTGAAAAGTATGGAAATAAGACACTGTGGCTGGCTGCATTAAAGACTAATGGGGTTTGGAGGAAATGGTGTTCACTGCTTGTCTGCCTGCCCATAGGCCCAGACAGCTGCAGTCAGTCTCGTTATCTCCACTGATTAAATATAGAGCAACAAATTACTTCCCTCTGATGTTTCTGCTGAACATGGGAGGCCATAATTACTGCTCTTTCCACCTTTCAATTCTGTTAGAAGGACACATATGCACACACATAACTACTGTACTCATACGCAGGACTAAAATGCTCACATGAACCAGGTCATTTGTATTACTAGACCATTCACATGCCCATCTGACACTGACTCTTACGAGGGGATATGATGAAAACGACAAAGAGATGCACTTGAGACAGCTCTTAATGTGTACAGACACATAATCAGACAGGCTGTAGGTGACTGTATTTCCTGTCTGACCACCTCAGGGGAGAAGTCTCACTAGCTCTCCTTTCATCCTATGGGGGGAAGAGTGGATGACTCAGGCTGAGGATGAAAAACGCCAGGCCTGGCACGCTGGTGGTCTCCTCACAGCACACAGACAGATGAAAGAGAGGCGAACAACTGCAATCTGTTCTCCTGTCTGCAGGAAGAGGAAGAGATGGCGGAGCGTGTGTGTGTGTGTGTGTGTGTGTGTGTGTGTGTGTGTGTGTGTGTGTGTGTGTGTGTGTGTGTGTGTGTGTGTGTGTGTGTGTGTGTGTGGAGGTGGGGGGGTCTTCCCAGGGCTCCGGAGTGGCACTACACCCCACATGGTCAGACACACACACAGTAACAGAACAAAACCTTCCCAGCAATGTTTGGGGGGGTAGTAGAAATGGGTGGGTGATTGGGGGTGGGGGTAACGTTCCTCTCTGTTACTATGGCAACACAGAATTCGTTGTCGTTTCCCCTCCCTCTCACATGAACAGATGTGAGCAAACATACACTTGTGAAGTGCGCTCAGGCATCGGAGCCGATAGCCCCGGCACAGCTTGTTGACGGCTCCCCTTCGCTCCGAGCAGATTGCTGACAATAATGCTTTTGCACACACGATGAAGAAAAAGAAAGAGGATGCAGATGCGCACAGCTCCCCGGGCTCGCAAAAGCCCACGGGTGTGTAATTGCACCTTTTCAGTAGAAAATAGATAGGCTTTCCCATTTGGATAAAAAAACAATAAATATAGCAAAACAAAAAGCTGTAGCAGAAAATTCAACACAAATTAAATTTAACTTAACATTAATGATAAAGATTTATGGGAATTACAGTAAACTATTTTGTTTCAGGTGCATAGATACTGTTCATATTAATAGTAAAATTAGAAAACAACAACAAATCTCTGAATAGAACATCACAATGTATTTGAAAAGTAACCTCCAAATCCTCTAGAAAACAATTAGGCTATATAATAAACATCCAAAGAGATGGTAAAATAAGCAGAAATGTGCATTTTGTTTGGCTTCCCACACTTCTACTGGCACTGATCAGATCATTGCACACGTGTTGTTCTCCTTCGGAAAAGCTCCACAGCGGCAGGTCATCATCTTCATTAAAAAACAAAACAAAAATAGTGACTGTTTCAATATATGCTTTCCATTCCAATCCATCCATGAAGCGCTGATCTCAACATCTGACCGTGAAAGTATTTTTCCATCCTGTGCTGAATCACCAGTTTCTTAATGTCTTAAGACACTCTAGGTGACACATGTTCTTAAATGCAGCCAACCGTACATTTCCTCATTCACCAAAGTCCTAAAAGTCTCTTCAAACTGTGAGAAAAAGCCGCGATAACTTCTCAGGACAGGAGGATCATTTCAGAGGTCATTTTGTCCTCGATCTGTTTCTGTTTCTCTAAGCAGGAGCTGTTCCACTTGAGTGTTCAACAGAGGATGAAAAGTAAAGTGGAAATATAGCTCAATAACGATTTGAGCTGTAGAATAGATTGAGAGTCGGGATCTTTAATCTAAGGGGAGGATGGTGACAAAAAAAAAAACATTAAAAACTCATAAAGAGCGTTATTTCAAAACAAAAGACACACAAGCACATCACGATGGCACCTCTGGGCAACAGCCTCATATCAGCAACCCAAGGCCCTCCATAGAGCAAAATAAATGATTAGATAGCTGTTCAGAAAAACTGCTTTGGGCCACTGATGTGCAGAAAATAACATATGTCAGTGAATTAGAAACAACTGTTTCAGTGCATCACGTAAGATCCACCATTATGGAAAAACCCCTGGAAAGGTCCTTCACTCTCTTCTCCGCTACTCAGTCAAAACATTATGAAATGGATTATTTAGAGCCATTTTTTTACAGGATTATCACACAGGCTTCAATAAAGCAGAACTAGCAGGTTTTACAGCAGGAAACAAGACAATATGAAGAAAGGGGCATGATGAAGCATTTCAGACCTGAGCCTGGAGAGAATTCAAATATGCATGTAGAAGTGTCAAAGGGAGAGAGAGAAAGGACAAAAATAGAGGACGGATAAATGCAGATAAAGAGACACAGGCAGATGGACAGACAGACAGAAGGGGACATGTGGAGGAGGATCTTTGAGAGAATGAGAGAGAGAGCTAAACCTCGTTCTCCTGCTGCTTCCACCCATGTCTGTTCTCCATAATGACACAGCACTAGCCATCTAATGACACAGTGGAAGAGACCAAAGAAGCCCAAATCTCTGTATGCACAGCAGCAGTGTTCACTCATCACAACCTCCACACTAAACTCAGAAATAGTCAGCATACCAGTAAAGTAGAAAAAAAACAAGAAGAAGACAATAAGGTAATCAGGAGAAAAATTCCATCAATGATAGCAAAGCTTGTTCTGTTTAATTATTGAAAAGCAAGAAAAAAAAAGGAAATTTATTTGTCATTTTTTCTACTGAGCTTCTGCAAACTGAGAGTCTCCGCAGCCATCCACAGCCATTCATGATACCATCTACACCTTTTGCAGAGAATATACTCTTAATATTAATCCATTAAGTTTAATCTTGCAGTTTAGTGCCAAAAAGCAATCTAATTACTTTTTAAAAAATTTCTGTTTACATAGGTTCAGGTTATGTAATGTCTTTCAAATTGTCCAAGCTATTACAGAAACTCTCATTTCCAGTGATAAGCACTGTACCAGATATGAGGGACTTACTTGCCAGCTGATTTCTCAGAGGCAGATTGTGCAAGTAGTGCACTGTCTGTATGGCATTTTATGAAGACAGCCACAGTGGCTCTGATTAGTGGTGGTACAGCTCATTCTGTACTTCCTGATTACTGCTACAACTGTGTTTTGACTGATTTTTACTTAGTCACTGATCTTCCTGTAAAGCCTCAGTTTTTCCAGTTCCTCTGGCCAGTCTTTCAATTTTGTTTCAATGATCACAGGTTTTCTGTGTGCCAGTGACCACAGGTGTAGTCACTTATGTTGCACTGAGCTTCTACTTTGAGGTATGCATTTTTAATATAGTCTTTCTAAACGATGTGTTTTTCATTGGTCATAAAATGAAGTACAGATTAAATGTATTTGTCAACTTAGAGGAAAAGAGATGATGCAGTGAAACACTGACAAATTATGCTGGCTATCAGGGTTATCAGGTTTGAGCAAAGTTTTTGAGTTCATTCCGGATGAACTGCCTCCTGTCATGATGGCAAAAAGTAGAGATACAAATTAGTAAGGTATGGTAAATTTAAATCAAACTGCTAAGCTGATGTTAACATTTATAATGAATGCTACTGTCATGCCTTCTTTCGGTGATTACCACCAGTCTACCGATAAGAGATGTTAATGATTAAACATTAATTGATGAATGGTAATGAATAATATAAACAATTAAAAATATATGCACCGATACGGCCAAGGACAAAAGATATGCTTGCTAAAAAATGTACTGATAATGGAGATTAGCTGTAGAGCCTGGTTCTTCCAACAGGTGAAGTCCTGCACTGTTTATTACTGTAGCAACCTAAGGAGGTGGTCGCTTGGGACTAGGGCAGCTCTCTGTTGGCAAGCAGAGATGACTGTGGGGTTTAACTAGCAACAGACCACCATGACAGAGGCTTCTGTGACAGTTAATGTGTTTTGACCAAAGTTAGCATATACAAGATGAACCAGTGTCTACAAGGACAGCATTCCTAAGGTGAAATGACTGGTATAGCCAAGATAGCTATGTGGAAAATTTCATATCACCATGATTAAATATAATTCTTTCAGCATATGGAAAAGAATTTGCTGTACTTCAATTGTTTATATTGATTAACTGATTGTTGATTGATATCGCTGCTGATTATCGGTCAAGAAATTTGTTCAATATTTGCTTCCCGATCCTGATCGTCATAGCCACTTAGACAAATAAGATTGGTGAGTTATACCATTTTTTTTCCTCTACTGTAGGCATGTGGCTCATAGCTGTACATGGTACAAGTCACATATTGGCTAGTGAAGCAAGTTGTGGCTAGCCTCTTTTTTAGAATTGAGATTTGCATTCAGTTCAATTGTTTTATTGGTATATTGAGATATTATAAACAAAAATGGTGTAAACTGCAACTATTCCCTGCAGATTCTCTTATCTGAACTCAAGACCTTCTCTCAGCACCCCTCCACAACAAACACTCAGCAATAAAACAGTCTTTCAAAACATGTTTCAGTTAAGGTTTTTCCCTCCTCAAGCTTGTCTCGCCGTGTTTGAGAATGTTGTACAGTGACAGTGTGCTGTGATGGTACAGACATCATTATACTACCCATAGATGCCAAGATGATCGGTCCTTGGCCCCTTTATTAGACTCCTTTCATAAGGCAGTTATTGAATGCGATTGTCACAAGACCTGTAGGACTTTTTTGATGAGTTCTTATGTTAAATAGATTGCATCAGATGACACTACGCTGTTAGGCAGAGATACAGCCTTTATTCTGGCATAGAGTGAAGTTATGACCCTTGTCTCACTTCTTTGCACTTCCATTCATCCTTGCAGACATTAACCTATTCCAAAAGCAGCTAGTCTTTTTAATAAATATATTTATTGTAACATGGATAATTAAAAACACTTTCATTTTACAATGGCACTGAAAACACTCCATTCCAAGTAAAACGTCTGCATTCAAGAGCTTACTTAGTTAGCATCAACATATAATTCAATTTTAAAAAGGTGAAAGAATGTAGAAACGTTGTCCATGTAAGCACTTTCCTATTATACTTTTATATTTTACATGTTTGTATTATTATCCTCGTGCATTGATATGTTGTATGTTGTGCTGCTTCGGTCTGTGCTCGTTTTAACTACTTTGTATACTTTTGGTGGCCTAAAGTGCACTGATGTTTTGTGCTCTATAAGATCATCAAGCTTTGTAGTGTTGCTGTCCTGTCAGAATTACGAAACTTTCCTGCTAATCCGAGATTTTTTAAATTAAGATGAGCAATAAAAGACAATTTGATTCTGTAGAGTTTTACTGAATGAAACTGATCTGTTCATTAGACGGCAAATTGTAAGATGAAGACTAAGTAGTAAGCACAGCCAATAAATGAAGTAAAAAGGGTAATATTGTTGCTCAGAAAATCAAATCAAATCAAGTTTATTTATATGTAAGCTTATTTATATTTATGCAATAACTAGCCAGTGTGGAGATGCTAGTACAGGAGTAATGCTTAAATTTTTTTAGGCACCAGTTAGGAGTCTTGCAGTAGCTGCAGACAAGACAGTGAGAACAGGCAGACACCCAGGTACGGAGAGTTACAGTAATCTAACCTTGAGGAAATGAATGCAGTGATCACAGTCTTCATGAGAGTCAGACAAACAATGTTCCTCAGCTAAAAAAAGCTTGCTTTTACCACAGTTATTCTGCTTCAGTGCTGAGTCAAAAATGACACCAAGATCCCTGCATTGTTATGAAGATTGACCCTAAGTGGCTGATCACTGTGGTGTCAAGGGGGAGCAAAAATAACTTCTGTCATATTGCCATTCAGCTAAAGATAGTCTTTGGCCATCCAGCATGCCACATGTTGCAGCTTAGGATGGATGTGACTGCTGTGGAGCCATCTGGATTCAAATGCAGGTATACTTGTGTGCCATCAGCATAACAGTGGAACTATACTATATTTTTGTGGAAAATGAAGTCTAAGGGGAGCACATACAAGGAAATAAAATAGGCCCTACGACAGAACCTTGAGGTACTCCACAGGTGGTTGGGGCAGACAAGGAGGAACAATTCCCACTTTTAGCAGAACAGGAACTGTCAGCTATGTAGAAGGGAAACCACTTGAGCACAGTGCCCTGGCTGCTGATTTGGTCATTTAGGTGGGTTAAAAAGAATGTTGTGCAATGTATAAATTCGAACTTATTGGTAATAGCCAAGCACTTCAGATTTGTACACAGGTACAGAACCATTGCAGGCAAAAATATTCTTCAGACTGTGATAATGGTCAAAAAGGGATTACTGACACAGAAAATATGTATTTAGGTTGTTCCCTAATATATGACATCTGGCAAGGCATGTGGTCATGCTATATGATGTATGTCTGTGTATGTCTTTGAAAGCAGTTGTGGCAGAGGCATTAGTTGTGTTGCCCCACTGGCCAGTCAGACCCTTTTTTCTCAAGTAACCCAGGGCATGAATACAAAAAATGAGAGTATAAAAGAGCTAAGATATCCTAATTTTCCAGTTTTTCTATTCTAAATGTTATAGATCGAATATTAAAAATAGTTCTAAAACACGATTTATAAACTGATCAGACAAAAATAAAATTTATTGTTTAAATAAACGGAATTCAATTCTCACATTTTCTTTTATTAATTTTTTTAAATGGAAAATTACTCAACATTACAGGCTCTGTACAGGATAAATGAAAGTTCTTTAAATTTTAGAAAGGAGGCTGACATCAGTACACAGGCAGTATTTTGAAGAAAGATGTTCCTATTGATTGATAGAAACACGGGGCTTCTGGAGAACCATTCAGTGGAGAAATACTGATGATTATAAAACAGTTTGAAGTAAATTGCTCAACTCTGTTGTTAAAGATGAACGGGTGAACAGGGCATTCTTTGGGTCAAAATTACAAAAGATAAAGACACGTCAAGATAATATAGACAGATTATAAATGATGACAGGAGAAATTCACTGGGATGGCAAGAGGCAAATAAATTGCACATCACCACAGGGCTGCTCTAACATCTTAAGAAAGGCAAAGTGTACTCTGTCTCATCCAACCAATGGCTGACAGGACAGCTTGTCCCTGACCCAGATACACAACACATGCATTAGACAAGGTTTAAGGCAGGTGGGAAAAAATAAAGACGAAAAAAGAAATGAGAACGCGTGTACATGTCCCAGCCAAGGAAAAATCAATTTCTTAAGCTAAAAGGCACAGTTTTTCTTTAAAGGCTTATAATGCAAGGGTTCATGCTGATTGAAGAGTCAGATGAGAGATGAATACCAATTTTACTTTTCAATTCCACTCCATGCTGCCACAGAACTAATTTTAATGGTCCAGTGAAACAGGCAAGTACTTTCATAATTGCCTAATCGTGTCTTTAAAGAGTCTTCTTTCACCTCGTTTCTTTATCTGTGCATAACTAAGGGAAAAACCAACATACACTACTATTCAAAAGTTTGGGGTCACCCACCCATGTTTTCCATGAAAACTCACACTTTTATTCATTTTATTCATAATTGCACAAGGGTTTTCTAATCATCAATTAGCCTTTAACACAATTAGCTAATGCAATGTAGCATTAGAACACAGGAGTGACGCTGGAAATGTTCCTCTGTACACCTATGTTGATATTCCATTAAAAATCAGCTGTTTCCAGCTAGAATAGTCATTTACCACATTAACAATGTCTAGACTGGACTTCAGATTCGTTTAATGTTATCTTCAATGGAAAACAATACTTTTCTTTCAAAAATAAGGACATTTAAGTGACCCCAAACTTTTGAATGGTAGTGTATGTCATGATCAAATTATAGTTACAAATTTGCACAGACTCCAGGGCACACCACTGCCGGAAAAAAGGTGCCATCATTCACAATAATCCACAGTATGTTGACAGTGAATACGCATGTTCTGTAGCATTTTCTCAGGACCATTTCCTGAACAACCTCTGGGTTCCAGTGAATTAAAACTTTCCATACATCATCAGAGGAAGTGCTCCAGCCACCCCTGCTCCCTGATGTAACCAGCTTTGCCTCACCCTATTCCTGAGATGATCATTCACTGCTCGTTGCTTACAGAAGGATCTGCGGACACATTAATGCTCTTTGCGTATCACAAGAAAGAACAGAACAACAGTTGCTTCAGTGGAAGTTATCTTTTATCTGCTGAATTCACACACAAATAAAAAACACCACTCCTATCATGAAACTAAATATGGCTTAAATTGGTGCACAAACCCATTAAAAGTCACCCAATGACACCCTATCTCCACATCCCTTAAGATTACATTAGTTTCTGATATGTGCAGACATTTTACATTTGATTACCGTACATGGACATGAGATATGAATCTTTTTCACTGTCATCTCTAAATAATCACTTTGAGGATGACTTGCAGTGCAAAACTAGTGTAACTTGAGAGGAATCATCTCAGTTGTCTGTCCTTGTTGTCTCTGGGGACTCTTGGATTTGAAAGGCAACTCCTGTGGTGTGTTACGCTAACACAGTTTGGGAATAGGGGAGCTGCAATCAGTGGACAACTGTGTTTTGATCCCTTATAATGGTATGGCACAGCGGCTGCCTGCCCCCACTCTGATGCCACAGCGCCTTTCTGCAATACTGAACACCACAAGAGCCCAAAAGTGGTCAGGCACATGCTAGTTAGCCTCATGGCTGTGTTAGTATCCACAGGAAGGCTCTTAAGTGTTGACAGTGCTCATCTAGAACAGAAAGGTTGGTGTGGGAATTCAATAGCTGGCTTATTAAGGCCCAGCGGCTGCAAAAAGGCCTCTGCAAATAAAAGAACCATGAGTCTGAATGACCACCAGAGACACAACCGGCACTGGCCCTGTTCTCTCTGTAGCCTTGGGCTATTGCTCATTATGAAATTAAATGAAAAAAGGTGCAGCTCATAAATATCTAATATCCTTTACTGTATATACAGTACACACACACACACACACACAAAAATTGTTCAGTGCCCTCAGTTTTCAGCACAACTAGCAACATTTCCTCTTTGCCAGTATTAATTAGGCCATTTTTAGTAGACTTTTTAATTACTAAAAAGAGACATTTATCTGATGCTCTTTGGTTTTATTAGCCTAGCACACTTTAGGCCGGAAGCTTCACATTAACTACACAGATCCCCCCATTAATTTTCATGAGCCACTGCTTTTTAAATTGACTTAACTCCAGATGTTTTCCGGCAATATTGTGTGCAGGACACGCTCAGGACTCATGAATGAGGTTACGAGGTGTGCCTGCTCCCTCTTTACCCCTTTGCATCTCATCCAGATCCAAATCTGATTTAAAAAAATCACCTTTTCAGAATGACTCTGCTCATCATACAAGCAATCTGTACTGCTAAGAACCTCCTTTATTCCAGCAGAAGTGAACATGATGCGTAATACTTCTGTGGATCCACAACTGTGGACGGAGATAGTTATCTGCCTTCTAAGCTGTTTGTATTAAGGATGTGACTGACACTTGCATAAGCCCTGAAAGGCTCATAGAGAACTCTGGCATCCACCTCATTGCCAAGTCAAAGCATAGTAAAACTAACTGGCATAAATATTGACAATATTGATAGATCATGCTCTACATTGGCCTCACTAGATTAAGACTTGACAGCAAGAATTAAGAGGAAGAAAAAGGGAATGGGAGCATGGGGAGAAAGGATGGCAGAGAATATACTGAGACAGAGATTGAGCGAAAGAAGATGTGGAGGCGACAGCCAAGAGATTGTTTTAAGGACAAAGGGCTGTCATTTGTATGGTAATCCTGGACTCAGACGAATGCTCCTACTGAGGCTGTCTGTTGTGGAGCTGTGGAGACTCTGTTGTATTTCAATTCACTTTAACAAATTAGTCATTCAAGCAGAGCTGTAATGGGAGTCGTGTGTGTGTTTATAGCCTGTTATGACCGTGCTATCAGCTCTGGGAAGACTGGTAAACTGCTCTGCAATGCTAGAACACAGTAACTGTTGTGAATTATACCAGAAAATACATTTTTTTAACAATTCCCAAAACATGTAAAAGGAGTTCATTTCTCGACAAAATCCATTGACGATGGGAAAATAGAATAGGAGAGTGCAGGTGAGAAACTACTTTCTGTAAAAAAATTCAGGACTCATTATCAAGTTAATTTTTAGGCAACCAGACAGCTTCTTTGACTGGCAAAATCCTTACAAACCTGCAAAAGATCCGTATTTAATTGTTTAGTCATTTGGCATTTTCTCAAAACAGAGGCCTCTGACTCACTGCCAAAAAATATAAATGGTGCCGGAGTAATGAGAAAAGTGGCATGAAAATGTTCCTACTTCTCTGTCTTTGACATATTTCTGTAACAGAAGGACACATATTTACTCATCGATCAGTTACCAGGCACAATCTTGAATAACGTTGTATGAGTTTATTGGAAGTAAAAAAACTTATATTTGGCTGCTGTAATCAGACCAATAGCAGACTAATATTCAAGTCCAGTCTAGGAAAGAATTCTTCTTTTAGTTAGAACAGCGAAAACTGAGCCAATTTTAGTTTCTGTTGGTTCCAGTTTGTCAAAAATTAGCCAATGCTTAGCTGTGAAAAACAAAATCTAATCCGCTTGCAGTTTTGAATGTTTTAGCCAAATATAAACTTCAAAAAGTATTGACAGCAGTGGAAAAAGAAGCCACTCACCACAGGTGCCAGCAATTGTACAATCACGAAGATAGGCAATCCCTGTGTGTGAAATAAATTATTAAATCAGTACCCATCATTAAATATCTACACTGGAAATGTCTTCACTTAAGTGCTTTTCAGTGGTTACAGTAAAATGTATTCCACTGAGTAACAGGAGAGGTCTTGAAAGAGGAGGAAGCCTGGTATTGGAGGCACTTCAGTCAGAAATAAGACGTAGAGAAGAGGGCCAGAGGGAGGGAGGATGTTAAATTAGGCTGATGTGTGAACACACACAAATGCAACCAGGGGGATGCAAGCAGAGAGGAGAGGAGGACAGAGCAAAGGCCCACAGAATGTGACAGAAGAGAGATTATAGGGTATGTTTCTTCCAGAGCAGAGTGAAGCCATATGTGTCAAGGAGATAACTTATGCATACACATGTCGAGATTCTGATGTGCGAAAGTATGTTTGAGCTCGGATGTGGTCACAGCGTGCTCCTGAGCCCAGTGGGAATGTCTGATTCTTTGGGGATAATCGGAATGAGTAAAGCTACTCTTAGATTTATGGACAGTGGCAGACAAACGCTCTGTTATTCATCTGTAATTAAGCCCTCTGTCATAATCAATCACAGCTCGTGCGTTCCTTCTAATCAGTCTATTTCATAGCTGGTAATACTCCGTAGGCACTGAGATCAGCATCTTGACCCTCTGCCTGACCGCTCTTTCTTCTCTGAACATTCGTATATGAAAGCATTTGTGTATTCGGATGCTCAGACACACAGAGCTGTAAAGAGCGCCAAACAAACACACACATCATCACTACAAAGGAGCACATTTTCTACTTAATAGGTGCTCATTATTCATATATATATCTTCTGTTTAAAAAAGTAGAATGTGTGTGCTGCACGTTACAGCTCTGATAAATGAGAACACACAGCATTAATGAGAATCTCTATATCTCTCAGAGCCTTTACAGTGATTGATGTAAAGATATCCCAAGAACAATAACACACATCATGTGTTTACAAGGTATTGCAGCATATCTGTGGCAACAACATACACGCAGTATTTTCAAACTGTCTCAGCAGCCTCCAAGCCAACCAAATTATTCACAATCCTATTCCCACGATACATCTATTTAGATTTTTACAGTATTCATTTGGTCACATCATCCACTCCATTGTCATCAGCTGTTTTGCTTTCTCTTGACTCTTACTGAGGCTGATGTACCTGGACTATAAAAGGTCCTTTCGTGTCTCATGGACTTCCAAGAAAAAAAAAGCAGCAAAACCTCTGTAATCGGGTGACTGAGGTCACACTGCACTGGAACATTAGTCCTGGGGCAATAGCCAACAAATTACAGAAGACCAAAAGAACATGTCCAGGGTGAGAAGGCCTGTTTAGGGCTTGACTGCGTGGAGTAAAGCCCTCTCAGAGGTCAAGGATACAGAAACTGGACAATTATTGGTACTCTTTAATATTGTTCAGTATTCTTATAAGCATAATTGACAGTTTAGGCCCCTATAACATGCCATGAACAATTTAATAGAAGAGTCTCTGGAATAAATGCTGGCAGTCGTTGGACTTGGATTGGCTATCTCTCCCATGCTTCCAATTACAAGTTTCCCCAATTATCTGATTTGAAACACCCACTCAAGTCCAAATGCAAGTGTTTTGGGCCTCATTTCCACATAGCAACAAGAGACACCAGGCATGAAATGGAGGTTAAGGTTTTCCATGAGACAGTATAATGAAATAGCCAAATTAAGCAATGCCTTTCATATAGCACGTCAAATCTACAGCCCTGCAAACAGTTTAAGCAAAGGTTAATCGCCAGTTACTGAGAGCACCCACTTGCAATTTCTCGTCCAGGTGGCTGACGACTCACTACAAATCTATGGAACAACATAAATAGGAAATACTGTAAATATCCCCATCTTTGCTTATTCTTCTTTTCCATCCTGCTGGACTCGACCAAAGGAATTTTAATGTTTCAAGTGTGCATATTTGCACTGATGCGCCTCTTGCACGAAAAGAAAATCCGTGTAATAAATGTTCCTTGATATTTAGTTTCTTGTGAGTATTTTTATCTGCCTGTTTAATGACATATTTGTGTGTTAGCAACAGTCGCCTCTGCGCACACAGAGAAGCGAACCTGTTGCAGCATCCATTACAACAGAACTGCACAGCGGAGAGAAAAATGCTCCAACACACTCAAGCACCTGAATCATGACAATCAGAGAGAGAATGCAAAGGCAACGCAATGGGTACTTTAAAAAAAAAAATAAATAAATTTTACACCGGGTGATAAGACGCTCTCATGGCGCACTGATGCGCAAGGGATTCTGTGCGCCGTGCGTAAAACGCTACAAGTACCTGCGTTCTTACCTGTCGTCGGTCTGCCAGTCCCCGAGCAACAGGTCTCGGAACCGGTACCGAGGGGGCAGCGGCAGCACCTCCTTCTCCAGTTCGACCATGGTCCTCCTCCTCAAAAAACCCAGAGACAAATACCACCGCAAACCGCACCTCCACACCGAGGAGGTCGTCCCCTCCAAAACCAACTCCGCTCCTCTTCCTTCTGCTATTCACAACGTAAATTAATAACGAGCACACTGATACACCCCATGGCACCGTCTTCGACCTCCCTGCTGTGCCGGAAAAAGAACTTCTCTCTGGTTTTGCAGCCGTCACAATGAAGCTCTACTTTTCTTCACACCGAGGCAACAGGTCGAGGATGTTCAGCGGTCTGTGCGTATAGGGGAGGCTCCACTTTTACGGTGACAGCTGGAGGGCTGTTTGTCTCTTTTAACACCAGCATCCTCTCAGTCTGTACTCCACACGGACGCACTTACTGCAAATGGAGCGTTGGGGAACAGTGCGACCACTTTTCATAGAAGGAAAAACAAAACAATGAAAACAGACTAAAACAATACCATAACAATAAATAATAAGAGTTCTCCGTCACCATTTGCACTGCGTTATGAGCAGAATGTTCTATGCAGTCCTGAAGGACGATAAAACTGTCACACATACACACCTCCCCTGAAATGTGAGGAGACCTGCGCGGATGTCGCTTTTTATTATTTCTCCATGGTGAGCTTTAGTTGTTGTTTTCGATTTTATCTGGGTTTTATCTCAAACGTCACGGGGTAATATCTTTAACAGTGAGCTTAAGGAGGCACATTTGCCACGTTGGGCACTGCCTTGCTGAAACATATGAGAACACATCCAGTTTATTTAGTGCAACGTTTTGACGTCGTGCATATTCATTTTCAGACACTTAACACGACTCTGCACGGCTTGCAGCTGAGCTCTAAGTGCTGTTGCTCTCTCATTATGATTCCATATGCCAAATACAATCAGAAGAACCAATCGAAGCAGAGGAGACAGGAAAAAAAACACACACTATATAATTAAGTTCCTCTGAATCTGTGCCACTACAATTCAGAATTACAAAAGGCTGTATATGGAATCTGCAGCAGTCCTACCTATGAATATTACACTTAGTCCTTACTGAACTAATTAATAACCACGTGTAATGGAGGGTATAAGCACTTGTAAACTCCTTCCCTTGTGCAACAAGCCCACTGTTTCTAATGCATAAGTGCACTTGTGTGCTGTATATTAATTCCCCTGCCACAGCCTATGTCACATTAGTCTTGTAGAGCCTCTGGTAGGAACAGAGGGGGTAATGAAATTCAAATGTCCTGCTTAGGAGGACTGTTGACTCAAAGCCATAGACAACAGGTGTTATTCAAATTAACTTCCATTGATTAATATTAATTGGCCACAGCCGAGCTTTGATAAACCAGCACTTTTGTAAGCTCAAAACAAAACCTTTACTCAGAGGATCGAAAAGGATTATTGCCTTTTGAATTGATTTTTTAAAAAAAGCAAGAGATCTTAAGAATAATTGATACTATTAAGAAAGAGTTTGGATTGTACCAGTGCTTTGATTTCTCCTGGATATCTGCTCACGATCTTTCTCGATCTCTCCATGGCCTTTTCTCAAACTTGTCTGTCTCTCTACCCCTCATGTACATAACCGAACTGCTGCACTGTGTAAATGCATCTTGGTGGTTTAGTGTTTGCCATGGACACTGGTGCCACAGCAACATTTCACCCTCCAGTTTCTCCAGATACCTCTGTGCTAAACGTGCCATATATATGTTAGCGCCAATACAGCTTAAGGGTAGATAGAAGGAAAGAAAACTTAAATACTGTCAGCATGTGTCAGCTGTTGTGATCACAACCACAACTTCTTTTGACAAGCGAAATAGCAACAGCCTGTTTACTGTGGCTTGTACTTCTATAAAGCTTTTAATAAATTATTTAAGAAAACATTAAATCTCTGCAGTTATGTGACCGACTCTTGTTGGCTACACTTAGGTGCAGTACTGCTCAGACGCCTAATCTAATTAGATTTGTATGTTAATTTTACTTTAAGACTCACAAACTGCTTTAAACTCTTTTAGGAAACTTATACAACATCTAATTCAGTTTTACAGTTTTTCTTTGCTGTTGTTGTATCTATTTCGCCCTCTGGTGGTCATGAAAACGCAAACACACAATCTGTAATGAGCTGGATTCATTTACCTCTTTAAAACAGTCAGCTGACAACTACTAGTCAGAAAGGGCACGGTTTAAAACACCAGAATAGATAAAAATTGACAAATATTGTGCCTGTTCACAAAAAAAAATTATATATCTCTGTATTACAAGTAACCATGAAAACATTAAAGCGGTTGACAAGAAAAAAAAACATTTCAAGTGGGTGGGCCTAGCTGTGTAGCCATGGTAACAACAAAAAATGTCTGAGCATATCAGATATAGTTCATGTGTTTCCAACCTAATTTAAACCCCATTCAGTCTCACATTATCATAATGTGTACTCTGAGGACAATTTGCAGAGACTGGGAAAGCAACAGGCAATCAGGCTTTATCCCTACAGATCAAAAGCCATTCTCCTCATCTCCAACAGAACCAGAAATGCATAATATATGCACAAGTATAAACAAAGACACGGCACAAAATCATCCATAAAAAAGGTTATTTAAAAAGGTATAAAATCATACAGTCACTGACATTTATCTCCATTTAGAGAAAAACCGTTGCCTTCCAGGTTCTATTGAAGAGTGATGTTGACAGAAGCCAAAGCATCCACAGTCCAGCTGGGATACTGGTCACGGGAGGGAAACATTCGCTTCATGAACGATTGAATAAACTCAGGAAATCGGCCTTCCATAATGCTCTGTCTCACAGAGCGCATCAGGGTGAGCTGCAAGAAGAAATGTTTGATGAATTGAGGAAAAATAATGGAATTACTATTGATCTCCAGTAGGATCATCTTCTTCTGTTCACCTTCAGAGTATATAAGGTCAGCTACAGGCCAGCATGCCCTCAGCATGCTTTTTCTGACGCAGTCCTTCTGTCACAGCAGCATGTTACAGTAATTTATTAATGCTTTGCAGCAATCCATTTAGTACTTGATCAGACATTAAAGTTTAGATCAAAGTGATAGATGCCAATCATGGACATTGCTGAGCCACTGTGGCTTAAAAGGAAAAATGGGCAAAAACTTTGAGAAAAAATAATCACCAAATTAATAGGTTGCATAACAAGACAGTATCTGTTATGGTCTTCTAACATGATTATTATATTTTGGGACACATCTGTCACAAGATGGGACTTTTTGTTGTTTTGATAATGTCAGAGCACCATAGAAAGTTTGTGCTACTGAGGCACAGAGAGTACAGAGGCGCTGATATGATCATCCCACATGCATTTGGAAAGCTGAACATTTTCTGTCATATTTCTGTGAGAGCAATTAGACTTTCAAACACATCATGAAGCCAATTATGTTGATATCTGGCTAGAGTTGATATGTCCCAGAGTCAGGATGGCAGATATAGGAAACTAATGAACTAATGAATCGTATTTAATATATGCAGAAAGTGCCTTTTGGATAATTCAGCTCTTTTGAAGCACATTAAAGAAAGTACTATAGCATACTGGTAGTGTACTGTAGTAATTTATCAGTCAAGTTAAGTCAAGTCAAGCACATAAATGATTTTCTTAATACCGACCTGGTAGGAAATGTTGTGGATGGTGACATGATGCATGGCAGCAGTGTCACTCTTAAACAGAGCGTGCAGGTAAGCCCGACTATGTCTGAAATAGAAAAAGGGAATATTAATTAAACCAAAGTGGATCACTGTGAAAATGTTGTATTAACACATTTCAAGCATCTTCATTTCACACTCTGAGCCAAGTAAAATCAAAGTAGCAATATAAGGTAGTCTGTAAGCCTACTTGGACATTTTATTATGGAGATGTTCTCACCTGAAAATAAATAAATTATAATCATAGTCGAAATGAGGTCATCTTGGGTACTAAAAACCACTTTAAAGGTTTCATTTCTATCACGATGAAGACAAATCTGGTGCCTTAATGAAATGCTATCGACTTACCTTTTGCAGGTGGGACACTGACAGTCTGGGTCTATGGGCTGGAAGTCTTTGGCATATTGCTTCTGTTTCACCTGGAGAGATCCCCAAGGCACTAAAGCAGAGCCAAACCTCTAAAGGAGAAGAAAAAGGAAAGGAGAACATGGATTATAACTCCTAAATGACAATTTGAAAGTGATTTCTCAGTGCTGTGAGGTAAAGAGAGCTTACCGCAGTGCGGGTGGGGAAGACACAGTCAAACATATCACATCCAAGAGCGACACACACCACCAAATCCACGGCATACCTACAGCATGCAGGGACCACATAAATTGCTATGTCAGTTAACAGCCCTATAGCCGATAAACAGCACTATTCGCACGATGAATTTTAGTGCATACTAGCAAGCATACCCAACACCCATGAGGTAACGAGGTTTTTCTCGTGGCAGGTGGTCGGTGCTCAGCGTGACCATTCGCCAGAAGTCATCCTTCTCCTCTCCTCCGCTTAAGCCTCCAATGGCAAAACCAGGAACATCACGTTTGGTCATTTCTACAAGACAGAAAAAACAATATCTAAAGTCACTATTATGTTGCCTCTATAATCTCTCTCTATATTGTGTCTATATGATGTAAATGTGTATAGCATACAGTACTGTAGGGTCTCAACCTTAATATTTAAAAATGGAGGGAAATTTCTATTATATAACCTAAATATTTATAACCTTAATGTTTACATTGAAATAATATATACTATTGTAGTGCATTAACCTTAAGATTTGAAATTGTCAGATCAATTTAGAACTTTTATATCTCAACTAGAAAGCACTTTGGGTCAACCTCTGTGACTTGGAATGTTTAAATAATGGTTACTTAACTTGGCAAAAGTGCAAGTTTGACCCCATATTTTGTGTTTTTCAGTCAAAGTATTTACAACTAGATCTGGTGTTAAAGTGTGTGTGTGACCTTCGAGTGTCTTTGTTTAATGCTATATGCTGCCAGTAAATCTAACAGTAAATACAAGATGTTCTCATCACATCCCGACATTTTGACCAAGTTGCCTGCCACTGACTCGAGAAATATGACGTATAAGTGTGTTACTTAATGGGACTGCTTTCCAAATTAGTGAAATAACTGGATTTTGGAGTTTTAGGCCCTCTTCAAATACAACCCAATTATTCAGCATGCTTGTAAATACCAGTATTCAGAGACAGAATCACCAAAACTGGACAAAGGTTCACCACAAAGCAGGAGTTTTTACCATCTAGACAGGCCTTGCGCAGCTTTGAATTCAGTCCTCCTTGGATGATGGCAAAAAGGTTCTGCTTGTGTGGATTCTTATTGGCGGCTATGCAGCGGTCCAGCCATCGAACGGATCTGTGCATGGCCTCCTCCACCCGCGGTCCCGTCACAGTACTGCTGACCACGTCATCCAACTGCATCATGATGTCTGACCCTAGGGAGGAACACAGTGAAGCAGAGAGATGCTGTCTGTCAGCCACCGAGAAGAGGAGGTTACAATATTTGCTGTTTAACACTGATTCAACTATTTTGCTCTTTGCTGACCCAGGCTGTTCTGTATGCTGATGGACTTCTCAGGACTTAGTAGGATCTCTTTGCCATCATAGGGTGACTTGAACTTGACACCCTCCTCAGTGACCTCGGAGAGTTCAACAAGAGACACCATCTGAAACCCTCCACTGTCCTGTAAGCATTTAAAAAAGAAACACAAAGGTTTCAGATGCAGCTCATCAGCCATCTGTTGCATTTAACTGAATTATAAAAACCCCTGCTTTGAACTATTTCATCATCTATGTTTGATTCAAGAAAGCAAAGCTGCACTCACAGTTAAAAGATTTCTCTTCCAGTTCATGAACCCGTGCAAATCATTGGCTTTCTCGATCAAATCCGGTCCCTGTAGGCATCAGAGTTGAAACAGAAAAACACCTTTACAAAAAAAGTTTTCATGAATTCGTGCAGCCATTGCTAAAGTCTGATGAATTACAAAAGATAACGGAACAACTGTTATTGTAGCATTACCTACCGGCCTCATTCCAAGGTGATACGTGTTCCCAAGACAAATCTGACATCCCAGATCCTCCAGCTGATCCACAGTTATTCCCTTTAGGGTCCCTTGAGTACCGACAGGCATGAAAACCGGGGTGTTAACGGTGCAGTGTGGCAGAATGAGATCACAGACTCTCGCTTTGGTCACCGGGCATTCAGCAACAATCCGCAGAGTGAGAGGAGAAGCTACAGACAGAGCCTTCTTTACGGACATGTTATTTTCTGAAGTATTTGTAGCACCCCCACACTCTATGGTGGCAGCCATGTTTCAGTGACCATGTGATATGGAGGGCTTGCGAATGACAATCGAGTCAACCAATTAGAACCGAGCTATTTCTTTTGAGGAACACGCCTTTTAAATAGCCAATCAAATCAGGCCATAATGGAGCGACAGTAAATTTAACCAATAAACGGCCTGGCTTTGTAGACTAGAGGTGGGTCTACATTCACCGGGTTTGATCGGATGTCGTCTCCTCTGACCGGATGGTGTAAAGGAAGTTTTGTTTTGCGAGTTTTCCGTCCATTTCGACTGACTGAGTATTTAGTTAATGTTCTCAAAAGAACACGAAATGAAATTAGTGTGAAGTGCATCACCGGTGACCACTCAAGTATTCAAAGGGAGGGTGAAAGCTTGAGCTGTTTGAAACGGCGGAACGCAACACTTCAGAGTAACCCGAGAGCACCTTGCTGCTAAGCTAACGTTACTGAACTAGTTAGCGCGGCTAGCGCCAGCCTCTGGTCTGCGTTGTGGTGAAGGGGCTCTCCGAGCTAACGAAGCCATGGGGAACCGGGGCATGGAAGACCTGATTCCCCTGATCAACAAGCTTCAAGACGCTTTCAGTTCCATTGGCCAGAGTTGCAATTTAGACCTCCCTCAGATCGCTGTGGTCGGTGGACAGAGCGCCGGAAAAAGCTCGGTCTTAGAAAATTTTGTTGGCAGGTAAGTGATAATGGCCATTTGAGTTAGTAAAGTGTTGCATTTATCTCGTATAAACAGTTTTACATGCATTCTCAAACTGTGCGTTTGATTCTTTATTCATTATGAATTGGTATTCACCATAAAGATAAGCTAACGTTTGTTCCCTTGTTAGTACGTAACGTCAATATTATGTTACGCACTTGTCGTAAACCAGCTTTTATAGTGTAAAGTAGCTGCAGGTTCAACAAGTAGACTTAGATACGATCTTCACGTGACAATCCAATAGGACAGTCAAGGAGTTTATTATGAATGAGGAAAAGCAATATTTAAGAAGGTTTAAGTGAAGCTGTTTTACCCTATTGCCTGGAGTTTTTCATCTCATCATTGGCATTCACTGCACAGTATTTATGTCTTTAA
Source organism: Amphiprion ocellaris (assembly GCF_022539595.1). Lineage (NCBI taxonomy): Eukaryota > Metazoa > Chordata > Actinopteri > Pomacentridae > Amphiprion > Amphiprion ocellaris. The sequence continues at coordinate 21,570,033 of NC_072784.1, read as the reverse complement.
AACTGTCAGTAAATATATTTTGTCAATGAATATCTCTTTACAACCTCATGTTTTGGACGTGACAAATGAAGAGGTTTTACAAATTAAAGGTTTGTTTCTGTCAAATGCTCACTGTGGCACTTTATTTTTAATAAGTCATAGCACAGAAAATTTTCTGTTGAAGTCCATTTGTTTGGCTTTACTTCTGAATAAGAAGAGTTTCAATTGATTCTATTTATAATCCCAGGCCACACACAGACAGTCCTACAGGATTAGCATTCACCAGTAATTGCTACAGCTGTTTAATAGAATCTTATTGAATCACATAAGAGTTTGTTGTTTGATTAGCGTGTGTACTGTTGTAGATGTGGGACTGCAAATATGTAATTGGAAAGTCTGACAGGTTGAAGCAGTGTAGGCAGAAAGAGCCTCTCATTAGGGACTTGTAGTTTTGCAGCAGAAATTCTCTCTTGGGTATTTTGTGCAGTGCTTTGCTTACTCTCATCAAAATATTGACATTTTCTCGGCAAGCTCACATCTGTATCAGACACAACTTCCCTTGCCATCTTCCTCTTTTGTTTCTGTTTTTGGACAACGTTTAGAAATTGGGGAAATAGGCCCGACGTCTCCTCATTGTTTGAGGTGTGAGGTTTAAGCTATGTAGCTCCTCGACAGGCTGATCCTGTTATCCTTTCCCACATCAGCAGCGAATGAGATCACCCAGCAGATAAAGAAACAAAACAAGCTTGCTCTAAAGCAGCTTGTTTAGCAGGTTTCCACCCCATTGAGACACACACAGTGTCTAACCCAACCCATACAGCCGTCACAAATGCACTCAGGCCAGCCGGTGGAATAGAGGAAGCACATTGGCTATTAAGATGGCATGCACACACATCTTTGGTTATACACACACTGGCAAGAGCAAGTCTTAACAACGCTCAGGCAAGAACACGCTTGCAGATTAGACTACCACTCAGTGCACATGAATTCATTTCAGTGGGAGTTTGTGTGGTGAGACACATATATCAGCTGCAATTAACATGAGGCATTTCATGGTGACCTCGATTTCACTGCATATGCCAGCCTTCCTCTTTCTGCCTGTTGACTGTACTAACACACACACGTCCATTTACTGAGAAGTTACTCAAGCATTATTATTCACAGACTCTTGAGCACGATCATATTTTCATGAAATGTGTGAGTAGTGCACTTGGGAGTTTATGATATAAAGTACAGCAGCTACTCTGTATGTCTGTTGCTGATGTGCAGTGGATGTTGAGGGCCCAAAATGTAGAGCAGTCAAAGTCAAACTCCTGCCTATAAGTTCAAGTCCTACTTCAACCTGGAAGCACTTGGGAGGAGCTGCACATCACTATAGCAACAGGTGCACTCATGACTCATTGTTGATCCAAGGGCTTGTTTGAGCTCAGGAGTGGCCAATACCTAAACCTTTTACCGTGTTTTTCAATCAGCTGTTATGCAAAACTATGTCTGAGTGCTGTAGGATATTTCATTCGCAAATTGTCTGTGGTGACAACTGGCTTTAGCTATGAACACTGAACACTGAGCTGCTGTTGCGCTCAGTAATGTGTGCTGTATAATTTTCCCAGTGGCTGAAATCTTCTTCTTTGGTGAGGTGCATGTTATGTGTGTGAAAGGCTGTCTTCATCCCTGTGTCCCCAGGGATGAAAATAATCCCTCTTTTACTTTCTGCAAAAGCAGCAACAATAGAAACAGAGTCACATAATGCTGGGAAGTCACGTCTCTGACGATAGACTGATGATTCAGACACAGAGCATAAAATCTCCTCCTTCCCTGTCTCCCACTTGAGCTTCATGCATGACGTCATGATCTGATATTGGTACCAAGTGACCAAATTTGCTGCTTCACTAGGTTAAACCAGCCATCACATTACGCATGTCTGATGTTGCTCAGTTTCTGCTGTACATTTCTTGACTTTGGTGGAGAAAAGAAAAGTAGGAGTAGATCATATTTGCTGTATAGTTACTGTCTCTCAGATGTCACAGTCGTGGTTTTCATCCCAGGCAGGTGACGTGGTATGGAGATTGCTCACTGTTCTGTGTGACCCATCTTGTTGATGTGATTTGGACCTCTGTTTCCTACAAATTTGTTACAAGAGACCAGCACAGAAGTTAATTAAATCACTGTGACTCAACATCATCACATATTTGTGAATGTTTCAGTCTGTTGGTGGGGTTGTTTCCTTGTTTAGATATCCACCACAGCAACTTAATTTTGTTTATTAATTAAGGACCCCCGCTTTTCCTGACATCATAAATTTTGAATGAACACACTAGAATCTGCTGTATATGCGTTTATCCCAATCATTTGATACCTAATAAATCTTTCTAATGACAGATGCAGGTGTAACTAATAGCAATAATTTCTTTCCCCTTTCAGGCATATCACTGCCATGGTCCTTACATTGTGCTTATTGCTTCACTCCAGCATTTCTGCCAGACAGAAGTAAATTCAGTAGAACCGTTATCATATAATAACTAGCAACATAGAACATTATATTTTTCCTGAGTCATCAGATGCTGAAAATTACACAGCAAAGATCTCAAAGGTTAAGAAGAAAAGAACCAATTCATTAGCTGTAGAGGTAATAACTACTGAACTAAGAACTGCTGAATAATAAAAAAACTTAATTTACGATAACTTTTCATTTTTTTTCTTTTTTACTCAAGTGCCCATAGGCTATAGCATGTATTATTAGATCATACTTCACAGACACACCCTTGCCTCCACCTTTGCTTGTGCTATGTGCTTCATTGTCCCAGTTGGGAGTAAAGATATCATATCAAGCTCTGCAAGCTGGCCTGGGTGGAGGTTGTTATCAGATCAATGGCAAATAGACTACTGAGAAACCAGGAGTTTTCAAAGTCTAAGGCTACCCTTGATAAAGAATTCAAAGTATCAGCCTTACTCCAATTCCACGTTTACCACAATATGTCCATGTTTGCAAATAAAAATATTTGTTCAGTATACATGCTGCCTTTACGTTCTGAATTTGAACAGAAATGTCACCGGTCTGGATAGTTGTGTGTAGCACAGTAGACATCGCTTTGAGGACAAAGTACAGACAGCTGAGTGACAGTGATGGAGGGGATTTTCCGCTAAGTTGGATTTTGGTAGTGCTTGAAGAGGCTCTGCTGCCTTGCAAAACCTCTTGGTACCCACAGTAACAGACTGTGGTGCGGGAATGCGGGTAGCCATAATTATATGTTCTTTGCCACTACAGGCTCACGGAATAAATCTAAACAGACCACAAACATTTTTTGTGCACTGTGCCCTACCATGAAAGCCTACTATGACCTCAGAATTCACACACCAGTTTCCATGTTTGAAAGTGAAGTCTGCCAGCCTCTATGGACTGTAGGAAAAGGAGGATCGGCTGTGGGCTATGGCTGCTCAGAGTTGCTCTGCCTGTTTGTAAGAGGCAGAGGCTGTACAAGCAGGCAGGGGGAAGGGAGTTGGCTTTCTCGTTCTCTCCCTGCTCTACTCTCTCTCGATTTTGCTTTCTCTTGTGTTAGGAAGAGGGAGGCTCACAGACTGATGCTCGTTGCTTGGCCATACATAATGCATGAAATGATACACAATCTGCTCAGCCTCGTCTATCATTTACAGCGCATCAATAATGGAGTCCTGGCCTCTTACTTCTTTTCAATATGCCACTGCTGTTTATCCAATCCTGTCTATGAGGATTGACTGGTTCGATTCTGTCCTTGCTTTACATCCTCTCAAAAGAGCGATTTGATCTAACAACTTGTTTGTATTTATTTTCAACCACATATTATTTCCACTTTATTATGTTGCTGTGTATCCTTCACCAGTAGCCACTTGTTGAGCCAATTAAGTGGTGTTTGGGTACCGAAAAGCCAGTGAGTCCTCTAACATCAGTACATTAGCTTTTTTTTTGACGAAGTTATCCTTTTTGTGGTGTCTGAGCAGCATCTTAATATGTGTTCAGCCTATCCAACCCCACAGCTTAAAGTGGTTTTGTTCTTTATCTCTACCTCACTCCCTGTCTTGCTCACAAACCTCATCCAGGGCTTTCTATACTGTCGGCCATGTGGACAAATGCCTGTATGCTCCACATTATGTGCATGACACAGCACCAGTGCTGAACCACAGACCTGTGAATTTATGCTGACCTGTGGATTTTTGCAGTGGGGAACATCCAGAATGTTCACCACTGTTTGACCACAGGACTACAATATAGGAATAGCAAGCAGTATGTAGTATGGCAGCTACCCTCTTTTCTTTTGTCCTGTGGCTGACACATTGCTTCCAGTCTGAAGTCAGCAGGCAGGCTGAGCACCGTCACAGTACCCTCAGGCCTGTAGGTCTGGCAATAATGGTAAAAAGGAGAATGTGGGTTAGTGACATGCTCAGCTCTGCTAGAATTATTCTAGGGCTGGGGCTGGTGATTACCACCAGATGTAGTATATTTGCAGAGCAGCAGAGAGACATTCAGAATTGGTAGGGGAGTGCAGATGACTGGGTGGAGGAGCCTCATCTGAAGGCTGACTAAGCAACGTTGGCCGTGTTGGTAAAAATTCCTCAAGTACCGTGTCACTTTAAGAGGAACAAACAGGCCAACTGTGAGAAAGTTCTCATTATGTCTTGTATGCCTGAGTCTCAATAATGCAGTGTTGCACCCAAAGCATTTGCAGTTGCTGGTTTGCTGTCTTCAGATGCAGTCTGCACTGCATTGCATTTTGTAATTTGCATGATGAAAGCTTGTGGCTGAGATATGCACCTAGCAGGATGATGTTAAGTCTCAGACTTGAGGCTACTGTGGTCGGGGCGTAACCATGGGTGATAGTTCTTCTATTGACACAGCCTTGACTTGCACAAAGGCTAACATTTACCAGCTAAAACCATGGGCCTTGCCTCTGACTCTGATGACATGTTTTGTATTTGGTTTATTGATATTAAGGCAATATGTGTACATTAAGCTGTTTACATTTTTCAAATGCCCATTTCTGTCCGTGTTATAACACCTTAATTACATGAAAAAATTGTGCGTATGTTCTTTATCACCCTCCTTTCAGTTAACAAACATAAACCAACGTTTGATACTGTCCAAATATTTTTTTCATGGCGTGGACTCACAACATCATTTTACAAAATTACCGTAAATACAGTAGTCATGCTGTGCAGATGTTTAAAATGTATTAGATGAATGAAAGTTGTCTTCTTAACCTTGGTGCTCCACAGCGTCTTTCTGTAGCTGCAGACACAGACTGTTACTGTGCTGAGCAGCAGTTTGCACCTCTGTTCAGTATTGCAAAACAGAATTGAACTTTGGGGAACTCAGGCAGTGGGTTAAAAAAGATTTGCATCATATATCCTCTCTTGGATGTGGCAAAACTTCTCCAATCAGATGTTTCGAAACAATAGGTGAGGGGGAAATGTGTAACTTACACAAAATTGTGGGAGATCCTAATGAAGAAAGGAACAAAGGTATTAGTGTAAACCTTGCTGCACTCTTTCTTGATCCGAAAACACATAAAAGTAAGATGGGCAAAGCCTGTATGATGAGAAGAACTTTATCCCTGTAATCAAGTATGGAGATGGATCCACTGTGTTGTTGGGTTGTTGTTGCTGCATTAGATATGATGGTGTGTGGCATCTTTGGCTTTTTGAGGAGATATTTGCCGTCAGTATGTAAATTGAAGCATGGTAATCGTTGGATTTTCCAGCAAGACACTGATCCCATTTCAGGTATTGGCAGCACAAACAAAGAAGTTGAAGCATGGAGACCAAGGAATATTAGAAAGCTGGAAGCTTTTGCACATCAGGAATAGGCAAAAATATTGGTCATCAGTGTTAAATTGTTTCTTTTACAGCATGTTTTCAAGAATCCCTGAATTTTATTTACATCATTGGAATGTCTTGACGGTGTCATTGTGATTTCAGCTGTAGTTATTCTTTTTTTTGTATTTTGTTTTTCTGCTGTCAGACAACAAAACAAGGATGAAATAGTTATTTATTTGTGGTAAACTAACTGGTAACCAGCAGTCTTTCCATAATTACCACAGTGGTAAAATCCTTATTTTATAGTGGCAATGTAATCTGACCAAATAAGCATAAATCCAGGTTAACAGTAGCACCTACTCTATGCATTGGAGTAAACTAGCATTTTAAATTAATGATCACAAAGAGAGCTACACACTAAAGGTTGTCTTCTTAACCTAACTTTAGCACTTTGGCACTCAGCCCCTGAGCCACCGTGGGCTGGCTTGCCTCATTATTTTAGAAAAACTCAGCTTACCCTGGACTCACTGAAACCTGTATGTTTTAAGATTTATACTCTCTTGGAGGCCATTTGGAAAGGTTTGTTTTGGGAGGGGAATCACAGATTTAGTCTAGACAAATGACGAAAAAAATGCTTATCCCAGTTTAATGCGGATGAGGCCTAAATCTGTTTTCCTAAGTGTAATTGAATATATGCTCTGATTCAAAAAATGTACTCAGCACAGTAAGATCACCGCGGATGCTGTCCTACGAGTTGTCTCATTATTCATAGTCTGTCCAGTAGCTCTAGGATTTGGTTCCAGATGACATTATAATTACACATTGTTCAGTTCAGCACGGAGGGAGACTTCATAAATTTAAAGTAAACTGACATACATTGAAGATATAACATCTGTGAATTTTCTTTTTGGGTGGATTTTCCCAGTAATATCAAGAGTAGGTGTGCCTGAATTGATCTCTAAAGTGCTAATGATGAGAGAAAATGACTTTGTCACATTTGATTTGTTGTAAGACAAGTTGGAGGCGTGAAAATCTCCTGTGCCCATCAATTTAGCAGAGGCCATGCTGCGAGGAAATGGACAATGAGTGTAATGAATAACTGAACGTTCTGTCTGTCTCATTCTTTTTCTTTCTTTCTATTACTTTGTCTGTCTCTGCCCTGAGATGCCCCTATTTTATCTAACAGGTCCCCTTTGTTTTATTTTTTAGCCCCCTTTGTCCATTTTACTCCTCCATGTTTTGGTGTTTATTTTCTTTGTCTTGCCTCTCTCATTCAGGGACTTTCTTCCACGTGGATCAGGCATTGTTACCCGCAGACCTCTTATTTTGCAGCTGGTCAACAATAAAGCAGGTGAGTATGTGAATGATAATGTGAGTTCTATGCCTGGCCTCATCCCCATCTCCTTTCATTGCTGCCCTGCATATGGCCTCTCTGCCCCAGTGCCTCAAGCTAGGTACACTGTCTGCTGTTAGCTACTTTCATCTCTTTAATTCAATATTCTCATTTTCTCTCTCTTCCCTGCTTTTTCTTTCTCTTTGTCCTTTTCTCTCCCGCTACCCTGCCCCTGTGTGCGGCACTCTGTCTCTCTGTGTAGAATATGCCGAATTCCTGCACTGCAAAGGGAAGAAGTTTGTGGATTTTGATGAAGTGCGGTCGGAAATTGAGGCAGAGACCGACAGGATAACTGGCTCCAACAAAGGCATCTCTCCCATCCCAATTAACCTGAGAGTCTACTCCCCACACGGTAATAAACACAAGTCTATCTGAAAACACATTCATAAACACTGTCTGCTTTTTGGTTTACATTCAACCATCAGAGATATTTCCATACCAGTTACACTGTCATGTATTTATGTTTAATACTTTTAATTGTGCCAAACAATATTGTGTAACAGTATCTGTCTGATATACCAATAATGTGATAAGTCAGAAAAACCGGCTTTCACAAATTACTTATTTTATCCACAAATAATTCGTAATTTCATTTCAAGAGAATGCATGTCAAATATGTATTGATAACGCTGTTTATTGTTGCTTTTTAAATTACATGCATATATTATATTACTTGATTAATCAGTTTATTAATATAAAATGAATGAAGATTTTATCTATGTTGTCCTAACACGGCTTGAGGAATTTTTCTGCCTCGTGCGAAATTGTGTTGCAATTATCCACTTCTTGCTGTTTACAAAATTAGCTTTCCAGAGAGCCTTGTAAGATATTACACAACATTAAATTGTTGTAGTTTGCACCAGTTGGGTTTTGGGAACACATTAAACAGCTGAACGGCACTCCTCTGATGTTCTTATATTTTTTTACTCCATTGCTGGATGGCTGTCAAAGACATCTTCTTGTGGGAGTCGCTGCAGGGAATTCACATTTTCACGTTTATTTCTTTCAGTTAATGTAACACTTAAAAGTAAAACTAAAATATTAATTACATTTCCAACAGCAAAAGATGAATGCTTCCCCTCAATCACACACCCCCATTAATATGCGGAATGGATGTTGGTAATTATCTGATGTTTTTATTAAATTGGACCAAAATGAAGCTGACATCTAAAATACACATGGCTGGATCTAATCTTTAGCTTGATATGTAAAAGAACATATTAGCAATACTGTAAATAACGTGAGTTTTCTTTACAGTGTGATTGCAGTTTAATTATTAATGCTGTCAAAGAATTAAAGATGTATTTGTGTCACATCCATCGTTACATGTATTTCTGTTCATCGGCTTAATAAAGTTTATGATTTGTCATATTTGACACCAAAGATATGTCAGGGTTTATTTTGTTGAGTATATTTAAGTATATTTTTTACTCAAGAAACTGATTGTTTACTTTAGCAAAATTAGGTAAAATACATTTTTTTGAATTTTGATTTGTATGACTTTTGTTCATGCGACTCAGTGCTGAACCTGACCCTGATCGACCTTCCGGGAATGACTAAAGTCGCCGTAGGAGATCAGCCAGCAGACATCGAGCACCAGATTAGAGATATGCTGATGCAGTTCATCACTAAGGAGAGCTGTCTGATCCTGGCAGTCACCCCTGCCAATACTGATTTGGCCAACTCAGATGCTCTGAAGATCGCCAAGGAAGTGGACCCACAGGGTAAGCATGTAGCTTTCTAGTAGCTCAACTGTCAGGGTGCACGCCTACAAACACAGTGCAATAAAAATATATGAAACATTACATCTTCTGACACCCATTCCCTCGCATTTAATCTGCTGCTGCGGTTTTGGCAACATTTCTGTCTGCCAACACTTCATAGGTCTTTCTTTAACAATCCTCTGCCAGCAAAAGGTCAAAGACACTCATAGAAATATTCTGGACATCAGTTCTGTGCCTCTGTATTATTCTGGGAGACATGTAGGATGGTGATAGGTAATAAATCTTTTTAAATTTATGTAGTTACACTTCATAATTATATGCAGGTATGCGTACCATTGGCGTTATCACAAAATTGGACCTGATGGATGAAGGGACAGATGCAAAGGACATCCTTGAAAATAAACTGCTGCCACTGCGTAGAGGTGAGGATCATACAAATACTCAGAGAAAAACACACTTGCATGCCTTATTGTTAACCCTTGAATGACTACTTATTTCTCTGTGTTTAGGTTACATTGGTGTAGTGAATCGCAGTCAGAAAGACATTGATGGAAAGAAGGACATTCGTGCTGCTCTGGCTGCAGAGAGAAAGTTCTTCCTGTCTCACCCTGCTTACCGACACATAGCAGAGCGCATGGGCACGCCACATCTACAAAAGACACTTAACCAGGTCTGCTGTCAAATGAAATTCTTTGATTGTAAATTGTGAAATAATACCTTTGATTCTCAAAAGTAATAACACTACCTCTGTCTGTCTCTAGCAATTGACAAACCACATCAGGGATACCCTGCCTGGTCTGCGCAGTAAGCTGCAGAGTCAGCTCCTCTCTCTGGAGAAGGAGGTGGAGGAGTTCAAGAACTTCCGTCCAGATGACCCAACACGGAAGACCAAAGCCTTGTTGCAGTGAGTGCAAATTAGTATTCATGCTCAACAAAATGTACATTATATTTTCTTTTTTGTATCTAGAGGTTGTGATATTATCATTATTTATCTTGCACAACACAGTGTTGCTTTGAGCTGAAACATCTTACATATCCCTATTTCAGAATATATGGTAATTCTACCAAGATACGACTGTTACCTCAAACAGACATTGTTTACCACTGACGATAAGCATTAATGAACAGCAAGGTGATTATTCACTAAGCCACTTGTCTTTTTGTGCTCCATCAGGATGGTGCAGCAGTTTGGTGTGGACTTTGAGAAATGTATTGAAGGCTCTGGGGACCAGGTGGACACCAATGAGCTATCGGGTGGTGCCAAGATCAACCGCATCTTCCATGAACGCTTCCCCTTCGAACTAGTCAAGGTTAGCACTGATATTTACATCGATGCCCTCAGAGGGTAGTAGAAGTCTTCGCAGTGATTGAATTATTTTTAGATTTGTTGAAGTTGTTGTTTGCATTCCTGTTCCTCAGATTGTGTTTGACGAGAAGGAGCTAAGGCGGGAAATCAGCCATGCAATCAAGAATGTCCATGGTGTCAGGCAAGTGGAGCAGCGCCAAAAACACTTACTTGGCTTCCAAAGTAGTCACTCTCAGAGCTCAGTAGACAGCTGTGTTCTGTCTTCATACTGGATACTGCAGTTACCACATGCTTTGCTTTTCTCCCTTGATCAAAGCTTTTATTCTACTATAATTCAAGATTTTACCATCAGTTCTTTGCATCACAGGGTATTAGTACTCATTTGTATTGGTTTATTCAAGAAGAGCTGTGTTTTGTATGTGAAATAGGTCTTTTGTCTACGACTGTTATTTCAATTCCTTTGTCCCTACCCTGCAATACCACCCACACTTTTTTCCTATTTCTTTCACCTAAAGCTTTCAGTTATTATGAGGTTTTGTGTTACATATACTTTTGTCTGCTGCATTTGTGTTGTCGTGTATTCTTTAATGAAACTCTCCTGTCTGTCATATCTCATTTGTGGCTGTGTGCTTAATTACCTTTACACTTGGCAATCTTTCACGCTTCATTTTTCCGTCTCCTGTCTTGGTTGTCAACGTTTTAATTTTCTTTTTCTTTCTATTGTCAAATTTCCTCACAGTTGCCAGTTTTGTCTTTTTGTCTCATCATCTGTCTATCCATGTGGGATTTTTATTTATTTATTTATTTATTTTTTGCATAACTGTGTGTTAATTGTCCCATCTGTCTGCCACTGTGCCTGTCTCTCTGTGCATCCTCAGAACGGGGCTGTTCACTCCAGACCTGGCGTTTGAGGCCATCGTGAAAAAGCAGATCGTTAAGCTGAAAACGCCCTGTCTCAAATGTATTGATCTGGTCATTCAGGAGCTCATCAACACAGTCAGGCAGTGCACCAACAAGGTACTGCAGGCGTCCAGCATCTCCCGACCCAGCCGAGACATAGGGCAGGGGCAGCCATGGTTGTGGCAGAGCGTATGCTGACACAGAACATTAGCCAAATATCTTAGGATAACATCTGGAAAAGTCTCTGCTGACTAAAATACAGAAATTCTGTGCAGTTTGCCCTTGGCCCAACCCAGCCCCGTGAGCTCTGTGTGCAGGCAGCGCTGTCGTGTTGTGGAGTGTTGTGATGGGTGACGTGTTGTGAATATGAGATGTATTTAGGGCTGAGCATCTCTGGTCTCTACTGGAAAAGCTGCAGGTCTCACAACTCATTTCATATAGACAGCAAAACATGGGGTGGTCTGTAAGCTGTAACTTGGTCTCAGTTAATGTCTGTCTCTAGCATATTGACCTATTTTAAGAGGAATTGGCTTGTCAAGGAAGAGAATGTGCAGAACTTGCGGCTTGTCCTTCTCGACTGCTTGATTTGTCTTACAGCAACTACAAATTACTAACTGAACAAGGACTTCTTCTCTTTTTATTTCTTCTATTTTTTTCCTTCCTGTCTGTCCAATTTTTCTCTTGAACTTCTGCCTATCCCTGTCTGTCTTCCCACCCCAAACAAAATGCAATCTGACCCCATGACCTCTCAGAACGGGGCTCTTCACCCCTGACCTGGCCTTCGAAGCGATTGTCAAAAAGCAGATCCTCAAACTCAAAGAGCCCAGCCTCAAATGCGTGGACCTTGTGGTGTCTGAGCTCACCGCACTCGTCATGAAGTGTGCCGTTAAGGTAACCAGGGATACACGTGCTGGGATGATGGCATGGAAAGAGAAGGGCTTCCTTTTCTCCATAGATGTGTACCTCTGTCATTTAAGTACAGCGTTTACCTCAGTGGAATCATCCCCACACCACCCTTTTCACCACAATAATCTGTACCCACTGCTTCAAATGTGTGTACCGTCCCATACCTGTTCCCTTCATACTCGTCCAAGTTGCCATGCCATTTAGATTCAGCGCTAACTTAAAAATCACCTCTGAAATTTTAAGCACAACTTAGAATCAACTTAAGCACAACTTAAAATTTCAGGAAACCACCTCCCACACGCTGCTTGACCTCAGCATCAGCTCATTAAAGTGTTTATTTTCTTACCACCTCCACATTGGTTCGTCTCTCTTTCGCTGCCCAAGAGCCAACCAGGTCAGTCTGAGCAGAGCTGAGCCCAGCAGGGCACCTTCGCTGACCCACAAGGCAGACTGACATTCTGCTATCTGCTTAACTGGATGGAAAGGGAGTGATGTGTGGAGGGGGAGGATGAGATGATACCGATTGCCCACATGCACTGTGGGTGCAGCGATGAAGTGTTTCCATAGCAACGGTGCTCCACTACCATCTTGTGGTCAAAGGAAGGCACTGCAAATCGAGAATTGACACAACATGCACTACATAAACCAAACACCCTTCCTTCCAGTCTTTCAGGTTTCCCTTGCTTCACCTTAAGTCTGTCCTTTCTCATCCTGTCTTCACTAATATTAACAATTAACAAAATTCTACTATCAGCTAGAGGTGACAGTTTTTAATGTATTAGCATGTCTTCAAATGTTTACATTTCTGTGCCTAGTAAATACATCAATTTATCTTTTGATAACAAAAAACTACATGAGTTAGACAGCAGCCAAAGTCCAGCATTGCAAAACGCATTCTTTCATGGAGTCGTCCCTGGCTGATAGTAAATGTCTCACCACATTGTAGGACAATCACCGCATATTTAAAGTCTGTTTGTGTGTGTGCTGGATTGTCATTGCCTAGATATGTGTGACACTGAAATGTCACTTGACTATCTCTTTCCCTTTTCTTTGTTTCCTACTTATTTTCACTTCTCACTCCTGTTTCTCTCTGATACTTATTGGTAAGTGTTATTAAGCTCAAGCTCACATGTAAGTGTGCATGTGTCTCTGTTCAATGCTGCAGTTATGTGTTGTGTTGCCTTTCAGCTCAATTCCTACCCCAGACTGCGAGAGGAGACTGAGAGGATTGTCACCACCTACGTCAGGGAAAGAGAAGGGAAGACCAAGGACCAGGTGAGTTGCTCTAAAACTTGAATATGTAGACCAGTACCTTTATAGCATGCACAGTGAGGCCAGGCTTCAATGACTGCCCTTCAGATGTAGAAAAAATACAGTTAAAGCTACCATCTGCAATTAATATTGCGTTGAGATGCTGGTAGGGCAAAAAAACTTGCTGATTGTTATCATATAAAGAGGGTCAGGGGAATGTAACAAAATGTAAAGTGAAGTTTGTAACTGACATCCAGGCACTTTTCCTTGAAGTGTGAGTGAATTTTTCTCTTTAGCAGAGCTGCAGTTGGGCACATTGATCACAAATCAAGCATCAATTGCACATTACTTGCTAATAGATTGTCCTATACATCTTCCAGTTTTCTTTTTTAAACACGTTGTCATAAAGGCCTGAAATTAAATAAGGCTTTAAATGTATTTTAAAAAGTCCTTGAAAGAATTTTTCTTTATCGATTATTAGGGATAATCTCAGCAGATTTGTAAGCAGTAGTCAAAGCAAACCAGTAGTTAAATCAAATGAGGTTATTTGGGTGAGATTCGTATCTGCATTCTGTACAGAAAGATATGCTGTTTCCAACCACAAATGCATATTTTCCAATGTCCTGTTACTTGTTGTCATTATCATTTATATCACAGCTCATCAGCATCCTGCATCATGATGGAAAAGTAGTTATTTAATCTATTTAGTGTGTTTTAGGTTTAATTACGTATGTTGGGATTACTTCAAATGACAGTACTGTTCTGACATCAATGCAGAAAAATCCTGTGAAAGATATATGATAGAGCAGCAGTTTACAGCTTTAAATGTAGAGATCACACAGTTACTACAGGACATGACAAGAAAAGGAACTGAAACATTTATGACCTCCGTCTTGTGCGGTTTAGGGCAGTACTATTTGCTCATTCTAGCAAGTAAAGACAACACCACTGTAGTTCTCCAAATAGGGTTAAGTGTTGTTTTCACAAATTTAACAGCATTAACTCAATAAAAGCACAGGCTAATAGGAGTTTTAGGCTTGGTAGCAGCTCTCGTGGCCAGGAAGCAAGCCAAGTTTAACTGTAGGGCTTGTAAACTGAAACAGCTACACCACAATACTGCAGTCTGCAGCATTGATATTATCAGTCTGACGTGTTGTATGAGCACAGTTATGTTTGAATTTAGCTTTAGTGGTTAGGGTTACCTTTTCTTCACTTCATAAGCATTTCATATCAGAACTGAGACTTTGCACTTTCTACTTTGTGCCCTCTGTAAGGAGTGTTTAATTGAGATCTCTCTTCTTCCTAATCATAATTTTCTGCCTGTAAGGTTCTGCTGCTGATTGACATTGAGCTGTCCTACATCAACACCAACCATGAGGACTTCATTGGCTTTGCTAAGTACGTACCTCTCCTCCCCCCCGCGTTTTCCCATCTAATTTACAGCTTGTTGCTGGTGACTCAAGCCCCAGCACAAGCACTGTGACCTTCATTAAGTTTGTGTTGCCTTTTGTCTGCGCTTGTGCTTCCGTAGATTTATTACGGGAAAGTACTGTAATCCTGTAACTCTCAGCCTTCAATTCACCTGCAACCCCGCTGTCATTTGTGAAACTTCACCATCGCTTCACTGATACAGAATCAAAATGTTGCTTATAATCACCCACATGGTGTAAATTGCGATCAGTGTGATGTAGCATGCCAATTAGTGATCTGGCCGCATAAGAGCATGTGTCTCCTCGTCGTGGAAGTGGATGCAGCAGTGATCAAAGCCACATCAGTTGCCCATTTGCATGTAAGAATACCACTCCAACTCTAAACAAAGTCAGTCAAGGTTGCTTGATTGCTTGACAAATACATTCTCTCGTTTGCTGCAGGCTGTTGCTATGAAGAATGCTTATTGTAGCAACAGACAGAGCGGTGGTAGTGTTTCACTCCACTCACTTGTAGCTGCATTTCTGCACTGCAAGCTCATTTGCACACAGCACAGCATTCAGTTTTTTTTGTTACTGTGGTATATCTCTAAGCAGATTAGAGTTTGCGGTTGAGCTCATGTGCTCCCTAGTGTAGCAGTTATGGTAGCATGTACAGTGTCGAGTGGAGCTCCCCTTCCCTGTGTGGGTTGTGTCATTGACCAAGTAACAAAGCAAGCCCCTGTGTGAGGTGTGCGAGGGATTATGCATTGCCTCTGCATGGCAAGTGGATTGATGTAAAGTGTCAGAGGCCAGTAAGGGGTGTTTAACGGTTGTCATGACATCACTTTCAGTCTTGACTACAGAAGGCTGGATGATGGTAGCCCCCCAGGGTACGGCAACAACAGGTGGGCAAACAGAAAGGATTGAGGGTTTTGTGTATAAGGTGTGTGAGACCGTTTGAACCTCCATGTTGTCCAAATTCCTCTAGAAGCCACTTCATGTATGTTTGTAGTAGTAAAATACTTAAAAACCTTGAATTTACACTTGCCCAAAACCAGACAGGTGATTTAAACAACTGACTAAAAGCTACAAACATACAAGTCTAATATTGATAAAACAGAAAAAATGTGAATATTTAGGGGTAATATATTGTAAACATGGGGTCTTTGATGACATGAGTATTTATTATCTCTTCATGTTTGTGCAATGACAGTGCTCAGCAGAGGAACACAGCTGCAAACAAGAAGAGGGCCATACCCAACCAGGTATGTTTTATCACTCAGCTCTTGCCTTTTCACCAATCCCAGATTTAATCTTCCATGACTGAAGCCTTACATTATCAGCCTATTAATCAATCTTGTGAACACACTTGACATACCTGAGCAATAATTTAGACCCCAGCCATTAATCTGTGTCCACCTACCTAACTGTTAATGATACTCGGCAGTAAATCATTTTAACTACTGATTGTACCCAGTCCCAGTCTTTTCTAATCCCCACATTGAACTGGCTGGTCTTTGTCTACAGTGTTGTTAAGCTGACACATCTCCGTTTCTGTTTTATTCAGACAGATATTTAGCCAAGTTTGTTGAATTCCAGCGTGTGTATTTAAGATGCATATACAGGATACTGCTAATCAGTTTTTGATGCTGACAGTGTCGGTAAAGGGAGAGCTGCCTTAGTGAACCTTAAGAAAACCCCTCGTCCCTGCTTTTTTAAAAAACAAGCTTTTGTCTCCGTGACTATTATTAATTGCTGTTTGCATGTAACTCAGGCATGTTGTTTTGAAGCAAACCAACAATTAATTGCGGAATTATGTTGATTGTTTTGCCTTCTCATTAACTCACAAGCTTCTTTTGTATTAAAATTCAGAATGTGCATGGATCTTACACCTATCAACTGAGCAACAAATATGACATAACCAAATTGTGGTATACTTGAAGTAATTCTAATTGCATGTAACTCTCTTGCTCTGTCTCTCTCTCTCTCTCTTTCTCTCTCTCCTCTCATCATCTATCCTTCTCTGGTTGCCTCATGGATTTCCTACTTCCTCCTGTGTTTGCTCCCCTTCAAACCTATCATTCTTACCATTTTACTATCTTCAACCGTTTTTAAACTTTCATTTTCTACTCTGCCTGCCTACTTCTTCACTCCTCTTCTTTCCTGTGAACCCTCAACTTTTTTCTTCTCCTTTTCCTCCTACATCTCATCCGTCCCTCATCTTTGGTTCCTTGCTTTCTCATTTATTTTGGCTTTGATTTTATACTACCCCTCCTTTACTTCAATCCCCTCCCCTTCCTATTACTGCAGGGTGAGATTCTGGTAAGTACCCAACAGATTTAAACCACACCCTGCCAGGGGCAGCAGGGGTAGGCCATGCAGAAGAACTGAGGCCGTCACACAAAGGTCAGCCAATGTGGTTAGGATGTGAAATACAGTCTGCTGCAAGACAACAGGTTAAATAGCTACCTCCTGTAAATACAGGAATTGATATTTTCACTGAAATTAATTGTTTTACCCCACTGCAGCTTCGCGGACTAGGAGAGGTCCATGAAGAAAAGGTAGAGTCTCCAGATTGACTAAAGTAATATTAATTATAATTCCAGCATCAGCATGCAGTTACCAGTAATTTGGTCTGCCCAAAACTCGTAATTTCTAATTTTTATAAGACAGTAATTGTCATTAATTCTATACTTTGGGCACTACTAACATTTTCTACACTCAATGTTTTAAAGAGCAGATGAATTGTTTTGCCGCCAGAAAAGATTGTGGCCCTTTTGCAATGCCGTGTTCTCTCTATTAAGGATCAGAGAACCAGAAAATCTTCCACTGGTGATCGTGGAGGCGTCAGTTCTCCTGTCGTTGGGTTTATACCTCTGCTGCCGTCTCATGCATGGTGACTCAAAAGTTTGCCTTGTGAGACGTCACTGGGACAAAACGGGGAGGGAGTGGGAAGCGATTAAATCAGCAACACACAACACGGTTGATTCTTTGGAATTTCTGTACATTGATTGTTAGAGGAAATTAGTGTTTAAATCATGTGCCACTAAGAATACCAACTTTCTGATTTTTATTTCTCCATTCCAAATTGATCAAAATGATCTTTTACTAAACATGGTGACTGGTCATGACTTTTGGTTGCCTTTCAATGATTTAATCAAAATTTCTTGTTAACATGTCTTTGTCTACTATCCATCAAAACGTGTTTAAATTAGTATGTTGTACTCTAATCTCATTAATTTCTTTTTGACTCTTAAATCCTTAACCTTGGATGTAATCTGGCATCTTTAATTAACAATTGCACCATAGACATTTAGAGGAATGGGTTGAACATTTTTGACACTTGTCTGTGACTAGCAAATAGTGTAGAAACAAAAGTATCTCACCTGTTACAGCCTAATATCTCATAATCAAGTTGGCGTTAAGAATAAGGAAGTACTCTTTCCAACTGACATTAATACAGGAGATTCAGAGCATTTTTTTGTTACTGAAAAGTTAAAGTTATTTCCTCGCCAAGGCAAACTAACTGTTTAGCTCCTATGTTCTTGTCTCCTCTCCCATATTTATGTTGGCACTTTTAAACGAATGAACCTTTTTTTTCCACCATCGCTCACTCCAGTCCTCTTCTGGATGGAGATGGAGTGCAGGAGAGAAGTCTAAAGCAGGCTTTGAAATTGACATTTCCACTCAGCTTTGCTTAGTACAAGAGCACACTTCACAGATATTTTCCCATATTGTATTTGAAAAGCATGGGAGTCTCTTTAGAAAATGGAAAGATGGCAGTTATGAGAACTCCTCTGAAACACATGGCTTATTTTCCTCAAAGTGATTTACTCAACTCAACCCCTTGGTCCAACGTATTTTCTCCCTCACCATCTCTCCACTTAAGATTTTCACTTTGCTGTTCAGATTTTTGTCCCTCCGTGAACTGGACTAACTCCGTCAATCTACTCGCCTCTGCATTTAATCTCCCTCGTTGCATTTCTTTTCTCCTCCTTTATCTCTTTCTGTTGGAAGTGAGTATTTACCCTCTTGTATATTGGAATCCAATTAACCCATTTAACCTTTCTATTTGTAGCTGTCAGTACATAGGTTAGCTTTTACTGACCTGCTGACATTAACATACCACCGTCGACCCTTGGCCTTTGACTGTGTGTCGGGGCAGGCATGCTCTGTACACCGTCTATTCGTGTTTGTTGGTTTACTGATTTCTTTTCTGTTGAGTGAAAGAGAACAAGGTCTACAACCTTCTCCAGTGTTTTTAACAAGACCTTCTTCTGCTTTTGTATACATTTGACCATATTACATGTAGTAGTTTAGTAACTCCATGCTTGCCTAGTTTCACGTTTAATCTGTGCTTCTTTATTGTAGTGAATACTTAAGTAACATTAGTCTCACAAACACAAAATGTTCAGTATTTAGGAAAAAAATCACAACCACACTTACTTTGACTTAACAGGTAAGTCAGCAAAATTTTATTAGTGTTAGTCGCATCCTAGAAATAAGAGCAAAACACTTAATGGAGCCCAAATTTCACCATGCATGAGCCTGATTTATGAAGCTGTTTTCCTCCATCCTCCTGGTACCCTTCTTTCCCTACCACCCTCCTCTCTCCCACATCTTCTCCTCACTGTAGGTGATCAGAAAAGGCTGGCTAACCATCAACATCAGCATCATGAAAGGAGGCTCCAAGGAATACTGGTTTGTCCTGACCGCTGAGTCCCTGTCCTGGTACAAAGATGAGGAGGTGAGAAGAATTTCTGCTCCAGTGCTGTATTTCACCGGATACAAAGGGATATAGCTGGCTAAGACGTCATACCACAGCACAACTGGAACACATAAAGATGAAGATGCTGTATTTGGCACTGTAGATATAAACTCCTTCAAGTGGAGGTTTTTTGTCATTACCCACGGTGGGGTGGCAGGAGGTGTGTCCCAGTCTAGCCTAACCAATGTGCAGACTACTGTTCAGCTGTATCTGGATGAACAGGTAGTCTGAACACTGGGTAGGCGAGGTGGGAGGGTGAGAAGAACTCTGATGGGAGGAAGGACCCAGAGGTTGTTGCAGCTGCAGGTTGCTACCTTAGGACTGTAGGACAGAGGACACATAGAGCAAACATTATCTCAGTGTAACAATCGCAAATATGAAAAATGCCACATATATGGAAACGGGTTATATATCACACCAATATTGCTGTTTTTAAGCAAATAGTATTTATAATAGGGCATTAGTTGAAAATGGTAACTATTATACCATTACTTTAAACATATTCAGGTAAATTACTCTTGGCAGTGTTCCTTAACTAGATCAGTATGTGTAAATACATGCGTGTGTATGTACTCTGCTCTGTTGTTTATTTATATTACAAATCTGTACTGACACTCTTTGTATTCAAGTATTTCGATAGTAACTGGACTTAACGGGACGTGTTGGTGCAATGATAAAGATGCAAAAAGAAATCATCAATGTGGATCATTTCATTTTAGACTAAACACAGACTGATTTAAAGAGACTGATTTAACTAAACTGAACATTTGTCTCCAATGATATGAGTGCATACAATCCATAGATATCAATGCAGTTGCCTTACTCACCACTTAAACTTCTTCAGGCCACAGTTGTATCTACTCTTCCGGCAAAAAAAACCCGACCTCTAAAAGATACCGCTACTAAAATGAACTCCAGACAAGTGGCCTTCATTTGCCCAAACACCCAGTGAAGTGATGCGTATTTTCGTGGTCGCCTTTTACGAAAAAAGCAGCGAGAGAAAGAGAGTGGTAGGATGGCGGAGGCAAACTGACGTGGCAGGCGGGCTGAAATGTTCCAGCCGGGATCTGACTTTGGAATTTGCAGGAAATCGTACTGGGTTACGGAGGCCAGAGGGGAGGGGGTGATTGTGTGTACAAGTGTGCATGTGTGGAGGCGCTTGTCCATATGAATCCTCCTGAGTGTTTAGTATGTTGGTCATATCTGTGCAAGTGTGTCTTAATGTGCGCACACAAAGTTCATGTATTATGTTTGTTCAGCTCATCCAGGCTCATGTGTGTTTGTGTTTGCACGTGCAGTTAAAGTTTTAGCTCTTTGTGTTTGTGTGTGTTTGTGTGTGTGTGTGTGTGTGTGTGTGTGTGTGTGTGTGTGTGTGTGTGTGTGTGTGTGTGTGTGTGTGTGTGTGTGTGTGTGTGTGTGTGTGTGTGTGTGTGTGTGTGTGTGTGTGTGTGTGTGTGTGTGTGTGTGTGTGTGTGTGTGTGTGTGTGTGTGTGTGTGTGTGTATGCATGCATGCATGGTGAGGGTGGGGGATTCTGTGAAACTGTGAGTGATGTAACTGTTGGGCCTGCGCCGCTCTCTGTGTTACTGCAGACGTAAATGCTTCCAGATGTCTCTGCTCAACAGTGAAAGCTGGCACCCCATCCCCCTAGAACTCCCTAACGCTCCTCCTTTTCTTCCTCTCCTCCTTCTCGCCCTCATCATGCATTTCTCCGTCTCACCAGCTTGGTGGTCGTCCACAGAGAGGAAATGCATTCCACTATGTCTGCTCACTGGTGACGAAATGTTATAGCTACAGTCCTCAGTTTTCACCCACATTACCACCGTGCAGTTACAATAAAAACTATTCAACCGTTCTTAGCATGTAAGGGTTTACATCTTATAGGCTTCCTGATCAACTAGAACATTTGTATGGGTTGTGTGTCATAATCAAACTGAAAATAAAAATATTTGTCTGTCTCAAATTGTAATAACACTAAATTGAAACTCTTTCGTGGAATTTCTAGGAAGAAACTTTTAGCATGGGAGCCGAAGAATATTGTGAGGTGGAATCTTTTCCAAAGGCTAAACAGGCTACAATCGTAAAGGAGAAGTCAGAAGCTGGTGGGAAACTAGTGGAAACATTTATTGAAGCTTATAAAGGACAAAGGATGCTCTCTACAAAATGCTGACTTTTTTTTTTTTTTTTTTAAGCATTGAATGAGTTCATTTATAGACCTCTTATGAGGAGAATATTTTATTCACCTGCAGTACTGTTAGTAAGCAACAAAAAGCTCTTAAAAATTACTCAAATGTGTATTATTACATTTTCTTTGTATGTTTGCAAAGGCTTTAGTTGACATGTTTTCTTGAAATGTTATTCACATAATGACAGGGTCTTGCAACGTCTGTTGACTGCATCTGTATATACAGTCCTCACTCTGCGCATATAGAATTTTTCTCTGTTGTATGTTCCAGGTTTCAGGGTTGTCTGTTTTGTTTGTTCTTTTGTTGTGTGTGTGCCTGCTGTAAAAACACATTGCTTCTGTCCATCTCATGCTAGGAAAAAGAGAAGAAGTATATGCTGCCTTTGGATAACCTGAAGCTCAGAGATGTTGAGAAAGGCTTTATGTCAACAAAGCATATCTTTGCGATCTTCAACACTGAACAGAGGTCAGGGTTATGCTGTAAAGCAGACATGTTTGTTGATTGCTGTGAATGTACAAATTTCTTATCTTGATGATTTTTGTACAGAAATGTGTACAAGGATCTTCGCCAAATAGAACTGGCCTGTGATTCTCAAGAGGATGTGGATAGCTGGAAAGCATCATTCCTCAGGGCAGGAGTTTATCCGGAGAAGGACCAGGTCTGTGGCATTTGTATTAGTCTAAAACTCATCAATTAGTCAACACGATTAGTCATTAATGCAGTACCATTATAATCATCATTTAATCAAGTTGTCTCATCAAGACCTAGATCTCTTTTCAGAGAGAGACCTGAACAACAGTTATAATTAGACGAGCCCACAATAGGCGACTAGACACAGCACAACTAAGGACAGATAACCACAAGAATTAGCAAAAGCCGTTGCAAGAGTCATACCAACAATTAAACAAAAAAACCAGACAGGCACAATATAAAGGAATAACATCAGATAATGAAGCTTGAAAGCATTCTCTGAGGGATATGAAAAAAATCCAGCTTGAAGGCAGTTTGCAGTCCATTCTGTTTACAACGTGCATAGAACCTGAAGCCAGTTATGCCAAGTGTAGTGTACAGAATATCTAATTAGATATTAGACACTCAAACTCATGCACCTTTGCTATTCTCTTTTCAGACAATTGTAATAATCGGTACCTGTACAGAGAGCAGCTGTGAAGATGTACAATGTATTTATGCTTCATCTTTGCTATTGTGTTTATCTGTTGTTGCTGCTGCTGTTGTCAAGGTGGAGAATGAGGAGGCTGCACCTGCAGACACATTCTCTATGGATCCTCAGTTGGAGCGGCAGGTGGAAACCATCCGCAACTTGGTGGATTCTTACATCGGCATCATCAACAAATCCATCAGAGACCTCATGCCCAAGACCATCATGCATCTCATGATCAACAGTGTGAGTTCAACAGTCCTCAGCAGCAGACAGAAGTCATTAAGGGCTCAGTTATGGTCTCAGAAGTAATTTAGGCAAATAATAGGTGGAAATAGAAGATATGTGCGCCAACCACAAGTCCCTCAATTATATTAAGTGGGGGAAACGTGTTGTTTCAAAATGGATATAATTGCACACTGTCGCCAGAGGGGCATTGATAATGTTGCATTGGTCTGCCACACATAGTTGAGTAACAAATGGAAGTAGAGAGCTAGAAAATGAAGCAGAAGGCCTAGCTCCTCTGTCACCGCCGCACAGCTGCCCAATCAAAGCATGAAGTAGGTATAAATGTCAGATTATCAATTTTGGGAAGTTACAGAAAATATTTGACACAGCATCCTCTATATCGTGTCAGAAAGATGTAGCGTTTCCAACACTGTCCAGCCATCTGAAATGCTTTACAGGCAGTTTATTTCACTTATAGAGAATTTACAGGAAAGAAGACACTTGATCTATGACAGTCACTTTGTATATGCTGAGTCCCAGCAATGTTAGTGTGTTAAAATGTGTCTTCTCACTTAAGATTATGTGCTACATTAAAATAATGAAGGAACTGTATCTCTACCTTAAATGTGCAAGTAAGAATATCAAATTTTGCAATGCCCTGTATGTCCTAAATTGTGTATATTGCGTTTCTGCACGGTGTCCATCCTGCACACCCAATAAGGTACATTCTTGTAGAATCTAAATGTGGGTGGATGGATGCTATTTGCTATATAATTTGCTAATTGCTTGTTATGTCGCCATTATTCAGCAAAGTCAGAGATCTTAGCTGAGATTAAATAAGTCATTTAATGGTATTTAAAGTATAAATGCCATTACACCATGGAGCTTTGGAGAATAGCGTTTAATTTCCTTGTTCATTTTAGTAGCAGCATTGGTCGTGTATTTTATGTTGATGCCAGATCATAAACTTGAAGACACTAATTAACAGAATTTATGATGCATGCTCAGAGTGCCTCATCCACTGTCTATTCATTATGCTTTATTATTCTAGTGAGCTTACTTGCTGTCTTCTAGCAATTCAGCAACTACACAGCAACACACACACAGCCAACACGAAGCAACACCTTTGCCAAGATGTTTTCATATATTTTGTTTAAAGCTAAAGTGTCACCAATGTGCAGATAAATTCTGCTCTTGTGGTTAATTAGTTTCCCCTTCCTTTCTGTCACCTATCACTTTCAACCACACATTACAACTCGCGAACCTGGTGATCATTTCACTTTTGGTTACAGCTGCCTAATGTCTAAAAGTTCTGTTTAAGCAATGTAAGTTGCCACCATCGGTGTTTGAAGAATCTAAACTACCCTTCAGGCAAAGGATTTCATCCACTCAGAGCTCCTGGCCTACCTCTATTCATCCGGAGACCAGAACAGCCTCATGGAGGAGTCAGCTGACCAGGCCCAACGTAGAGACGAAATGCTGCGCATGTATCATGCACTCAAGGAGGCACTGCACATTATTGGCGACATCAGCGCCAACACAATCTCCACCCCTGTACCACCACCTGTAAATGACACCTGGTTACAGGAAGCCAGGTGAGGGTTAACAAGCTGTGAATGCAATAGCTGGAACACACAGTATCTAACAACACACTTGAAAGTTGTAGTTGCTTATTACGATGTCAGTATGACTTTGTAATGTCTTTCTCACAGCCCAACCCCTCAGCGCAGGCCGCCTCCTGCAGCAGCTCCGCCTCCCAGCCGTCCACCTGCTGTTAGGGGCCCAACACCAGGACCACCTATGAACCCTTCCCCTGCCTTTGGAGCTCCACTTAATCCCTCTCCTGCCTTTGGTGCACCCCCAATCCCCTCCCGCCCAGGACCACCTATCAATGCCTTTCAGGATCCCTTCAGTGCACCCCCACAGATCCCCTCCCGGCCAGCCCGCGTCCCGCCCGGTGTACCCAGGTACGGCTTCCTATTATGATGCTGATGATCAATTATTTTAGTGCATATTCTGTCATTTTATTGCAATGTGTTTGTAACTTTTCGTCACCAACATCTCATCGTCTTCTTTCTTTCAAAAGTTGCAGGCATCATTGGTCAATTCTCACTCTCACCAGATTTGCCATCTGTATGCCGATCTATTATTTCAGTGTAATCATTCTGTTCCCACCGTGGATTTTCTCTATCTCACATTTCCTCTGTCTTCACCTTTTGGGTTGTTTGGTTTCTTCACTGTCTCTTTGTGAGTGTGTCTCACTCCTTGTCTTGTATCCTCTCTCCTTGTTGCAGCCGAAGACCCCCTGGTGCTCCCTCTCACCGGCCCACCATTATCCGCCCTACAGAGCCCTCCCTGCTAGACTAGACCTGTGGCCAAGCCCACCTAATTGTGTGTGTTTGTGTGTGGATGTGTGTGTCTGCACACTATAGGCCAGGGGCGGGGGCTTGAGGGGAGGGGCTGACCAAAAGCAGTGCATAACGTGCATTGTCCAGCCAAATTGATATGCCTATTCAAGCAATGTTAATAAGCTGCTAATACTGTCTTTGTAAGTGCACATGAAAGAATCCCGTAACCACTTGAATTTTACATTGGACTGAGATGGAAGATAAAATGAAACCCAGCTGATCTATGTGATGCATTAAGCCTCGGAGATAATGTATCAAATTCTGTAGGTTTGTTTTCTACAGAATTTATTTCCTGGCAAGGTTCCTGGTAGAAATACATAAATAACTTATTAACTGGTACAGGCTGGCTTCCTCTCCCCTCCCTCTACCTTTTTAAACTGGCCCAGACGCTCAAGTCTAGATCTCTGTGTAATATACACACTTAACCTGTTGTTAATGTTTTACTGGGTTTTCATATCCTAACTGATTTCATACTGAAAAACAATAGCGTATTATCACTGTTGTTATTTTTGGTGGTGTCGATTCTTATTTTTTTTCTTCTTGTTATTTTATTTGAGTGACTTTGTCCTTTTTAATGACCGTTATAAATGTAGCTTTAAAATGAAATGCTAATCACAGCAGAGACAAAGCATAAAAAGACACAGGGCAGGGTTGCATGAGCCCGAGAGAGTAGCTTCAGCTCATCCTCTGTTAATTATCCCTCCACAATGAAAAGATGTCAACCAGATTGACCATTATAATCCAAGCACTTCTAACCATCTAGCCTTACAAGAAGCCACTTTTAACAGGGATATTGTCCGTTACCAGAACACTATGCACAAAAACCCAGGAGAGTAAAGTAGTAAGATGGACTAAAGGCTGTCTGCGCTTTGTGGGAAGCTTTGTCCACTAATTCTGAGTTGGTTAAACTTTGTATTTTAATCCCTTTATTCTCAGTTGAATCCAATGAGGCCTTCTGCCTTTGAATATACTGTTAATTCTTGGATTATCTGATTCAAACAGAACAAAGCACATAGTACAGTTTTTTTTTCTGCGAGATGATAAAACTTGGTGAGCAGTGGGGTGTGTAGATGAGGAAGGTATAAAGATGGTATTAAGCATAGAGGAGATGTCACATCTCTTTCTGGATGCAATTTTCAAGGACATTTATTGTTGCTTTCAGTTCTGCTTCCATGCTTTAAAAATCTCATTGTATATAGTTGGCCTATACTGGAGAGTTGGCTTGTATCTCATTTTATTGTCGAGTTGGTGAAAAATAACAATCTGTTGATTAGAATCCAGGTATGTTAAAATGCAACTGTAGATTTCAAAATAAAGGAAGTACTAACAACATCATTTCATAAATTAGACTTCAATGTAGGGAAAAAGAGATTGGTCATCTCCTCATGCGTTATTTATAACCAGGGCATTTGTCATTTCTTTTGATGTTTTTTCTTGTATCAGCTCAGTACAACTATGTTGTACTCTGCTTCCCCTGCTTCTCCTGGATTATTATTTGGGTTTTTCTGCTACAGGGATTAGCTGTCTAAGCGTGTTGGGAGCATACTTGGCTCTTGACATAGACAGCTGTGATTATTTGCTGATGATTATCTTTTGATTGCTTTTTGAGGGTATTTGACCATTTAAAACAATTTTTCTTGGACATTTTTTAGGCATTTAGTGGAAAATGTATTAAGGTGGGAGTGAGGTTGGGCTACTTGGATGTTTTCTGTATTTGGTTTGATCAGTAGTGGGTGGTGGGAGTTGTGGTGTATGAAGGCACATCCTGTTTAGAGAAAGCTCCCTAGGCTTTCCTCCATATAGAGGATGGAGAATTAATTGGTCAATCTAAAAAGATTTTTAAAAAAATCTGTCAACAACTCAAATTGCCCAAACATACATAGACTCTTGATACAGTATGTGCTTTTTCTTCCCTTCTCCGGGTTGGGCTTTTAGTGACAGTGCCAGAAAAACATCTCACAATAATTCTTCTGCGAACATAAAAGTTTGTGAAGCCTCTTATTGGCCAGAGATTTTACTAATTCCTGTGTGCCTGTCACTTCAGCCTGCCCTAGAGAAGCCCAGACTGTAAATCCCCTGTCGTACATTACTGCCTTTCTCCCTAATGGATGTACCCTGCCTCCTTCCTCTTTCCCTCCCCTCTCTGGATCTGGAGGACGGGGTCGGAAACCAACCTGCGGGAATCTTTCTGTTTTGCAAACCCTTGTCAAGTGCCTCTGTAGCAATTAATTGATTTGAATAAACATCATGACCTGATTTAGAATGGAGAGTAAATAAAGAGGTGTTGTGTACAATAAAGGGACTGGCTCTGGTGGTTGGTGTCTCCTTGTGTCCAGTATGATCCTCTCTCTCTATTCTCTCTCTCAGATAATGTAGAGCATCTCCTGGTTTTCCTCTCCTCCCCTTCCTCTCTCTCTTTACATCTAAACCCATGCAAACTGGCATAAACCCGCACATGTTCCTATGGCAACCATATATCTGCAGACTGCCTGCTTCAGAGAGGCACTGAACAAAACAATGGTCACTGGTCTTTCCTTTCAGTACATGCAATTTCACATGTAATATAAAGAACAAAGATACCATGTTGTGCTAAAGTAGCCCTTTTATTGATGTCGTTCTGCATAATTTAAATTAACATTTTCTGTGCTTATAAAAAAAAGACTCAACCTGCCCTTGTAAAGCTTTTATGTTTTTAAATGTTGTTAAAGCAGATTCCATGCGACTTTGGCATTCACCAACAGGAGTCAGTTCTTAAATGTCAGAGCGGAAGAGATGTACTTCAATGTTCTAAGATAAAAAAATGGCAGCTTAGAAGGGGTGTGAATATTGTAATATGTTCAATAGATATAAAGTCTTTTGAAACACTTAAAATGCAAAGCACACTAGATTTCTCTTTGAGCTGCAGCATTAATTAATTGATAATTCCAGGTTTACGTGTCTGTCCTCTAGCTGGACTTTGCCTCAGTACGAACATCTTCTCTCCTCCAATAACTGGGTCTTGTTTCTTTACTCGAGTCTCCAGGTTAAGAGATTGATGTTGGTTGATTGTTCCTGAACAGGCGCCCAGCTCCCCGTCGAAACCAGTGGTGACCCTGACCAGCCGACAGTCTGCGTGAAATGACATCAATCCAATGCAACAATGGCAACAGAGGACCCACCTACACCTTTTTACTTTTGTTCGCACAACCAGATAAGCTGCAGCACTTGTTACAGGCACACATTTGTAATCTGATACTGTCAGTAAAACTGAAGAGTTCAAAGATGCAGTAAGTTTTTATTTTTCTTTAGTGATGTTCAAAATAGGTCTGGACACTAAATATGTTACAACCAAACTGAAGTGGAGTAAAATCTTATCTATTTATTTTCCATTTTCTATTCCAGGCCTGCAGGAGAGAAAAAAAAACACATTATCTGAAATAACAAAAAATGTTATTTCAGATAATATGTGATTTTAAAAAAAAGAAAATGAATTTAAGACACAAAAGGAGATTTTCTTTATTTGCATTTTGACATGTTTCTGTTGGGTAATTACAAAGAAAAAAACCTCCACTGGAAATAATTTATGACAGAAAATGTTAATGATGGTTGAAAGCACGATGGTAGTGATTGGATTGTGCTTTTTTCTACTGCATATTGTGTTTGTACAACAAAGTGCAGCTGCACGAATCAAGTGTGATGCATTCAATTAATGGCAAAAAAACTGCAGTAATGTCTTAGCCATAACTAACTTAGCCATTCGCATGACATTGTTGTTTTTGGCCTATTTAACCTCCAAATGGAGAAATCCATCAGGGAGATTATTTTTGTGCAAATATGTGTGTTTTTGTCACAGTAAATATTTTAAATGTGATTGTTTTTTTAAACAGTCTGTAGCTCAGCAAAGGAATCTTATTTTGGTTTGCTTGGCTGCTGATTTGATAAAACATAGCCTAGAGTTTTATAAATGAGTGTCATGAAATTCAATAAACCAACATTCGAGAGAAAACATCTGTGGCTTCCTACCTTCCATAATTACATTATTACGAATAGTGCAAGTGTTTTGTACATAATTATGTATATACAATGTGTGTCTGTATGCACTTGTTACAGTAATGTAAATGTGATTTTAGGGGTTGATATGAAGCAGAAAGTGGAATTCACAAAATATCAAATCAAGCGGTTTTTGGCTGCAATAGAGGAAAAAAGCAAAAAGAGTGCAAGAACTAGTTTTTTCAAAAAAACTGTGAAGCATCTGTTTAAATTCAGCTCACAAAGCACACGTCAGTGGATTGTTTTCTGTTTAATATGTGAGGCCTTTCAGGTTCTGCACTGTGATGGCTGAAGATGATACAATAATTGCTATGTTCTGACCCGCTTAGTGTCAAAAAAGCATCTTAACATGTAAACCTGGGTGACGGCAACAGTGAGCATGACAAACAGGTTTAGGCAGGACCAGAAGGACACTCGCCACAGGTTGTCCTCCAGAAGGTAGCGGTCCCTCGCCTCAAAGGCCCGCAGCACAGCCTGGACCTGACGGCTTTTCTCCAGGTGCCGATGCACAGAATCTATACTTGCCTGTAAGACAAAGAGGGAAAACATTGCTGGGATGTGCAGATAACAACAACAACAACAATGGAATGACAGCAAATAATTATAGCATTGTTTGGATCAGATTCATAGATGCGGCAGATAAAACTCTATTTTCTTTTTCCCTCTCACCCTGATGTCGTCCAGTTTGTACTCCACCATGCTCTCTGTCATAGCAATGTCCGCCCACTCCTCCTGGCCTCCACCTGTGCCGCTCTGACTATTAATGATCACCTCAAAGAACACCATCTTCTCTGACAGCTTGCTGAAGCTGTTGTCAAAACACAGCCGGTAGTCTCCATCCTCTGTGGGTTCCACCCTGCAGGAAATAAAAACATCAGTTTATGAAGACAGGAGACAACTGCTCTTGACAATAAGACAATTGAAATTCCTCTTATTGATCTCCTTATGATAAGCTGTATATGCATGTTTCTAAAAAATATATACTGTTCTGCATATATTTAGAAAGGAAAGGGAGAAACAATCTGAAATTAAGTGGAAAAAGTATCCAAATCTTTGCAACTTTTCTCCTTCACTGAATGTTTTGTCCTTCAGCTGATCTGATTAAAGCTGGTCACACTCATTCCTGTCCATATAATAACTTTTGTGTTGCCTTAATCTTGCATCTAGCTGCATCATCAGGTTGAAATTTAACTCTGCCCAATGTTTTGGTATGACCAGGTCCCTTTAGACATCGACAAATTGTAGAAAAAGATAAGCTGACGCACGTGTGGATGCCCTCTGAACTCCTGTGGTCAGAAACCAGCTGGTATCCGCTGGGTGAGATGAGGACAAACCCAACAGCCAGACTTGACCCTGCTATCACCTGCAAAACAAACAGGGATTGGGGACACTGATGCAGATTATACAGGCTTCAAGTGAGAATATCTTACATATCCACTGTTATCTTCACATTTTTATTCCACTCATGCACTTCACTGCTCAAGTTTTACTCAGACTATCTGGGCAAAAGGCTGCCTCGAAATCAAATTAAAGCACTGATTGACTGATACACTGAGCTACAACCTCTGACTGCGCTTGCAAAATTCTTTTTTTCTCTATGCATTTAGCCTACAAGTAAAAAAAACAAGCACAGGGGCCAGGACCCTTGGCAGGGATTTGCTATCAAGGCTTTGAGAAACCGGTCACATGACATCAGGTTTCAGTCTGAGGTGGCAAGTATCTGTAATTCTCTGAAAGACTCCACAACAGAATCGCAGTCTGTTCGTGTATTCTTGCACTGCAAAATTCCCCACAGGCTTTGTGAGAAAGTACGTTTTCACATCATGAAACAGCATGTACCTTCCTGTTGAGTGAATGAGACTTCCACACAGTAACCTTGGAAGCATGGGATGGCTGCCTTATTAATCCTGCAAGACTCTTCTCGAACTCTCAGAAAGTGACTTTACAAGAGCACAGTCCTGCAGCAGCCAGAGGGGTGCAGCAGAAGTGCGATTACTGCGGTGTAGGAGGTGAAGAAATGCAAATGTCATGGCTATAAAATGACTGAAGACATTACTGTGGACAGGGGTGCTTTTGTGCTGTTTCAAAAAGTAGAAACTGGCCAAAAATATCCGTTTGTGTTCTGTGTGTAACATTATTTTGAAATAAATTATGTTTGCTATACATTTTGTATCTATTTATTTGTACTCATCATATGTATTTATTCATTTATTATTGTGCAGGTGCAGATGCAGGTGCATGCTGTACTCCTACATTGTGCTTTTGAGGTATATGTAAAAGCAGACGTATAATTTAGGTGTTTTCTACCTACGTCTTAGTGAGCAGGTGTCTTCAACAACACTGGTGGTTTTCTTATCTCTCCGCAAACGAGACCAAAGTCCATCATCTGTTCAACTGTTTTTCACTTATATGTTATCCACAAACGTACATCAAGCTATTCCAAACATCAGAGCACACACTGTCTCTGTCCAGACAAACACTGGAGAGGCAGACAGACAACAGAAGAGTTTCTATTTACCTGGTATTCAACTTCCATGCTGTCATTCCTTGCGGTAGTTTGGTAGAAGCACTCTGTACTGCCAGCGGGTAGTAGAAAGGTGAATTCCACATCTTGATTTGACCCCAAACCCAAAGTCAAGCCTGCAGTCAGAGTTAAACATACCAGCAAACAGAGCTGTGCAGACGCAGTAATCATGCTGAGTTCACAGTGCATAGTCCATTCAATCCACTTCCACCAGCTCTGGGCAACTTTCTACTGTGTCACACTCACAATGCAGCAAATTTTCTGTATATCTGTAACTGCTTGCTGTCAATATGAGTTTCCTTATTCAAAGTTGAATGAGTGGAGCCACTGTCTGTGTCCAATAGCGCTCTGCAGTCTGGACTGTCCGCACACGTACAAAACTGAGGAGGGCAGCAGCAACATGCTCACCATGTGTGAAGAGCTGTGTAATTAGTAGCAAGAAAACATATTGTTTTATATTCATCTCTTCATTCAATAATAATTCTGATTTGTACTTGCATGACATTTTCTATTTTTTACAGTATTTATTCATAAAAATGCTGTATCTGTCATGTCCTTCAAAATCCTATAGATGGAGCTGGAGATAAAAAGGAGGCCATGGGCTTGATAAATGTAAGAACTTGATGCGGACTATATGTATATGGGTATATGAGGACTCAGGAGATTATTATTTTCAACTTATAGTTATTTCATACATTGATTTGAATCCAAATGTTGTGATCGATTGACCTTTGTAAACATATTTTTGTTGATACTGACTGCTGACTAGTACAGGAGGGAAAAGACTTAAACCACAAAACCATCTAGCAGATGCCAGTTGACAAATCAGTGGAGGCTGAAAAGACTTCACAGTTAACCCTGTATTAATGTAAAATTGGATATTATTGTTGTGAATGTAACTAGTATGATCAGTGAAACAGCCTTTTCCTATGTTGCTGGATTACATCTGACGTAGAAATTAACGTTTGAAGTGTCTGTAAATTGACAGTTGTTAATTAATGACACAGTAGACAATAACTAATACTACAGCAAATTTATAGTGATCATTTCATAATGAGGGCTGTATAGTGCCTCAGTGGTTGGCACTGTTGCCTTGCAGCTAAAAGATCACCGGTTCTCATCCCGGCCTGGGATCTTTCTGCATGGAGTTTGCATGTTCTCCCTGTACATGCGTGGGTTTTCTCCAGGTTTTCTGGCTTCCTCCCACAGTCCAAAAACACGCTGAGGTTAATTGGTAACTCTGCGTTGTCTGTTAATGTGAATGTGAGTGTGATTGTTTGTCTCTATATGTAGCCCTGTGATAGACTGGTGACCTGTCCAGGGTGTCCCCACCTTCACCCTAAGTCAGCTGGGATAAACCCTGTGACTTGAATGACTTGGATGGGTGGGTGGATTTCATAATGATGAATTTGTGATACAGTCTTATAGATTCATTACAGGCTTCTCGGGTCATCGTAACAGCGACAGCTATTATGTCAAACTCGTGCTCTTGTTAATGCATGTTTTCTTTATTTTATTCTATTAATGCTTCCTCCCCTCTCATTGTTATTCTTTTATCACTGTATGTCTTCATTTGTATCCTGTGGAGCACTTCAGGTTTTAAAAGCGTTTTATACTTGCTCTGCATTATTTACTGCATCAAGTCATTGTGAATCAAGTATTATACCATTTAACTGGAAATGCCTTATATCTTGTAGTAACCTATGGATACAACTTCTTTATATACACTACAATTCAAAAGTTTAGGGTCACCCAGACAATTTCATGCTTTCCATGAAAACTCACACTTTTATTCATGTGCTAACATAACTGCACAAGGGTTTTCAAATCATCAATTAGCCTTTCAACACCATTAGCTAACACAATGTAGCATTAGAACACAGGAGTGATGGTTGCTGGAAATGTTCCTCTGTACCCCTATGGAGATATTCCATTATAAATCAGCCATTTCCAGCTACAATAGTCATTTACCACATTACCAATGTCTAAATTGTATTTCTGATTCATTTAAGGTTATCTTCATTGAAAAAAATGCTTTTCTTTCAAAAGCAAGGACATTTTTAAGTGACCCCAAAGTTTTGAATGGTACTGTATATTGCTTTATAGAGATAAGACTTTCGAGGGGTTGTTTTATTGAGAGTAGGTATAATACGAACATATTCAAAATGAACTGAAACCTTATGTATATTAGGATGGTGACATCCTAATATAAGATGGTCGTGCTTGCCACGTTTTCAATTCCGTTTATTCAGCCATGCCTAACCTCAAGGTCCTACTGTACAACCACACTGTAAAAAAATGTGTCCATTCCATGGAAACTTTTTCAACATATTTGAACAAGTACACACACATGCAAAAGTACATGCACACTTACATTTATCACATCTTTAAATCCATAATACTAGAATCAGGGGTTCCAGATTAGCTGTCAACGATTAGAGGCTTCACAGGGAGTGACATGAGGAACCTTTCTGATTTAAACCTCTGACGTGTAGGATCTAGTAACTGAAGGTCACATAAAGAGGTTGTGAATCAGGTGAGAGATTCAAGATGAGTTATTTGAAATAAATCTTTTTGGTGTAAAGAAAATCATATACACACATACAAGTGGTGCAGATTTCAACTTCCTGCCATTTTGTCCAGGACTTGCTGCAAATTCATCTGTGCAGGAGACTACTTGATGCAAAAAGAAGCCTTCAAGAACCTAAACATTTCATTACAAGAACAGCAGGTGCCTTTGCAGCTGTCGGTGTCAGTGTGTTGCATCTACAGTCAGAAGGTGATTGCACACACTTAACCTGCATGGGAAGCATCTCAAGAAAAAGACAATATTAGAGCAAAAATATAGAGAACAGGTGGGCAAAGACCAGGCCTTTTGGATAATGTTGCTTGGCTATATAGTAACAGTAGGCAGCATTTTAGGAGAAAAACCTCATGCCAGTATAAATCTTGTGATTTGGGGTTGCTTTGATGCCTCGAGGCCTGGGCAGCTTGCAGTTATTGATTCAACTATGAATTCTGCATCATAGCAAAGAGGGCATACAGATAACACGGGGCCAGATGTCTGAAAGTTAAGTTGAACTGGAAGTCGACCTTACACAGCAAGTTAATGATCCCAAGCTTGCTAGAAAATCCTCCACAGAATAGCTCAAAAAATGGAAATGGAGGGTTATGGAATGGCCTAGTCAAAGCCCAGATCTGAAACAAACTGAAATCTTGTGGAGTGAATTTAAAACCTACAATAGATGCAAAAAAATCTTCAAACATCTGGCAACTGAATCATTTTTGCAGCAAGAGAGGTCAAGAAATTTATCAAATTGATGTCGATTATGCATGCTTTTTCGTTTGTTTTTGGTTTTGCTTTTGCTAAAGGGGGCAATGCTAGCAGCATAGTATAATAGCAGTGTTTTAATATTTTTGTTGAATACATGCTTGCAACAGCTAACTTTTCTTTATCTGTCCGCTCTGTGTCAAAGAAGATGAAGTATGTGTTTTTTTAAATCTGTTGAAAAAATCCACAATTTCCATTGCACATTACCAAAGTTTAAAAGCTGAATTCTGTTTTGTTGTCAACCAAGGGAATGCTAATTGCTTGTTCATTAGAAGTCAGAGGAGTCAGTGTGATGAACGGTGCAATGCTTTATTAAATTACTGCTGTGTTTTCTCATGGAACTGCTGACCTCTGCCAAAGCCGTTACTCTTGCTAACACAGTAGAAAAAACAACAGCAAGTGCAACTTTTTAAAAATTAAATCTATCATGCAAAGACGCCATTCTTTAAGCATTTTGCACCATAAAATACATCCTCAGAGTTGCAAATCTGGTCAGTCCCCAAACAAAATAATAAGCGGTTAAGGTCTGGATCTTTATCTTTGGTTCTGTATTTGAGACAAGCCACAGAGAGAGCGTACGTATATGAGAGAGGAAGTGTGAATGGAGATATTTCAACATTGCTGTTGCAGTGAAGTGGGAGGGCGTGAAGGGGAGGTTAAGATGCATTGGTGCTTGGTCTCCCACTTATTCTTGCCTTCTACCTTGAGATTTTCTAACTAGTGAATTGACTGTGACTGTGAAAAATTCACATCACCTACTGTATCATTTTGATGTTTGCAGTTACAGTTCATCTCCTTCAAAAGTGCTTTGGTGATACATCTCAAGACATCTACATCTGAATGTATTCATCTGACTACTCGAGAGCCATCTCCACTTGAACCAACCAGAAGTGAGACCACCCATTCTGCAACGTTTTTCACACCTCCTGCCTCTCAAGCCTCTTTTTGTCTCTGCAGCCACTTTGAAGCAACAGCCTTGACTTCTGGTAGATAGCTCCACACTGAATCGATGTTCAGTTACAGAAATAACCCAGCAGGTACGGCTGAGGGTGGGATCCCCTCTGTGTATGTGGTGGACAGCCAAGCCATGCGGCCTGTTTTGCCACCTAGGCCGAACCAGGGGCGAAGGAATGGCAGAGCGGTGCAGACCCTGCTGTTCTTTCTGGTGAGCCTGGCATTGTGTGGCATGATCATCCAAGCCTGCTTCATCTACCGTCTCTACCAGAGTGAATCTGTAAGTATCGCCTACATGTCATTTTTGTAATGTCATCCTGTGATTTCTTATCGACTCAGAGTCATAATCTATTTTGTGTTCCACGAGATTTTCATTTAAACCTCTTAAAATTTGACTTTTAGAACAAAATCTCATCTTAGTCTCACCTCTAGTCTACCTATTGTTTGTCTTTTTACATCTCCTATTTGTTTTTGTCACTGTATTTTTGTCAATAGGATCTTTAATATTCCCTTAAACACTAGATGCAAGTAGTCATTATCAGAATGCTTTCAGTTTCCGGATTTCTATCATGATCACCTGTAATCAGTCTGTAATCACAAATCGGCTTCTCAACAGGTCAATATTTGAGTTCTTTTGTACATAAACATGTATATGCACGAATGTATTTACTTGAAGTGAATTAGATACATACAGATACTATTAGAGTAAGATCTCAAGACAAGGGTAGAAAATTACAAACAAAACAAAACAAAACTGTGACCTTCGAACACAAAAAATATGTATCAAAATGCACATAATTACTAGTGTTTGCATAACTTTTTAATGAATATATCCCATGTGCTGTGTGTGTGTGGGGAAATTGCCTGCTTTGCCATTATACTTGTTCTACCACAATGGAAACTTCTGTCCAGAAGTCAACGTGTGATCGCAGGTTTTTCCAGTGTCAGAATATAAGTATGATGTGACTTAAAAATCAATGTTAGTATTATACTGGGACACAAAAGCAAGCCCATACTTCATAAAACCACTTTGCTTAACACAACATGTACGAGTGGGGGTTGAGTTCAGTAAACGGAAGAATTCTCGTGACAAATACAAAACTCTTCTAAAATCACATGAAAGACTGTGAACGTAATTGTTTTTCCCCAAAAACTGCTGATGCAGTGTTAAAGTGACTACTATGGGGAAGAGGACAGAGTAGAGATGGAGAAGTACATTAATGTCCGGCCCATTTCGGAAGAATTGACGTGACCGTGGGGTGGGGCAGGGATGTCAACTTGATGTTGTAGGATGATAAATGATCACTGATTTTTACTCTCATGCTCTGAATCAGTTTCTTTGACGGCAGTGGTGCTTCTTGTGAGGGCAGCGGTCACGGGTTTGTGACATGGAGGAGGACATCATGTTTTCTTAGCAGATGCATAATATACATGCTGTACAA
Organism: Amphiprion ocellaris; assembly: GCF_022539595.1. Lineage (NCBI taxonomy): Eukaryota > Metazoa > Chordata > Actinopteri > Pomacentridae > Amphiprion > Amphiprion ocellaris. The sequence goes on along the minus strand of NC_072784.1, from coordinate 21,532,350 downwards.
AGAGGGGACGGTGGAGACAAGGAAGTGGTCTATTTCCTGCACCATAGTTGCGATCTACCTTTTGCTCATTGCCAGGAAGGCCGACCTGTCCTACTTAGCTCTGCAGACAAGTGACATTAGAAACAGCAAGCAAAAAGTGGTCCATACTTTCAAATTGTGTAATGTGGATATATTTTTTTACATCTTATTTTAACAACTCAGATGCAAAGCCACTCATTTACAGGTGCACGCTCACAAATGCAAACACACATACATGCACACGGCTAATCTGTCCTTTGATTTCATTGCAGGCCAACTCAGCATCATTCGCCAAGCTCATAGCAGGTATGCCTCAACACTTTTTACTGAAATGGTAAATATCTTCACTTTTTTATTCCACATTGGTCACCTTATGTCTGTTCCTCTCACAGCTCAAAATCCTACTCCTCCACCTGCGCATTTCTATTACGATGTTCTTCCCTCCAAACCAGTTGCACATCTGACAGGTGAAACCAACTTTTCTGTTGCTTCCATTACCTTAATGTTCTATTTATTACCAAGACAGAAAATAAAGTATCTCATAAGGGTGTGTAGTCACAAGGTTGGAACAGAAGACCTCTTTATGATGATTCACTCAATTTTAATAGACTTCACATGATTGCTTTTGTCGTTTCTGTTTATTTTCCAGGTGGACAAAATGTCATTCATGGAAAAGAGGTCATGGCGTGGAGCATGAAAGCTGAACCTACCCTCTATCAGATGGTCTACAGAAACGGAAGTCTCATCATTCAGAAACAGGGTTATTACTACGTCTATTCCAAGGTTTTCTTTACAGACAGTGGTAAATTTCACCATTATGTTAATATGCTTACTGAAAAGTATGCTGGGGGAATTATTACCCTCCTGCAGGCAAGGAAATACTCTCCAGTGTCAGAGGTTGTTCGATCTAACAGCTACCTGGGTGGAGTGTTTCACCTTTACGAAAATGATGCCATTTATGTGAACGTCAGTAGCACTGCAAAAATTATACAATTCAATCCGAATGAGAACGTCTTTGGCGCATTCATGCTATAAATATCATATTGATATTCAAAGGCTTTGAAGAAGTGCAAATAGAAGCAGATAAATACTTTTGTCATGAGAAAGCAGACTGACAAAGTGTGAAATCCTCTTTGTGCCTTGACATATTGGAAAGGGCTGAACTGCCCTGTTGGCTTTCTTTCTTATACGGGTGAAACTTTTTAAAGATTTTTTTTTATATCAAAGACATTTATATGCTTACTTGTATAATTACAGTAAATTAAATCTCTAAATATGAATAAATGACGTGTAACACTTGGATTTAAAAAAAATCTCTTTATATATGTATGTGTCTTGTTCATACTAAAAATGAAACTGAAAAAGTAGAGACTGTAACCTTACACATTTCTTTTCTTGCTTTAACACATACTGCACACTATTTATTTATTCTGTAATGATAAAAGTGCTTTAATTCTGATGTTTTTTTGTACAATAATTTATGCGTAGTAGTGAAATAAACACACCATGGTCTTAAAGTCTAGTTTGACTTTCTCTGTTTGGTCCTGTAAGTGAAGTAAATTCATTTCCTGCTGTGTCACTTGAAGCTGAGTGGTCTCAATATTAGTAAATGTTTCACCCACTTAATCCAACCACACGGCAAACACTGTAGAGCAGGTGTTTTTTCAATACCACGGGGACAAATAGTTATCATCATGTGAAGTACTTTTATGCTGCATGTGCACCTGCTGTAAAATGGCCTTTGCAGGGCAGCAGTAAAATGTGTAGGACAAGTTCATTTGTATTGTATCTTCGTATAAAAGCGTCTGCTAAATGAAATTGTAGAACTGTAAAGTTCACTTTACTTTAGGGTTTGGAGGTACAACAGCTGCCGTTTGTGACCTACGCATTCATGTTTAGTTTAGTGCAATGCTATGAATGATCATTTTCAATTCATCACCTCAGCGAAAAACAAGAAGCCTCGTCACTCTAGAGCTTTCTTTCTTTCTTTCTTTCTTTCTTCGTTCTCTTTTGTTTCTCTCATGCAGTCCCTGCTACACTTTCCCTTCATCACTACCTGTTCGAAGAAGCTGCTCTTGAAAACACCCACAGAGTTGTATATTTGTAAACTGAAGAGGAAGTGGTAGTCAGGGCTACTGGGGGGAGGGAGGGAGTGTCGGCGGCAGATTGCCTGAGTCACTTTCCAACCCCAGACCTGGAGAGCAATGAGTGGTACGAATGTATAGTGTAGCAGGACCACGTGTTTGTGTGCGTGGTCTAGGTATTTCTCAGGTTGTGGGAACCAAAATCTTTTGACACAGTCACATTATGGGGATCTGCCTTTTTAAAATACTGTAATGCATTCATTTTTTGGGGGGGGAGACATGTTTTGAGATTAGGTTGCTGTTATGAAGTTCTGGTAAAGGTTAGCAAGAGTCTCAGGAAATGAATGTAGGTGTATGTATTGTCCTTGAAATCATGGATACACAACTGTTTGTGTGTTGTGTATAAACAGGCAGATGTGTAGGTTACCACAAGCTAATTTTCCCTCATGCATGTATTGCAAGTTCTGTTCAAATTGGGAAAACACCTCTGAGATAGTAATCACAAGTCCAAGTCCAGAAGTGTAAATGTATTTGTAAGCATCTTCTCTATCATATCCTGGCTGGCTTCTTTTCACACATGGTACTTTCTTTCTTACTTACATTCTCATTTTATCATGAATGCATGCGTGAGTCATTATCTTCCAGCGCTGGCTGACCTCTGAGGTGTGACAACACCAACAAACATGGGGGAGCTGTATCAGCTGTGTGGTTGGGATTCATGCCGGTGGTTTGCTTGTCATCATTAAACTCCAGTCTAGACATGACTTTTACTGAGAATTTGAGTGGGATGAAAGCACTCTATAACTGGCTATGATCTGAATCAAATTATTCACACTTCCACGGATAAAACAAACATTTTCCATTCATAAAGCAGGCCTGTGTCGTCAGATGTTAATCTGCTGAGACACTGTCAATTTTTACACTCTAGTTTTGAAAAAACAGGACTACCTGTCAGCCACCGAGGAGGCTTTTTTCTACAATTACGTCACATATGATACCTGGGACAACATTTTTATGAAAGGCAGAAGTGAAAGAAATGGTTGGCACGTGAAACAGTCCACAGCTAAATACTGTCCCCTTGTGTTGGTCTGTTGATCACATACAGAACAGTGGAGAGCTCATGTTTCATTTTCAAGCAATGCTTTGAGAGGATGCTGGGTTTCCTGGAAACAAACATCCCAAACAAATATGTAAACTGATACATACATGTACACTGCCAGTCAAAAGTTTGGACACACCTTCTCATTCTATGGTTTTTGTTTAGTTAATTTCTACATTGTAGATAAATACTGAAGACATCAAAATTATAAAATAATACTTACGGAATTATCTTGTAAACAAAAAAAGCATTAATCTTCAATATTAATCTACAATGTAGAAAATAATATAAATAAATAAAAAGCATTGAATGAGAAGGTGTGTCCAAACTTTTGCCTGGTAGTGTACATACATTTGAGCCTTGTGTTTACACGATTTTTAGTAATGCAATTTTTAATCAATGGAAAAAGTGCATTGACTGGAATTAAGACATTGCTTTTTCTTTTTAAAAAAAATCATCTTGAATTTTGGCAAATTACTGTAATGACTGACATATTGATTATTCAGAAATTGCATGTTGAAAACATGACTGACAAAGGGCACAAGCCATGATGTCTGGGTGGAAACGATGTGAAGAGGCGACAAAGGTTTTCACACAAGCTGCCACAAATCTGCATATGGATACGCAACTTATTGCTCTGACTCTGGGAAGTGGAAAGCAAGAGTAGAAGCAAACCGACCCATGCAGATGCCTCTAATAAGTGAGACAGAGTGGGTGGTGACGGGGTACATCTGCTATCTGCATCTGAAATCGTCATCTCGGACATCTCCTGTAACCGAAAGCTGCGGTTTGAGCAGCTAATACGGTGAACAGTAAGAGATATGGGACTCTGTGGCTGAGGTTTGGAAAAGAAGAGCTTTCAGATGAAACCTGCAACTTGGAAAATATGTCTCTGGCCTGTGATGACTAACAGCATGTTCCAACGACCTTTTCTGTAATTTAGCTCCATCACTGTGGTGTAGGTCAGTAGAAGTGATGGTGGATGTGTAGATTAGAGCAACATTTTTTTTTTTTTGCCTTGTCATGAGTCTGGAGGGGATATTCTTCAACAGCATGTGACAGGGAGGGTCCCACTTTGTATTAGCAATTCTGCGGTACCCCACTGTTAACTTGTGACCTCTCACTTTCACTTCATGTTCAGGGTCTGAAAAATGACTCACAATTCAAAATCACTAATTCATATTTGCAATTTCATTTGTTCTGTTTAGCTCCACATTGGGACTTTTAAACACACTAAAAGACAATATAATACACAATATACAAAAATTAACTTCTAATTGTGACATTCATACATTTTCACATCAGCAGATATGTTGATACAGTGAAATGGTAAAAACTCACATTTAGATGTTCCGTGAATAAAAGCCTTTTTAAATGCTGTTCTGGAAAATATTTAGTTCCTGAGACTCAGTGACACAAAAAATGTTTCTTTTAACATCTCTTAACACATGAAACTCTCTGAATTAACCACCATGACTTATGATTTCACCTGTGATACCGTGCTAAATAGGATGTGAAGGAAATTTTGAGGTTAGTTTTGCCAAGTCGTTTCCCTTTAAATTTCAGTTATGAAAATAGGAACATGAGTAACAAATAAATACCAAAATAATTGCAGACTGTGAAAGACAATAAGAATTCCACTATATAATATCTACAACAAATAGTTTTGGTGTTTTTTGCTAGACAACTGCCAACCATGTTGTCTGATTCGCATAGCTTGTTTGACATTCTTGCAGTAACTAAAGAAAACAATGTACATACATTCCACTCACACTATATATATATATATACACACTGCATAATGACACACATTGTCACACAGTGACATACATTCATTATGCCGTGTGGGTCCCAACAATAAATAAATACAGCATAAATATAGAATTCATACAGTACATTCAAGACGTATCAAGAAAGAAAACAGCAATTAACCAGTGGGAGCTGTGCAAATAACTCTGGTTTGGAAAAAAAAAAGTTTTTCTGCCAATAAATGTGGCACTTCAGTATAATACACTCTTACAGTTAACTATGACAAGAAAGAAATTTCAACAAGGAACAAAGTTTGAACAATTGAGAAAGACAGGTTCAGTAAGATACCAGCGTCACTCATAGCTGTTTGAGAGGCGGTGAGAACAATCCAATTTGGATTTTCTAACCTAACAAGGGAAAATCCCCCCTATGCCCACATCACACTTCACTTTATTTCCATATTGCTGAGTTTAAAAGAGTGAATTTGGAAAAGCCATTATATAATTGTAATACATGTTTGTGGAATGATTTTTCATTTGAAGTAAATTTAAGGGGTGATTTTTTTTTTTTGCCTACCTGTGGAAAAATACATTTTCTGTGACACCTCACTTCTCCAGCTGCAAAATTTGTGATCTGCGGAGCTGGTGATCCGAGAGTAAAAGCAATTCAGTCTCAAGAGAACAATAAATACTCTTAACCATGTTTGCTTCAGCAGGTTTGTCACAGAGGAGGTTTCAGAGTTGGACACGGGTATCATCAGCACTACCATGGCCTGGCCATGAAGATGATGTCCAGGTGGGTTGCAGATTCATTAGTATTAATACACGTGATTGGCGGATCGATGTTGACCTCCAGGTCAACTGGTGCAGACATCACCTCCACTTTGCTGAGTATGCCGGTGGTGTTGGTTTTGGTGTTGATCCAACCTTCTAGGAAAATTTTGTCTTTGCTCCTCAGTCTCACAGTGTGCTCCAAATTCTTTGAGTTTTTACATGAAGACACCTGAAGATTTAGAAAATAGTATCCATCATTGTGAATCTTCAGAACGACTCCTTCTTTAGAGATCACGCCTGCCTTGTTACTTTTCGTGACCCAGTTAATTCCGCCTGTTCTGTCTGTGGGGGACAGAAAAGCTGCTGTTAGCTGGGAATTTGTTGTCCTAGGCAACAGTTATAGTTTAATAGTGTTATATATTTGTTTAAAATGTCTTTACCTATGTTAGCTGTAAAGGTGATCATTTTGCCTGACCCCAACTGCAACACATTCTTGGAGGAAGGCTGTTAAAGGAAGAGGACATGGATTAATCTGAAAATATTAATAAAAAATAAGGTGCCAACATGGCTCCCACAGTGACACATAGACCTCTTACATAAAAGATGCATTTCATTTAATATGGCGATGAGACCAGCGCCTCCATCTTCAAAGTGAGAACATTTATAGATTGTGCACTCTCTTCAGAAGGAAAATGAAGAGACAAGTCTTTAGTTTAGTGGCATTTCCCCGAATGTGGCAATGACGTCATTGTGCTTCCTCCAAGAGGTGAGGAGAGTGGTTACACTGTACGACTTCAGTAACTCAAAAGAAATAGAAGCAATTTCAGACAAACCTGTGTGGCCTGCAAGAGATATGTGTCTGAAATATTGGGTTTACAAATAAGTAAAAAGAAAAACTAATAACTACATCATGAAATCTTCTTCACCAAGAGAATGTGTGTTCCGATTGTTCGAATGTTTAACACAACACAGTGAGGCCAACAGCAGAAACACAAACTCTGAAACTCTGGATATCTTACCAAAAGTGTACTGTGTGGTAGGGGTTGGATTCTGGGCTCTGGTTCTTCAGCGCTACTGTTCTGAGACTAGAAAAGAAAGAAGAAGCAGAAAAATATGCTTAAATTGCACAAGAGGCTTTTGGAACAAACGAACAAAATAGGTGCCGCAAATGAAAGCTGAACCAGCTGTAGGTGCTATGAGGCCATTCAAGTTCTCCAAATGGCATTGCTAAATCAAGCAGTAATGAATCACTTCTCTGTCTTCTAACAGACAATTAGTCACTGTCTATCAGAAACATTCTCCTGTAAAATATCTACTCTAACCACTTAAGTAATGCTCTATTATTGTTGTATTTTTTTGCATAGGAAATGGACAGATCAACACAATGAACAAGCGTTCACTGTTTGGGAGATATGACGAAGACCTGCAGACCACAGGCAGAGGTGTCTTTCTCACCAACTGTGCTACTGCCAAAACCACATAAAAGAACAGCTGCACTGCACAGGTAATTCAACACACCAGTCGTGACATTTTCTGACACACTCGTACTAATTCAACCCAATGTGACCGGTAATTAGAAAACTTGTTGCACAAGTTTATAATGTAAAGTTTGTGTCTCATCACCATAATCTTCTTTAACATTCTGTAAAGTTCCATCCGAGACTATTTGAAAAGGTCTCACCAGGCCATTACGTCCCGTTGTGAAGAAGAGGATGGTGAACACAACCTGGATTATGGAGATGATGGTGGTCCACAGCAGGAGGATGTAGACCAGGGAATGCTGGGTAGGCTGTGGCATCGTCAGTCAGCGGCAGTGTTCAACGCAGTCTGAGCCTGGGGAGTGCAGGAAGGCAGCTGATAAGAAATGACGAATGTACAGGTCCCGAGTTTCCTCTACTGTGCACCAAAGCTGTGTGCGCTTCCTGAGATCAGAGTGTACATGTGATGAGGATGTTTTAATGTCTGTCTGTGTTCTGCTCTGCTCTGAATATCTATACAACCAAGAAATCTATGGTACTTTCCCCTGTATGTTCGTGAAGGCAGACACAGCAGGCCCACATTATATCTGCGCCTGGGGGCTGGCCCTATTTTAATGTAAAGGAGGAACAACACTCACTAGCAAGGAGAGACGGAAGGAACAAAGAATTTTGACATAAATCTGTGCTGAAATGAATCATTTAGTTCCTTATTTATGATGTGTTTATGATGCAACACTGAAAATCATAACTTTGCTGTTTTTTTTCCATATTTCCCTCTTTTCCCCTCAATAAGAAGTGTTTGCATTAAATCTAGGGGAATTTAACATAATACACTAAAACTTACTCTGGTGGAGTCTAATGTGCTAATATGGTTAGGTGAGTTGATTAAAACAGGTAATAATGTAATTTATCGATTAAGTTATTGAAACTGAGGGTGAATGTGTAAAGGCTAAAAAGACCAGAATCTAGAGTAACTATTGCAGGCTAATAAACCACATATTGTTGACTCACAAGTTCAGTAAACAATTATCTTAGCTGACATGGAAAGATAGAGCAAATCAGAAACACCGCAGTCAAATTAGAGCAGTGGAACACACAAAATGTCATGAAAAGTTGTTTACTAATTGCACTTCTTGAAAATTCCCACCTGCCTCTAAATTCTGGTTGAGGTCAGTAAATGCGGTTTCACTTTCTCTGTTTGTACTTCGCCCGGGGAAAGTTTCATGGCAGCAAAACAGGATGGGCTTTGGTTCAGGTATGTGTCATCAGACTGAACAGAGGACTCACAGGAAGACTGACACCTGCTCTGAGGTACCTTTATGACTTGCAGTGGTCAAGGAACACAATAAAGAAACAACATGCCCCGACTTGTCACTGACTTTCATCCACATGCGCACTGCAGAACAGAAGGATTGTATATTTAGAAAAATTGACATTTTCTTGTTGGATTGGAAAAGCAGAAGTGCACTTGCGTTTATGAGAGTTGGCAGTATCCAGTCATTTGCACGTTTAAAGCACAGTGAGAAGTCCACGGCATTTTTCGGCTTGTGATGACAAAGACAATAAAAGTCAGAAGGAAACAAAAATCGCTTCAGCGCTGCATACAGCTTACTTCTGCATTTTCATATGATGTAATACTTTCCGAACAAAAGCCAAATTAAATGGCATGGAATGAATCATAGTTTCATTCGAGAAGCACAGAGGAAACCATATAGTACGAGTGTTTCTGAATGACATTTGAGCTAAAAAAAAAAAAAAAAAAAAATAGTGTGTTAATAGAGTGTTCAAAGATGGATGTCTACGATTATGGGATAAATTAATGCCACAAACAAACACACATAATGTTAAAGAGGGAAGGAAGGGTGGGAGGTGATGACACCGACATGTAATTGTCGTAGACAGTCACCGAAGTAAACAAAGCAGAGCTGCTGTGCAAGTACAGACAGAAGACTACAAGTTAAAGGTTGTCGTTTTAACATACAGTGCACCATCTCATCAAATTAGTACAGAAAGAGTCATTGTGTCTCCAGCCATTTTAGATCCACTTCTCAGTGACTACTGTTGATATACAGTTGGGTTACTTCTTGTAATTTTCTCACTACTATTATGATGATTTATGGCCATCTAGTGGAGGTAAATTAATAATGCACAAAATAGAGACATTAACTAAGAAGAGAAAATGCCAGTCTAAAAAAAGTCATTGGAAGATTCTTCCTTTTGTGTAATAATTCTTAACGTACAGTAAAAGCAAAAGTTTATTCCTAAAACACAAGCAGCTGTATATTATCATTGGAATAAGTAGGATTTCAAATAGTCCATGTACAAAATGCTAAAACATGCAGTTTTGTGTAAATTTACTTGTCCTGAGACCAAATCTTAAAAAAAAAAAAACAAAAACTAGGAGTAAAGAATATTTGAAACTATTGTTGAAATACCAAATAAATCTGGAGTCCCCCCTAAAATGCCATTTTTCTCATGTCCCACCCCCCAATGACCAAATTTAGTCTCAAATAAAACAGTTAAAATTAAATTTATATTTCATTTTTATGGTATTTTCTTTTATTGACATCACTTGTAATTGTGGGAGCAATTTTCTTAATCAAGATAATATTTTAAACAATAATTATTATGCATGGAACATGTATCCCACAACAACCCTGTTAGCATAACCTTTTTAGCTGGTAGAAGAAGAAGAAAACAGTGAATCACATGATACACTGGAATTATCATCATCAAACAGTTTTCCGAAAGAATGGATAGAGCAAAGCTATGTTCTCTTCTATTTTTAAGATTTTCATAACATTGTCAGCCTTGATTGAATGTCTCACTCTACCTCATATTATCAGGATGAGACAAATTATTGTTATTTTTTGCCATCAGTCAGTTTGTCCTCTTGGTCGGCAGTAACAGTTAGCTAAATATCCATCTTCTACACCTGAGAAAAGCTAACATTAGCATGGATTAGCAACCCTGTTACTGTGATTAGAGTAAGGTTAGCAAACAACAAATAAAACATGGAATAAAAATGGTACCATTGATGTGCAAGCAATCAGTCAAGCCTTAGATAGTTTATTACCTATTATTGATGAATATTTAGCAGAAAACTGTAAAAGAGAAGGTTTATTTTTCAAAAAATTTGGAATCCCAAATGTCCTCCAATTCTGGAATGACCCTTCTGTCACTTTCCTTTATCTGATTAGGGGTTTGTGTGAATATTGATCCACAAGTTTCCAATTTTACATCAAATTCTAAAGATAGTCATATAAACCAGCACAGCAGCAGTTCTTTTTATGTGATGCAAGCCTTAATTTAGACAATGAAGGTTAATCTAAAAGAGGGTTTAGATCTAACACGTGAAGTTTTTGTGCTGCTTTGCTTGCAGAGCAATTGTAGTAAAATCAATAAAAGAGCTGAATCTGAAGGGGGAAAAAAACATGAGGGAGGCTTAGAATCGTTTGATTTACTGTAAATCCAAGAGTGAAAGAATATCTGACTCTGGATTCAAAGTTTTACCTCACAGAAGACTATGGTGTATAGACGATGTAGCTCATAAAATAAGAATGAAAGCAGAAAGCAACAAATAGAAAAGTGCCTGAGATAAAATGTTTTCATGTGTAACTTTCACTGTTCAGTTTATACAGTACTTTCTATTTCCATAATCCATTGCAGGTCAGGGTGGAGCATTTTTTTTTTAAATTCTAAAGGAAATGTTTGATTCACATTGTAATTCCTCAAATCTTGTTTTAATATTAGCTTCATCTCTTTCAACTTCAATTTATCTGCATTGAATAATGAGTCAATTATCTTGGCATAGCAATTTTCCTTTTATTTTCCTTTCTCATTTATGTGTGAAATTGAAGATATACTCATCTCACATAAAATTTAACTCAGTGGAAAATATGAGACAGCAGTACTGCAGTTCGAGCTGAAATGATTGAGCTGAGTGATTGAATACTCAGAATTAAATTATTGTCAATAAATGTTAACAACAAAACACTTTTTAAGCACTTTATAATGGTTAGTAGAATATCCTGAGCTTTGGGCCAGAATGTCTATATGCCTATGAGTGTTTTTTTTTTTTTTTAGCATGTTATAAGGTCTATTGATTAATCAAGACAATAGCCAGAAGACTAAATGATAATGAAAAATAAAATAATCATTTGTTGCAACATCAAGCACATTTCACCAACCTCAGCAGCCAAAGTCTGAATGATTTGAAAAGGCAGGCTTTTGAGAAGCAGCTGTGCCTTTGTGTTTACAGCAGGTGGCAGGATACCTCTAATCCAGAGTCACCATGAGCAAGGCATCACCAGAAGGAGTTCATTTCTGAGGGAATGAAATGACCTCTGAAGCTTCGGTTTTAAGAAATGAGATCATGAGATTTCATGAAGTTGTCATAGCCTCACTGAGGGAAGGACTTTACCCATATCATCTGCTGCACTGGTCACTAATCAAGTGTGATATCAAATTGATGAAACAAGAAGGGTTCAGAGCTCAGTGCAAAATAAATTAATAAATCTAAAAAAGAAATAACGAAAGGGGAAAACACACACAAAAAATTAACTAACTAAATATATGCTTGTATTTGTAAGAAATGAAAATACAAGAGATTTGGTTACTATTTATCTTAACTAGGACAGTCAGTGCCCAAGTTTTGTGTATTCGTGGATTCTTTTCTTGTACCCCCCATATCTGCCAACAAAACAGAAGAAAAAAAAAGTGAAACACAATAAAGTCTCCTTTAATTGTCTGGACAACAGCAGAGACTAGTCCTGACACGGATGGGCCAGTTTAGTGCGTCAGGAGGCGATCTGAGTGGACAGCAGCGTCCACACAGCTGTCACGACAGGAGGATCGAACACGTTGTGATCTCCGGTCTGATCGATAGCGCATCGATTTTGTAGGCTTTATCGCGGAGGTTTGGGGAGCAGCATCGAGTGCGTAAAGTCAGACCAAATCGGAGCGGAAATAACGCGCATTTTTAACCAAAATAAACGCATTCCGTTTACTCTACGGACGGTGGGAGGGAACATTCCAGGAGGAAGGAATTTATTTTGAAAGCTTGAACTCCATGGTTCAGTTTTTCATTAATGTTTGTGACACTAATGTAGATGTTGGTGTGTTCAGGGGCAGACAGTACAGCGCGCTCCCACTCAGAAGTTTGATGTGAGGTTAAACTGAGTTGAAGTTGGTGTCCCCTCCTGTCTCCTCTTTGCCCTTAGCCTTGATTTCCCTCCGCACTCTTGCTTTTTTGGATGACAAACGTTACCTCGACTAGCAGCTGCTTGGCTGGTTGACCAGGATCTGCTGCTGCCGCTGTCAAACTTTAGTTGACATGGATTTGTGGCACCGACGACGCACGGACTAAAAAAAAAAGAAAAAAAGTTTGGGAATATCCTTTTCTGTTTTGTTTTGTTTTTTTGCTACGACACAAAAAGGACTGACTACTTTGGAACAAGCTGTCATTAACTTATTCAAAGCTAAAGACATGCAAAAGTTCAACTCCACCGGTACTCACAGCAACACGCTGCCCCGGGACGCGGAGCTCCAGCTGCGGTTAGCTGATAGCGGGGGAACCGGGGAGGGGAAAGAGAATGGAGCTGGGAAACATTTTCTCACCCAGCCGGAGGAGGAGAGCTCGTTTTGCACGAAAAGGAAGATGCTTGTCGGTTTGGACGTAATATGCCTATGTGTCGGTAAGAATAGGAGCATTTACTACTTATCATGAATCACTTTTGCCTGTTTTACGCACGAGTTTGCCTGCAATTTAACACACAAATATAAAGCTCCCAATACAGCAAGTATCTTTTGCATGATTGTATGTCAACATCAGCTTTGAAATGATACTGCTACCCCCAGAAATATGATAAGAACACAAACCGGGGAGGGGTTTATTATTAAAAGTTAACGAAGCTGCAAAGCATTCTTCCAGGAGTCAAATGGAAACTGTTGAAAACTTTCGACTCCTCGGTGCACGTGGGGGCAGCGGGGTGGGGAGGGGAGGGGGGTGGGGAGGGGAGGGAGGGGGGGGTCAGCTGGCAGCAGCGGAGTTGTCCCGGGAATTCATCTGTTCCCATGGCAACGCCCAAAGTTCCCGGGAGAAGAACGTGGGAATAGGGATAGAAAACCCCACAGCCCCGTGCTTGTGTTCTCGTGCCGAAAATTACCCCTGTTCGCTGAGCACTCCAGCCCCTTCTCACCGCAGGATTACTGAATGTTAGCCCCTCATAATTTGGCATGCTCAGCTGGAAGGGTATGTAGGCTTAAATTTAATAAAATGAACCAGCAGGTTGCACAAGAAGAAGTAGAATATCGGCAACAACACGTGCACAAGTGAGGGGCCACTATCATAAACACAATGAAGGAATTACCAAAAGGAGTTTCTCTGTAATTGCACAGAGGTGGATGGTGAATTTACTGAACCACATGTGACACATAAGGATTGTTTTACTGGGAATTAATCCTTCTTTTTTGGTTTACTTAATGAAAAAATGCTCTCAGTGGTTTAATCTATTATTGAGATTGCAGATTTGTATTTTACTTGATACTTTGTCACATGAATTATAACCAGTTCTGTCTATATGGATACGACCTGTAATTATAATAGGTGAAATTGAGTTTTGATTCAATATAGAGCAGTAATACACTTGAATACGTTAAGACCTAATACAGTGAGAATGTCACATTCTCTCGTTGTGCTCCAGAAATGATTATAATAACAAGATTTAACCTTCACTAGAATCCATAATATGACGTCAAACACTGAATGTAACAAATTATTACTGTCCAAAATTTAAAATATAGATTTTTTTTTTACTGTAGACCTTATTTTGATTAAGTTATTCAAGATCTGCTTTGGAGAACCGATTCACGTGTTAAATTCACAATAATGCTTAATATTTCAGGACATTATTCTGTGTCTGAATACCTAGTGGTACTCTAGAAAGAACATAATGATGACAGTTTACAGAGAGGAAAAACAACAATATTTTCCTCTGAAATTTCGCGCTCTGATGGATGATAAAATGGGAATACTCCAGTCAAGGGCCACAACCTCTAAATTGTATTTGATCTTGAATAGTACTTGAGTAAATGTTCTAAATTGTTCTCCCCCAGTGTTCAGCCTCGTTCGGAGCAATCAGATATCCTCTAAAGGCCGGATGGCTCCGTTTGGCCCCTATGCTGTTTTTTGTGAAAAGCGACAAAATCTAATTTAATAAATTTCATGTCGTCATGTCACATGATTGGGATAGGGAAGGGAACACCAGTGGTGCGTGAGTGAGTATACTATTCGGACCGGCAAATAGAAGAGAGGCAGAACCCGTCTAGGCAGACTGACAGGTCTCGAGCTTGTTGCCAGTTAAACATAGGAAGTAGCCTGGCAAACAAAACAACAGTGTGAGGCAGTTTGATTGCCGTGTTATTCTTAACCCCTGCAGGTATGCTATTAGCTGTTCATTCTGCACACTTCTCAACAGCTTTCTTCTGGGTTTAGGAAGTGGCAAGCGACCCAGCATCAGTCAGCACAATGGAGGAAATGGCTTCTCTCAGTTCTCCTCCTCAGACACGAACTGAGCACGCCACTTGCTTTCGCACACAACTGCGTGCCCTGACCCCTCTTATCCCCCTCTGACTAAATAACAGCGCTGAGAGTGAGTTACAGAGCATCGAGCCGGACACAGCTGAGAGGATTTAGAAAGCCTGCCGGATCGAAATAAATAGAAACTCACCAATCGCACCAATCCTGCTTTGATTTAATATGTCGATTTTTCCGGTACATTTTCAAATTTCAGTGCCAGAAAAAACACATTTTACTGTATTTATATTTTCATAATTGATTTGTAGTAATATGAAATTCTGAGAATTTTGAAATAAGCTGTTTCTCCTATTCATGCTAGTTTATCAGCAAAATAACACAAAACAAAAGCAGTTTTATTAAACGCAACACGATGTGCTAACAGGAAATATCATTTATGATCTACATCCACACCGCTATCTACTAGATGTCACAAGTGGTGATTTGTTGCGTACAATACATGTGTCTTAAAATGACAGCATAACGTACAGTACACTACAGCACATTGTTGCTAGTGATAGAGCTTATTAGCTATTAGGTTTCTTACAGATTCCCATCTGTCAGACTGTCTCTGTCCTGGAAACCATCATGCTTATCTGCATGCGCCTGATGTTGACTCATCTGTGGGCATTTGGCAGAGAATGTCATCACTTATTAGAGATGAATTGGGCCCTTCATTTCACTTATCCTTCTTATCTCTGACTAACCAAAATTTCCCCTTAAGAGTGCCATCCTCAGATTCCCTCAGACAGTTGACCCACCAGCATTATTCAGCCTGTAAAGGGGCTCATTCACAACAGTAACTGCGGAATTTTACCCCGAAGCATCTATCCTTATTATGTGATCAGCTGAAGAGGGTTTCCACAATCACCGTCTCTGCACGTGGCTTAAGTGTTTGCCTCACACATAAAGTGGCGACAGAAAGTTAGTGTGTTGTGGTATTACAAATGAACTTTAATCTGTCTGTGGAATGCTGGGATACTGAAGACATTAACAGAGGCTTTGACTCAGTTTACCTGATCTTACTGTTACTCAACCCCAGGCTTTACTAACAAACTTGTACTTGCAGTGTTGTTTATGGGACTGTTTGGGCACGTACATGATAGATGCTTTGCAAAGTGTCAGTAAGTTCAGCGTAAGTTGCAGAATGCAAATGCCTGAATCTCTTCAAGTGTTTTCTTCTGGGTTAAATCGTGTGCATGCATTCCTGATGAGGCTGCGGGGGTTTGACTCAAAGAGAGAAGACAAAATCTTTGCCCTGTGGCTGCATCTAAGATCTAACGTCCAGCCACCCAGAGGTCAGGAAATTTGGGGCATTTGTCATTTCTGACAAGCATGCAGGGACAGGCCTTCTAGCCTGCACTGCTGTTTCCCTCCTAGACAGGTGGTCTTCACTCTGTCATCACCCCAATAAAGTCAGTTATTGACTCTCTTAAGGGTAATTGGGGAATGAATGGAAGTGGCACTTGAAAACCCACTATTAGCTTATATAGCTTATCCTGGAACAATATGATTGCCACTGGGTTTGACCTTGTTCTTGAGGTTAATTACAAAACGGTGTCATTTTCATGTATACCTGATATGCACGAGATGTTCTTGATTGAAATTATAGAAAGGAATAAAATGATTTGAACTACCCTTACATTTTGATGGTTTGTCTAGTGAACACAAAAAAGTGAATTGATGAAACAGTAAATCTTGGAACAAAACAAGTCTTTGTGTGTAGTAGAAAGAGAAAGCTGGAAGGAGTTGATCATCGTTGTGTGTGAATGTGTTTTTGTTCTAGACATGAAGCAGCATGCCGGGACGAGAAAACTGGTATCTACCTATGCGATCTTAAATCCAAAAAGGGCTCCCTCCTTCCAGCTTATCTCCACTTATGCCACCTTCTCTCTTTCTCCTCTTTTCCTTAGACAAACTCTATTTTCGGACTGAAGGTGTCCTAGCAGTGTAATGCGGTGTGTGTGTGTGTGTGTGTGTGTGTGTGTGTGTGTGTGTGTGTGTGTGTGTGTGTGTGTGTGTGTGTGTGTGTGTTTATATGTCTGCATGTGTTTTCGGCAGGCGGCGGGTTTATGTTAGAGGATTTTTGTTTCAGTTCTTTTGGCAGAGAAAGCTGCCAAGTGAGTGAGACAGCAAGAGGCCGACACGTCACAGCATGCTGGTGTGTACAGGCCCAGGAATATTAAATGGTTTCCTATGTGTGTGTGTGTGTGTGTGTGTGTGTGTGTGTGTGTGTGTGTGAGTAAAAGTGTGGGTGTGGGTGTTTGTGTGTGTATGAGTCATTACGGCTGTTAAAGCGGACACCCTACTACAGCTGCCATGTGCATGCTGTTTGTTGACAAATTTGCCGGTCCTGTTTTGCTGCACGTCTTAGGCCCCGTCACTCCGAAGTTATGGAACACATTGGCGTCACTCTGCGGCTGACAGATGGAGAGCCATTAAAAATGGCTCAGTCAAATCATTAGCTAGTGGAAGAAGTGATTTTCGCTTACTCTCCCTCATTAGTCTATTAATGCATCTCCTATCCATTTGACAACACTGCAGAGGTTCAGGAATCCATTAGGTGCACCCTTCCTTAGACCGACAACATAACTGCTGTATTGCTGTACATCTTCCTTCACCCATTAGTAGCCTGGAATCAGCTTGGGTCTTAGCAATGGCTCAGATGCCTAAAGGCTGAGGGGCAAGTGAGAGCCTGAATGAGTGAACAGCCTCAGGGAAGAAGAGAAGAGTGAGCCGTGGAAAGAGGGAAGGGATTGATGATCTACAGTAGGGGTCAGAGGTCAGACCCATGGGTGCCTGAAGGATCGTATACACAGCTGTCTGTTTATGTCCTAGTGAGGAAGTAGCATTCAGAAAATGATAGGAAAGGTTCTGACAGCAAACAGCTTCAAATGTACTTTTAATGAGACAGCTGCAACCTTCTCCTCGATGACGGTTCCATAAGTGCCCAGGGTGGTCCATAGGTATCAGCCATAATGAATGAATAAAGATGTGTGTAGCACTCTAATTCTCAGCGCTCATTAGTGAGAATGGGTCTGGAGAGGCTTACCATCAAACTATCTACCTGAGTCCAAATACAAGCTGTAGCCCCGCCTTTGCATCTGTCAAAACTAATGACTTGTCTTCTTCTTGTCTGTCCCGCTATAGGGAGACTTAGAAAGCCCCTCTTTGTGCCGTTTTATGGTACACCCATCATCTGGACCATTTTATCATTGTGTCACATCTCACCTGCTGGAGACTTCCCTCCCTTTGTCCTCTCAAACTCTGCTTTGAAGATGCTCCAACTGCACGTTCCACTGCAAAACCAAAACACAACGACAAAACAGCCTTGAAGCCCTCAACTTTTTCCATACATGCACTTATACCACAGTCAAGCCTCACCATGATAAATACCTCCCCTGCTGTCTGAGCCGCAACCCCGTGTCGTTCTCACATTGCAGACTGCCAGCCCTCACCTCGCTGTGCACACCCTTACCTTCTCACCACAAGAACCGCCAGAGAACTCTTTTAAAGTTTCCAAGGTACATACCACAGTGGCGGGTCCTTTATGCTCCTGCTGAATCAGACAGCTAGACAGACAGCCCACTTCAAACCTCACCACTCATGCCCTGAACTCCAGAGCCGGGCTCCAGGAAGCAGGGCAATGAAGTGTGGAGAGAACAGAAGCAGCTGTGGGAAGCATGTCTCCACTGGCCAGTGGCAACAGTAACAGTGGAAAGGGCAAGCAAGAGCTCTCATCATGGTGCGCTGATGGAAGGTAAAGCAACTTAAAGGCAGTTGGAACCATCATGCTTTTAAAAATTTGGAGTTTACATAGTTGTGCAACGGTTTTGCGATTTAGTGGATTAAAACTTCAATAAACATAAATATTGGCTAGTAAGGTACTTTAAGCTGTCGAGCTGCTCCTCTCTGGGCTTTTGCATCTCTACATGAGGTGGATGTATGATGATAAATGAAGCTATCCCTTAAGAGGGTGTATGGAGTCCAGCTGCTGCAGATGTTGATGATAGCAGATGGTTACCAAAGATCCAAGACTGTTGTGGCTCCTAAGCCCCACTTTGTTCTGTGATAAATCTCTTTGTGATGCCATCAGGGCAGACACAACAGGCCATTCTCTCAGAACAATCCAGCTAATTATGGAAAACAGAAAGGGTGTATGTCTATGCAGGAGGCCAACACTCATTCTTCTATCACCTGGATTGGCCCACCAAGAAAGTACAGGAACTTCTACACAGACACAGTAACAGACATGCACACTGCTTTAATGGGGTTTGCTGCAGTGTGTGGTTGCCAATTATAATCACAGTCTTGGTGTGAATGACTTCATCTCTTGTTAAAGGGTTACCTGCCCTACAGAGCAACTGTCTCTGTGTGTCTCTTTGTTCTTTTGTGTGCTTGAACCTGTAACATGGGACCTGCAAGTCTCTTCCTGGACCATCTCTGGATTAAAAAGCATGTCAAGACTAGTTCGTGAGGACAGCGTTGTGCAGTTAAAGCCATTACTGTGAAAATAATTGCACAAGCCCACCCAGTTCAACTACAGACAGCTGTTTATGAGCATGCAAGGCAGGCCTCCATGCTGCTTCTTGTAATGTCGTTACCAGGGATTATCGTGCTTTCAGAGATTCAAATTACCACACTGCACGACTCAGTCCACTAGCTTATTATTTTTTTGAAGGGTTGACTTGAAGGTAAACAAGCATCTTAAATTTTAGTTTGGAACGTTGGCACATGCAAGCTGGTGAGGGGCCTCGTGAGGGTGGACCACCCGTGAAGGGTGCTGGACAGCAAAGGCGCAACCCAGACCTAAGCTGTAGGCCAGATGGACCTGCGTTGACAGGTCACTAATTGTCTGTCCTCCACTTCTATCAAAGGGCAAATCTAGAACGAGGCCTGCACAGTCAAATATTATTGAGTGTGATGAGACAGATGGCTGTTACTGTGGCATAGGTATCGCTTTAGGCTGTGTCATGTTAATCTATGAGGATGCGCAGGCTGTTTGTCCGACAGCATCCGCACTCCCTGTGCTGTTTGCCTGCCTTGATGCACATCTTTAGGACTGTTTGATTACACGTGGTTTACTGGCCCTGTCAGAGTTTATTTGGTCAGCTCATTTTTTTTTCTTTCCAGGTGCTGGTGGTTTTTCCGTGGTTTGTTTGGTTGTCTGTTAGTCTATGCGGCCGCGGGTATGGTTTGTTTGCATCCAAGTGTGGCTTTTATGTGTATGTGAGTGTGTTGGGGGTATTGTGCTGGTTGAGGCGGGGTCGTGTTTACAGAGCGGGTCCCAGCAGAGCCCACATCTCTGACCCTCACATTCCAGAACCACCACTAATCGCCTCCGTCTGCTGTTCTTCGTAGAGAAACCCTTGCTGCATCTCTCTTGGCTCCATCTTTCCAGTTTTCTCTCACAACAGTAATACTGCCCTCACCCCCATTTGTCAATTTTCCTGCCTCCTGGGTATACTTTCTAGCCCAGTTTTTACTTTGACACTGTATCGATCAGCAGATGTACAGCAGTATGACTGTGAAGAATGTCGATGAATAACTACCATCTGCCCTCTTTTCTTTACACTCTTCCTTTAATCACTTTCTCCATAGGCTTTTTAAAAAAAATGTTCTTGCTTTTGGTTGTTGTTGTTCTCCTCTCACAGTGAGCTCATTCTGGGCTGTGGTCATAGATGTGTAAATTAGAACCAGAAGAGTTTCTCAGAGTGAAGCACATAGCCCCTCTTCTCTTTCCTCCCTCTCCCCTTTCTTTCTTTCTGTCCCTTTTGACTATTTGAAAGCATTCCTGCTTTGAATGTTAGGCCCAGCGAGCAGCACATTTTGGCCTGGCTCTGTGAGACGGCCCACTCCTCTGCCTCATTTTGGGTCCCCTCATAGGCCCTCCTGGACTGGCTCTCTTTTGAGCATGTCTTGGCCAGGTGCAGAGGTTTGCTAACAGCTGCCCCACAGATGATGTGAGAGTCTCTGGAGTGTTTTTGTGTCTTGTTGTGAAAACAGTTGTAATGTAGTTGCAAACCATAGAGGCAACTGTGACAAGGGGGCTTGTATTTTGTGTAGCATTATGTAAGATACGGTTTGGTTTCTGGTATATTTGTTTTTTCCTGTTTGTATAGCACTCAGGATTTGTGACACAACTCAATCTGAGGTTAGATTTATTGGATTTGCTTTACCAAGAAGCTTTATGAACACATATGCCATTTTATAGTAACCATTGTTTTGTGCCAATTAGAGGCAAACTGGACTTCATGCAAAAATGGGGGAACAGTACATCAGTATTGGCAGGCGTGAGGTCATAAAACATACCTCTGCCTGGCTCAGCACTTCCTGGGTCTCATTAGACCATATGTACTGAAAATGATCCCTTAAGAAGTCCATGTTCGTGCTGTAACTGCAGAGTGTTCGGGCCTTAATGGATCCTCTATCCATTATCTCTCTGTCAATGCAGCAACATATTGATTATTGAGAGAGGACTGACCCTATTGCGGAATCTGATGCATAGAAAAGCTGTTAGTGGATGATAGGGAAGACATAAAGCCTCTGAAATGGTGCCCATTTACCACAAAATTGTCTCAAATACATCTGAAGGATTTTACTTATCAAACGCAGAACATGAAAAAATACCCAAAGCAAATGCAGCATGTTTGAGTCTGTGTAGAAAGGTACTGTAGGTGTCGACTGATGTGTATTTTTCATGGCTGATACACATACAGAATCTCAGTGATCAAGAATAAACAATATTTGGAGAAGTGAAAATATACATTTCGACAAGACAAACTCCAACATCATTTTTTGTTGAAATGCTTTTGCTCATCTTTGTTTTTACATATGTTGATTTAGATGCAAGCTTTTCAACATTTATCATTCAGTGTTGATAGGTGATGTGCAATGAGTCAGATTCTGGAGACCATGGAGGGGTGACTGCCAATAGAGAGAGAGCCAAAGCAGCACATTTTAAAAAATAATTAGATTTTGGGGGGAATTGGAAATTTTATTTTTGCGTTCGATCCAATAATCAACCAGACTGTTCATCAGTGGACCCCTAAGTTGCTGTCAGCTCCTTATTTAACATCCACTTTTTGTGTTTTTGTGTTGGATGTGTTTTCACTAAAAGCATGTTTAAAATAGAGTGTATTGTGACATAGCTAAATAAAAAAAATAATTAAAAAAACATGCACTGAATTTGAATCAGTGATGAAACAGACCATATCTCTGCAGGTCTCCACTTGGACATGATACACAGATAAGGGTGATTCAGAAATGTGCATTTTATGCAGGTGGCAAAAAGGAGTTACGATACAGAACCCTCTTGTTTTAAATTACACACATCTATCTAATATTCCAATGATCTTAGCTAATGCAAACTAAAATTAAAATAATAACCACTACGATTAAACAGTTTTGCGTGATGTTGCTAGTCCTAAGAGATTCAAGATGTACTGTACTGAATATAAAGAATACCTCTCTGTATTGTGTAATCTATTGCAGCCCCAATCACATAAGATAAGATTATTTTATTCACGTGTACCTAATAAACTAAACATTACCGTTCAAAAGTTTTGGGTCACCCATGTTTTCCATGAAAACTCACACTTTTATTCATGCGCTAACATAATTGCACAAGGGTTTTCTAATCATCAATTAGCCTTTCAGCACCATTAGCTAACACAATGTAGCATTAGAACACAAGACTGATGGATGCTGGAAATGTTCCTCTGTACCCCTATGGAGATATTCCATTATAAATCAGCCGTTTCCAGCTAGAATAGTCATTCACCACATTAACAATGTCTATACTGTATCGCTGATAAATTTTATATTATCTTCATGGGAAAAAAAAGATTTTCTTTAGAAATAAGGACATTTCTAAGTGACCCCAAGCGTTTGAACAGTAGTGTATATAAATACTGCAATGGTTTGATGACCTTAAACTGACATAAAGAAAAAGAGACCAACCGAGAACTTCAAAATAAATGATGAAGGGATGCATGTATGTGTTCCATGAATGTGTAACTGAGCTGAATTTATGAAACATATGTATGTGACAAGCTGCCTGAAGACATGGCGGCTGAATGAGACGAGTGAGAGATCATGGTGAGATGAGAGGTGTTTCCTATCTCTCTCTCTCTCTCTGCTGGCGTCACAGCTTCTGTTATCTGTCTGCAATGTGTTTTCCTCTATCCTTCCCTCCCTTACTTCCTTAACATCTCTTGGAATATATGGAAGTATGCCTGGTTTTGTCTGTGTTTTATCTCTTCTTCAGGGCAGCTTGACTTTGACTAGAGTTCATTAGTAAGCACTTTTGATGGTAGCATGTCTTTTTAAATCCAGATTAACTGACTATATCTGACCATATCCATGGTTTAAGTGTTAAACTGTAGCTCTTCATATGTTTGATGCTTGTAATCCTAAGTTTATAGATTCTTATCTTGGTTACAGTGTTAAATCAGTTTTGTGAGGTTGAACAAATATGTTTTATTAGTGGACTAAATGATTGTAATACACATAATGGGTAAAACTGAAGCAAAGTCAGTATAGGCAATTGTAAAGGAGGACATAGCTATCTGTCAAAAAACTTCAGATTTATCATGATTAAAGACATGCTCTCAGGCCATTGTTTGTGTGTTTGAGTGCGTATTTGTGTGTTCTTCTTTTTGGCTAGATTTTACATGTGTATCCTGTGCACTAGTCAGTCACGTAGTCTGAGAGATTCCCTGGCAGGATCAGTGTTTTGGCCTGGGTGCGTTCCAACCAACCAGCAGGCCTGGGATGACAGGGAGAGGCACAGAGGTTAATGATTAGTCCCATGTTCTTGCTGCATTCCATGGGGTGACGAGGGGACATGGGATAAGAGACAGAGAAGTGGAGCACGCTGGGCAAGCCTTTATAGGATCCTTGGCTATTAGTCTGAAATACAAGGCAGAATAAAAGCCTGTGCAGCTCGGCCCTTGTTTCACAGGGGCACAGACACCATCTCCCTTCTTGTCATTAAAATGTTGCACAACTTTTACCCAGTGAACTTTCACCCTCAGAATGTGAAGTTTATTTGCTGAAGAGAGCCAGACCTTGGCCCCTTTCACCTGATACAGAGTTCTTATAATTAGTGACCAAGCCGGAAACATGGTGTAGAAAAATTGTTAATATAAACTCAGATAGAGTGAACTGGAAGTCACTGCTTTTCTCTGGAACAAAAGATCATTGTTAAACAATACCTTGCTATTTGCACAGTGACTTTATTGTCCTTTTTTAGCACACTGAAGTTTTTGTGCAACGTGCTCCCTCTCTAATTGCTTTCTTTTCCTTGCTCGTCGTAATTCTTCACTGTCATGCTCATCTCTCCATCTGTCTGTCAACCCTTGTCCTTCTCTCTGCTCCTTTGGTGGAAGCAGTTATGTGTGGAATGCTTGATCACCGATAATGTGCAAATAATGCCACCGAATGACTGAGACACTTCAATTCTGCCCCCTTATTATGTTGCATTCTCCTGTGAGACAGGAGAAGGCCACCTTTATGTGAGCTGCATGTACCAAATATCTCTGTTGCTGTGATCCATGTTGCAGAGACTACATCTCAGACATTCATCAAGCCATCTTTTGTTTTTTGTCCGCCCCCCGTCCCTCTCTCTCCCACATGTTATCAGCCTCCATACCATTTTTTGCATGTGAGTTGAAGGCAGTGACTCCGTACAGACGAGGCTTTTTCTGCGGTGACTCCAGCATCACCTATCCCTTCGTAGAGCGAGAGGCCATCCCTGACGTCCTGCTCATCGCCGGCGGCATAGCCATCACCGGCCTAACAGTAAGGCAGTGTTACCTTTTTAGCATTGTAGGCACAGGGAGTTAATGTTATCATCACTTTGATATGGTATAATGCAGCGTGTGCTGTTCTTAAAACAAACATACTTTCACCGTTCCAGTGTTTGCGCAACAGAAAGGTTTCTCCTGTTTTATTTCCTCCATAGATTGCACTGGGTGAATGCTACCGGGTGCGTTTTCGAGGCGTGCACTCGCGGGCCTTTGTTAGAAACCGCTATGTGTCGTGCCTGTACAAGGAACTGGGAAGCTTCCTGTTTGGTTGCTGTGTGGGTCAGTCTCTCACCAATATGGCCAAGCTAAGCGTGGGCCGCCTGCGACCCAACTTTCTGTCTGTCTGCAACATCACCTATGCATCCATCAACTGCACCCCGGGCAGCTACGTGCACCAGGTCAACTGCAGCCAGCCTAACCCTAAAATGGTGGAGGAGGCAAGGTGTGTGGTTTGTATGCATGTGTGTTTTTGCTGAGAAATGATTTGTTTCCTCAGGGTGGGGCATACAGTAACTTTACTCAAGCAGTTAATGTGTAACCTTCAGCATTTTTTCATTGATCTTCTTTTACAGGAAGTCATTCTTTTCTGGCCATGCTTCTTTCGCAATGTACACCATGCTCTACCTGGCAGTAAGTCGTGCCTGTTTGACAAAAACACACACACACACAAACACACTCTCACTTAAACACATCTGGAATGTGACCTTCACATTTACCTGAGCTCTTTTTGTTTAATTTCCAGTATCTGGCAGTGTGTTTCCAGTGTTAGGGGGAATATTACAGCCCTCACTTTCTCTTCAGTTACTAAAGACAACACCAGTCCCTAAAGGCCAGGAACACTGCATGTGATTATTAACTAAGCTAATTAAACATGCGTAAACACACACCAAAGACATGTGCTGTTAAATAAATTCCCACTTCCTGATCGTGAGGGAGGAGATGTTTGAGAGCAGCGATTCTCTGCAGGCATCCTGGTGAGATCCAAAGAGCTGGTGAGACAGAAAGATGGGGAGGTGGGAGAAGGTGGAGGGAGGGGGGGAGTAGAGAATGAGGGAGAATGTTTTCCACAGGGAACATGAATAGATGAAGAGACTGCACAGACAGAGGAGGCCTTGTTGTGGGTCTCATTTAGAGGAGGGGGGTGGAGGGCTGAATATGCCTGCTGAGAGATCGACAGGCTTCTTTCAGCAGCAGACACCCTCTCAGCCTCCCCCATCTCTTCATCTTTCTCTTTCTCTCACACTGCACTACCCAGTAGTCATTGTGAGAGGGGAAAAAAATGACAGTTAGAGGGAGACAAAAGCACATTATTATCCATAAAAATGTTCACATTCCTCATGTATTCTCAGTCAATAAACCTTAATTGATAGTTTTCATGCGACCTAAATATTTGAAACGGCTACGGGGAAAATGAATGAAATAACGATGCCACTTCGGAAAATTCAAAGAGAGGAGAAAAGAAAATCTCAGCCTCTCCTTTTTGCACTTTTGCGCTATTGAAGTCCCAATGAAAAGCTTCATTCTGATCAGAAAGTGAAAGACAAGGATGAGTACGGTGGGACTGAATAAGAGAAATAAATGGGTAGAGAACTGAATCGAATAAGTGGTCAGAGAAACAAGAGCCTCAGTGTTTGCTAGCACTGGTTTCTCTCCTCTCTCATACCATTGCATTCACTGCAAGCACAAACACAAGGCCGTGCACCTTGGTTAATGTTTCAACTGTAGACAGCCAGGAGAGAATGCGTCAGACCTGTAGCTACATGCCACCCGGACCCTGGCCAGCTGCTAATGTGAAAGGCAGGAAGAGTGACACCTGCTCTCAGTTGGGATAGGAGAGGGAGAGGACATGGAGAGGGTTGGCTTCACTGCAGGAATGTAGGCCACATGCTCCCCAGTGGCAGATGGGCCCAGACAGACCGCCAGCCACCTCATAAAGCTGACCCCACATCTGCATCACGCTCACCCTGTGACCCCATTTTTACAGACGTTCTGTAACTGCGGCACTGATGCAGGAGATGGGGATGAACAAAAGGAGGAAGTAGGGCTTAGAGAGTGTTAATAAATTCATGCCAATCTTCTCTTTCCCCTCTGGCTAGCAGATATAATGGATGCCCACGATTCACTTGAAGGGTTCTGCCTGAGTTTACAGAACTTGAGTCATTAGACATAATTACCAGTTTATGTTTGTGGGGCATACATTAACACACAAGTGCCCACATGCAAAGTTTCTCTTGTCTGTGGTGAATAGAATAACAATATTTATCTTCTTTTTTCTTTTCGCAGTTCTACCTGCAGGCAAGGCTGTCGTGGAGAGGAGCTCGGCTATTACGCCCACTAATACAATTCCTATTAGTGATGATCGCCATCTACACCGGTCTGACCCGCATCTCCGACTACCGTCACCACCCCTCCGATGTCCTCACAGGCTTCATCCAAGGAGGGCTCACTGCATACTGGGTGGTATGTCCAAAGTCACTGTTGTCTAAATAGTCTGGAATAGCAGTTATCTTTGTCTTCACAGAATTTGTCTCTCTCAGACCTCTGTTGGCTGAATTAGCTTAAACAATATGCGGTCCCCCTCATTTTTCTCTGTCTGACCTCTCTTAGTGTTTCTAAAGATACACTCTTTAGAAAGACTGACAGCATGTGTAGTCGGCATACATTTCCTGACATGTTTCTGTCTGTGCCTGCAGGCTTTCTACATCTCCTCCATGTTTAAGCCCTGTGCCCGTCCAGACCTGTCTCCCACTAGCATGTCCCTGGAGAGTCCACTGTCCAGCCAGCAAACTGTCTGTTAGCAGGTGCATGCAATCATTCCAGGAATCAGAAGATGAGAGACGCTGGACCACAAAAATACAGGGAGAATGGCAGAAAGCACAACTGGGGAGCAGATAGCAGAGAGAAACTTTAGTTTATAAGAAAGGGAATCATTCTAAGAGAATGATGTGGTTAAAGAGTATGATCTAACACTAACACTTTCGGGCATATTGACACTCACACAAACATACATTCAATCAAACATATTCACGCACTCATACATGTGAAAGAAAAGAAGCACATTTGACTGTAAGTCAAACCCGTCCAGTGAAAAGAACTGCATAGCAATATTGCAGATATTTTTTTATATATGAAAAAAAAACATTAAAAATGTCTATTTTTCAAGAAAATGTTTAGTAGCTGCTAACGTTGAAAGTTGCCAGTTTGAACTTGTTTTCTTTTGGGATGGAGGCCTTTGGTGACTGCATTTAGTCAGCTTTCAAAGCAGAGCTGGTCGCTCTTTGGTCTTGGGTGCGAGACGAGAAAATGCCAGCCTCCTCTTTGTTTTTGATCCTCTGCTTGGAAAACATCACTCAGCAGCTGTGAACTGAGACCATCCAACCTCAGATGTAAAGACAGCTCTGTACTAAGTGACAGAACTGGCTGTGATAAGGAACGAGCACTGGCTTCAACTTATAACCATCTTTACTTTCGGCGGCCTCGTGTGCCACTGCTAATCAGACTGTCCTCCATCACTATGATTAAACAATAACCTGTATGCAAGCAAAGAAAAAAACAGTATTTGTGTAATACAATGTTATCTTTCTTTTTTTTGAGTAACCAAGGCAGTGAGGTGGAGGAATCTGACCTGGTAACTTACCTTCCCACTTCACTGCCACTTTTCTGTACTAACCACTTTGACTGTGTCTCAGAGGTGGAGGTTTGACTGAATTTTGTAACCTCTCGCTTTTGCCCCTGGACTCCAATCTCTGAGCTGCACCTTGATTTATGCCACTCAGACAGGAGATGTGTGGCTGTGACCCCAGCAGCCCTCCTGTGCATTTTTAATTAATAGCACTTGAACATAGATAATGGAACCTTCTAATTATAATCAATATTATATATTTTATCACAAGTTTGAATAATCAGTGTTTATTTTTGTTAATGTCAGACTCATACACTATATTTGTTTTTTTTTTTCTTGAAATTATAATTATTCAAACTGAATGTAAATAGCTATGCCATTTTATAAACCACACAGAATTTCAAAAGTATTAGTTCAAGTTTTGGACAGTTTTTACATGTTAATGTAAGTGTTTGTATTTACGTTTTGTGTTGATCAGGTACGGAAAGTTGCTTTTGTACCTGTTGTAACTACTAGACTGAGCCACAGATATTATCAGAAAGCTATATTTTTTGTGTTCCCAGTTATTGTTATTTGTTTGTTATTGTCTGTGAATGCCGCGATGGCAGAAATAACCACTGTACTCAACAAAACCAAACCATTAAAATGAATGTTGAATGTTTTTAACTTGGTCTGTCCTCTATTATTTTCGGCATCAGCAGACTGAGAAGCGATGCACCTTGTGT
Organism: Amphiprion ocellaris; assembly: GCF_022539595.1. Taxonomy (NCBI): domain Eukaryota; kingdom Metazoa; phylum Chordata; class Actinopteri; family Pomacentridae; genus Amphiprion; species Amphiprion ocellaris. The sequence continues at coordinate 21,503,414 of NC_072784.1, read as the reverse complement.
CTCTTTCATGTCTACCACACACACACACACACACACACACGCGCACACACACACACACACACACACACAATCACTATGTCGCAATATTTATGCCATCTTGGTTGTCTCTGGCTACTCATGAGCAGAGTTGGTAAAATAAACCATGTAGCCATTTGTAAGTCAGTCAGCATACAGCCATTCATTTTGCTCACACAGGACACCAGACACTGTGAGGAGGTAAGGAAACTAAACATAAACACTGAAATGATAAGTGATTTAACTGTGTGTTGTGTTTGGAAGCTTCCACTCCAGTGCTATCCTAGTTTCCTTCATCATAACTCTCTCTCTCTCTCCCCTTCACACCCCTTCTTCGCTCTGCTCCTTCTCTGCACTCGGTCCTTTTCAAGTGCAGTGGAGCATGATGGGCTGTTTCAGGGGGTCATGCTACCATGGAGATGCTTAGCCAGATACAGGTTGGGGCGTCTGAGGCATTTTCTTTCTTTCTCTCTCACTCTCTCTCTCCAGTCCACTTCCAGGATTAGGGAGGAGAATAAAACCCAGCCAAATCAGAATGGGAGGGAAAAAGAGAGAAAACCTCAGTAATGGCTGTTTGCATAATGTTAAGGTAAGAGGACGGGTTGGAAAAGTAACCAAGTAATGAAGGGAAAGTGTAATAGAGCAGTTGGCAGAACAGATGGGGTGGTAGATTGGGGAGAGTGTGGATGATGGGTGTGGGGTGTCAGGGTGGGAAGGAATGTGATCATGGTTTTAAGGCTTGTTTTGTTTCATAATACTGTAACTAAGGAGACATGTTTCATTCCTGAGCAACGTATATGCCCATGCTTGTGTGACAGGTTCTTGTCTATCAGTGTCAGCCTCTCGCTGCTTGTTTTTGTCTCATGTTTAGGTGTGTGTGACTGAGCTGAGCGGGAGGAAGGCTCCGCTGAGCTGAGCTTACACACCCTGTCAAACATGACATCTCGTTTACACTGCGACTGCCGTACTCCTGGCTCACCCTTTGGCCCTAATGGAAATGAATGGGAGTCAACAAGCGGAGGGAGATTCTCTGTGTTCTGATTACTGAGGTCCAGTCAAAAGGGCCTCACTGTTGACACCGCTGCGATTGTGCACACAGAAGAAACAGTAGTCCAGCGCTGTGGCCATTTAGAATGGAGGTGATATTTGAACTGTTATCTCAACAGGTGAAAGCCATTAACGTCCACACGCTTCCCTCTGAAAGCAAATTAAAGCCACTTTCTGACTATTAGTGCTCACACTTAACTTTGGGAAATTCCTTGATAAGATTATGATTTCGTAAAATGGGACGGGTGCAAAAATAGCAAGGCGGATGCTCGTACTGATCCAAATCAACACACAGATAAGTGTCCTGCGGATGTCACGTAGCTCACCTGTGCATTTCTTCATGTGCGAGGACACTCATATCACACGTGTTTTTGTCTGACAATGATGACAGCATCAATGCATTTGCTGATTGTCCAAATTTCATTTACAAAATGTTACCTCAGTTTGAAGCAAAGAAATATGCCTTTTAATGAAGACATGAAACACCTCATTGCACACTCCTCACGTATTTCAATCCATCTTTGTTTACCACCACATAAAAGCTGCTTAACACTGTAAATTGATTCAACTGTGAAGAGGAAAAGAAATGTCCTTGTATATGAATTTTTATTAAGTAAGAGCTTTTTCACTATGGTTCTCCAAGGCATTACAGACTTAGTCTCTGGAACTCTGCTGGCCTCTTATCCAGCTATAGTCCAATTCTTAATAGAATTAAATAGGATTAATGGACTCTTTAGTATGCTCAGGTTCAGGCCTGCTCCCACTGCTATGCATATTTTTAAATCTCCTATAGAAATGACAGTTAGTGAATGCTCAAGCCGTAGCCATTAGAACTGCAAGTGGGCACATTGTGTCCTGTTATGAGTCTATTAAAAACATCAGTTTGCATGTTCCTGGTTGGATAAATTGTCTTGCTTCCACTGCTGTTTCTCTCTGCTCTTCAGGGATTAGGATGTGCCAAGCCATGTTGACTCACTGAGTGAGCTAAGAAATCCCTTCAAAAACTTATCCACAGAGCTGACGGGGAACTACAGGTGGGTAGCTGTGCCACAATCACTTCCAAATGTGGAAACCCAGCTGCATGTTTACGTGCATCTGGTCAAATACTCCACAGTAAAATCATCAGCATACCTAATTTATCAGTCAAGCACATAGGTACACACAGATAGTGCTCATATTATCTGATGAGGACAGTTTCTTTGTGCTATCTGATGGAGATACCATCGCTTTGCAAGTCAAGCTCTGTTATATACTACACTATGCAGTACTGCTGATCATCTGAGACTGCATATGAAGTATTTTTCACACTTATGCACTGCTAATGGGACGGTGATGTGATAGTCATGAATAAACACAAAGACAGCTATAACAACTTGAATGTGTGTGATGAATGAGCAAAGGGACAATTATACCAACTTGGATGGGATTTTGTGGAATGTTCATCTAACGTGTGTTGAAAATAATTTAAAACCCGTTAAATATGTTGTTGTTAAAACTGTTGAATATGTTGTTAAAAACGGTAAAGCTTTGAGAAACTGTTGGGTAATGTTGGGGATCTTGTCCGCTGAGAGGTTGTCAGGATCTGTGATCCACTTGTTAGACTTGATCGTGGTCGATTGCTCGTGCCTGCGGGGGCCGGAAGGGGGAGCCTGCCGCCGCGGTGTAGCATTCGGACTGGAGCTGCCGAAGGAGCATTACATGGTGTGTGAGCGTGCTCTTTTTCGTCCACTCGTGCAGGTACGATTTCTGCAAAATATGGTTTTCGGGGTGTTTGAGTTGTGTTAGTGTGATATGTAATTGGGTGTGTGTTTTCAGAGTATTACTCTGGCTGTTATGGAGACAGGATGTTTGGGTGGGCTATCTGGGCTAACTGGCTAACTGTAGCTGCTTTGTATCCGCTCACGGCATGTTCACGTCATGTGAACGACGGTGTTGGTTGAAATCGTGTTTATATATTTTGGGATTTATGTAATAATTATGAATTGGTTATCTGAATGTTCATGTCACAGAATTGTTGTTTGTATGTATGTTTATTCTTTGTAATAAAATTCGGACTGGAGCTGCCGAAGGAGCATTACATGGTGTGTGAGCGTGCTCTTTTTCGTCCACTCCTGCAGGCCGTAACATTTTGGAGGCACCGCTGGGATTGAATGTGACGAGGGCCAGCTGTCCAGGATAGACGTCCAGATCATCACTCAACCCTCTACATCTACAGCCAAGGTGGATGAGACTGTGTGGTGATTCAGCAACTGCGTAGAGACACTTGCCTGCGACCTGAGGTCTGCCGCTGGTGCCAGGGGAGCTGCGTTGTCTACTCTACAAAGCGAACGTTATACATCATACGGATCCTGTCCACAGGTCAGAAACTGAATTGGATTCCTCGGAGAAAGAAGATTTAAAATTGGAAGTTGGAGGTGCACTGTATACACTGACAAGAGATGCTTTGATCGAAGTTTGTGACTTTCTAACTATTGCTGGATCAAAGTTTGAAAAGGTATCAGGGAAAAGTCGTTCATCGCTAATTTCACATGTGACAAGATACTTAGACAGAGAAGAGTCAGATAACCTTGAGGATCAGGGTATGGCAGAATTACTAACCTTAAAAGATAAAATTGTGAGTTACAAGAAGCTGCTGAAAATGTGTGCTAGAACAAGTAGCCTATGATGTTAAACAGACAGATGTGGAGCTAGAGCAGGTTGTGCAACTGTCAGAGGGAGAACGTTTATCAAAAAGAGATAGAGAAATCACAGGTTGCTTTAGCATTATCACTCCAGGAGAAAGCAAACCAAATCAGTGGGACCAAACAGTCAGTGAGTGGGGAAAGTAGTAGTGATCAAAAAGACCATGTTCCTCCTCAACAGACTCCGCAACCTCGTCTGTCATTACAGTGGGGCAGGGAATTCCAAATATCAGGCCAAATTGGGGAACCAGGACAAAGAGACAAACTCACGTTTTCTAGCTTAGCACACTAAATTGAGCAAGGCATCAGCAAAGAATTCCCTGAAATAGAAACAGTCGATGCAGTGATTCGGGCAATTGTACCAGGCTTACAACTGCGCAGCTACCTGGAGGGCAAAACAAACTTGACCTTACCTACCCTAAGAAGAATTTTCAGGTCCCATTACCAAGAGAAGGGGGCAACAGAACTGTACAAACAACTCACTTCAGAGGTCCAAAGCAGCAAAGAAACCCCACAGCATTTCCTGATACGAGCCCTGGATTTGAGACAGAAAATTCTGTTTGCATCGCAGGAAGCAGAATCTGGCCTCAAATATGATCCTGTCCTTGTGCAGAGTATGTTCCTTCATACTGTCCTCACAGGATTGCAAAATGATAGTATTCAAAGTGACCTTCAACCATACCTGCAACAAACAACAAGAAGTGATGAACTGCTGCAGAGAGACAAAATAAAAAGAAACTACTTGCCCAGCAACGACCAATGTCAGTGCACTCAGTCCAGTCTAATGACACACCTGCAGATAAAAAAAGGAAAAACCCAAATTGGGAACTCACCAGCAAAATCTAGTCTGAGGTACTAAATGAACTGAAAGAAATGCGTTCTGACATGGCAGTTCTGAAAAACCTAGGTGCTGAAGTTGCACAAATAAGAGAGGCCATTAGACAACCTAACCCAGCACAGACACAGTATATCCCTTCACCTGTTGCACACGAATGCAGTCCTCCTCCCCAGTTTCAGTATCCACCACAGAGCTGCTGGCCTCCCCCAGGACCAGGACGAAGAGGAGATACTGCTCAGTACCAACAAAGGTTTGCACCACAGTACCAGTATCATGCCCTGGGTCGTGCACGCCTTAGAAAATGTTTTGGCTGTCAACAAAGTGGAAGTGATTACTGCACCCATTGCTACAGATGTGGTAGTACTGAACATTTCCTTGCTGGCTGTAGAATGAGAGGAACTAGACAAGACAAAGAGAGTTTGTTAAACGAAAGAGGGTTACCCCCACGGGACAGGGAGTAACCGGCAAAAGCAGAATGTCCCAACAGAACTGCTCACACTGTGGTGTCTCTGGGAAAGACAGAGTATTCAAAAGATGTGCATCCTGTAAAAAAGACAATTACTGCTCCAAAATCTGTCAAGTTGAACATTGGCCAAAACACAGAAAAATATGCAGTGAGCATCTTCATCCACAGGTAAATCAGCACTCTCATCCAAGAGTAAATGTCACTCACACCAAGAAAGAGGACAGCCAATCCTGTCTTGTTGATTTGGTAGGAAGGCAGTGTGTGGTTGATTGCTACATACAAGGCCATAGGACTCAAGCATTATGGGACACAGGATCTCAAGTCTGCATTGTTGATGAGAAGTGGATTAAGAGACATTTGCCACAAGAAAAGTTAAGAGATGTGTCTGAGTTACTTGATGCACCTGATGACTTGAAAATCATAGCTGCCAATGGACAGAACATGCCCTACAGAGGTTTCATTGAGGTCACATTTGGATTAGCTGCAGATGATGCTGACGCCAAAGAACTTATTGTCCCCATGTTAGTGATGAAAGGAGGCAGTCTCTCACAACCAATCTTAGGTTTTAATGTCATTGAACGAATAGTGAAAACCAGCACCACAGAACCGCTTGATGCCAACAGAAGAGAACAGTTGCATGAAACATTGAGAGCAGCTTTCCCAATCCTTCAGAGAGACAGTGTTTCAGCTTTCATTGAACTGGTGACTACAGAACAGTCATGTGACTATGTTGCGAAGACAACAAAAGAGAAAGTCATCATACCAAAGCACATCTCTGTTCAGATTGACTGTAAAGTGCAGACACAACCACTGAAGAAAGACACCACACTTCTTTTTGAGCCAGACATAAATCCACAGTGGACTGAAGGCCTTGAGTTTTGTGAGACTGTTGTAAAGCTCAGACGTGGTGTTTCACCGTACATTGTAATGTGCAAATCCAACTGATCATGATATTGAGTTGCTAGGAAAAACTATTGTGGGTACTTTACAGCAGGTCCAGGCTGTGTATCCAGCAACCATTTTGGAGAAATCTGACCATTGTCCCTCAGTGTCAGTGAGCAATATGAATGTGGAGAGTGAGCAAGTCACTGATACTCAGTGGGATCCACCAATCAACTTGAGTCACCTGAGTGAACCTGAAAGAGTAGTGGTGCAGAACATGCTTCGTGATGAATGCTCCTCCTTTTCCAAAACAGATGATGACATTGGATGTATTAACAAGTTGAAGTTGAGCATTTCATTAAAGGATATGGACCCTGTAGCGCGCACCTACTTGTCAGTGCCAAAACCACTATACAAAGAAATGAAAGAGTATCTGCACAATCTTATCGCACAAGGATGGGTGAAGAAATCCAACTAACCTTATGCCTCACCAGTCGTGTGTGTGAGAAAAAAAGATCGCAGCCTACGTCTTTGCATAGACTACAGAGAACTAAACAAAAAGACTCATCCAGACAGACAACCAATCCCTCGAGTGCAGGACATTCTTGACAGTCTTGGTGGCAACTCATGGTTTTCGTTGTTGGACCAAGGAAAGCCCTACCACCAAGGGTTCATGGATGAAGACAGTAGACCTCTGGCAGCATTTGTGACTCCATGGGGTCTGTACGAATGGATAAGGATTCCATTTGGACTAATGAACGCACCTGCAGCCTTCCAGCGGTGTATGGAGGAGTGCTTGGAGGAAGTGCGAGACAACATCTGCGTCCCCTACCTGGATGACACGCTTGTGTATAGTCAGTCATTTGAGGATCATGCGGACCATGTCCGAAGAGTGCTTCAGCTGTTGAGGAAGTATGGGGTCAAGCTAAAGCCCAGCAAGTGTGAACTGTTTAAACATGAGGTCCGCTACCTGGGAAGAGTTGTTTCAGTCGAAGGCAGTAAAATCGATCCAGCAGATACCATCGCTGTGCGAGCCTTGAAAGATAAAAGACTAAGCAATGTGGGAGAGCTACGAGCTGTCATGGGCCTGTTAAGCTATTATAGGCAATACATACAGAACTTCTCTCGTATTGCTGGACCACTTTATGATCTGTTGAAAGGGACAGCAGAAGACAACAGTGGGTCACAAAACAGGAGCAATACAAGACGAGGTATAGGAAAAACTAAAGGAGTGCCCTCACACAAACCCATTCTGTGGACTGAAGAACACCAATGTGTATTGGAGTAGCTGATAGACTGCCTGGTTGAGCCACCAGTCCTTGGGTTCCCAGACTTCTCAAAACCCTTTGTCCTCCATACAGATGCCTCAAGCCATGGTCTCGGAGCAGTCCTGTACCAGCATCAGAATGATAACTCCGTGTGATAGCATATGGCTCTCGAACATTGACTGCTCCTGAAAAGAACTACCATCTGCATTCAGGGAAATTGGAATTTCTTGCTTTGAAGTGGGCGATCACCGAGAAATTTAGAGATTACCTGTATTATTCACCTACCTTTACTGTGTTCACTGACAATAATCCACTGACCTATGTCCTGTCAAGCGCTAAACTCAATGCAACTGGATGCAGGTGGGTCGCTGAGCTTGCAGACTTCCACTTTACCATTCAATATCGCCCTGGTAAAGAGAATGTGGATGCTGACAGTCTGTCGACAATGCCTCTGAATATTGAGTAGATGATGGGTCAGTGTACTGAAGAGTTAGCATCAGACTGTGTGGCAGCGATAACACAAGCTATTGAGTCACAAGAATCAAGGTCACCACAAGTTTGCCCAGAGGTTAGCTCTCTCCAATGTCCAGCAGCCAGTGGCGAGACACACAAACCATTTTCTGTTACTGAGATCCGACATGCACAGCGAGATGACCAGGCTATTGGTCCAGTAATGCAGTGTAAAATCAGACAAAAAGCCATTAGGACACGACTTTAATTCCCTCAGTATGCAAAGTAAATGTCTGCTGCGTGAATGGGAGAGACTTCATGTTGATGAAGATGGCATTCTCCACAGAAAGAAGGCAAACAAAACACAGCTAGTCTTACCTGAAAAATATAAGACCACTGTACTAATGCAACTGCATGATGAAATGGGCCATCAGGGGATTGATCGAACAACATCATTGATCAGGGATAGATTCTTTTGGCCTTACATGCAGAAAGAAATTGAACACTACGTGGCAAGGACTTGTACATGTTTGAAACAAAAGACACCATGTAAAGAAACAAGAGCACCTCTCACCAGTATCGTCACCACACAGCCATTTGAACTAGTGTCGATAGATTTTCTCCACTTGGACAAATGTAAAGGTGGATATGAGTACATATTGGTAATTATCGATCATTTCACTCGTTTTGCACAGGCTTATGCCACCACCAACAAGTCTGCTAAAACAGTTGCTGATCTAATATTTAATGACTATGCTTTAAAGTTTGGACTGCCAGCTCGAATACATCACGACCAAGGTGGTGAATTTGAGAACCAGCTCTTGGCCCAGCTAAAAAAGAACTGTGGTGTACTAGGGTCGCGAACGACACCCTACCACCCCCAGGGAAATGGGCAAGTTGAGCGCTTTAATCGCACATTACTGCAAATGCTAAAGACACTGACTGACAAACAGAAGACAAGCTGGAAAGAATCCTTGAACAAGTTGATCTATGCATATAACTGTACACGATCTAAGGTAACAGGTTTCTCCCCTTTTTACCTTCTTTTTGGAAGGTCTCCAAGATTACCTATTGACCTCTTATTTGGCCTCACCACTGAGACAGGGAAAACTGACCATCGAACATACATGGAGAAATGGAAACATGAAATGCAGGATGCATATGACATAGTACAAGCAAATCACTTACCCTTGGAAATCCAGCCAACGACAGTGAAACAACAGAAAAGGATGACCGAGACAGTCTCAGAAAATGTGGATGGTGGAGAGGAGGAAAATGAAGATAAATGTTTGTACTATTACAGACCAGTAGTACCGCTTCAGGTGCCCATAGTGGACAGGACTAGTGAGTCTGCTGCTATGCAGGACACTGACCAAGAGATGACACTGTTGAGGGCTGACAGGCCACTGATTGAAGAAAGGCCCACCAATGAGTCTGAGACACGGCAGGATGAAAATGTGCTGCAAGTGGATGGTAATCAAGGTGAAGATGAACAGCCACTAGAAAGAGCTCAGGATGACATTCCAGAATCCCCATATTCATGTCTTGGTGATGGTGATAGAGAATCAGGGCATCAATTACCAAGAAGAGAAAGGCGACCCCCTAAAATCTTCACCTATGACCAACTTGGGACCCCAGTGTGTTATAGTGCTGCACATGCAAATGAGATGCCTTACCAGTATCAACCTATGCCATATGGGTATAGACAAGTTCAGTCAGTGACAATGTGGACAGATCCATTCGAAGTTTATCAACCCCTATTTATGCAGGGATGCTAGTCATATTTAAAAAAAAGGAAAAATGATTCAGGTTGTTTAGTGTATTTAGTACAATACTGCTTGAGTGAAAAGAAAAGATCACTAGGTTTAGTGAAGTGATGGATAAGAGTACACCTGTGTTGGTTGTTATGAAAAAAAAAAACAGTAACTATGATGTGATCACGTTCAAAACACAGTTTAGATAATTGGAACATAAGGTTTGGGAATGTGATGTTGGGACGACATCTAATTTTGCAGGGGAGCGTGTGATAGTCATGAATAAACACAAAGACAGCTATAACAACTTGAATGTGTGTGATGAATGAGCAAAGGGACAATTATACCAACTTGGATGGGATTTTGTGAAATGTTCATCTAACGTGTGTTGAAAATAAATTAAAACCCGTTAAATATGTTGTTGTTAAAACTGTTGAATATGTTGTTAAAAACGGCAAAGGTTTGAGAAACTGTTGGGTAATGTTGGGGATCTGTGGGCTGAGAGGTTGTCAGGATCTGTGATCCACTTGTTAGACTTGATCGTGGTCGATTAGTCGTGCTTGCGGGGGCCGGAAGGGGGAGCCTGCCGCCGTGGTGTAGCATTCGGACTGGAGCTGCCGAAGGAGCATTACATGGTGTGTGAGCGTGCTCTTTTTCGTCCACTCCTGCAGGTACGATTTCTGCAAAATATGGTTTTCGGTGTGTTTGAGTTGTGTTGGTGTGATATGTAGTTGGGTGTGTGTTTTCAGAGTATTACTCTGGCTGTTATGGAGACAGGATGTTTGAGTGGGCTATCTGGGCTAACTGGCTAACTGTAGCTGCTTTGTATCCGCTCACGGCATGTTCACGTCATGTGGACGACGGTGTTGTGTTGGTTGAAATCGTGTTTTTATATGTTTTGGGATTTATGTAATAATTATGAATTGGTTATCTGAATGTTCATGTCACAGAATTGTTGTTTGTATGTATGTTTATTCTTTGTAATAAAATTCGGACTGGAGCTGCCGAAGGAGCATTACATGGTGTGTGAGCGTGCTGTTTTTCATCCACTCCTGCAGGCCGTAACAGTGACACACTGTGGAAACATTAATACCTTACTGGATGTCTGTTACAAGATTTAGAATAGAATTGAGAAACAAGGTACACTGAGTACCTAGTTTTCTGTCAGCTATTTTGACACTGCTGACACGGTCGCCGCGCGCGCAGAAAAGCTGCGCTGCGCACACACAAAAAAATCCTACCTAAATTGTAAATAAAATAAACATGTAACAATTCATTCTGTGCTATTTTTCAGTGGGAGTCAGTGAGTGACCAGTGAATGGCTGCTGCAGCCAATGATGTGATTCACATACGTATTTACCATAGACTGTATATAATGGTATTTACGCAGCTAATCAACGTCAGGCGTCTTTAGGTGCAGCCACCGTTGTTCTCATAGATATGAATGAGTAGATAGGAGACGCCCCTTTGAGCTGCGTGCTATGGTGAGGCTAAGCTAGTGTGGGCAAAGTTTCAGTGCATTCCGTTGATGTAGACGGCGTGAAAACGGAAACAACAAGTATGCCGTCTCACTGTGCTGCATACAATTACACACTACATCATACGATTAAGACAAGGACACCTGGAATGACTTTTCATAGGTAAGAATAGTTTTTGGCTCTTTTTTCATTATGAAATCCTGTTGAGAGCTTCCAGTCTATGAAAGCTAACTAGTTAGCCACTAGCAAAACACTAAGACAAGCTAGCAGCTTGACAACCAAATACCAGACGATTAATAGTAGCTGTAGTATAGTTGCACAAGCAGTAGTAGTAATACCAAAAGTACAAGCAGTAGTAGTAGTATAAACCGCTATTAGAGTCATAGAAGTAGTATCAGCATTTGTAATAGTATTACAAGTTGTAGTAGCAGTGTCAGTATCAGCAGCAGTAGTTAGTTTACTACCACTACTACTAGTAGTAGTCACATTGCTATTACTAGCACCAATACTACCAATAGTAGTTATAAAGCCTAACTCATGTATATCCAGATTACCATCTATGTTCTTCCTCCAAACCCATTTTATGATTCAGATTACAGGCAATTCTTTAGGACTGCTCTCAAATGATTGAAATGTTACTAAACAAGGTTATACTTATCAAATTAAATAGCTCTGGTCTCCAGTATATTGGCGAATTCGGTTCTTTGTACTTAATTTATTAGCATGATTTCTTTTTAATACGTTGTGTACAGACTTAATTACTTCTCTGTCTACTTTTCTTACTCCATGTAGGTTTCCCAGAGACTATGGGTTGAGGAGGAATTGGAAGTTTGTCGGCTTAGACCTGGTGTCATTCCATCAGTGTTTAACTTCCTGGCTCATCTTTGAAGAGTACGTGCCAGAAAGACCACGACCAAGCAGCCTTGAGATCTTAGGCAGCGTCTCCCTGAGGTGGGTGTCGACGGTGTTCACGGTCAGGTCTGTGGTAATCCCGTCAAAAAACAAAACAGAAAAAAATCTAGATTATAAATCAACATGTAACCAAAGCACTCTGTGTATAACGCCATAGTATAGGATGTAGTTCAGAAAATGTCAAAGTATAGTATGCTTTACTTAAGAATAACATAGTATGGCCTGTAGTTCATAGTATAGTATGTCGGCAAAAAAACCCCATAGATTATTATGTGGTTCAAAAAGCGCAAAATGATAGGATGTTGCCTAAAATTGTCATGTATATGTGGTTCAAAAAATGTCATAGTGCAATATATTGTCAAAATAGTATGTTATTCAAGAAAACATCAGAGTATGATGTCATCTAAAAAAGGCCATAGAATAATATTTCATTGCACAAGTAAAAGTATAGTAAATTTCAAAACTGTTCAAATTCTTACAATATGTTGCTAAAAAAACAAAAAAAAAAACTAAAACAAAAAAAGGTCAGTAATATGTCAATTAAAAAAGCCTATAGTATAGCATGTCGCTCTAAAAACGTCACAGTATAGCCTTTAGTCCACAGCTGTCAGTAGGTGAGAGGCAACATAAAAACAGTCCAAACGCTGGTTTCCAGAGGGTTAGACGAGTATTTATTTGAAAGAGGAAGTTTACAACAACACAACATGTGAGGGGGTTAAAAACAAATGGGTGTTAGTAAAATAAAAATAAATAAACAGAACTAAAAGTGAACTTCATGTTGACATTGATGGGCATTCCAACCAGGAACAAAGTAAAAAATAATCAATACGAAAAAAAAACCTCTTCCTGTTCACCTCTTCAAGCCCAAAAACACACTGCAGTAGCACCCTAAACTAAAACTACCAATGGGTTTCCTGTTTTCCTTTCTGAACAATTCAAAGGTCCCTCTCTATTTCCCTACACATCCACCAACCACTGGAACACATCTCCAAAGTTCTGCTGGGCCAGCTCAGCTTCCCCTCAGAAGAAGTGCTGCCACCTGCCAGATAAAGGAGCCTTTTGAGAGGCAGCTGGCATCGTGATTGGACTGTACTTTGGTCTGTTCCAATCCAGCTTCAGCTCCAGAGACGGCAGGCGGGACGAGTCAACGGAGGCCGGGTGGACGAAGGCATGCAGCTGAGTACAATCCAGAAAACAACAGAGGAGGAGTGCAGCGGCCCAGAGCCAGAACAAACAGAGTAACATAGTATGTCTCTTAGAAAACATCATAGTATAGCCTTTGGTATGAAGAAATAGCATAATATACATCGTATATTGTACAAATAACAAGTAAAAGCAAAGAGACATACATTGTAGAATTGTAGTAATTGTGGGCTGACCGATTTACTGATTATCAGTATTTTATTTTTTACTGATTTACGGTAATAAATAAATTTTAAAATGGCGCTACTTTGGCTCTGAACCTTTATCTACCTGTGGTCGCTCTGTCTTCTGGAGTCATTTGATTGGTTATATATCACAAATAAAACTCCTTTAACTTAACATCTGTAAACAAAACAAAAACGTATCAGCAAAGTTTTCTGTTAAAGTTTGTGTTCTTCTAAGTTTAACTCCAAGATTTTAAATACTTTCATTTACTGCAAATGAATATCTACTCCAAATGTCTCACTAATAATCATTATCAGCCTTAAAAACCCACAAAACACCCCTCTATACTTGACCACACTTAGTACAGTCCGGTTCCCCCTTCTATAAATCTGCTTGGAATCGTCCACTTCCTGTTTGTCAAAGTGCCCTTCTACCTGGACAGGATTTGTTGGAGCTCATGCAGCAAACATTTTGGGTAACTGTACTTTAATATGGATGGATGACACTGAATTAGAGTGTGTTTTAATGAGACTGAGTTAAGATGTGTAGCTCTGTCATTAAATAGGAAATTATTTCTTAGAATTCACAGAGAAAAGTCTGAAATGTTTGCTAGGTTAGCATCCCACATGTTCTTTGGCTCAGCTAAAGCTAACTCTCTCCAACTTCTGGATCTCTTGAGTTGCTTGTTGTTAAAATATCTTGCTAGAGGTGCTGAAGCTCAGAAAGTCTGAGATGTTTGTTCAAAATAAGCTCATTCTTAAGTCTTATCTGAACTGTCCTCTTTTGTTTGAACTTTCCCTAAACTTAGGAGTTAATGACAGAGCAGCACATCCAGACTCAGTCTCATTTATGTAGAGATTAAACTTCAGTGTCATTCATTGATGTTAAAGTGCAGTTTTTCAAATGTTTGTTGCACATGCTCCCGACCAAACCAGTCCAAGTGGAAGACGATACGAAGAGAAAGCTCCAGAGGATGAATATCACACATTTACGTTGGAAATAAATGTCCTTTAATTAGACATTGTCATACAAAAGTTGGATTTCCCTTTGTTGAGTGTTTTGTTGATGTTGGTTTCTAAATGTTTTTGGACACTCAGCCCCAAAGATTAAAACCTTTTACGGCTCACAAGCTGCAACAATTCACACATTATTAACTATCTTTCTGACTAAACTAAGATAAAAAGTGAAAAACTGCCTGATTCCTGCATCATGAATGTAAATCTTTTTGGTTTTTATGACCGTAAACTGAATATATTTGGGCTTGACATTTTATAAACCAAAACAAGAAATGAAATACTGGAGAAAACAATCAACAGATTAGTGGACAAAGAAAATGTGTTTTCCAACATATATGGCTGAATTACTGCAACATTACAAGATACATACAATTTTAATTCAGTTTTATTTATATAACACCAGTTACAGGTCAAATTGCCTCAAGATGCTTTATTTTTATATTGTTTTGTCATATTTAAAATATGACAAAGTAAGAAATTTAAACCTCTTGACTAATCCAATTTATTATTTAGTTTTTAAGAGACTAATTGACAATTCAAACTTTTTCCACTAAAACTAATAAACATGAGGTCAAATAGAAGGAACAGTTTTAAATACTGCAGTCCCACGACGACAAGAATAAAATTTCTCAACAAAAACTAAATCTGCTGGTGGATTCAATTAAAGTCCTAATAAATGATAATAAAGTGTGATACTAACGGTTTGTGGTGCTAAAAATCTCAAAGATATCGAGTTGAACATCTGGATGGAGGCTGATAAAAGTTGACCTTCCTTCATTTCTCTGGAGTCGACTCCATGGATTTTATGGATGGTGGTTAAAGACCTGCTCTTCTAGTCGTCTTCCTTCTAGTCGCTATAAAAAGTCAGTCCATCCTGGCCGACTTCAACACCTCTTCATGACAACTTGTTCTGCCTCCGACCTCATGGAAACTCAAGAAACTCGGGAAAACCTTTCGAGACTCGAGGAACTCATGGAGACTCGAAGAACTCGTCGTGCGGGGGAAGGTGTGGTGGGCGGTGGGGGAGTAGAGGGAGGAGGCCGCCACCCACCTCCCCACCTACTCTCCGCCCTGACTCCACCCAGACTCCGCCTTGGCTCTGCCCATGTGGTCACTTCAGGAACTACGATGCCAAAGGGACGACGAAATTATTTCTTTTCATCTGATCTGTAGCTCAGTAAGTTAAGGATTTGCCTATGGAGCTGCAGGTCGCTGGTTCAAGACCAGACACTTCTTAAACTTTTTCAAAATCCTGACAAAGACAAAGAAAGAAAAGTGCCAGTGGTGGGTCTTGAACCTGCGACCTTCCACTTGGTAATCCTCTTCTTATCCCCCTGAGCTACTCGCTCAGATACTAATTCTTCTTTTTTTTGCGCATTTATCATCTATTTTTTGTCGTTTTCGAGTTTTTTTTTTTACTCGAGTCTCGACTCCACCGTTTTTCTCAGGAGGTTGGACTTCAGCCTTTGTGCTGGAGGGTTGAACCCTCAGTTCCAAGACTTTCCAAAGCCTCCAGACCTCCCGAGTCCTCAGAACCTGAGCTTTCACACAGTCTGAGGGCTGAAATTTTCTAAGTCCCACAGTAGTTCTCTGTTAGATTTAACTTTCAGACAGTCTGAGGGCTGAAATTTTCTAAGTCCCACAGTAGTTCTCTGTTAGATTTAACTTTCAGACAGTCCAAGGACTGATATCTTCTAAGTTCCTGAGTAGTTCTCTGTTAGTTTGAACCTTCAGACAGTCTGAGGACTGAAATCTTAAAAGTTTCTCAGTACTTCTCTGTTAGTTTGAACCTTTAGACAGTCTGAGGACTGAAAACCTAAAAGTTCTTGAGCAGTTCTCTGTTAGTTTGAACCTTCAGACAGTCTGAGGACTGAAATTTTAAAAGTTTCTCAGGACTTCTCTGTTAGTTTGAAATTTCTGGTTAACAGAAGCCTTAAAACTTGTGACCATGAGTCTTGATTTCACATTTAGACCATTCATCTGAGTTTTTCTTAGACCTTCACCTGTGGGTTTTTTAGAAATCCTGAACAAACTTTGATTCTCTTCACTGAACAGTAAAGTTTGTGGAGATCAGAAGGTAACATTAGTTTGATCGATACCTTCAACCTCTAGTAGACTTTATCTGGAAATCAGTTTTCTGAAATGAGTTCTTAGTAAATCTGTCCACAATCATACCAAGAACATAGAAAGAGGAAATGTTTGAAGAAACAACTTGATGTTTTCATTTCAGACTAGAAAACACTTTAAGGACTTTGTCTGATTTTGCTCGTTTGATCATTTTATTGTGTCCTCTGTTTAATTTGATCTTCGAAAGTTTAACTGGTGCCCTTTCAAAGGTTTTATCTTTAGTTTGATTCTTCTTAAATGTTTAGTTTTGCTCTGTTCTCACCTTTTATTCTGTTCTAATGTCTGATCAGATTTTGAAATGTTTTGTCCTTTTAATGTTTAATTTTCTTTTTTTTAATGCTTCATTGTATTTTCTGTTTAATTCCTATTTAAAGTTTTGTCTTTAAGATTTAATTTTCTAATTGAACATTTAATTTTTTAATTAAATAGTTTGACTTTTAAAGGTTTAATAATCTAATGTTTTGTATTTTTCTAAATGTGTAATATTCTTTTTTAATTGTATTTTTTAAATGTTTAATTATCTAAAATATTTCATCTTTAATGTTTAATTTTTTAAAAAATTTTGTTTAATTTCATAATTACATGCTTTGTATCTTCCGTTTAATTATCTAATTAAATATTTTGCCTAATATAATTTAACTGTATTTAATGTTTAATTTTCTTTTTAAAAGTTTTATTATATTAAATGTTTTTTCCTTTGATTTAATTGCTTTTTTACTATAGTTTATTTCTTTAATCTTTTTTTTTCTGTCAAGATTTTAACCCCAAGCTTGAAAATGAAACAAACCCTTAAATCACAATGAAAATACTTCTGTTGTCACAATCATGAGTTAGTCAATTATTCAGTTTATCAATTCAACTTTATTTGTTTAGCACCTTTCACACAGATGACAAAACTGAACAAGCAAAGAGAAAAAACTATGCTAAAACTATGATTAAAACTCAAAAACAAACAAACAAAAAAAGATTTAACGTGGTAATAAAATATGTTGTGTCCAGGGGATGGAGGGAGTTTATTGAAGTCTTCTTGGGCTCACATGGGAAATCATTTAAAATATAAACTTGATATTCAGTCTAAGGAAACTGCAGAGCGACAGAAGAACTAACAATATCTCCTGTTTTCTCCTTTAATGAGTCGACTCTTCTTGTGCTTTCAGACCAAAGAACTACAGACTCTTCACAACCTGCTCAAACTCTTGGTACAGGACTTCACCACACGGGTCAAGAAGGTTTCTGTCTCATTTCTACTCTGAAGCTCACCTTCTCCTGCTCAAACTGCTGATAAATGTTTCTGCTGCTCTAAAGTCTGGTCTCCAGAACTTCCTAAAAACTCTCAAAGTCTCTTCTGCTGCAGGTTGCTTTGTAGAACTGTTACAGAAAACCTCACTAAACCACATGGAGGGGCCTCAAGATAGTCGTCCAAATGAAACCGTACAAAAACCAAACTAGCACAACCCAAAAGCTAAAGTCTCCTGCAGCCTACCAGAGAACCTCTGAGAACAGAGAATCAGGACAGGAACTCTTACCTTCTGGACAACCAGCGTTGGTTCTCAAACAAGAATATAGAATGTGTCTGACCAAAAACCTCTTAAGACTCACTACAGCCAAGATAAAGACACAACTCAGCTGCACCAAATCCACTAATCACTGCACACATTAGCACCATGTGCTGACTGTGGCTAAAGAACCACCTTTACCAAGACAACTATCCAGTACAAAGCCCTAAAACACACCAAGAAGCACATTAAAGATGATTTTACTGCTGGAAGCTGCAAGCCAACGCCTAAATAACAAACTAAAGCAACTGAGCCAAACCCGGTTCATGAAGAGATGAAAAGAAGCAGGGGAAATGTTTGACTGCTGCTAAATAAGGCAGGAAGACACTGAGCTGCTCAGGTGTTCCTGATAACACCAAGCAGCCACCTGGACAGCCAATAGGAACACAGCCACTTGGACAGCCAATAGGAACACAGCCACCTGGACAGCCAATAGGAACACAGCTTACTGGAAGTCCAGAGGGCTGGGTTAGTGAAGGAAGTTTAATTTAAAGTTGAAGCAGAAAGTTAACAAAGAAAGTTGAAAACCACCTTCTGATACCTGAAATCTCCGAGTTTTCACACAAAGAACACCTGAACATGTCAAACTGGTTCCATAGTAGAACCATCATTGTAAAAACGTCATAGTATGGTGTGTTGCTCAAAAAACATTAGGACCCGGCTGTCAGGGGACAAACATGTAAGAAACATGAGAACAGAGAGAACCCAACCAGTAGGTCACAGTTTATCATCCCCCAGTCATCTCCTGAAGTCCATATGGTGAGAGACATCAGTATCTGGTTGTTAATTTACCAGAGGATGCTTATAATCATGCTGATGTGGTCTGTACTCTACAGTATTTTAGTGACTCAATAAATGCCTAAGTTGTTTTTTTTAAAATGCTTTTTAGTTTTTAATAAACATTTAATAGCCTATATGTAATCAATAAATGGTCTTTGCCTATCTTAAGAAAAATTCACTCAGAACTGTGATATGTTAACAGTACTAAATAAATCAATAAATACATGAATACACACAAAAATAAGTTAATACATTAACTGTGTTTAGATAAGATTTAGATTTTTAAAAAAGTTGTTTATGTTTTTGCAGAATCCAGTATTGCTCACTGGTTGGTCATTACATTTTGTTAGTTTGATTTCACTGTTTAAAATGATGCCACCTCTTTTCAGACAGAACCTGTGATAATAAAACAATACAAAATTTTTAGTTCCGTGTTAATAAAGCACTTAAAGCTTTAAGTATGGCTAAATGCTTTTTTCAAAATTAAATATATCACTCCTTAGGTGGTAGTGGCCCCAAGTTCAGTAAAGTTGGAAAGATATTCACAGATTCAGACTTCCAGCATCAATAACTCATTAGATATAGGTTGTCAAAACATAAACGGTGCCTCTTTCCCATTGTTGCAAGGCAGACAATGTGCTACAAGCCCAGTTTTATCAAAAGTAGCTGTCTTTCAAGCTACAGGAATAACATTGGTGTCTATGGAGTGAACAGGGTCCGTCTGCAATTTGCAAAACCGCTGCAACAGTAAAGAGAGACAAATATTCAATAACTTCACTCTTATACATTGTAGTGTCACTAAAATCACTGCAGCCTTCAACTGGCTCCTGTTGACAAAGTGTTTTAACAGAAATGTAAATGCTGTAATTTGATTCTTTTAATGAACCATGTAACTTGAATGGATGTGATGCTGGTGTGACCACAGTGCACACGTCTGATGTTGCTCACAGTGGTCCAAGGGACGCTCAGGGAGTTTGTGTGTTTGCTCAGACTCATGAAAAATTACAGGGAACATTGCTCACAGCTGAACATTTCCTTAGGGGACAAAATATTCACATGACTGATGTGTATTTGTTGAAAACGTGAACAATGTGATCCCCTCTTTGCCTAGCTAATCATTAGGCCTGCATACAATAAAAGCATACTCATAAGCCACTATTTACCATCTTAAAGGACACATTATTGTCTTTGCAAGCGTGAAGAGGTGTTGGGAATGTACACTACAATAGAAAAGGTTATCTGATAAGGCCTGGCGCCATAAAGTGCTGTGTGTTTATTTTAGTGTCAAGTTGAATGTTTTAGGTTTGAATGACCTTAGCTACTAAGAGGAGGAGCTGTTTTCAGCCAGTGATCCAGCTCCTCGTCTCCTTCTATGCCACCTGTGACACAAACCAGAAGTAAACACATTCAACTAGCCTTCTCTGTACACAGTAATAAAACTGACAGGTACATATCTAACCCAGAATCATGACAAATGAGTTGGACTTTGACAAAATGTTCTTCAATAAAACAAGCTTATCTAACAAGAACAAGACCAGACGCGCTGTCAGTACAGAAACCATTTTGTTTATATTGTGCATTGTGAAGGATGAGAGATGTTTAGTGTGTGAATTTGTGTTTGTGTTCATATTGTTCCATAACTCCTGAGCTGGTGAAGGCAGACTGGAATGCAAAAACAAGATCACGGGAATAAAAACAATAGTCAGGACTGCTGAGGTGTCAGTGACGACTGCAGTGGAGCAATGGGAGGAGGATCCGAGGTTCCAAGGTCAACGAGCTAGGCCTCCTGCAAAACACACATTCACATGTGGTGGTAATATATAATAAGTGTGACATGACACTCAGCCCATGTTAATATAGGTGGAGGAATCATAAAAACAGCCCATTTGTCACTTAAACACACTACAACATATTACTCAAGTGAACCTGATGCGGCTGAATGCATACAACTGACCTCACTGCTTATTCCTCGTCTTATAAGAGCTATGCCTTTAGAAAACAGCTGTCATTAGCAGCGTGTAGAAAACATACCGAGTCAGTGTACAGCATGTCTGTGCCATTATTTGTGTATTGCTGTCTTGCTGTAGTCTGTTTTCATCCAGTAGAGGACATGTTTATGCCGTCACATGTGTGTGAGAATACAAATGTCCACATACATATCTCCCCAATCACTCATCTCTTTAAATCAAAGATACATAGTGGAACATTATAAATCAAAAATGTTTCTCTCTTGACTAAAAAAGGTTTAAAAGTGCAAAAATATAAAGTCTGCACCTCTCTGTGCACCCACCGCTCAAGCTCGAGCACACCAGCTCATCTTCGACTCTGCTCAAACACTCTGCAACTACTACGCGATGGCAAGTTGTAACGCTGGAGTGTTTTATGCATATATGGTAGAACCAGACACTAATTCTGAAGAAGAATATTGATACAGTAAGCGCCACCTCACAAGTTGACCAGATTGGTTCCTTAGGTTTGCTATGTATGAAACCCTGGAGGTCTGAATCAGTGAATTTTCCACTGCCACCGGTATGCTCCAGTTTCAAGGTGAAAATGCTCAGCTATGGCTTTGACTGATTATTTTGTTCATAATGTTTTGTCTAGAACATAAAAAAACACTGTATGAACATGCAAACTAGTTACAAAACTTGACTTTACCCAGAAGGGGGTCATGAGTCACACATTCCCATATACATACCATCATAGTCTCTCATATGCATCGCTATACTCTGCTACATTCACCATTTCACACAGTATTGGGTGTGTATGACAAATTCTAACATAAAGGACCAGAAAGGGATTATATATGTCAAGAGAGCAATAGAGAAAAAAAGAATAACATTCGTAAAGTCGCATAATGTGAGCAGTATGAGTAAAAACTAAACATCTGAGGTGCTAAAGCTGCACAGTATTGCAGTATATTAGAGAACCAAAGATGTGTACTTATAGGAGCTTGGGTAACTGTTAAGTAGTGTGTAGGCTTCTCTTTCTTTGTTCTCCGACCTGTGTGTGTGTGTATCCTTTTATCTGCTTTATGTTTATGTAAGTATGATGATAGCTTAGTGCCTGTAGTTTAATGGGCATGCACACAGCAGACAACCACCAATATTCATCTAATTCCTAGTTATGAGTGAGGTGAACTAGTGGGTAATTAGTGTGTGTAAAACTGATCCACTAACATCACTTGCCAAGAAAAGCTTGTGCATAATTGCTAGACTGAGATAGCAATTTAGGTAGTAGATATTAAATTTAATAACAGTACTGGCTCATTATCAGATCCGTTGCTCATGTTAGTCTTTTTATCTTTTATTATTTGTCTAATACTACCTCTTCCAATAAATTACATTTCTTCTATCTCTGTTGGGCAATAGATGGGCTACAGCCACTTTTACAATGAATTGTTTACAGGCATTTGGTGTAATTGTTGAACAATGTCAGTCTGACAGCTACAGCTCTGCTCTTTGCCTCTGTACTGTAATTATGTTTCTCCTTCCCCTTGGTTCTGGTGACAGATGATGACAGCAGTGGAAAAGCAAGGGAAGGAAACCTCCTGTTGGATGATGAGGAATGATGGCTGTGACAGGGAGACAATCCCATACCAGGAACCTCAGAGGTGTCTACCTGTCTAGACACTGAACAGCTGCCTGGAAATGGCAAACTGTTCATAAAAAAAAGAAAAAAAAAAAAAAAAAAAGAAAACATGTGTGGTTGAACTTAATTTGTTGACAGTGCAAATCAGCTGCTTTTATGGATTTTAATGAACTGAATAGTGTTTTCAGTAGATAGGCATGCTTCCATAAAAACACAGCTGGAGATTGAAAACTGACTCATACAATAAGCCTTTTTTGCAGAAGATTTTTAAACCAAGAAATTCACCGGTGGAACTAATAACCCAAATGACAGCACCACTCAATTTGAGTATCCTAAGTTACCATGGCCCCGGAAGACGAGCACCTAAATGGCACACATCCATTGTTAATGTTATTAACTTCACTTGTACTTTACGTGCTATTACATCTCAAAATGACTGCTGCAAAAATGGCCAGGTGGCTCATTGTCTTTAATGAGAAACTTTAAATGTGTTAAAATGTGCTTTTCATGCAGTGCACCTCCGTCCTACTCCAGTTTTTCAGGTGAGTGCATCGCTGATCCGCAAGCACCACCAAACACAAGGCTTTGTTTATTTAACAATAAGGATCAGCCAAGTGTGAAAGGCTACAGAAGGACTGCCTTAACAAAACATGACACTGATAGACATACTGACTTAACTGACATTTAACAGCGCTGCCGCTACTCCCCGGCTTACAAATCCCTGTCCCCTAAAACCCCCGTCATGCCCCTCATAGTTCTAGGTAGGACGGTCTTGGATGCCGTTGTGAATCGCAGGAAACAGTATACACAGAGAGCAGCTCATAAACAAAATTAACCGAATGGGTAATTTGATGTGAATTTCTTGCATACTTTCTCATGAGTCCACTTAGTGCTCAGTGCATGCCAGTGCTTGTAAATGTACTCATATGTGTGTGTCATAACAAATGGTGATGTCTGTGAATTCAATTGCAGTGTATGTGTGCGTGTGTGTGCAACTTATGGGTATATATATGTGTGTGCGAGGCTACAGAAATAACAGAAGGCAGGATATAAAAATCCTGATTGTTTCTGAGGGATTATCCTTCACAATGCACGGCTTTATCAGAGAGCCTGGATTGCTGTAACAAGACACGCTCGCCCTGGGTTTGCCCGGCCAAAACACTGAGACTTACTCCACTGACGAATCAAAGAGGGGTGAAAGAAATGAAGAGAGTAGAGAAAAGAAATGCATGGGGGGAAAGGAGAGCATAGGGCAGAGAGAGAGCGAGAGAGACAGGAATGAGAAGTGGAGTGAGAGGGAAAGTGGGAGAGAAAACAGAGAATAAAGAGCAGAGTGAAATACAGAGAGAAAAGCAAAAGTTGAACAAGTTTAACTGGAGGCCATGCTTCAAACAGAGAGGTTTGTTTTCTGACAGAGATCCCTCTCAGGAGATTGAGCTGGAAAACAGATTACAGTAATAGCGGCTGTCCAAATTGCGCAACATGTGCCTCGGCACCATGTGAACAAAAGCTGCTGTGCATCAAACTCTACAGGGTTGTGACATGGCTGTTTTTTTTATGTTATAGCCTCCCGCAGCTACACCAGGCCTTTTTTTATTAGAACACTGATAAGCCCTCAGGCAGGGTTTGGTCTGTTAGCGCATATCTCTCAGATATTTTATGTTTGGCACTATGGAGCAGAGGTGTTTTTGATTGGGCTGTTTTATTTTCTTCCTTTTATAAGACTTTCTCAGCAGGATCAGGTTGCCGTGCCCAGGCTCATCAAACTCTGTAAAGGGGAGTTGTGGTTTTGGAAGCGAAGAGTTGGCTCACTTTGGAGGGGGCTTTTATATGTGTGTACTGTAGGAAGTGTAGATGGGATGGGGGTGTACATAGCATTGTGTGAGACCCTGTGATTTTAACTATTCATATATTCCCATGACAACTCTGCTCCTAGCACCTATGAAGAATATTTGTTCGGACTTTACTTTTTTTAGCTGTTCATTGCTTGCTAAATAACTGCCATGATGTAACCACACAGCATGTTGCAATGTTTAGTATATTTACAGAACACCCTGACACATTACAGATCTGTAAGGGCACCCATGAATTTGATTGCTGTGTACATATTTCTTGTTATGCAAGTTAGTATGTCAGTGTGTGTTGGTATTGGTGTGCTTCCTGTGCTGGCACTGTCTAGATGTCCCTTTGTGATATCAAACCTGTGCCAGTGGGGGTTTCGGGCTTCATACTGAGCCAACTGGACCGCCCAAAGTGTCTGTAACAGTCCCAGCACGACTTGCTGTTCTCTAAACTGTCCTCCCCTTTGGTCTTGCACTCAGAATGAAGGATTATGCTTATTACCATTTTACTTGAAAGCACCCCCGCTGACTCAGTGCTTTCCCTTGGCACATTTCTATCACTTTTAAGGTTGGGTTTCAGGGGAAATAGAAAATGCCATGTAAATGTCTGTGATGTTGCCCTCAGCTTGGGTAATGTAACTGGAAAATTTGCGTAATCTATAGAAAAAGTCCAAATGCTCACTTTCAGGGTGTGAATATGATACTGTTTTCTTAAAAAGAGTCACTCCTGGCCTGTTTGAGCTGTTTTGGTTGCGGTCTACTTTCTACCGGGTGTATTTTGAAACCGTTGTGGAGCTATGCAAACTCAAGCCAGGCAGAGAACTGAGCAGCCAGCACTATTGTTTCAGACCTACTCAGGATTCTTGGGATGTTACTTTGACTCCACATCTCACACACCCCATATGGTGCACCACAGTGTTTTTCAAACTTGGGTTCATAATAATGAACTGTATGCGGGTGAATTCACCGCTGTCCTTCTATTGTTAATATTAAAAAAATCCTAAACCAAAACTCTACTACCCTCCTCCACATGGACAGAGAACTAAGGACTGAGCGAGTGGCAGTGAGACGGGAAGAGAGCTGTTTATCTCTCATCGCTGCTCTTATGAACGGAACAAGAAAAGAGCTGAGACAGATGGGGAGACGGTTCAAGAGCAGCAGATTTGCGATTATTTACCCCAAAAGTCCTGTTTAGGCTGTTTCGAATCAACTCATTCAGACTTCAGACCTAGCTGCGTAATGTTTGTAGTAGTGGGAGCCATGGGACAAGCATGTTCTTAGCTCTGCGTGTGTTTTCAGCCTGTCCTGCGTCATCTCTGTTCCTTTCTGTTTATGCAGGGACTCTGTGGATACGAGGAGGGATGGTAGGATATCCAAGCCTCCCACTGTCACTTGATATCTATGGAAAATGGATCAGATGATTGGACAAGTTCACTTGCAACACAGTTTCCCCCAAGAGAGCTGAGCCAAGTCCATTTACCCTTTCATTCATGTCTGTTGCGATGCTGTCATCTTTATTCATTAAGGTTTCAGCTGAGGGCTGATGAAGTGATCATGGATGATGTAATGTTAAACAAGTTAGTCACACCAAACTGGCTAATAAGTAAATCTCATTGGCTTCAATGTCACTTTATCTCTTCTCGCATTTAAGCCAGCGTGATAATTATGTTGAAGGTGGAAACTTGATAGTATTATTTGGAAGCACATTTTTGCTCAACTATGCTGATGGATTATTGCCATGTAACAGAGACAGAAGAGGGTAAAGCAGAGGCAGGGAAGAACAGAGAAATGGAGGAAGTAGACAGAGCTGAAGAGATAAAGAGGTGGCCCGTATTGAGTGACACAGACTGTGTTCTGTTTTTTCTCGGTGGACCAGAGAAGATGCAGTGTAAATGAAGCATGCTGCACCATAGCGGCTTCTGCTTTATCTTTGCACTGTGTGAGTGTGTGTATTTGCCTGAAAGGGAAATGACAGGGGCCTCTTTGCGCACTTTGAGGCCTCTGTTCTCTCACGGTTACAATATGTTGGGAGGACTGCCATCCTCTGTCCACAAAATGCCTGCAAAGATCTCATGGGGATGAACACGACAAAAGTTCAGATCAATTTAAACACATTCACCTGAGTGGTAAAAACATTTTGCTGCAATACAGAATTCATACTGGGCTGCAGCATGTAAGCATTTGTAAGACATGAATTGTTGTCTTGTTCTTATTTTAATTTTATTGTGAATAAAAATAAATCCCTGTGGTGAGTTCGCATTTCCTCACAACAGCCCTGCGTTCATAGCGTGTCTCTGACACAGATGACAAGGGCCTCCCCTTGTGTTGGTGTGTAAAACTACAAATCCAGCAGCAGGAGAAATTGATACGTAGCAGGTTTACTGATTTGTTGGGACGACTTTAAAAAAGTAAAACTTAAATGAAAGAAATGTGATTAAATTGGTAAAAACAGTGAAGGGATATATTCATCCATTGTTTTAACCCATAAGAACCCAGATCCATTTTTCTATAAGAAAAAATTATGCTGGATATAAAATAGACCAGATGGACCACATGGAACACATTTCTGTTGTTTTGGAAAAACACTCCCTAGAGTCCAAGATCTGTAATGTTACATATATGTTATATTGGGCATTGATAGGAAATGTAATTTTTGATCATATATATTATTTGAAAATACATTCAGTTAACAATTTCTTCTTTTTTCCCTTTTTTTCAATAGCATCATCAGCATTTCAACAATATACATCAAAATTGCTTCTTTGTTAATAAGGTTTTAGCAACAAATTATTATGTAGATTGGTCTTCAGCACAAAAATGGGAAAACTGAACAATAAAACAATAAAACAGCCTCATATTAGAGGGCTTGTCAATAATATGCTATTGCTGTACAAAATTGAGCAACACATAAAGGCAGCAAACTTAAGACATAGTGCAAAAACAAAGCACTGAAGGGAACCTGAACAATCGTACGATCCACACCATGTCTGAACTATTCATTTCAGTTCTTATGTCAGTCTAGGCTATACGGCACCATTTGAAACAATTTCTTTCCTCAGTGAAGCAAAGTCGCACATCACATTTCTCACAGAGAGTGGTGGTTGCATTGACATTGCAGAATTTGCAGTGGCCATGTTTGTCACATTCCACAGCCCAGTGTGCAACGTTGTCAGTGCGAACATTATCTGGAACTCCAGCACGAACTCTCTTGGGTGGTGGTGGTGGAGATTTGGCATAGGGTGACCTCTTTGTGAACACACAAGAATCAGGCTCGTGGTAACTTCTGCCTGGAAGCTTCTTTGTTTCAGTGGTTTTTGGGGACCAATAGTTTACAGTTATGGTGGTAGATCAGCCATGCACTGACAAGGCCAATATGAGGGGTTTGCCAGAACAGGTAGAGGTACCACCTCATGACCTCATGTGGTAGTTGTACTTTGCGACCCCCCACCCCTACCCCTCATAAACACGTTGTATGCTTGTTGACCCACACAACAAATCCCTTGTCTTATTTGCTCCAGCGTTGAGCTTTGTCTTGGGGCTCAGTTGCACCGTATGACGAGATCAGGGTGACAGATTTGGTGTCGTACCATTTGACGATGACAGTGGGTTCGTTTTTCTCCACCCTGTCATCAATAGATCCTCTGCCTCTTTGGGCAAGACTTTTCTCATCTTAAAGCTGACAACCAGCCAAGCGACTGCCACGAAGAGATCCGACAAAGTAGATCTGTTGCTGAAGAAATCTGTGCACCAGTTGTACTGAAGAAAAAAGTTGTCAGCAAATACTACAACTACTTTGGTTCACACAGCTTGACCACAACATCACCTCCCATGCCAAGCGAGGCTTTTTTTTTTCCCAGTACCACCTTCGTACACCATAAAATCACAGAGAATTCCAGAGGAAGAGCAGCAACCCCAAATTTTTAATCACCAAGGATGGGGCTTGCCTTTCACACACTGTCTTATTGGCCTGTATGTCCCTATGAAGGACACCATTTGCTCATCAATAGAGTTGTACTCCTCTGGTATAATTTCCAGGCACTGTTTGCGAAACATATCAAGCCACGGGCAGATCTTCTGACACTTGTCTTGTACATGCTTGTTTGATGAGTCAGTATTGTCAGTGAAATGTAGAGATGCCAACAGGGTCTGAAAACAGTTGCATGACATGTAGTCAGCCACCATAGGTCATCTTGTGTCATTTTCCCAGTATGAACAAACTCTTGGCATTTGGCAAAGACCCATGTGCAGATAGAGACCAATCAATATCTCCAATTCTTTAACAGAGGTGTTGGACATTTAGATTTTTGCATGCTGTACAAATTTGTTCTTTCAGCAACTCAAACATTTCTGTTGTTATGATCATTCTGAAATACTCAAGGGGGATAAGAAGATCGAAAGGTGTGACACCCTCTCCTTTGAATGTGCACTCAAAAGCTTTCTTTCTCCAAGAAAACTGTTTTTTTTTTTTCTTGGACAAGTGTATTTTGCTGCCCTGGCTCCATGTTTGGCTGTGGCATGTCATCTAAATCATTTGATTTGCTACTGCCTGAATCACTAGACCCACTTGACTCGTCATTCTCCATCTCTTTTTTACTGGGAGTGTAATCAGGGTCTTCAGGATCTTCATCCGAGCTACTTTCATATCCGTCAAAGTCACTGTCATCTCCAGTGATGATCTTCATCCTGAACACTGTATCGTTTCTGCTTATTCATACTACGACTTAAAAAAAGACACTGAAACAGGACCAACATAGGATAATAAAATCGTGTTTGTGTGTTTGTTTGTCTATTTATTTACCAAGAAATGTGTTTCAGGTAAAGGGAATGTGCAGTTTTGGGACTGATATGCAAAACGTGTCATAATACATTTTTTTATTTATTTATTTAACTTAACATTATTTTCTTTGTTTATATTGGTGTAAATGCGCTTTCAAATGAACCACAGAAAAATACAATGATACAAATTAACTGATTGACCACAACTATTTGAGAAACTCATTGCCATTTTTCTTATTGTGACAAATACGTCACATGACATTAGAACAGTTTTTTGGTTGATGGCCAAATGTGACGTGTGTCTCTGCAATTTTTTCTAAACTGATTATTTCTCAATTTGTGTAAGAAATGTGGTCAGAACAGCTTAAATGTGATCTTGGACATGCTATTAAAGAATTATAATTGTTACATGGGTTGAAACTTACCTTTGCTGTCAAAAACAAGCTTTTTAAAAAGAGAAAGTTTTCTCCTATGTGCTCACCAGTCACTCCACCATTTTGGAACTGATGTCATGGGGACAACAATTCACATACTGTCACATAACTTCACCAGTATGTCAAGTGGATGTCACTTTGGGACTTCATCAGTTAAATTCAAGAATAAAGCTCTATAAGGAACTTTGCAGAATATTTAAAGGGTGTGTGACACCTGTATCACTATGGGTCCTTATGGGTTAACTTTCTGGCTTTATGTAACTTGTTTTCACATCACTTCCTGAACTCAGACACTTCCTCTTTTCAGTCATGATTCACACGGCTGTTTCGGCTCCGCTTTTCTTCGACAAAAAGGCACTTAAAATGTGTCTAATTGCACTCATAATTACACCATTTTGCATTGGACAACCAATAGGTAAGAGATTGAGCACTGGAAGAATGCATTTCTTCCATGTTTTTTATGTTTTTTCAAGATATGATTTACTTCCTGTAACAGCAGTTTGCTCTGCCTAGCTGTCCCTCATTTTACTGTGTCTGTTATTTTGAATTTGTGTAGTAAGCCTAAAATTTAGTTTGACGTTGTATTTGGTTGTTTTGTAGAATACGTTCAGAGGAACATTTCCTGCGTCGAAGTTCCTGATGGATTCAACTTCACACATGAATGTCCTGAGCGCAGTGAGATTAGCATTGAAGCTAACAAGGTGCTTCTCTAGTGGATTCATATTTTGCTTTCTCAAATAAGTTTGATAAAACCTTTTTGATCCTTCAATTTGTGTGTTTGAATAAAAAACAGAAGGTGAGTGAAAGTATGATGTCATCTTTTTGTTATTTTAATGCAGACTATTATTGCGACTGCTCTGCTGAGCTCACAGTCCTTCAATTATTCCACTGAAGTTTTGCGCATGGACAACTACTCGGTCATTACAAAACATTGCCAAGACCTCAAAGTGACATGCACAATTCCTGATGTGAGTTTAACTTTATGTACTTAAATGCACTCCATCATTTAAAGTCTTATTGTTATTTTTTGTTGTAAATCTTAAGCATTTACTCTACCCTTTCACATTTTGCTTTTCAGGAAAAGAATTGTGTAAAAGAGATCATCCTGGATATAAAAATTATCAGTAAGGCAACGACATTTATTATTTAACTTTAATTATGTCTAGACATACATTATGTGTACATAATACAAAATTGTACCACCTCTTCATCCTAAACAGGTAAACCTGAGAGTTCTGATCCAGTTGATCCACTAAAGCCATGGGGCTACATCTGTGAGTAAAAATTTATTCTGTTGTGACTTGTTTGAATACCATGCACCATTCTGATTGCTAATACTATGAATGAGTTTGAATAGATGAAGTAACTAAATATTTGAAGGTAACATGTTGCATTTTGTCTGCCATCCCTGGGAAAATTTCAGGTATAAGTGTAGTCCTGATTGCTGTTGGATTTGGGATCTTTTGTTGGAGTTACATGTCTTGTAAAAAAGAAGGGAGGTGAGTCCTGTTGTTTGTAATAATTTACTGTTAATGTAATGTAATGCATGGATTTAGATGTGTGTGTTTGCTAATTGTTTCTTCTGTCTGTTAGAAGGCAGCAGGAAGCAACCACACCTGGTTATTTACAATATCTGCTGACTTGCTTTGGTCTCAGAAAAGGGACTTTCCTGGCAGAGAGGGGCGAGAGAGAAATCAGGTCAGTCTTACTTTTAACATTCTGTATGTTTCAACTGGGTCTGTTCATTAGAGCACACATATCTGCATTTCTGTGATTAAGTTTTAGGTAGTTCAGTGTATAAACATTAGTGTATGTAGATGACCACAGAGCTTTTACAAGCGGAATGGCTGATCAGTGCTAAAACAATTCTGCCTGCTTACAGTTAGAAACTCCAAAATATATTCTTCAGTCTTTAACAGTAATTACTGTACTTCATTTTTCATTCAAAATGTTTACTGGATACTTGTTGGTGTTGCTGAAAGTAAACTTGTTTCTTTGTCCTCTTAAGACATTCTGAAGGAACTGAACTCCAGGAAGTCACACATGGTGATACAGAGACTCAACAGAACGGTGATGTCAGGTGAGGCAACATTCAGACACAATCGTCAGCAGAGATCAGTGAAGTTAAATCCTTTCTGTGAACTTATAATGAACTTTTGTGTATGTTCTTTGTCATTACAGGAATGTAACCCGTCATGATAGAGATCCACATGGAAGTGGTGAAAATGAAGCTGGGGAAGAAAACCCACTTGGAAATGGGCATGTTCACTGGTGAGGTTGCCACTATAACAATAAAACATCTTTATCCACTCTGACCCCATATTAGCCTGTTTGTCAGGGCGTGTGTGTGTGTGTGTGCGTGTGTGTGTGTGTGTGTGTGTGTGTGTGTGTGTGTGTGTGTGTGTGTGTGTGTGTGTGTGTGTGTGTGTGTGCACGTGTGTTGTAATAGCAATAGAAAGTCTAGACTCTAATCTACTAAAAGCTACCTTTGTCTCCATAGTATTGATTCTAAGGCTGATGGCAAAACTCCTCAATCTCTTGGTCTGGACCACAGCTTTTGGAATGAGACAATCCAGCAAACTAGAAAGTGAGAATGACAATTAGTTAGTTTTTCTTCTGCCTGAAGTCTGTTTAGCTTTGGAGATTTACTTTGAATGCCCCTTTAACTGGGCAAGTAGGGAATGAGATTTCTCAGAAGAATCTGTGCCATTCTAATCAAGTATTTGTTTTGCAGTGACGATATAACTGCCCCTAAAGTCAACGGGGAATCTCGTCACCGAGCCCTGAACAGGTAAACTTTTGGTATTGAAAAGACTGTAGGTGTTCATTATCAGTTTCCTTTCAGTTAGCACTATTATCTAACAGATACTGTATACGTATGTTTCAGGAACCCGAAGGACGATGATCCAGGAGGAGAGAAGAGTAATGAAAGAAAAGACACTATCAGGTAATTTAGATAATTGTAGTTTTATCACTGTAATAGCACTGAATAGATTTCCACATTTCTCTCATTTTACAATACATTGATGATGACTCTTTAAAAGGATATGTGAGGTGAAATGTGTCTTGTTAAAGATGATTATGTGTTTGCTCCATTTGACTCCAACAGGATAAGTTATTATTAGAAGTGTAGTATATGATATTTATTATTAAACATATCAAATGCAATTATTTTACTGGCAACTGGCTGAGGTTTGCAAATGATCTTTTTTTTTTTAAAAAAAAAGGGGGAAAAATGTGGTGATATACTATGATGAAAGGTAACACAAACTATCAATTTGCTATTGAAATAAAAAATAAGAAGAAGAAGTAGCACTCACTCAGCATGTCATCATGTCCTAATATAAACCCCTGAACTGAATTAATATAGAAACTGAAAAATGTAGCATAAAATAATATAGCACCAACCAAAAAAAGCAGGAAATGTAACATACTAGACAGAATATTCAACAGCAATGCATGGACATGAGGCACTCCAGGGTAAACTAGGAAATGACCTGAAGCGCTCACCCTGAGGTTTTTCTGTGCATGACTGATAACTGATAATGACTGTGAATACCTCTTCATAATCAGGAAAATGCCCAGTGGATGGACTGTTGGTGATCACAATGCTGAAGACCATGAGACTGAACGACGACCGCTGCTGCCGAATCAGCGGTGAGATTGCCTGTTACTCAGTCATTTCGCTCTCATAACTGTGACCAAAAAGAAATCTGTCACTTTCCAATTTCCAGTCTCCTTCATACATTTTATTTAGCCTGTTGCTGCTGTTTCGACAGCTGTCAGGAGTAACTTTATGAAGTATCCTGCACAGCCCCATCCCAAATCTGAAGAGCCAGACTGAACTTCTGACATCTGCACAGAATGAGAGCATAAACCAAACTTTACTGCAGAGGTTCATGTCTCTATTCCTGCTTGTTTCTGTCTCCAGAGCTGCCATCCCAGAGTTTGACATGACATGTGAAGCTACAGCTTTGGTGAACAAGCCTGGCTTTGACCCAGACCAAGTCAGTGGTTGCTCTGTTGCACCAGTAAGTAGGCGGATTTCTATATGTTGTTTTTTCAGTAAAATGGTCTTATTGTGTTGTTTTTGTTGGACTGAACAAGGTTTTGTTTGTTGCAGGAAACTGACGTGGAGTCTACACACAACATGAAAAAAAATTAGTGGAAGCATACATGAATAATAATAATAATAATAATAATAATAATAATAATAATAATAATAATAATAATAATAATAATAATAATAATAATAATAATAACATATTATATATTATAGTAATACCGTACTGGCATCTCCTTTGTTGTCAAATCCAGCATTTTTGTACAAATAATTATTTTCAACCCACAATTGTTTTTTCTCTTTACAAGGACAATCTTAGAAGATTTGTATATTTTTACAGGCCCAATATGCAAACTTCTATAGAATTACAAAATCCTTAAAACAGTCAGTTTGCATAAATTTCTCTTTACAGAATAAAAATGAGACAGTTCCAGTAGAAACTAGTGTTACCTTTAGCCTAATGATGAGTATATATAAACATATACATATGAATAGTGGATGCAACAGATTGGATAACATATTGATCCGGGTCATTAGATTTAAATGCACACTAATTATTACAGTTTGCCAAATGATTATATTACCTGGCAGTAATCCCAGTGTAGCTTGATGGACGAAATGGAAGACACTGGTCTCTTTTGAAAATACATAATGCATAATGGGAAGTTTGTTACTGATGGTATTAAATGCTTGGCTTGACCAATGGATGGGTGGACCATAAAGATGCCAGTACTATATATACAGCTATATAAGAAATACATATATAAGAGTTATGATATAATGTAATGTATATAAATATCCAGAAACTAAACACAGCTTCCAAATAATTAAAATGTGTAGTTTTAATGGGATTCCCTCTACAACTATATGATTTTGATGTATTTTTTAGTTTGCTGTATCTGATTATTCTGTTTCCAATTTTATTATCATTCTGATCAATTATGTAAGTAACTAATCATCAAGTAAGCACGGCTTTCCTCCATTACCATTACTGCATGATCTTGCAATGAAATCTTTGTAAATGTTGTAATTTTTGTTGTTTTTAAATATATAATCAGCTGAATCATAGTAGTCTTTTTTTGCTAGCATGTTTTTCTGTCTTAGTCAAACAGTTTGCATTTCACTGTGCATTTGTGAATTCAGAAATGGTATAGTGCTTATGCAGGTTTGTTCTGTAGCTCATTTAATCAGTTGCATTGCATGATTTAAAAGAGTGCATTAAAAAATAATGTCTTCTTGTAGTCAGATTTGAAATAAATGTACTCTCCTCACTTGGATTTCCCGCGTGGTCATTTTATCTTGGATTCTTAGCTTTTGAACGCAACACAGCACTTTTCAGCTTTAAAACCACAAGGGGGCAGTAAATAATCATGAGTCCAACAACAGAGAGGGACGTGGGCAGCACAATTACCCCCTACTACTTTTGTTGAGTAATGTAAATGCAATTACTGTATATTTATTGCTGGACCAACCTATTTATAGACTTACCTATATAAAGGTTATCTATCTATCTATCTATCTATCTATCTATCTATCTATCTATCTATCTATCTATCTATCTATCTATCTATCTATCTATCTATCTATCTATCTATCTATCTATCTATCTATCTATCTATCTATCTATCTATCTATCTACAATAAAATGCCTTTTTGTTAATAAATCAAGCCCATTGCAATCAGCATTTGTGTTTGGCTTTATCACTGTATTTTATAGCACAGCACTCTGATTTATTAATCAACCAATAAAGGGACATTAAGTACATATCACATCACTTGGTAATTTAGGTGTTATATACTGTATGTCATAGCACTGAAAAGATTGGTTGCCCCTGTGGCTTGATGTATGGCAGTAATTACAGCAACACACAAACACACAGTGATTCAGACTGAACTTAATACATCTCTTTTCTCTATCTCCTGGGATCTGCTGACAGTTGCTGTGAGTCTTGGTTTGTCAATGTCTAGCTCTATTTTAAGCTTCCCTAAATGTGCAATGGCCATTTCACCTCTCGAATGGACTGAGTGCCAGGAAGTGAGTGTGGCCGGGGTTAGAAGCTTTGTTGCTCATGTTTGATACGTGTGTGAAAGTGTTACTGTAGCGCTGGTGAAAAGAGGGTGATTGAATGGTCAAGGCCTGAGAGCCTCCCCTCTCAGGGAGTTTCACTGAAAGGACATATGAACAAGTCAGGCGCTGGACAGATGGGTGGATGGGTAGGGGGTAGGTCATCACATATCATCATACATGTACAGCATACAGTTTCATGTAAAAAAAAAAAACAGGTCTATGGGCGAGGCAAAGTTGCAGGAAGGCTGTAATTACAGATGAACACTCTGTGCCCTGATGCATATAATAATTGGACATTGGTTAATTAGTTAGCTATCACTCTTCACTGTGAACGGGATTATGAGCAGTCATGAAAGCTAACTCAGTAGGAGCTGAGCACTGAGCACACATCTGGGATGAGAGGGTTTAAGGAACGCTGCAGTAGATGGGCTGCAATAACACAGACACTTATGTGTATCATCTCTAACTGAGCTGGCTGATCACAATGTTTATGCTTACTCTGGAGTGTGCTAAAGGTCGCCTACTCTTGTGTGCTGCTGTGGCTTAATAGACAGCTGAAGGCAAATAGTGTTGCATTCATAAGTCAGTAATCTATACTCACACCGCAGTTATTAAAAGATTACATCAGGGATCACACCAAACCGTATGATTAATTAACCTTGACTGATGCTTTGTAAAGCCAAATCCAGCACAGCAAGTATGCCCACCGGTCTACATGTACGTACACACACATGAGATGGCTGAAAGCACTGCTGTAGCTCGTTTTGGTAATACTGACTCAGGGTTGCTGTAGTGAAACAAAGCCTTGCTCGCTCCAGATTAGTATAGAAGCAGTCCTCTCTCCCTCTCCTCCCTCTGAGTGCACAACGCTTTTATTAGTCCCTGCCCAAATATCAGCGGGCTAGGTTTTGTCTCTGAAACTGACAGCTTGCTTTTTTTTCCCCGGGCCTCTTTGATCACTTTGTAAAGTATGCTTTGGATACAGACCAGTGTTTGACAAAATCATCATCCCAACCACCAGGTCAAATCTGCATATGCATACTGTGTGGTTCAAAGGGGAGCTGACTCAGGATGGGGCTGGGCTGCTTGACTTCAGTCCCCTGCTTCCTATGGTACTCAAATGAACAGCACAATGCTGGTGCGACCTGCAGGATAGTGCATGAATAAAACATAATCACTGTATTAGTGCTTAAAGACATCTTTTCATTTCCAGTTTGAATCATCATGAGGGAAGGCATATTGAAGTTTATATGCATATGGAATAGCAGAAGATTAATAATTTTTGTGTGCTGTTACCCTCTTATAGCACTGCCACATACAAAAGCACTCAAGCAATTATCCTATACATCAGTCTGCAACCACACACACACGCACGCACGCACGCACGCACGCACGCACGCACGCACACACACACACACACACACAGCACAGTTCAGTCCCTTTATGATGTTATCAGAGAAACAGCCAAGCATGAACATGTATGTTTTCAGTAGTTTTTTTATTAATATGTGCTGATACAAGGTCGATCTGACCTGCAATGATGGAAACACTCACAGAAAATCATCCCCTTTGGCCCAGAAAGCTGTAAAAGCAATGTCTGTGAGACAAAACAAAATCAAATAAGAGAAATGAGCATCATTCCTGAATGAAAACAGAAACACAACCAAAGCGTTATATTTACCTCAGTTTACAAATGCCTCAGCGATACATGATAAATTATCCATTTGATAGAAAAATCATAGAGAGCTCTAGAAATGGTGTTATATGCGGCAATTCCACATGGCACAATGTCAGTTCTTTCTATCAAAGCATACAGCCTTCCGAAGAAAACCACTGGCACAAGATCATTAATTTCCATAAGCTTAAGCATTTCAGGGATGTCTAATACTGACCAGATTCTACTGTACCAAGTCTATTTATACAGCCCTTAGCCGATACTCAGAATATCCCATTCACATCATCTGTAGCCAGCTATCTCCCTCTGATGACAGATTGTGTGAGGCTACATTTCCTGGCCTGTCTCATGGACTACAGCCAAGGATAGACACATGCAGGCACAGATCAACTCCTCCCCACTCTCAGAAATAGTGCACCCAGTGGAGGAAAAGTAATATATATTAAAAAAATCACACCTACGAATTTATTCTGCTAATGATGCATGTGGCTGAATGTTTACCATCATATCTTTCTCCACTGCAGTGTATTAAATTGTTTAACCTCATACTACCCATTAGCCCCTATGTTGTTAGTTCCATCCTGTGCGCCATAGACGGCCACGGTCCTGAAATGCTGACATAACTCCATTCAACACAAAAGACAAGGAGCAAAATCTTCATCGCTGTGTAAACGCCATGCCCCTGTATTCTCAGCCACTACCTTCAAAGTACTGTATCGTAGTCATCTGGACACATAACAAGAAATCAATAGCAAAATAGTACTACTTTATAATTGTTTATTTTTGACTTTTCAGAAATCTCCGTAGGAAAATCCTGTCGCATTTGCAGGCACTCTAAAAATCGTGCATTAATTGGCTCATTTTCACATTTCAACAAGCATCAAACAACAATCAACTCTCTTCCTCTACAGGCAGATTTGTTCCATGAATGAACTTGAGCTCTGACATGCCAGCTTGATCAGTTTAAACCATAAAGTGATAACCTCTGGTCCGCAAAGTATCAGTAGAAAGCCATGTGAAACAAAGCAGCACATCCATTTCCTTATCGCCAGACACAATCCTCCACAGCCTCACTGCAAAACCACCAGCCATCCCCCCTCTCTTACTGCCTGTGGCCATGTATTTGTGACATCTGTGACATCTCTGCTCATGTTGTCCCTGCTCTGTCGCCTCTCAGGCCAGTCGTTGCAGACATAATGACCTTCTGCTCCTGTGCTGCTGCTGAACTCACACACCAGTAGCCTGGCCCCTCCGAACCACCCTCCTGGCATTATATGGACCACACAAAACTGTCTGAGTGTGAAAGGTTCAACTGCGAAGGAGCAGACGGTCGGCCTGCTGGGACTACTGTCTAATGATAGACTGAACAATGCCACAGCTCACTCTCCACTGACACTAAGCTGCGGGAGCGAAACAGCACTGTGTCAAAGGTTGGGTATCCTACCTTTTAAACAACTTCCCACACACCCACTGAAGTACACGCATGTCAGGCTTTCCACTGGCATGGAAACGGAGTTGGGTAAAACATTTGCAAATAGAGACAGAAAACAAGAGAAAGGGAGAGGGTGAGCTCACTGCAGTAAATTAGTACCCACGGTGTTATTATTGTAATCAGAGGTTTGGAGGGCTTTGAATGGTGGAGAAACTCCCATTGCGCGAGCCTCCGTCCGACAGCGTGGGCCGCGGACTTTCTACTGTATAATCACTATCATTTACCACAGTACAGCCCTCCTCTGTTTATTGAGATATTAATCTGGGACAAACAAAGCTTTTGACAAAACAAATTAACACTCTCAAAGAAGTACTGCACTAATGGAGTCCATTGAGATTGATATTAAAATGTGGATGAGTTGGAGGTGGGAGGGGGGGGGGGGGGGGAATCTCGGTGGTGCTGGAAGAAACAAAGAAAAAAGAGAAGCGGGCCCAAGGTGACGCACATTCCTCCTCTCACGGGGAGTGTCTGTCCAAACAGCGTTTCTCCCTGGGGTGAGACCCAGCTGAGCAGTATAGAGATCAGGATCAGCAAGTGATGTCAGATACAATGAGGGAAGGATGGCGTTAATGATGATGGTGATGAGAACAGTGAGGATAAAGATAATGATGGCCATCTTGTGTTTCCCATTAACACTTACGCCCTGGAGTGAATTGTTTTATCTTCAGTCCTGCTTGTTAAAATACATTCAGTTGTCCTCAGTTGACCAGAGAGCGCTGCCTCGGTACGGTGCCCCACCACTGAGCCATAAGATCTGCACTTCACCTGTCCGGCACTGCAGCAGCAGAACAGAATACATGTGCATATTGTCTTTTCATTTGTAAACACAGACAGTTCTCTTGGTTCAGCTGCAGAATCCAAGTCATGCACCACCAAAGCAGTATTGTACGTTTCCCCTATGGCTCAAGTGAAGATACTGGAGCAGTCGTTTTGAGCCTCATCTTGCTCCACGGCTCATACAGTGTTACTTACAGAAGTGATTACAATAACAAGAAGAAATGATGGCAAATCCTTGTAATCCCTCTTCCTTATCTGTCTTTAACCCCCTCTCTCTCTTTCAGCCCCAGGAGCCACAGCTAAAAGCTGTCCTTTGGGTTCTCTTAGAAGTGGGACACTCAGGCCCTCACCAAATGTCACACTGCAGTAGATGCATCTATTTTCTGCTCACGCTGTGTCCACATATCACACTCTTTGCCTGCTGCAGGTTTAGGAGATAGTAAAAAAAAGAATAAAAACAACAACACCATGAATAAATCAATGTGAATAAAAATTCCAAATACATTTATAAAAAACGATAAATAAACCGTAACAAATAACTATAAATAAAGTGAAAAAGAAGGCCAACTCTTTTTTTTTTGTTGAAAAGGTCAAATAGATTTTAGCTGGATGAAGGCAGTCTCATGAGCGACTCTCTCTTGACAGCTAATTTTGCTTGCATAAGGTGGCATATTGGAAACACGTTCCTCCCAATCGGTCAAACCCTGCTTGTCATTTTCATGGTATAGTGTTACCTCATGTCTCTGGAGGCAGCCTGATTTCTCCTGTCCTCCTTGTACCTGAACACTATAGCAAGAGCAACTTCCATTTGAGGCGGAAAAGTAATGGCAGCTCTCTGAGATACGTATCCCTCCCTCCCCGTCTGATGTGCATTCACGTCATGTCACAAAAATAGCCTGTGCACACACAAAAAGTCTGGTGCACGACACCCACTCGCTCACAAACCAGACACACTGCACACACAGCTCAGCCGCTCACAAAACTCACACATGCACACAAACACATGCACACAGGAAAATAATGAATTGTCACATGAGGCTCTGGAATAATGCTGAAACTATCTTTAAGAAACAGCAAAATGCAATATTCTCTGATAGCAAAACAAATCTCATTATCATACATGCTAAAACCCATGTTGTCAAAAGTATGTAATCTGGTTATATCTTCCAAATAATACAAGAACGAACCAAATCACTTCCTGGACGCTGTCGTTCACCCACAATGCTTTACCGTGCCAGTGATGCACAGATTAACATTTGACAACATCTATCTCGCTTACCCCGCACCTCCCACTGCCTTTGGTGATTCCACCCTGGGAATGTCAAAGGTCAAACACTAACAACATGTAATGGATTATATCACATGAAAATTGTGCCAGGATTCTTTTTTTGTTCCATTTTTTTCTCATTTGTATAAATAAAACCTACCACACATCTTAATCTCTCTCTATCTCTGCCTTTCTCTTGCCGTTGGACAGCTAAGGAATTTCGCTGAATGACACACTGCTGGGGCACAGAAGAGCAAGAGAGTGAGAGATCAAGCAAATGGGGGAGAGAGATAGAGTGTATCATTCAGGTCACAAACTCCAAAACATTTTATTTTTTTCTGTCATAGTCTGTTGCAGTACAAGAAGTCATTTTCATAGTATTTATAACTTTTTGTTGCTTTTGATCATCTGGTGTCTCTATTTACATAGTAGGAATAAAGTAGATTCACGTGTGGTTCCTATGTACACGGTTACACCAATTGGTCGGCCAGCGGGTTTGCGACGTTCACAGTCTTTCGCGTCACAAAAACACGCAGTAATCAAGTCCACTTCAACTGGCTAGGCTCTAACAGCAAAGTACAAGGGGAGGGGGGCAACACCAATCCACACTTGCAGCCCCTAGAGGATGAAGACCCAATCAACAAATTGAATACTCTCTTCAAAACAATAGCAAGGCAGTCATTTAACTTTTCAAATGCCTAAAGCAAACAACCAGAGAGAACAGTGGAGAGGATCGGCCAGTCTTATGGGTGCAGTATCTCCATCTCTGGAGGGGTGGTGCAGCTCCTCCTCAGTCTCTGTCTCCATCTCTACTCCACTTCTGTACAGAGTCGTCAATTCACAGCAAGAGAAAATGAAGGCAACTACACTGATTCAGCTCCCACTGCCTGCTTGGAACAAAAGCTCGTGCTCCCTTTTACTTAGGTGGAGTACTGTTTTCACTTTTGATGTTCAGTAATGAGCACTTCTAGATGAGTGAGTGTATATGTGTGTGTGTCTGTTTGCCGTGTGAATGTTCTAGTTTCTGTTCTGGCTCAATAAAAGATATTTTTGGCAACAATGAAGAGCTTTCTGTGAGACATTTTTAGGTTATAATAGTCTACTATATTCCCTGTCTCCACAGCTAACTACTCCTATCAAATGACGACTCGAAAAAGACCTATGGATGGTAAGAAAGGGAAATGAGATAAAATATAAAATGATATTCCCATCTCCGGAGGCAGGTCTGAAGATAAATTACATTAAAAAAAAACTTTAACAAAGTTTGAAAGTTTTGAAATGTCCAAAAGGTAAAGGGGGTGGATTGGTACATTCAGAGTGCTGGACTTGGCCTTAGGGTACCAAAAGAACTGGAGATGACTGGGGTTAGACAGAGCCGAAGAACACTCTGTGGAAAAACACCCATCACTCATCTCCATAAAACAGGAGGGGGGTTGAAGATAAAGGCTGCTTCTGCAGAGTCAGCCACGACTCCCCGAGAAGGTCATTCTGTTTACTCATATGTTAGTTAAATAAACGTCAAGAGAAAGAAAGGCAACCAAACAAGCAGAAAGTGGAGAGACACGAGAACGAGACGGGCTAGGAGGAGGCTCTGGCCATCACATTAGTCCCCAACTTCCTCCTAAAGGCTCCAGTCACAGGCTGGTGACCAGCTGCATCTGTCCATCTCCCTCATTGTGGACAGGCTCCTGAACCTGGTGTCCCTCCCCACTAGGTCTCCGGGGCGGGGCCTGGTGGAAGGTCTGCATGGGGGCCCCACGAGAGCCCAAGGCGGGCCTCCCAGAGCTGTAGTACAGCTCCTCAGGGGGCTGAGCTGAACGAGGCACCACTTCCAGGGGTTCAGGACTGCTGTCAGGGTAGGGTGAGTCTCGCAGGTTGGTGATGCTGGTGTACAGGGAGTCACGAGCAGGGGAGTCTGGCACTCTGCCTCCCTGCCCGCCAGCACTCTGGCCGCTGTGGCCGCTGTGGCCCAGGCTCTCCGTGAGGTCGGCCGTGTAGCTCTCCGACTCCTCTGGATCGCTCTGGTAGAGGACTGATTGAGCACGCTGCAACAGCAGGGGCTCCTCCAGAGCTTTATAAAGCAGCTCTACATCCTGCGGTGTACGCTGCCGTCCCTCTCTCAGAAAGTCCTCATCTTCATCCATGTTTACAGACGGCTCTGGCCCAGCCACCGCTGACCCCCGACCAACCCCGCCATGAGGACGTCCCCTGGCCAGGCTCCCATACACTCTGTCCCCTACATCACCTCCACCTCCTCCTCCAACACCACCTCTCAGGTTGTTGTGCACAAGCTCAGAGATGATCATTTTCTCAAAGGCTGCTGCTTCTGAGAGGTTTCGTCGGATGCCTCCCCCTCCCAGCGTCTCTGAGCTGCGGGGATTGAACATGGGCGAGGGACTCTCTCCGCCACCGCCACCCAGAAAATCACAGCTGCCCCCGCCTCCACTTGCTGGGCCACTGCGCAGGGAGTAGCTGTTGTTGAAGTTACCATTCAAGGGCAGGGTTTCCATTCCACAGGGGTCACGGGCCTTAGATAATGTACTCTCTGGACCCAAACACAGACAGAGGGTATGGGCATTACTATCATACACTGAGACTCAAATGTCAGTAAGAGAAGAAAATGTTAATTGCACTTACTTGGGTCACGGAAGGTTCCTGTGCATCCCAGAGAAAGTCATGTGGAGTATAAATAAATTGAAAGACAACAGCAAGTAAGTGTTCTTTACTGATGCCGCTACAACTGAATGCATTTATTTTCAAGACATTTCAAAAGAAATGGTGTAAAAATATTCTTTTCTGCCCCCTTTCCCCTCTCTCTCTTCTTGTCACATCAAACCAACTCTTATCACACAACCAAACACATGCATAGTCACATTGACTCTGATTTATGCAACTAAGTCCAGTTTGTTTGACACCATATTCCTCCAACATATACAGTAGATCTAAGTTTCAGAAAAATACTTGGGATATTTATTTACTACTGTCAGCGATACCTGGATACATACATAATTCATACAAAACCTTGTAGAGTAGCAGTAATGTTTATTTTATGAATTCACTTCCACACACCAAAGATGCTGTGCTTTTTCTCCCAAATTACCATCACAGCAAAGCAAAAGCCACAGCATCCTAAAGAGTGAGAAATGTGTTCGTATTTAAAATTTAATGTGTAGTATGACTTTAATCAACATTCTTCTACAGTGGTGGTGTGGGTAATTAGACATTCTAATGAAGTGCTCTCTCTATCCTCTACCACTCTCTTCTAAAAATGACTTGGCTGCCAGGCCCGTGGCCATCAGGCTTGACGTATTGCGCAGAGAGGCTTTAAAATATTCAACAGAAACGCTGCCTTAAAGTTGGGTCCTCAGACGCTAAGCCTGATACTCCGTGGGTGCACACTCAGCCAAAAACCAGCCACACACAGTGAATATTGGTACTGTAATGGAGCAATTAACAAAACATGTCTAATTCTGCAGTAATAGCCATCCAAAGAGTGGAATGGGAACACAGACATGCGATAAAACAGCTATCAGGCTGTTGGAACAGTCTCATTTTGCAACAGAAGCAAGGACACACACACAGAGACACTTAAAGTGAGTATTAACACCTGACCGACCTACATCCAGATGGACTGTCTCTACCCGTGGAGCTGTCAGAGCCCTTTCTATGGCCATCAGGATTCAAGCTGACTACTTTTTTTTCTGCCTGGGAAC
This sequence comes from Amphiprion ocellaris, assembly GCF_022539595.1. Taxonomy (NCBI): domain Eukaryota; kingdom Metazoa; phylum Chordata; class Actinopteri; family Pomacentridae; genus Amphiprion; species Amphiprion ocellaris. Next base: position 21,459,079 of record NC_072784.1, on the reverse strand, counting down.
ACAAAAACCATCCTAAAGATTTCTGGCAGCCACAGCTGTAGCTAAACTCCTAATCAATTTGTGGCTGTTCTCATGAAGATTCAAGATCTGACCAGATGGCTGGTTAGGCTGTAGGCACTGCTTGGCTCTGTTCTGCTCAGCCTAGTGAGTCCGTCTGACAGCTACATAGTCTGGGAGGACAAAAAAAACAACAAAAAAAACTGCACATACACACAAAAAAAAGCTGACACGCAAACACAGGCACACATACGCAACAGGAGTGAGGTGCACATACCATGTCAAACTACTGACAGAATAACAGACAGAAGGACAGCAAGCTGAGCATGTATTGTATATACACACACTGTACTATACACACTGACTGAAGTGTTTATGAGGAGCTAACCGGTCGAGTTGAAAACCCCAGGTGAGGGCGGGGTGAAGCTCTCAGCCAGCAGAGTGTTGTAAGGAGAGGTACCGGTGCGAGTCTGCAACACCGGGTTCGTCAGAAGGTGGTTTCCCATGGTCGCTGCAAGACACAAACATTCAAGAAATGAACATAATCATGAACATAATCATAAATTTCCCTTAAATGTATGCAATAGGAAGCACAGAAACATGGCACACGATAGGTGTAACGTTCTGAAATTCACATTTCCAGACTCTAATAACATCTGGAATCATAAAAATATTTACTGTTTATTCAGATGGGGTTATTTTTGTTATGCCAGTGCTTTATGGAGTAATGCATTTCACAGTGCTGTCCTCAGTGTTTATGCCTGTAGATTGTAACCTTTGAGTAAAAATACAATTGCAGGGGAAAGGTACTGTTTGGAGCATTGCCATTCTTCTTTTTTTTTTCCTTTGGCTCCTGACAATGTAGTCAGATGGGGGAGAACAGTAATGCATGCCATTATGTAGTCTAAGGGTGCAGCCATTGAAACACAGTTAATTTCACAGTGAAATGTGAATGCCACTACAAGACAAATATAATTCAAAGAAATGGCACACTGAAAATGTTGTATAATGCCCATGTATGGCTCCAGCCTGAGGCAACTCGAACAGAAATGCCATGAAATTAAAAATAGGACAGCATGACAGAGAGTCGTCCGAGGCAAAGTGCAACCTTCAGGTCTCCAGCCTACCGTTCATCACGCAGCAAGGGAGCTGGGAATTCTAAAAAAGTAAAATATGCACTCGCACACAGCTATTTATTTGTCATTTTCCCTCCTCACTACACTTCCTCTGTCCATCTTTCTGGCATGCCACACAAAACCCCTCTCCCTTCATTCTCTGGCTTGCTTCGCTGTGTTGACTCAACCACATTTTCTCAGTTCCTCACGCCAGAATTTTTTCAAATACCACCAAATTAGTTGGGATTAGCTGTCTGTATGTACCTCCTAGGAATATCCTGTAGAAAATTAAAGGAACTAGCTTTAAGTGTGGAGAAAAAGTAGGGCAAGGGGAACCATGGGAGGCTGTGTGTATGTGCGTGTGTGTGTGTGTGTGTGTGTGTGTGTGTGTGTGTGTGTGTTAGTGCCGCGTGCCTTTTCTTCTGGACAGATTACTATTGTCAGAAAAAGATTGTGGTTCATACAGAAGTGAAGTGGGGAAATCAAAGAGATCTGAGATACCAGTGATAACGATGCAGCATCTCTCCTCCAGATTTTCCCTTTTTAATTACTGCTCCATGATAGCGCCTTTCTCTCTATCTCCCTTTTCCCCTCCCTCCGTGCCGCACTCCCTTTCGTCTTTCACTTTCTGCCAAACTTTTCTCAGAAGCACGGAAAATAAAGGCTTCACAGCACAGTTGTTTGTGTTTGACAGCGCACCCTGGAATGATCCACATAGTGTGTCTCCTCCAGGCCTGGTGATTGCTCTATCGTGACGAAAAGCCCCGGAAACCGACCCACCCGGCCACACACACACACACACACACACAAACACACACACATTCGCACAGACAGACTTAATATACACACCTCTCATCCATCCAGCTCACTCAGAGCACACCTCTTCCTCACCCCCTGCCTTGCTCCTGTCACTCTCCTCAATTAGAATAATTACCCCCTGTTCGCTCACACGCTAATCAGTTCATTAAAAACAAAATGGATGAAATTAGCATAGAGAGTGACGGCTGATTTAGCAACTGCCTCTGTGTCATGATCAACACCCCCCAGCCCAATCTGGAACCTGAGCCAACCTTGATCGTCTCAGTGTCACTGATTGCTGCGGCAGTGACGCCATCAGTTGCTGAGGCTGAGACACGCATTTTTCATGTCCTGAGATCTTAAATAATTGCTAGAGTATTATTCATGTGCTGTGTGTTCAGAGGGGACTACATGAGTTAGAAGCAAAGAAATCATGGTGTATACATATAGCATAGTGTATTTAGTTACGATCAGTCTCCTAGCAAAGCAAAATGTTGGGAGAACACAGTTGAAAAATGTATATATATATATATATATATATATATATATATATATATATATATATATATATATATATATATATATATATATATATATATATATATATATATATATATAGACAATATCCATCAGGGGAGAAAAATTAAAAATTAAAAAATTGTAATCAACATTACAAAAGTAACTGTGCAAAAAAATGCATCTTAAAAGACCATTTCCTATTTCAGTGACAGAAGTATTGCACAAATATTGTGCAAACTGTCGAAAATGAAAATTGTTTAAGGAGGATGCAATACTGACTGTCTATATCCCTGCTCAACATTTTTTAATTGAAAAATTGAAATTCACAGGAGACAAATGACTCTTCTTCGTTTTTAAAAATTCCCTGCAAATAGCTGCACAACCGCTTCTGAGGGTAATGGAAAGTTAAAAAACAATTTATGATTTACGTGATGTGGTCAAGTGGCTTCACTGCCTCTTTTTTGAGTTTGATTACACCTAAATCTGCTTAATTACAATAGCTGGAGCTCATTTGAAAGATTCATGCACAAACATGAACTCACTTAAACCGACTACACACATATTTACATAACAGAGCAGCTGAGCTCCATATATTTTTGCTGCTGCTAAGTGCTTTCACTGACCAGCAGCTGCTGCTACACTGCAAACTGAAACACACCATCCACCAACTGATTCTGCACCATTATGTTATTCAGCTTACAATGTTGCTGCTACTAACTGCCATTTGCTGGTTGGCTCAGTCGCTGCAAGGCAAATTGCATCAATAGTTGATACACAGGGAATATGAACACACATTTCATCATCCTGCGGTTCTAATGCTTTTCTCTGTCCACTCCATTACCACGGTTTATTTATTTATTTTGTTGAGTAAGTCTATGTGGGCATGTTAGAATATACGCATTTGTGAGCATTTCAGTGTACATAATTTAATGAAGGGTAAACAGAGCAGTGATTGGGGGAAGTCTCACCACGGTTGAGTGTTGGGGTGCTGTTGATATCTCCCGCCATGAAAGAAGATTCCGTCTGCTTCCGAACCGTGTCGTTCCACATCCTGCGGATCCGACTCTGGAAGAAGGAGCAGGGCGCAGTGAGTGGCAGCAAACACACAACAAGTTAAATATAGAAGCATGGCGGGTAGACTTTGCAACTCAGTGGGGCAGCTGTAATCAAAACTGTAGGGCTCGCTCTAATCCGCAAAGAACAATAGGCAAACACGCCAGACAAAGAGACTGAGGCGTCGGGTAAAGAGGCACACAGCTTTGTCATGTTATCATGAGGGGAGCTAATAAGCTCGAGATGTGTCGGACATGATTGCAGCAGCCGATACGATTGTTATTTGGGAGAATCTTATTACATTGTGGCAAAGCTTGTTTGTTGATTGTGAGGACTAATTCTCGTTTGTGTATGTGTCTGTGCTGTTGTGCATATGCCAGCATGTACAGTATTTCCGGATGTCTTGTATGGTGCCTGTGTCTATACTGCACATGTACTTCAAAGGATATCTTTATAAATGAGTCATCTACCCTGCTAAGCACAAGGCTGCCAGTAATTGAAGGAAACATTAAAGTAACATTTTTACAACAGGAGAGCGTAAACTGACTGATTAGAACAGATTTTCAACGGAACCATCTGATGGATGCATCATAAATCACGATGTAGCGCACTTTAAATCTGTCACTAAGAACGATATGTATTACAAGACTGTGATGTTTCGCTTGCTGCACATCTAATTTGACTGTGGGCAGAAAAGTAAGTTAAAGTAAGTAAATTCAATTGCTTTGCAAAGTAATCGGTGACTCATTGGTATTGATCAACAATCAAACCCCCACAGATACACTCATTTTGTGCTTCAGAATCTTACATAACAGACCTAAATGAAAAAAAATTCAATGAGTGCAGAGTGAGGAAATTTCCCTTGATTTTAAAGCGATTTCTTTTGTTTTGACATCCTTTTTGACAGCGTCAAATAAGTCAGACAGTATCAAGAGAGTTATTTGATTCAAGAAAATGTATTTTTCATTCCATTCCCCTGAAACAAGCTGATCAGTACAACTAAAAGCAGCTTGCCGCACAGGCAGATTTACTTTCCATTTGTTCTAAAAAAAAACACACAGTAAAGCTCAGTAGTGGCATGACTGATGTGAAAAGATGTTCGCCTGCACGGCTTTGTGTGTGCCGCTAGTTCATGCGTGGGTCTGTTCTGCCTGCACCTGTCTGTGGGCCGCTGCATGGCGAGCTTGGCTGCCACTGTAGTAGCGGTTGTTGGCACGCAGGCCTGAGTTCTTCAGGGAACCGTGGGAGCTGTTGGTGGACGTGCGACTGCAGCAATAGGAGTGACGCAGACATTTACTGTACTCCTTATGGACCTGTAAAAAAATTAAAAACAACACCATGGGCACAGCGGGCAGGTTTTAGAGTCACTTGTAAACACAAACACTTAGTTTCGATAGGTTGAAGCTAATTTGGAGCAACGGAGGCTTTTATCACACAGCCGCAGCAAAAATGTACCTAATGTACTCTTTCTGAACATGTATGCTGAATATCAGTCAGACTTCTATCTACATGTCTACGCAGCATTTCACCTGGTGTTTCACAATACAGTCATAATATTAATTCCCTCTTCAAGGAGAAATATTGTTGTTACCTTCTTCTGCAGGGCACAGTGGAAGATGAAGATGAACATGCCCTGGAAGGCGTTGAAGGTGGTGAAGAGGTAGGCCATGATTACCGTGTTCTCATTAATAAAGAGGAGGCCAAAAGCCCATGTCAGTCCAAGCAGGAAGAGCAGGACAACAGCCCCGAGAGCCCATGACCTGATAGGCAAGAAAATGTTACCAAATAATGACTTGATGCATAGAAAAATTGAAACAATTCAGAAACTGTCTGAAAGTAGGGTTTATAAAGCATAACTTTATTTTTCTTGAAAGAGACACTGTCACATTGAATAAGCTGAACTCACTTGATGTTATCCAGGCGGCTGGAGTCAGGCTTCAGTGCTGAAGAGTTGCGGATCATTTTGTGTAAAGTGATCATGAGGAAAATGAGGTTGAGCTGAGGACAGAAGATAGGCAGAAATAACTAAGCGTGATATGAACTTTACAGTCTCCTCTCAAAATACTGAATCTGAACTGCGAATAACCTCACTTGGAAAGCATACTGATGAAATACTTTTGGTTTGACTGAAAAAAAAGGAAGGGAATAATACTGTTTGACAGTAAAGCTAATACCATAATAACAAATGAAACGGGTCCAATAAAGCTCCAGATGAAGTAGTTATCCACTCGCAGCCAGCATCTGGAGTGGCACAGAGGAAAAGGGAGAGTTATGTGCAACTAAGCCAATGAACAAACACACACACACACACACACACACACACACTCCGAGCCACATGCACACAGATGCACGCACACTGGCAGGCATGCGCACACTATTTCCCTGTCTCAGCGGATTATCATATGAAGGCTAATCATCGGGCTTTGGCTAAGTGTGTTCAGAAAACCCAGTCTGTGGGGAGGTGCAAGAGCCGTTCACAAAGCACTACATATTACATTTCCAGCTGGGGGAATAGCATAATCCTACTTCTCAATCTGCAGGTGCAAAAGGCCTGTCTTCACACGTACGCTTTCTTGGTCCCATAGCTCCTGTAGTCTATGGCTGCTGAGATGCCCACCACCAGTGCGGGGAAGCAGTAGCCGCACAGATAGTAGTACTTTTTGCGGGAGTACTCGCTCTCAAAGACCTCCACCAGCATGAGATAGAGTTGCACACCCTCCAGACACATCCAGGAGAAGGCAGCCAAGAAGAAGAAATGCAGAAGGCCAGCAAAGATGGGACAGGCAATCTGAGGGATGTAGCCAGGGAGAGAGTCAAGGGAGGAGAACGAGAGGAGGGATGAAAATATTACGATGAAGGAGGAGAAACAGTTAAGATTAAGACATATAACTAAGTGAAAAACAGGAGAGGACAGAAAAGAGTCACTATCGGCTAACAGTACTGGACACTGACAGGGGGAAAATGAAAAGCTGCCCCCTGGGTGACTGTCTCTGTGCATATTATTGAGTGGTAATTCATTACACAGAGCAGTAAACGTTTTATAGAGTAACGTAATGACACACTGCCTCAATTTCAGTCATACAATAAAAAAGTTTAAAGAGTCGCTTGTGTTATGCTGTAACTCTGTCATTTTAAAGTTGGAATACATAAAAACTAAACTTTCAATAGGTGCTGAGGCATGTCAGTTGAGTTTTAAAGGAGGATATGGAATGGAAGTAGTTACTGCACTTTAAAAAAAAAAATTCCTCTCTAAGAAAACAAGCAAAAACTAAACAGCTGTTGCGGGTATAACTTTGTGTGCTTGCAAACTCACATGGTATTCAGTCTTGTCGATGCCGATGAGGAAGAGCAGCTCGGCGATGAAGAGGTTGATGCAGAGGTTCTTGTGGATGGTGTTGCGGTCAGTTTGCAGGCCTCGCAGGAAGCAGAAAGTGGAGATGCAGATCGCTAGACACACTAGGGAGATGACAATCCCGACCCAGGTGATCACAAAAAGGATCAGTTTGTGCATCCGCCCCTGATATCAAGGATGGGGCAATGTCGGGTAAACAGAAATGGATGATTGATGTTGTGGAGAGGTATGAGGGGGAAAAAGGCAGGTGGACATAGAAATGCAGCAGAATCAGACAAATAGAGAAGGAAAAATAAAAAACAAAGAGTTAGAAGAATGGGGGGATGGGAGATAAGCAGTGGAAACAATAGGGGGATGGATAGAAAGAGGGAGGGGGAGAGAAAGAGCCAAATTGCCTTATTTAATATTTGTAAATATATGCAAGGAGCTAAAGTGTGAAGACAAGAGACAAGACGTCCTGAAAAAAATAATACATGACATTCAAATTCATGTGAATGTCAGCTAGAAGTAGAGGGACATGAATTTGTAAGCCCGTGCCTCCCTGAATGTCGGAGTGAAAGCAGGAAAAGAGAAAATTCAAAACAAAGAGCTTGTCAGCCCTGAGAAGAAATATTAATGTGCATGTGTGTGAAGGCGTGTGACTAGGAGTGAGCGAACATCTGCATAAATTTTACCCGGCTTCCATTTTCACCGTGTCTCTGCCACGCCCTTGTTTACTTACATCGGGCTCGTGGTGAGCCATGAGCACGGCAAAGTTGGTGAGGTGGCTGCAGGAGCAGGTGGTGTGTGTGTTGTTGGTATCCAGCAGCCTGCAGCCCTGCGAAGACCACTGGCCTGTCATGGAACGCTCAGAGTAGTTCCAGAAGGAGCAATTCGGAGTGTAATAGTTGTCCAACTGCAGAAAAAGACATAGAGAGGGATGAAGGAAAATGTCAAAGGATTATGTATCAAGGTGTCGATTCAATTAGAATTCGAATTAGGCTACCTGTAGGTGTTTGAGTGTGAAGACCACCGGCTGAGTGAGAAACACTCTGCTGGACTCTTTGTTGATGGAGGCAGCAATTACGTGGGAGTTGACTGCCAAGCGCTTCTTATCTTGGTTCGATCCGTCCACTTCCATCTTCACTGTGGCGTTCTCCGTGGATAAGAAGGATCCCAAATTTTTATACAGAATGAACACCACCTTGACTTGTCCTGCATATTGGAGAGAAACACACACTGATGAAGAGGAACAAAAGCAAAATGAGTGAAACAAATGTTTCAGGAAAAGAGAAAATACAGGCAGAATAGTAAAGACAGAGGAATGCCAAATACAGCAATAGGGGAAGAATATGGTAATGGAAGCAAGAGTGGCAGAGACGGAGAGTAAGGAGTGACAGGGTGAGTGAAAGGGAGACAGAGAGAGAGAGTTAGTGAAGGTTAGAATGATGGTAAGGACCGTTTCATTTTGACTGGTGGAAGAGAGCGAGATTTAATGTGGAGGGCAATGGAACATTCATCCCTCAAGCATTCACAGATCTCTTATTATTCCATATGAATATTTCATGTGCGTTTGTTTCAATCATTCTAATCTCGTTCCCACTGCAGAGCTGAGCGGAGACAGAAAACAGAAAAGGGTAGGGTTGAGGGGGCCATGGAAAGGAGGAGGGTAGCGATGGAGAGGTGGGTGGGTGGGGGGATGGCAAAGTGTGTGTGTGTGTGTGTGTGTGTGTGTGTGTGTGTGTGTGTGTTGGGGGGGTTTAGAAACAAGAGAGATGGGAGAGGGGGATAAGATGGTGGAAAGACGGAGCGAGGGAATGGAATGGGGAAGAGAGAGGAGAGGGAGTGCTGAGATTGCTCTGTCAGACTGGGGCCGATTGTAATCTACACGCCTCCCCAGCTATTCTATTAAGACTGCTGTTAAGAAACCATCAAGAAAAGAAATTGTCTCAGCGCTTTTGTTAATCTGATTAGCCTATTATTATGAACCAATAACTTAGTCAACTGCATGCAGATTGTTTTAAGCTTCCATGAAAATGCAAATGGAAACATAAGAGAGTGGGCTGAACAGGACAGTGCAATTTTTCAGTCCTCGGGGTGAGGACGGGGAGGGGTGAGGGTTGCTGACCGTTGCGACTGTACTGTTTGATGGTGGAGGCTGAAAGCTGGATGGTGCTGTCGCTGGCGTAATCCTGCGGGAAGGACAAGTCCTGCAGCTCCATCTCTGTGTTTACAACGTGCACTTCGAGGTCTGATGGTGGAAAAACAGTTAGCAGACACTTTAAATAAAACCTCTTTGCTATCAAAGACACACCCAGAAGGAATTTAGAGGCACAATCTGGAGGCACAATTTCACATATAGTGGTCTAAACAGTGGTTCATCTATATGTCCGCTGTAATGAATGCAATTAATGATGTTTCTTACCAATGCTAGGGGCCCGGTCAGAAAAGCGATTCCCGTACATGTTGTTGGCCAGAAGGAAAGCTCCTTTTTCCAGGACGTCCAGTAGCATGGTGGCAGTGTGAGCCTGCTCTGTGCTGTTCATGTCCTGCCACGACTCCAGATTCTCAGGACGGAGCAAGTTGTCCACTGTTTGCACCACCGCCTAGCACATGCAGAAGGTGCTGTATTATTATTATTATTATTAGCATTAACACTATTAATAATATTAGCCAATACGAATATTACTAAGAACACCTTAGAGTAAGGCACAAGCAATCTAATAAGTACATGTAACAAAAGAGAAACTAGGTGAACTAACTCATTAGAGGTAAAACATGAGCTGATCATTTAAATAAATGCAGATGTGCTAAATAATGCTTGTTTTTTGTTTTCATATCGCCACTCTTCTACTTTCCATGAGTTGACACAAAGCCGTAATGTAAAGTAACAGGAAGGTAACACCTACTTAGGATTGTGCTCAACAGCACACAGGGGAGCACAAAATTGCATGTTCGTAATAGGATTGTTATACTCCTTGGTTTTGTGTCATTTAGCACCCAATTCTGAGAAAACCTAATTCTGGATATTTGGTAACTATTTATTACACACTGGTTCATTAACACTGTATCTAGCAGTCTGTTCTTGGTTCCAGGAAGTGCTATTAGCCATTAATTAGCTACTTAGTAATTACCTGTTAGTTCTTGATTTGTTCTTCACTGCCTTGGTAATTTCTCATTTCGTGTGTTTTATTGTAAAGTTAAACCACATTATATGAGCACTTGAGAGAACAAAGTCCACTATTCTACTATCATTTCCTAGAAACTCACCACTCCCCTGCACTACATTTATTACTGTGCAATGTCAGACATATTACCATTCTATTTCACACTTACAATTCATTTAATGGCAATTTTGATGGTTGTATCAGCTATCCAATTTATTGGAGTAGCCTGCTTGATGAATCATGTAATTCTCTTGCTCAGGCCTCTCAAAATGAAGGATTGACTGCTGTGTAGAATGAGGACTATTGCTGTTAAGAAAATGAATTTAGCATCAGAATGCACTCTGTCTGCTACACGAGGAAAAAGACACAGAGTGTTTTTGGTTTATCCTTGGATCAGCAGTTATTATCCTGAGCTACCTTGCAGAGAGTGACCAAAAAAAAAAAAATGGTACAGTTACATACTACACAGCAGCCTTTACATTCATCTTGCACCAACTGAGATCAGAAGATGCGGGGTCATATTACAGTATGCTGCAGACAGGTCAAGACACATAAAGACTGTGCGCTGGAGAGTGCCGCATTTCATCATTACAGAGAAGCATACACGAGGCCTTTTCATGATATTAGATTACAGCTTTCTCAGAACCAGAGATATTGCACAAATATTGAAAAAGCACAGTAGGGTGTAGTAACACAAAATGCAGCCTTTCATACTATAGTCAAATTATATTTCAGAGTGACAGATATTGTACCTTATTGTGCAACACAATGAGGCCAAGGCCAGCTTTATACATTTAAGCGTTATTACAGTGCAACAAAGCTAACATTATGTCACAGACAGATGACTTCTTCATTAGCTGAAGCCATATTTCAAATCTATGTACACCAGGAGCAATCAAAAAACTGTAACTCATCCTTTGCTGCTCTGGGAAATCCTTCAACATTTAAAAAGTGTACATGGCCGTGCCAGGAGTTATTCCAAATCTTACTCATGCTGCTCTTCAGCACAAACCAGAAATTCTATAAGTGATGACTCCAAAGGCGGCATCAATCATAAAACAGAGCACTGAGCAAAAGGAATCTCATCCACAAACCTAGTCTGCTCAAGGATTTATCTTCCCTCATTTATTCTAAGTCACAGAGCAGTCCTACTCCACAGGCATGTAAAGCAGGCAGATAAAAGAGAAATGCTACCTGGATGTACGCCCGACAGGTCCGCTCTCGCTTCTGAAACTGGAAGGGAGAAAACAAAGCCTGGAATTAAAGAACTAAACAAAAAAAATGTAAATTAAAAACCCAACAGTCCTTGTATGTGCACCAGAGGGGTAAATTCACATTAACCTCAGCTTTCCTTGCTAATACTTGAATTAAATATTTTTTTGGAGTGTTTGTGTATTTATGCACGTGTTTGCACTTTCTTCTACCTTGTTGTAGTTTCGTCCGGCTGACTCCTTGTTTCCAGGCCTTAGTGCCTGAAGCTGGGCGTCCAGTATATCCAGCAGCTGCTCGATCAGTCGGACAGAGGAACTAACATCTCCAGCCTGGATCCGACCCCGTGTGTGGGTCACCAGCTCACCAGCTATGCTGGCAGCGTTCTCCCCACTCTTTATCTGCAGAAGGAACACACATAAAATACACTCATTTTCATACAGCTATAGTGTAAGGTTCTTTAAACAGATTTGCTGTAAAACTTTTAAATGTTCACAGTTTTACATACACCAAGAGAAGGGTCTATAAACACTACCGTGTTGTGTACATAGAAAAAAGCCCTACGTTTCCATGTTGATTCTGCAGTAATCAGATTTCCCTCTTTATTAACAGCTTTTCTTGTATCATTGTAAACAAACATGGCCACATCATGAAGTTTTTATTCTGCCTAGCGTGGCTTCACTTGCAAATTACACCCTTAGAAACCACCTTGCAATTGCAATTGATTTTTGCCCAAAGGAGAAGGTATAATGGACTCTTCCAATGATGTTACTTTTCAGAGTAGTGCTATTTACCCTTCCAGGCACATGCACACTTAAAAAACCTTTAAGAGAGCCGATCGACGGTGTGCATAGCAAAATATTCAAAGATGTCTCCAGCAGAAATGTAGCTGTCTTAACATGTGTACATTTATTTCACATTTTGTAGAACTGTGTGAAAGCTGGACAAAATTGTAAAATGATCACATTACTGCAGTGTGTACTGTACCACAATTTAGAAGTTGATACGGCAGTCAGCTTCGTAATAACCACAGTGCATCATTTAGAGTTTAGCAACTGCATAGGTGTAAGAGATTATATTGAAGTGAAACTGAATGAAATTAAAATGGCAGAGCTGCTGCAAGCTGTGAGACCCTAAGCTGGATTTTTAAAAAATAATTTAGCCTAGCTGTAATTAAAGTATATTAGTGAAAAAATAGAGTTAATTAAGCATTAAGAGCAGATGCCTTGTAATGAAGGGGCCAGTTGAAAGGAGTCTGTATTTTAATCAGGACAGCCTCAGAGATATGTTAATGTGTGCGTGGAGGTGGACAGGGAGGCTGGCCGGGGCAGAGGGGCAGAGGAAAGGGACAGACCCATGGCCAGGGGGTAGGGCTCCAGGTCTCACCTTCTGGGCCACCTGGTTGACCCACGGGGAGGTGCAGTTACTCAGGTCAGGACCCCGTGGGTTCCACATGACCTGCTCCGCCAAGCACTGGAACGAAGCGATGCCTGGAGAAAAGAAGCAGAGGAGGAAGAAATTGGTGGGGAGGAGGGGAGAGTAATGGAGAGATAATAAGCATTAGGTGTCTGCAATTAAAGGGGAAAGTGTGGAGGAGAGGGATGAACACAAAAAATGTAAGTGTGATAGCTTTTTTTGAACCAAGAAAAATGGAAGGAAATGAATTTTAAAAATGCAATACTCCAAGTGTTTGAAGATGAGAGGGAAAGGGGAGGTTGAGTAAAAGTCTCAAAGAAAATGGGTCAGAAGTAAAAAAGGTTAAATAATGGAGTATGGGGTAGTGAGAAAGAGAGGAAAGAAAAACGACGGCAGCAGAACAGGGTGTTCATGCTCTTAAAAAGAAGGATTTAAAAGGAACACATGCTCACGTACCACATAACATTTACTCTGTGCACACAGGCACACACCAAAGACATCAGGTATGATCCCTCACTGTCAAATAAAAACACCTGAAGGGAAGCACCTTCCACCAAACCTCATTTCCAGCTCTGTTTTTTTCTGTTCACTTACGAGGGTTCAGAGAAAGGACACCACGCGGGGATAAAACCAGAGAAGGGTCTATCTGCTGCCGCTAACACAAACAGCCAACATCAAGTCACAAAGACAAGGCGGGAAAAAAAACAGGAGAGAAGAGAGACCACAGAGGGAGGGAGGGAGGGAGGGAGGGAGGAGGGGAGAAGCAGATCGGAAGAGCAGAGACGACAGAGACAATGCAGCATCGCTTCATAGTGGTAGCAGGATCAGAGCAGATGTGCCGTTGCATTTTATACACCCTTTTTCTCATTCCCACTGATTTTTCTCTCCTTTCTCCCATTTTTTTCTATACTCTCCTCCATCGACCACAGATTAGGTTTGAGAGCTGTGCCAAGACGAGGCAATTAAGCCAGCTGCTAATTTAACACAGAGGGAACATAAAGAAAGAGCAAAATGGAGTGGAGAGGAAGATGGGGAGGGGGGGTGCTTTTTTTCTGTGACTAGAGGGAGTTTTTTTTGATGGCTGGATGTTTAGGGGTACAGTAACTAGCATGAAGGGAGGTGAAGCCTGTGCTGTGTGGCCTTTCATTTCATTATTCGCCACTTTCAATCAGCTCTGTTTCTGAGGGAGATGAGCCCTTTCATTTGAGGAGGACGAGCTTTCATCTGAGAGTCCTAGGGGACTGTGCCTACTGGTGGGACTGACGCAGGGACAGAAGAAGGCAACAGTGGAAAAAAAACAAGCATGAGAGCACCAACATGCTGATCACTTGAGTACATGCATAGATATATATTGCAAACATCCACATGCATGGAGGACGTACAGTGCGAGTAAAACACGTTGTTTGCTTCATGGAGTGGAAAAATGCAGGGATGTTTAAAAATATACACATGCAGATGTCCTCACCAAGAGATCCTTTGGGACAAGGGCGGTCTACTGTTTCTCCTGGCTGTGTGGTGGGCCACGGGACGCCACGGACCAGCTTGGCCTCGCAGACATGTTGCTCTGGGCCTGGAGGAGGACGGGGTGGTCGGCGGGTCACAGGCACAGTGGCTGTGATTGGTCGAAGATCAGGATGCTTGTTGATGGAGCCAATTGGCCGTGAGGTGGGGACCAGAGGGCGGGCGGTAGAGGGACTGGCGCTGGAGGTGAAAGGCCTGGCTGGAAGAGTGGTGGTCACTTGGGTAGTAGTCAGAGGGCCTGATGTAACCCGAGCAATTCAGAGAGACAAATGAGAAACGGAGTGAGTTAGAGACTTATCAGAGGATGCAAGGACTTTTTAAGAGAGCAGCAAAACCTGACAGCAAAAGCCAAAGAAAAGAGATCAAGAGAATGAAGGACACATGCATGTGAATATAAGATGTCTCTCAGAAGCTGAGTTCAAAAGTTACTCTGACAATAATTGGGGTGACAAATACTTTTTCGAGGCTCTCAAAGCCTGCTCTCCAGAGAGAGGAGAAGAAGCAGGGGAGGAGATGGCGAGAAAGCATCATCACAAGTCTGAGAGAAGTAAATAATTTATCAAATGTATCAGAGAAGTCACCATCACTAACAACCAAACCTAATGCGAAGATAAAAGCCACACATCACAACTACAAAATCCTAACTGATCAAACACAGAGTCGGTGCACAACTCTCTGAGTGCTGCCGCCCGTCTGTCTCTGCCTCGTCTCTCTCTGGGCCTAATCTGAGCTTCATACAGGCCTTTATGCAGCTCAGATATACAGAACATCCAAACCACCCTCTCATACTGATGGACTGCCAAAATGCAGCGTGGCGTTCCCATTTCATCCTCCCCCTTATCATTTCGGAATGACTTTTTCATTATCCATGACAAAGTGAAGTTGATATGAAGTGCTCCAGCAGTCATACCTGAGAGGCTGCTCTTTAGTGTAACTATGGCTGGGGATGGAAAAATAATGATTAGATATCTGAGGCATCCAAATGTCAGATAAACACATGCTGCACGGCCTGTTTAAAGTGTCCTTGATCAAGCAAAAAGCATCATTATGCATTATAGCATAGCAGATTACTTATACGATGAAACGTGTGTTTTGCCGAATCAAACAACCGTTCTCCCTGGACAAACACAAGACTCTCTTTAATGATCTCATGTTTTATAGATATGAAATAATCGTAAGAGAAATGCAATCATTCCTAGTACATTTGATGATCTTTTTATGGAATAAACTTTGAAATTTATATGCAAAATACAGAATCTGTTTCACATCTTTTCCTTGAAGGAAACACTGTGAGGTCTGTACTCCTAAAATTCCTATTTATAACACTTTTGGTAGTGTCACTATAATTAACTTTATTAGAGTGTTAAGTGTAAATATTCATTTTACAATCTTACAGAACTATTGACTTGGTTTTTCAACTTTACAGCTTAGTCACGGGTTAAACATGGTGGTAAGACGTGAGTGTAATCAAGGGAGAAAATACATTGTTTTTATGACTATCTTGTACTTTTGCATTTATTTACAAACACAAAATGTTTTGTGACCGTGTGCTTTCTGCAGGATCATTCCTTACCAGTGGTGGGGTCTGGTGGTCCAAACTCCAGCGGGTAGCGCAGGACGTTGTAATTGTTCCAGACATAGAGCTGGTTGTCTCGAGGATTGTAGTCCACGGAGGAAATATACTGATAGGGGTTGGGGAAGGCGATGTTGACGGGTTCCTCTCGTGCACGGTTGGTGTTGTAGGCATACATCACCAAGTCGCCTCCTGCCTCACTGTCATCGTCCTGGTAGACTGAGCGCACAGCATAAAGCACTCCACAAGCCATGAAGGCATTGGACGCCATCCTCTTGTCGAAGCTGGTCTCCCAGGTGCCTTCAAAGCGCAAAGTATAAGGATTCACCTGTGGGCAAAGAAGAAATGCTTAACTTGGTCAAAACTTAATGTGCAAACTACAGTTCCAGATAGCTCCAAGTGATGCTTCAGTTTATATATTCTCTTAAACATTTTTCAGTTTAAGAGGTTATACAATCTGATTTCTTGACATCAGTTTGTATTGATGCAGCTTGAAGATATGTTAAATTGTTTGTTGTTTCTTAACATAACTAATGGGGATCTGTTGGAAATACACCTCCAAACTGCATAATAGAGTCCTCCATGAGTTTGAGGTAGGAAAAGTAAAAAATGAAACTCATCGACGTTGAAAGTGATCACTTTGTTGTTTATTACTTTGCTGCTCTATTATTCCACACTCTAATAGCTCATGCAGGGTTTGATATTTTAGATGGATAGTTTAACTTATATGGTTTGAAAAACAATTTCCTGCTAAGGTCAAAGATAGTGATAATAAATGGGACCCGTCTGTCTGAACAACACATTAATTTAAGCTCTGTTTGTGTGGGAACTTGCTGCCTGATTGCAGTTTTGTTTGTTAAGAAACAAAGAACCGACTGGGGTTAAAAAATGAATGCTGTGAAGTTTACAGTGATGGATCACATTTTTAAGACTGCCGAGTGAGCAAGGCAAAGATATGTGAATTTGTACTACAGTAGATAAACAGTATGATATATCTAAAAATATATGCACAGTACTGTATATGGTTATAAAACACTGTCACCATTTTATGATTATAAGCTAGTGAATCATGCAATGTTTGAAATCACAAAACAATACTTTACCCTACTATTGAAGATCAGTGCTTTGATATGATGAGATACAAAATTATACCTAACCTCATGCAGATTATGTTTATGTGACTCTTTTCTTTGTCCGGCAACATCTCTTCATCTTATTTGTCAGTGTGCTTGTGTAATCCCCCTTGTAAGTTATTCATGTGTACGTATGACCTTTTGCCTGACTAGTCCGAGAGATTTTGATATAATCCACTCCTGCATTCATAATCCGCATCGCATCCCCTTCTGTGCACCGCTGCTGACCCACCTGGCTGACCACCAGCCGTCCGTTGTTGGATTCAGTGGCGTAAATCACCCAGAGGCCATTCTCATCCACAGCCAAGTCAATATCCGACTTCCCTCCCCAGCGGTAGGGCGAGGTGTCATGATAGTTGGCGTTTGTGACGATGGCTTCACCACTCTTGATGCGTGTACGTAGGTCATACTTGACTATGTTTCGTGTGCGTTCTTTGTTGTAAAATACAGCACCGTCGTACACAACAAAGCCCGTGCCATCAACTCTGTTGGGCAGCCTGTTGAGAGAGAACCTCATGAGTAGGGCAGAAATCCAGATGAGCAAATCAATTTATCTGCTCTGCATGGCAGAAGATGGCCTCATGGTGAGCACGCCGACACCACAGTGGGGCCATTCTGCTATCACCAACCACATCCACATGAAAAGCCAATTAATCAATACAGCAGCACATGCCATTTGATCATCCTCAACAGTGGGAGGTGCACTCACTTGTAGGTGGTGGTGGCTCGGTTCTGTTTGAAGTCTTCCCAGGAGGCGTATTCATACAGCATGTCAGTGCGATAGGGGGTCCAGGGCATGACGTACAGACGGTCCCCAGACTGCAGCGGATCCTTACACCATGCCCCTGCCTGGTGCTCGGCCTCCTGCTGAGAGCTGGGCACCTGCACCCTCAGCAGCGTCCCCGGACACACAAATACTGGAGTAGAGGAGGGGTGTTTGGAGCGGAGAGGAGGGGAAGAAAGGAAGAGACACAAAATGAAAACAAAGCATTGTAGAAATGAAAGATATCATGGAGATGGCAGGGGAGGGAGAGAGGAAATGGGAAAAGGCCAAAGACCAAAGAATATAGAACAGAAGAAAGAGACGTGGAGGGGACAGAGGAAAGATGTGAGCAGATAAAGGTAAGTTGAGAATTGAAAAGGAGACAAAGAATAGGAGGAGAATGGGAGAGAGGAGGAGAGGGGAGTAAGGTGAGGTACATTATCAGATTTAAAATGAAGGAACATATAAAAGCTCATTTGTAGAAGTTCAGCATTGTGGTTGGAAAATGTTTGGATATGATAAATGGGAGATTTCTGGCTGCCGCTGCGGCTTAGATGTAGTCTCTAATCTAATTTATCTTGGCCTAGTTTTATTTGATTGTGCATTTTCTATTTCAAAGGCCTCTGTTTCTTTGCTCTGCCACTGGGTGGTAAAACAGTAATTGTGGAGCTTGTTTTATTAGCACTCAAATTTGGCTCTCAGTCAAGAGTAATGCCTCAAAGAAAAAAAGCATCCTGGGGTAAAGATGTGAGGTTGGCTAGGCCTCCCCTTCCTCTGCAACTGCAGCTCAGGCTCACACACCCACATGGCAAGCCACACACACAAAATAGACACCCGAACAGCAGCTCATTTCCAAATAGACATGGATGTACACACAAAGCAAGTGGGAACCCTTACACACAATCCATATACACCAAACAAGTACACAGGCATGGAGAATGTCCACTTTAGGCAGGTGGAGGTCATTCACTGGGGACTGGTGTAAATTGGCTGGCAGACGCCGTGTGTCCCTGCCTGACAGAGGGAGTACCCTGGGACCAACGGGCGTGTCAGGTGATCTATGAGGAAAGCTGCTGGCATCCTCACTACTCTGACATCACAGAGGCCCCAGCGACACACAGAGAGAGAGAGAGTGAGAGAGGGAGAGCAAGGGCAGGAGAGTTGGAGAGACTTCAGAATAAAACAGCTGAGGAGTCCCCACGTATTCCTCTGCCAGTTTATTTATGTGTCTCTTTGGCTTGGGGTTGCAACAGAACCAGACACCTGCTGGTCACCTCATGATTGAATGCATCTCTGAACTAATTGGACACTGCAGGGACATTTGGATACAGACGGAATGCACACACGAATGCACAGACAGACACAGACCGTTGCCATACACACAAGGACAGTACACAACATGCATGCACACACCCACAGGCATACATACACTGTCACACAGTGACTGTTAGAGTGATGGACCAGTCTAGGCTCAAACTGTCTTGAATATTGCATGGGGTTTTGTGCAGGAGAAGAATCACAACAGAGATGTGGAGGAGTCACTTTAGGCTTTCGGAAATCCAGATTTTTCTCTTTGCTTTCTGTCATGGTGTCGTTGATAGTGCCTGGTGATCTGCGGTGCAGGGCCACTTAGGAATTTGCCTGTTCTGTGGGGTGGTGGTCCAACAGGGATTGAAATTGGCAGCCAAACAGAAATCTAATCAAACTCAGGCATAAACAAACACTGAATACAGACTCTTCACAAGGAGGCTTGTCATGCTCTATTGTCGAAACCAAAATGTTTGCTCGAAAGTACTGATGCCTGAAGTGTTTGCTTTGCAAATATGAATGTGGGTGACTGAAATATGCAAAATAATGTTCAGAGCAATGGTTAAATCTGGCACTCTCCTCCAAAATATTTGAAACAAAGGCTGTAAAGGGTGAGTTATTATGGAAGCAGAAAACTATGAGTGGAAAAAAACAAGCAATACAAGTAGGACACTCCTTCAAGTACAATGGTACTGTAAATAAAGAAACAAACAGCATGCAGAAAGGCTCTGCATGTAGGTGACCCATAAACAAAGATAGGAACACTCTGCCTCAAGGTAGAATAAAGGACAAAGAAAAACAAACATGGAAACCTATTCTCGACCATCAAGAAAAGGATGACCTGTTACAAAAGTATTAACATGCACGCAAGCATCTTTCTCTGTTGTCACAATACAAAGAAACTGAAAAATATTACACTGCAGGAGAAGGCAGAGTAAATCTGTAATGCCTGTATGACAAGACTCACGCTCACTCAACTGATTATCCCCAAAAAAGTCCAGCAATAGCATGATTGAATGGAAGTTAATACGAGTGTTTTGATTCAACTTGGTGCCATTTAGTTCAGTAGCTGTAAAGTCAGTATGAAACAAACCCAACATATGTGTTGGAGAGCGTCTGAATCGAAGGCCGCGTTGATGCTGTCAGATGGGAGTGGCTAGTGTTTACCATAAACTAAACATGACATTACTCGATTTATACTTCTGAGCTCAGGGTTTATAGATAAAAACATGGTAGTACATAATTGAGGTAGTCAAACTGACCTGTCAAGCTAAACAACATGGCTAAGAGCAGAGAAAAAAATATCTTAGCATTGTAAGTGTACGAGTTTTGTGTTTTAAAAAGATAACATTTTTTGTGTATTCTTTGTGGATACCAGCTTTAGCCACTGCACTTCAGATCCTTTAAATCATGTCCAGATTAAAGCTCCTGATATGACAGTCATAATGGTTTGGAATTGGAATGTTGGCAGAATGTGATGGTGAGTCATGACTTGCCATTACATACAGATAAGAGACAGAGAAGTACAACAATCTTTTATGGTCAAAAAAATGTTGTTTTCTGCAATACAATTCACCCTCAATAAATGGTGCCCAAGACAGTTTCCGCCCAAAAATACTATGTGATTCTGTTCATTATTGCACCTAACCTTCCAGCCATGTACTAAATTGGAACCAGTCTGTACTCTTTTGAGCTCATCACCCCAATAAAACTGCAGTGCAGCAGAGACTAACAGTCTGTCATCGTCTGCCTTCCTCCTCCATGTTTCTCTCTCTTCCCTGCTCTCCTGTGCGATCAATGCACGTCGGTTTATTCTAATGAACTGGACATTGGGTGGGCCCGGTGTCAAAGGGGCTCATCAACGGCCTCTAGGCTATACACACAGACCATGAGGCACACACACACACACACACACCTACACACACACACACACTCATTCACACACTCACAAGCCAAACAGAAACAGTGGCCACGCTTCACACCCTGCAAACTCTGCCTAGGGGGCTTCATTAACTCTGACCTGCCCTCCCCAGCCTTCCTGGCTGCCTTCCTGTTTACTAGCTTTTTCTGCCTCTTCTTTGCTCTGCCTCCCTCTCTCTTCTTCTAACTGTGAAGGGTGATTGTAGCAGCGGGAAGCTAGAGCAGCCAAACCGTAGCTGTGGAGTCTGTAGTACAAAAGGCTATTATGACCACAGTATGAATGAGGTATTAGGCATTAGGCATTAAGCATTAGGCATAAGTCTTGAGATTAGGCATTATCCAAGTCTGGCTAGAGCAGGTTAGCTGTAGTAGAGCCATCTGGGATTGTGCGAGATAGATGGATTAATAGATTAATTCCTATTTGGATGCGGAAGGGAATCTTGGAGTCATGATCATCCCACTGAAGTCACCAGGCAACACAGACACAACACTTCTTTACCCTACAAACTAGCCAGATGGCTAATGGAACTTACCTTATCAGGGATTAAAACCCAGGCTGTAGCTATCATACTCTAGCATGCCAATTACTGCCACACATACTGGGAAATACTGCTGTAATAATTGACTATTTATCTCCATAATCCCTTTCCCAGGCACAGGTCAGCTGTTACTTGTCAATATGAGGCTGCAGCATAAAGTGATGAAAGCTCCAGAACTTTCCTGAAAATGACAGTTAATATCTCCCATTCGTGTCTAGCGCCCATTTGTGATCGACTGGTAACGCAATTAAAAGTGAGCGCTGACAGCTTTAGGCTAAATTTAGACTTTTCATTTTGGTTGTCTTCTGCACTCCATGCTGTTTTCATGTTTGATGTGACAGCATCATGGTGATGGTTAATGTTCGACTTTGATGATCTAAACACCCCCTGCCAATGGTTGGCAGCTGTTTCTTAAGTGGCGTCCTTGTGGTGTTTGTGTTTTTTTTCCTTCTTCTTTTTGTCTTTTTGTTTTTCTTTTACCTACGGGTATCTAAAGGCTCTGCTGGCCCGAGCCTTTGCCCAGTCCAGTCCACAGTCGTGGCGTGCTCACAGGACTGACTGCTGAGAGCATGCTGTTCTAATTGAATCCCCCACCTGTTACTGGCAGGTGCAGCAAACTGGCAGCAGGGGGCAGAATGGAGCATGGCATGGTACCCTGCATCCATGCTGGACAGTTAATGGGCTTTAAGGGTTAGTGTGTGTGCATGAGTGTGCAGTGAGTCTCCTGATGGTATGTCGGTGCATTCATTAGCCCATTAGTGTGTGTAGGAGTGTCTTATTGTGTATGTATGTAAGTATGTGTGTGTGTGTGTGTGGGTGTGTGTTTGGCGAGGCATGCTTGTGTGCAGTTTAGAAAGACAGAGAAGGAAGAAAGCGTTAAGAAGAATGTGAGTGTGTTCTGTGTGTGCAAACGAGAGAAGAGAGAGGAGTGGAGTAAGAGAGAGTAAATAGGTTATTTCCTGTGAAATGAGAATTAGGAGTGAGTTAATTTGCTGAGGAGTGACAAATAGTGACAGAGAGTAGAAGAGAGAAACAGGGAAGGAGAAGGAATGGGCTCCCAATGTGTTTCCGCTTCCTTTTAGACTACATGGGGGGTGAGGTCTTAGGGAGTAAAAACACAATACAACACAAACAGCCACACACATACACCCTTAGGACACACACGCTTTCTGACAATGCATGCAAGGACACACTGTCCAGACAGTGGAAGAGGCAGGTGTCCAACTGGCACCTTTATCAACCCAAACATTCACCCCAGAGAATACCCTTCACTGAGACCAAAAGCAGGCAACACCAAGAGATAGTGTCCATTGAAAGCAAAGTCTTATCTGCCTCAGTGTGACTCTGACACTGAGTGACAGGAAAGTTGATCGGGACACAGTTGCAGAGGCTTCAGGCTGCAGATACAGTAGATGACAGAGGGGCTTACCCTATACTAGCTGACTGAGGCTTTAGAGCTAGGGTAACAACAAGCCTGCTTGGCTGTAACATCAGCCTAGCCTGCCACCGCCCTGAATACCCCCCACCCCTCCTCCCTCCTGCTCTGAATCAGGTCTCTTAGAGATACTGTCTCTGCATAACGGTCCTGAAACCAGCTGCTGTGCTTTATATTCATGACCACCTGCTTCACTCACTCACCTCTCGGTTCTTTGGCTCTAACAATGCAGTGACTTCTGCATGTACAGTCAATCCTCTCATGCTCTTCCCTACCTCCCTGTGCCACTGAAAAGGGTGTCTGCACTGGCTCGGTCACATGACTGTGCTCGTGTGTGGTGGGTCATTCCTAATGAAGGGATGCTGCCTGACTCATCGTCTCTATAGCAACTGCTTTTTCTGTCTTTCTCAATTCACAGCCATTCTTTGTATTTCCCTGCCACACAATGCAATTATTTTTCTCCCATTCCTTTCCACTTTTCCAAATCACATGTGGAGAGTTATTTGTGCGACTGACGGATTTGTCCTTGTGTGCTCCTTGATCCCACCTTCCATGGTAATGCTGGGATTGTGCACAGTAGTCTAAAACTGCTTCTTTTTCTTGCCTCTAATCCTTCAGAAGCAAACAAACTGGAGGTAAGAAAACTCTTGGTTGGTCCTGTCATCAGTGATAAAGAAAATACCGTAATGATGTGGGTAGTGTACCCTGCTAGACTGTCAGCAACAAGGGTGAGAAAAGGGAAAGAGGGAATGATGGGATGGGAGAAGGCGGCTGATGCCAACATAATAGCCTGATGTCTTAAAATAGCCTCACAGTAGGTAGGTAGGTTGACAAAGTGTTGGACATTCATTGAACAGTGACATCACCTCGCGATGAGCGCCATCCTGAACCCAATCTGTCAATCAGCTGATCAATCACTGAAGATTAATTTGACAGACAGGGGCAAAACACAAGTCTGGAATATTAATTCAGCCATAAACAGAGAAAGGAAGTGTGTTTAGCAGCAGTGGAGGGGTATTCATTTTAGTGTTAGTGGGAGGAAGAGTAGTAAATAAATATAACCAGTTGGGTGAGGTGGAAGCAGAAGGCGGAGGAGGTGTTCTGTAGCTTTCTACTCCACCACAAGCAGGGAGAGTGAGCTAAAATGGCTGATTGCGGTGGGAGAAAAATGCTAGACAATGATCCATGTTAATGAAAAGCTACAGACACAACGACAGACAAAGGGCTCCATAAAGCAGTTAATGGCAAGCTCTGTAGGAGTTAATTCCTCCAACATATGGATCCAGCCATGGTGCCAGGCAGGGAATTGACTGAGACTGAGACAGATGTGAGTAGGGGGTTCAGAGAGAGTTGAGGAGGGTTGGGAACTGAGAGGGGGAGTTAAGGCTCATTGGAAAGCTGGAAAGCTGACCGCTACTCTCGTCCTGACCTTGAATGTGGGTCAGGTCTGTCTTTGCTCTTTAAGAAGCTTGTGATTGAGGTGCTTGGCCATGCTGATTGGGGCTCTTTAGGAGTGCTTGTGGCAAAGCCCAACTGCATCAGAGAAGCCATTACAAGGAGCCAGAGCGTTCCCCAAAGGAGGGGGATACACCTCCCTCCCCCATCCCCTCTCCTTGAACACATAAGGAACCAAAAGGGGATGGACTGATGTGGGCAGGTAATGAGGGGGGAGTGAGGTGGATCGGGGTGTTGGGGGTTGGGGGTCACTGTGCATGGGCAATAAAGAAAACAGTGAGGTGGCAGTGACAAACTGTACAAAGAGACAGAGAGAGAAGGAGGAGGGAGAGAAGAGTAAAAGATGCTTTAAAAAGCCTGCGGCTGCTTGTGATGGCCAGATGCGATCTGAGAGATAAACCAATCAGAGAAAGATGAGAGAAAAAGACCGAAAGAAAGGAGGATGAGGAGCAACAGAGAAAAATAAGCAGTAGGTAAAGGGATAGTGAAAGAAGAGGAGTTAAATGGACGTGTGATCGATTAAAAAAGGAATAGTGAGAGAATGAGAGAAGGACACTGAAGAACCTGGAAATGGCGTAATGTAACAATGATCTGACAGCAACTTTTGCCCAGTTGCTGCGTTATCTTTAACACAATGTTTTTGCCTTGAATATTACAGCAACGACAAACTTTGAATTGGTCCTGAGAAACAAAAAAAGAAAGGAAGAGATATAGCATGGAGAAAAGGAGCAGTTGAACAATGTGCAGACAGAGAGAGAGGAGAAAGTTTTTTCTTAGATCTGTGGGGATAGATAAATTGTAGTAGCAAAATGATTGGAACGCTATCCAAGAAATGTGAATATGAGATCTGAATAATGAGAAATGTGTATTGTCAAGTGTGTGAGGCAACACTGTGAAGATGAAAATGGATTTTTAAAGGGATGGAAAAAAAGAGGAGAGATTTGCCATCCACGAAATGATACGAATGCATGTTGTCTGTACACTTAGGCTGAGATGCTCTACTTCATAGAGGAAAGGAATGAAGTTAATTTCTCGTTTATCTCTCATAGATACTGGACTGACCTTCCATGATATTTTTTGTGAGTGTGTGTCTGTGTGAGCGTGTGTGTGTGAGCGTGTGTGTGTGAGCGTGTGTGTGTGTGTGTGTGTGTGTGTGTGTGTGAACGTGTGTGTGTGCATGTGTGTGTGTGTGTGAGAGCGTGTGTGTGTGTGCGTGTGTGTGTGTGCATGCGTGCAGGTCAGGCTGATGTCATCAGAACCAAGGAGGAAATCTAGAAGGATTTTAGAGTTTTGGTTACAAGTCAAAGAGAGATAGAAAGAGAAGGGCAGACAAGACGATTAGAGATCGAGAAAGAAAAGGGAGGGATATCAACATCAAACATGACCACTACACAAGGTGCTGGGTTAGGAGGGAATATGGGGGGAGGAAGGGAGACAAGGGAGGAGGAGGAGGAGGGAGGAAGGGGCGAGCTGTGGTTGTTATGTTCATTGTGGTCTTTACCTTTTTGATCCACTTCTATTCAAGCATCGGAAAAAAGGAGAAAGAGGGAGATAGAAAGATAAAAGAGAAAGACAGTAAGATGGAGAGGGAGAGAGAAAGAGGGAAAGTAAAGAGAATGAAAGAAAAACAAGTGCAGGAAAAAAGAGAAAATTGAGATTAAATAAAACGCTGTCCTTTCTCTCTGTCGTTTTTTTTAAAGCAAGTTATCTGTCTGCGTTATGGTTGGCTACTCAGAGAAAGGATGGCTCAAATGGAAAATGAGAAGGGGAAAATGGCCTGACCTGGGTTTAAATCCATTTCCATTTCATTTCAGATTTATCAATAATCCCCCAACAAAACAGTCCACCCCCAACCACACACTCTCGACCCCACCTCCACCCATCGTATTGCCACATCCCTCCCTCGCTCCCTCCCACTTCCCCTTATGCCCCAAGTGCAGCTCCAGCAACCTGGTGGAGAGAAAAACCAAGGGAGAGCATCTTGGCGCCGCAGGCCTCTTCAGCTGTGGAAGTAAACAAAGAGTGGGAAAGGTAGAGGAAGAGATGCAGGAATGGTGGATGGAAAGGTGGCGATGAATATGTCTCTATGTGTAGCAGTTGTCTTCGGCAAGATCACTGAATCCCTCTCTCCTGCTCTCTTTCCAAACACAGTCTGTGTTGACATTAGAGCGGTCCCTTGATCTAAAGAAAGCGGTGCTTTTGGCTTTGCTCAATTTACAGAGTCAGGATGCCTGCTATAGAAGCCAGCAAAAACACTCAACCCATCGACCATCCAATCAATGGGGAGCTGCTGGCTTGCCTGGCCAAGACTGGCTCATCAAAGAAAAAGAGAACAAACAACAGGGGAAAGGGAGGGCTTGACAGAGTGGAACGCCTCAGAAACACAGACAGAAACCAAGAGACACAGTCGGGGGGGAGGGGAGAAAAAAAGAGGGTAGAAACAAAAGAGAGATGAGAGAAATGTCTACAGCGGTCTCATCACACACAAATCAATAGGATGGTGTGTCACACTAAGGCCTCAACTGACTCGAACAGGTTTGGTATGGTGTGGTTCCTCCATGATGCCGTTTGGAACCTGTTCGTGTCGCAGCATCTGGGGAGGTCAGTTAGCAGCTGGAGGTTAGAGGAAGAGCAAGCAAGGACCTCATCTCCGCCTTTCGCAATACAGCCCTGGCGCTTGCCTTTCCTCTGTGTTTGCTGAGGCACAAGTGGTGTGCGAGTGGATCTTCATGTCTCTCGGGAAGAGACGTGTCAAAAGGCACATGGCTGGTGGATCCCCACGGCGAGCGAGATTGTCATGTATGTGTCGTGGGAAGTCTGACGTCCCCGGGGAGTCCTGTGAAACTGTCACGACACTTTGCAGGGTTGCTCGTAAAGAGAAAAAAAAAGTGAGAGAAAGAGCAATAGAGAGAGGGAGAGAGAGATGTAAAGAGACACACAGCAAGCAAAACAAAGGAAAAACGAACTGCTAGCAGCAGTAGGCTGGGCTGTTGTGGGGGATGGCCTTGCACCTTGGCAGTGGCAGCATCAGTATCAGCAGCCACCCTAATCATTTATCATTGTATGCCAAGATCAAAGTAGACAAACAACCTCCATGAAGACCTGGGGAATGGAAGCCATTTGCAGCCTATAGGAGTAAATATGGCAAAGCCACGAGTGCAAATACCGTGAGGCTGGGGCGGTGGCGAAAAAGCGTTACATCCCTACCACCAACTGCGAGTGCAATCATTAGCTTCAAGGATAGGGGAGGAAGAGAGCAGCCAGAGAGTATCCAGAGCTTTCATCCTCACTGTAGCAGCTGCAGGACGTGCATGGAGACACTAGAATCCAGCAGAGCCCAAACATATGGAGTTTCCCCCTATGTCCAAGGACTCTACTGACCTGCACCTACAGAGCTTCTCCACTTCATGCAAGTAGTCCTTCACAAATGATGACCTTCATTCAATAATATAAATGGGCCACTGACTGTGTTTATCTAAACAGGAGGAAAATGACGTGTGATGCACAGTAGTGGCATGTAGAGAGAGAAAGACAGAAAGGGAAAGTAAAACCTCTTCAAAGCTGCAGAAAGAAATAAAAAAACATAAAGGAGATGGAAGACTTCTCTTGACTCCATTTCTTCTATTCTTGGTTGTCCTGAAAAATAGACACAAAGCACAGCCACACACCAGTTCATCACACATTCCTTGGGACACACACACACAGAAACACAGAGAAAAAAGAGACAGAAACTCATCAAACTGTCCTCACAGTGAGCTGAAGGTTAGTTTAAGGCCACCTTGGTTGTTTGTCTGATTCATTCAACATTTCTCTTTCAGGGCTCTTTTGAGAAATAAGGCACTGCCCTCTCTCCCCTTAATCACTCTGCTCAGCGCTCTCTACAACCCTATCAATTACTCCCACACTAATGAGTACAGCTAGAAACACACACTCTCAAATACACACACATATTGCCGGAGCATTGCAGGACAACAGCTCTGTCTCTTTTACAGAGCTGAGAGATTGCGTGTCCTCTCTAGCTTCTTACACCCTCCTCCCCTCTCCTCTTTGTTTTCTCCTTCTCGCACTTACATTTTTCACGGTAAGGAGTCATCCCTTTCCATGGCCTGCGCAAAGACTCCTGCTTCTCATTCACCAAACATTTATGAGACACACGTCTAATGGTGTCCCTATACATATTAATAGAATTTCATTTTCAGCTACATCAAAGTGTTTCCTCTCCTCCCCTGAAAACTTGTCATATTACAGTGCCATTATTCCTTCTACTGACAAACTCTTCCCGACAAGTCAACTATCATTTCCAGCGGCTTTGTGTCCAAAAAGCGATGTCTCATAACGAATAGGCAGTGCTGAATACATTTGTGGGGAAGAATCAATTTTGTAAAGTGAAACAGCGGCAGAGTAACAAAATATGAATGGAGAAGTGGAGGACATGGAGTTAAGCTAAGATGCTCTGTAGAATCTCTACTGTACGGCCTGTACAGTTACCGGCAGTGTGCATATTAACAAGATAAATCACAGCTGATGAAAGAGCAAAGGCGCAACACCAGGTCTAATGGCTCTGGGATAGCTGGCATGGATCATCCCAGTGGACAGCATTAGGAATCAATAATGATGTAGAACTATGTCCTGAAGAAGGAGGAGGGGGGGACAGGTAGAGTCCTCTCATGGGGTAGATTTACTTTGACTCGGTGTATATCTGTGTTAAGACTGCAGCGTAGGGTTTTCACTGCAGTAAACACATGCTGCAGCTGTGTCCACGGATCTGTGATGTCTTAATGGAATCCAGCAGGCTGTGACAGTGTGAAATGAGAGTTCAGTTGAGCCATTTTGTCTTGCTCTGTTCCGGATGGCAAAAACAATGTTACGTGGCAGGGGGGGCCTTGCAGTGCTTTTTTACTGGATGAGATATGATTTGACTTGTTGGTGGGTGTTGTATTTTGCCAAGGCGATCCCACACACAGCAACACACACACGTTCAGGACGCCTGGGTGAGCCTCCGCCAGCGGAGGTGTGTGTGTTCATGTCAGCTCAGCTCTGGCTGTCACCTTGCCGTTTCAGGTGACTGGCAACATGGCGCCCGTGTGACACGGGCGCCACTCACACAGAGGACCCTGTCAGATGCAAACATCACACGCAGCCATCAACACGGCTGCGCACAATCTCAGCTGGTATGACACACCGGCTTAACATATCATCTCTCCGCCGTTCACCTTTTTGTCGAGACAACCAACGAAAAACATGCGTCAGCCTCGGATGATACCAGAGTGCCCAGCATCCCTAGCCAGACATGAACGATGGGGCATTACCAGAGCGATTAGCAGCAGCAAATTCAATTAATCTTGACAAATCTCTGCTGAGGCAGAACTGAGGAGAGCGACGCGCCCCCTCTCCTGGTAATTAAAAGTGGCCGAGTTGAGTGGCGTGCGGTGCGACGGTGACTAGGTTTTGGGATGAACAGTTCCAGCTCTGAGTCTGAATGTGTCAGGTCGTATTTAGTTTGTCAGACGAGCACAAACACGTAGAGCAGCTTGCAGCGTGAGCTGTGTGCATACCCGTGTATGCATACTTGTATCTATTTTTGTGTGGGAGTGTGAATGAGTGGAGCATGCTTGTGTTTCCTTAGTGGAAGAGAGTGGCAGAGGACAGGGGTAATTGGCTCTTTTTTGTCACCTCAGACAGGCGGGACTTTTCATCACAGGGGGATCAGCTTCCAATTTTCTAAGCCGCGCCATACTTCAGACGCAATAAACAAAGTTTTTTTCCAAACACTGGGAGGAAAACTGCAAGTCAGCAGCTATTTAATCATCCCTTTGATTGCCTTGCAGAGAGAACAAGCTCCCTTGCGCAGTCGGAGGGAAAAAGACAGGGGTAGAATGCATGAGGAGAAGAAAGCAGGTACAACTGAGTTACGCTACCTTGACCCGCCGTGGCTGATACAGAACAGGACACCAAGCTACAGCATCTCTGCAACTATCAGAGGACGAACAAGAAAAGTCACTATAGAGGGTCGGTATGACCGCCATTAACATTAAGCAGAAGGCAGGAGAACAGAGCGTAGAGGACACTCGAGAAGAACACTTGTTGCCACTTGGAAGGCTGTGAAGAAAAGATTTACACCAGAGAATAATCCCCAATGCAGGAAACCCAACTTCTTTATGAGTGACTGCGGCTGCAACCTGACATAACAAAGTCTCTCACAAGGTAAACTGAGGACACAAAACCACTGAGCAGAGGAAGAGCAGAGATTGAAAGATGTGCTTCAAAGTCCACGGATAGTTCCATGTTTGAATATTTGTCCAACCTGTAAAAGAAAAAAAACAGAGACAGTAGAAGAAACTGGATAGAATGGAGTGATAAGATACTGTGGTAGAGTGATGGACAGAGCAAAAATAGAAGAAAAACGAGTTTTATAGGAAGATGGATTAAGATTTAACACTTTGGAGTGCAGACTGACAGTGAAAGATAGAAAAGGAGAATTCAGAAAAAAGGGAGTTAAGAGAGACGCAGAGAGGTGATGATGACTGAGAGAGATAATATGCAAAGTGGGAATGAGTGAGAGGTGGAAGAAGAAGAATAAAGGAGGTTAGTGGCTTGATGCGATCTCAGTCCTGTGGCTCACCACAGCATCAGCACCTAAGGAAAAAAACAGAGACAATCATCCCATACCCTTCCCCGATCAATTAAACATCCCCCACACCCCAATAAGATGAATGTCCCCCCAACTGACCCCGACACCCTTAATCTTTTCCTGCACCCCAACTCTGCTTCTGCCCAGTGGAGGGGAGCGCCATGGCTCCTCCCCTCCAGCCAGGTGCTCCTGCACAGTGAGGGGATCCATGCTGAGAGTAATAATACATGAGAGGGAGGAGGGGACACTGAGCGGAGATTTTCACATGAGCGAGGATCAACACAACACCATATAATCCTTGCTGTGCCTGCTCCTTTGGCTGTGTGAGTGTGCTCTTGTTTGTGTGTCCATGCTTTGGCTCAGAAAGGAAGAGTTGAAGGGAGAGAGAGGGAAGAGAGAGAGCCACCGTGTGTCCCCCTTTTGCGAGTGTGAGGTAGACGTGTGTGTGTGTGTGTGTGTGTGTGTGTGTGTGTGTGTGTGTGTGTGTGTGTGTGTGTGTGTGTGTGTGTGTGTGTGTTTGTGGGTGTGTGTGTGTGCAGGCATGTGTGCATGTCACACCTGCCACAGAGTTTTGAGCAGTGCAGTGAGGAAGTCAGCTGTTACCATGGGGACATTAAAATGAGTGGCGCTCCAGGTCATGTGGTCTAAAATAAGCCCTTTGCAGTTTGTGTTTATATTCCTATTGTGAGGTGTGGCGTACATACAAACACCCCCTGCCTTAAAGTCTCACTGCGCCCAATTTTAATTTTTATTGGAAATCAGAGGGACAGCAAAGGTGTTTGGCACCAGATAAAGGCAGTGGCATGCCCCCGAGTTAATCAGTGCGTGAGTGTGGGGCGGTGTGTGTTACACTGCTGTGCTTGCCAATAAGGGCTGACCCCATGTTTGCAGTGGGTGTGCGTGAAGTGCTTATCGGACCCTGTGTTTGTGGAGCACCTTCCCCCATGTGAAAATCCCTCTCAGCTACTGGTGCGTCACTCTGTCGATGAAGAAAAAAGGTTTAGTGCTCTGTGAGTGTGTGCATGTGTGTGCCTGTGCAGTGTACGACAGAGAGAGAGTAGAGAGACAGAGAGAGCAGGTGAGGAATGACTGTCTGTCTCTGTGTTTTGATTGTGTTGACAAAATCCAGAGAGAGCAAGTGTGCACATGTGAGTTTAAGAATGTCATTCTTTCGAGGGTTTTGGGGGAGGTTGAAGAGGGGGCAAGAGGTTCAGGTGGGGGCAGAGGAAGGGATGGGAGGGGTGGTGAATGGGGTGAGGGGAATGGGGAGGCTGGAGGGAGGTGACGGGGTCTCAGTACTCACTGTAGGGGACACACTCATACTGGATCTCCAAGTACTTGTAGGTCCCTGGGCAGGGGTCCGGGAACACATCCGACCCTGCTACCACCACGCACTGAGTGCGATTGTTACACCTGCGAGACGAGGCAGACAAGGGGAGGAAGGGAGAAAAGAGAGAGGGAAGGAAGTAAGTGTTACAAAAAAAATGACGAGTGCCATTGTAAGAAAGACGAAGAGGAGTGGTTAAAAAAACATCTTCAGGCTCTGAAAGACAGAGGGAACGGTAGGGAAGGGAGTAATTTCACACTAGACTAGATCATGTGACAGCTGCACCCGAAGGGAGGTGGGAAAGAGAGGGGGAGGGAGAAATGGGGGGAAAGGAGTGGGATGAAAGATACAGAGAAGCAAGGAGGGAGGGAAGAGGCAGAGAGAGGGCGAGTGACGTAAGAGCCTCGTCTCCTGGGGGATTGTGAGTGAGAGCAATTAGAGGTGAGAGAACAGGGAAGGACGAGGGGAGCTAAGGCAAATACTCTACACCACACGCACAAGGAAACATTCATATGCACATAATACGTACATCTAAACCGCATCGCTGCATGCCTTCTCACGTTTGCACACCCCGAGAAACACATAGACGCTGAGGACACACATCTGCACACACATGCACTCCTTCATTCTCAACACATAATCCTTCTCTATCCAGCTTTGAGCATTTCTCCCTTGCGCAGTCTTTCTTTCCCTTCGTATCTCAAATCTCTGCTGCACTCACTCTATCATCCCATCATTTCTAGAAGTCTCTCTCCTTCCTTTACCCCCTCCCTCAATTCTCTCCCCCACCCCCTGCTAGTTCCCTCCCCCTTCTTGCTCTCTCCACAACCCAGCACCTAGTGCCTCCATTACATTCGTGATGGATGGCTGGGAGAGGGCTTCCATTGATCTGTGCTCAGAGGAAGCAAATGATGAGCGCAAACAGAGAGCAGCGTTAGGAAGCCCTACAAATACTCCTACAGCAATCCCAAACATATGCATTCTCATCCTCTCACTGCCATACACACGAATGTCTCGCCAGGATGCAGTGGTGTTCGCCTCACAAAAAGGATGCTGACTTCAGTATTTCACACATTTGTACTCGTTCGGGTACTCATGGACAAACTGCATATCAAATCTATGTCTTTAAGTGAATAAGAGTCAATGCAAGCTCTGTAGCAAACAAGCAATTAACCTTTCTTTGATTTTGATCATGCTCTGTTCTTTTTTATTTCACATACTTAAAACTAGAAAACAATATGCAAACTTCAGGTGCTGATTGGAAAGTCTTCATTCCTTACTAGGACTTAATTAGCTTGTTAGGACTTGGAATCATGTCCAGAGTTGTCATTATGAATTATTTTTACTACTTAGTGTTTTTACTACTTGTATTTGCTTCTTCTCACAAATGTGCAGTTTGCCCAAAGGTGACCAAGCCTTACACCTCAGGAGGGGAAGCAGGATATTCTGGAGGAATTATGTTGTGTGAAATAGTATCTTGTTTCCTCTGCCAATACGAGGCTCTGACTCTGCACAAACACACGCACAAGATCTAAACAGATCAATAGTTACCTCTGTGACATTATCTTGAAGGCGTCGGGAAGGTAGCACTGCACATTCTCCATCTGAAAGGGGTCTGCGTCACAGATCTTGTCATCAGTGCGGCCGTAGTTGGCCGTCTCAATCATGATGACATCACTTCCAGGGCAGCGCAGCTCGATTGGGTAGCCTTCACACGCCAGCTCTCGACGCATCAAGCCGAAGGGCATCATTGACCGGCTCAGAGCTGGAGTGGAGAGAAGGAGAAAGGCAAAGTTATCGATAGTTCAATGAACCTTAATACTTTTAGGAGGCACTTCATTATTCAGTGTAATTGTAAATATTATGCGTAGGGTTTGACAAAAGCAGGTGTTACCAAAGTGGTTCCTATTGTCCTCATGTAAAACACAAATTAGCTATTATTGACTGGCCTTCAAAGAGCAGTAATATTTCAGCTCGGCTGATGCACAGACTGGCCATCCAGCTTCCGCAATTAAACATTGCAGATCACATATTGGCATGAAGGATTTGCAGACATACCAGCTTTTCCAATGAGATATTACACCACTTGTGAAACAAACTGTGAGAGTTTCAAATGTTAACAAACTCCTACACACAGCAACTCAGCAGCTTATCATCCTCATCCCCACGCTGCACAAGAACTGCATGCCCTCTCTAGCATCTTTTATTCCACCTCAACAAGGCACCAGAGTGGAACCTTTGGATTCAGTCTGAGCAAAAGAGGAAGTAATGGTAGAACAAGCAAAAAAAGAGAGAATTAGCGTCTGTGCACACTTTCACCTCTGGTGTGTACACCATTTGCACACCCACTGCTGGTAATCAGTCGTCTGAGAGGCATGTCAATGTACTGCTGTGGCTCTGTGTGGAGAAGGGTCAGCAGGGACAGCGGGGTACTCAGGGTTAATCGCTGAGCTAGGCTGAGAGGCATGAAAGAGGGCTGCGAAGAGGTGCTGAGAGAGACACTCATTGTCTCTCCAGCTCTCTCCATAACTGCATACCCTTCCCAACTGCTTCTGCATTCAACATCACACACATAAATAACAAAATGGCTGCCAGCTTCCTTTACAGCCTGGGTGAAAGCAGGAGCACAGAAACAGAACAGAAGTCGAGACAGAGTGAGTGATCTGAAAGTGAGGCTGAAGGACAGCCAGTGTTCCTGCGTAGTGAGTCTAATGGCAGTGACTGTGGAAGCTGCTGTCCGTGGTCCTGAACTGACTAAACTCCTTTTGGGAAAATAACATCCCAGGAGTTGGAGCTGCATCAGAGACTGGTAGGTGTGGAGCTATCCACTGTCCTGAAGGACAAGTGGACTTTGACTGAGATCTCCTTTGCAATGTTAGCAGAGAAGACATGGCACATACTAGGCTGAGAGTCGGCATACTGTCAAATCTAAACAGAGCAGTGCTAGCTCCACTTAAACACGGTGGAAATTCTTTATAAATGGAGGCTTTCACTGCACAGCACTTCCCCCTGCCAGACGGGCTCAGCGGCAGACAAGGGCACTGACTCAGCCCCTCTCCCCGACTACTGTTAGTGCTGAAACCCACAGAGCTGAGCTGTTTTCCCTTTCCTGACACTGAGCTAGCACTGCTTAAGTTTCAGCCGCTGTCCATTCAGGAGGAGTGCCCATCTGGGTCAATGTCAATGTCAGTCATTCCAGACATGCTCCGCAGCACTGCGCTACATGATTCACTGCCATCAGACTTGCTCATGTTTCTAAATGCCACCCATTTATGCAGCGGGGACTTCAGTTCAGTTGTGTAACTAACGCCATTAAGGCTGAATGACTAGCACAGACAGACTTCAAATCTTTTATGCCTCGCCAGCATGCAGTGCCAGTGCCAAATCACAAAGGCCTAGATGCAAAAGCGCATACTAATTAAAGCACACGGAGATGCAAACAGCAGGCGAGGCCAGACAAACAAGTCCACAGTCAAACGCAAAAACCCACACAAATTAGCACAGACGCAGACGCACTGGGCAGACGAGTGTGCACAGTCACAGTCAAGCACACACATACATAAAGACACACACACAGAGTTCTGGTGTCACAGTGGGATTACAATGCGTAGTGCCAGTGTGTGGCCTTGTTCTCTTAACTACCCTGTGGTGTAAATACACAGCAGTGTACAGCTGGCCAGCGATTAGAACCGCACAATGAGCCAAGAGGAGAGTAAAAGTGAAGGGGGCCACCAGGAGTGATCACACTTAGTCCATTTGCACTGTGGGCCAACACAACAGGAACATTAGTCCATACCAGAGGTGGCAGATCAGACGCTAAATGTCATTTGCTTGCCAAGCACACTTAAGATGGTAAATATTTCTTGCTATTTAGAGCCATCTACTGAACTGAACACTAATGTACACTACCATTCAAAAGTCTGGGGTCACTTCGAAATGTCCTTATTTTTGAAAGAAAAGCATTTTTTTGAATGAAGATAACATTAAATAATTCAGAAATACATTCTAGATATTGTTAATGTGGTAAATGACTATTCTAGCTGAAAACGGCTGATTTTTAATGGAATATCTACATAGGGGTACAGAGGAACATTTCCAATCATCACTCCTGTGTTCTTATGCTACACTGTGTTAGCTAATCCTGTTGAAAGGCTAATTGATGATTACAAAACCTTTGTGCAATTATGTTAACACGATGAATAAAAGTGTGAGTTTTCACGGAAAACATGAAATTGTATGGGTGACCCCAAACCCACATACAGTGGAAGTCCTCTGCACTTGGTCAAAACCCACTTCACTTTGACTATTTCTACTGGTTTACTGCTTTGACAGTACCAAATAAATTCATCATTTCTTCACCATCTTTGATCCAAAATGAGCCATTGCATTGCTGGTTCATATGCTGATTCCCTTACGAATGAATGAATGAATGAATGACTGAATGAATGATTATTTTACTCTTGTCTCCACACAACCCACCCCACCATCACAGGATTACTCAGACAACACACCAAACATTACGGCATGTAAGCGCCCATCATCGAACATCAGCATCTTCCAGAGACACATGTAAAACTAGACACTAGTCAAACATAAACATCATCCAAACATTACACATAAACTTACTGCAAATAATGCTCCAAGAGATATTTCACGGGAAATACAACAAGTATACAAACACAGCCCTCCAGACCCAAAACATAATACACAAATCCAAAGACAACAAATACTTCATCTGCTTCTAACGGTGCCAAACACTTTATATTTGATCCAGTTCATATTTAACAGTCTCCAGTCTATACAGAACAGAGTTTGAAGAGTTTATTGATCATATGTTTCTTTCTTCCTTCTTTCCCTTACCCTTGCCTCCAAAAGATATTCAGAAAATGCAAAAAAACATGATCAAAAAGGTATTCAACTCCATTCTCATTGTCAGTCATCAGAATAAGAACCATTTTTTCGGCAAAGCATGTGCACACGTACAAAGAATTTGACGTTTTGTGTTCTCAAAGTCCTTACATAATAAACATACATGCATTTAAACATGGGCTACAGGTTAAAAAATTAAAATAGGTGTTTAACTGCTATGTAAAGCCAAAGACATGTGATGAGCATGTTTAAATTTGAAACACAAGTTTCATGCAATTTGTGCCAATTTTGAGCTGCTGTATCTCATGAACGTGAATCTTGTTAAATAATATTTGATGCAAGTCATGATATAAAATACCAAGGGTACTAATTAAACTGAATTTCATTCTGTACCTCATTTAGCTCACAATATTCACAGATTCTGTCATCCTCAGTCACACATCTATCTTCCCATTTCAATATATAGGGATGATATGCCACATCTGTGCATGGGTTGTAAGCAAATTATGCTTAACACAATTATCACATTTGTAATCTTTCTTAAATAAACAATAACAAGTTTAGCTCATTACCATCACTGTTATGTCTGGCCTACTACCTGTAACTCACTGCCTGGAATGTGACACGTGTTTATTTAGTCAACTTGAGCAAACGCTGATGTATACTTGGTGATAAAAAAAAAAAACCTACAAGTGTGGATTTATGCAGATTGTGTTCTATGAACCTAAATCCACTATCTCTTTCAGAATTTATTTTTTGCTGCACAGCTGTTACAGCATATACTTAGCCATAACTGAACACAGCCATTATTGAGCAAATATACTTTAATGGTGGCAGCAACCATAATAACTAGCCTATTTCTGGCACCACTGCAAATCCCTGCTTACGCCATATTGTATTGTGTTTCACACCAACATATTTCACACCTACGCAACCACTTTTTGACAAGTTGCAGGTCTAAGGTGGATTTCAGTGTGTAAATACAGAAGGATGTACCTTACATTCACACAGAGATTTTTGAATGGTGTATTCACAAACAGGAAGGGAACTTAACTTGGGGGACTGAGAGCCTGTGCATGTTTGCCAGCGTGTGTGTGTGTGTGTGTGTGCGTGTGTGTGTGTGTGTGTGTGTGTGTGTGTGTGTGTGTGTGTGTGTGTGTGTGTGTGTGTGTGTGTGTGTGTGCGTGTGGTAGTGTGCCAGCCAGATGGCCTGAGGCCTAGCTGGAGCCGTGGCCGACTCTGAGCTGAGCTGAGATGAGATGAGCAGAGGATAAGCTTGGACTGGCCATGGGCTACGATTGTCCTTCACTCTACAGGAATCCATTTAGGTTTCAGGGTCTCTTTAGCCAACACACACGGACAGATACGCACACAAACACACATGGCCATTTAGCCGTGCCTGTCAGACTCATAATAGCTGAATGACAAAGTGTCTTTCTTAGCAGCAGCCATATGCATAGGTGGATGGAATGCCTCACAGTGAGACTGTGACTCATCTCCCATGGTATATAAAACTGTGTTAATATCTGTCATCCATGAGAAATGGTTGCCAATTGTCACACACTGATAATGTTATGAGCCAATTCAATAATTATACAAGCTGATTTGCATGGACGTGGCAGTGTGCAGGAGACAGAGGTCACACACACACACACACACACACACACGCACACACACACACACACACACACACACACACACACACACACACACACACACACACACACAAGACAGGCGCCTGGTGTCACTCCAGGGCAGCTGGTGTGAGAGGCTGAAGCAGTTGGCTTCAAAATAGAAGCTCCATACAAATTAAGAGCAAGAGAGAGAAC
Organism: Amphiprion ocellaris; assembly: GCF_022539595.1. NCBI lineage: Eukaryota > Metazoa > Chordata > Actinopteri > Pomacentridae > Amphiprion > Amphiprion ocellaris. The sequence goes on along the minus strand of NC_072784.1, from coordinate 21,420,171 downwards.
TGATTGGATTTGACTCATTATCCTCACACAGTAATTAAAGCCTGGGGGTGGATAGATGCTTGGACCATCAGACAAGAACATAATTTTGCAGAAGCCAAGCTAGTCTTCGTGCACTCATTGTCGTTCTACATCTACAGATTGAAATCTATTCCTACTCTAACATGCCCAGATGTATGCACACAAATTCGTGTGAAGATCAACCATAATAAGGAGCGATAAAGAGATGTGATTTGCAATCAAAAGCTATGACCAGCACTTGAGAAAAGCTAAGAGAAAGTCGTTGTTTGTTATGTCAAGCCCAGCTAGGAGAGATGACATTTAGAATTCTGAAAAGTCCACAGTGAATAGAAAAAGATTTCCCTTCAATAAAACATTGCCTGAAACTTTCCATCATCCCCTATATGCTCTCAGATATAAAAGCACCTTGAGTTCACCATCTCTGACAATTTGACCTTCGACTGCATTGTCACAGAAGCTCTACAGTGTGTTTTCTCGGTAATAATTGAGTGGAAAGGTTTGGCCTTGCAGGTAGCCAGTGACATTGCAATTGAGTCACAATAGGAGATTATACTTGTGGAGCTCTGTGGCCCTGTGGCTGACTTGCTAGTTGGCAGACTGTCATTTGGGGTCTGAAATGTGATCAGCCCCTCTTAGCCCCTCTGTCTGTTCCAGCAGTCATCGCCTATTGCTGGGTATTAGCAAAATACTGAAGCAGAAAACATTTTAACCGAGAAGTATCAGTAGTTGAGAAAGTGGTCATGCTGCTGATGAGGAGAGATTCTTGTTATATCGCAGTTCTTAAAACTAACTTCAAGTTAAAACAGCTACAAGGTGATTACCCTCTTTTTTTGCCCGGATATGTAGAGAAATATTAAAAGTATACTGCATACAACTACACTGCTCTCACTATCAGGACTGGCCCAAAGAACTAACTCTCTCATGAGTTTCAGGTTGGTTCCTTTGCAAAGCTGGCGAGGAAGAACAAGTAATTTTACAGTCATTGGACAGAACAGAGAGGTCTCAGTGATGGGAATCCCGCTCTAGCAGGGAATCATCCCGACCAATTTCTACAGCCCTTTATCAGCTTAGCGCTGCATCTTAGCGACTCACTTAGCACTGCGAGTTAGCGTAATGACTCGCTGGAGCATGGCCCGTCACCACAGACAAGCTGAGGCGATGCGGCCAGAACTGTCACATTCAAGCAGCCTTCAAGCTGAGGAGTTGTGACAAAGTGACATGCTGAGACAAACCTAAAGGCCTAACATGAGGGTGCAAGGGGTGGGGTGGGAGGTGCATGAGCTTGTGGGACAGTGTGTGTGTGCGTATGGATGGGAGGGGGTAACGCTGGCCTCAAAGCTAGGATGCTATCTCATCTCTGACTCCTTTGCTTGTAGCAGACAGGGGAGATGAGATGAGGAGTGACTGTATGGGGAGTCACCAGCCTTGCTATAAGGTCAGAACACAAAGCAGCGCCAAAATGACATACATCCACTGTGATGGAGCCAAGTCAAGCTAACATACAGGGAGGGAGAAATGGAATGGCAGAGCAAATGAGACAGGGTAACAATAGAAAAAGATAGAAACCTTCAAACCAGATTCTGGCAGAAGATGAGCGTAACGACCGTTCTTTGTGAAGGCACAAGGTCAGAGACATAAAAGGAACGAGGCAGATAGATTTGTGCAAGAGAAGACCTCCCATTGTTCGGATCTGCTCAACACAGACAGCCGCTCTCCTCAGCAGCCCAGTCCTCTAACTGAACTGAATTACAGCACAGCCCATAATATTACATCATTCATAAGAGAATTAAACGTGGCCCCCGTTGGAAAAGAGACACACACACCCTTGTGCAACACATGCCCAGGGATTGGCGTGATGCAAATGCACACACGTACAAATTCTTGCAGGCATATACATACAAGCCCTAACCCTCATTCATCCTCAACCTCGAGAACTCTCATTGTGTGCTGACAAACTTTGCTGTGGGGGGAACTAGCAGGCATAGCAGAGAGATTAAGACAGGCGGTTAAAAAGCCACTGAGACACTGAACAACACACACACACACACAAACTCGAGGAGGGAGGCAAGGCGAGACGTGCTCATACTGTCAAACCACTTCATTGCTGGCCCTGGCGTCTAATTATGCAATAAAAGTGCCTCAACAGGGGGAAGCGGCATAGCCCAAAATAAAAATCAGCCTGCCTAAAAAGTAGGAGATTCACCCGGTGTAAAATATCCTCCATCTCCCCAGGGAGGGGAGCTGTGCTACAGGCCCAGCACAGCTCTATTCTGTTCTCTGTTTTCAGCACATATCACAGGAGGCAGGCCAGCAGACACTGAGTCAGACCCAGATTCATATAAACACTGTGGTGGAGTAAAACTGCAGGTGTTGCAGGGAAACAGCCACAGGGAGAAGGGAAGAATGAAGAAGAGGCACATAAGCAGAGAGAGGAATGTGAGAAAGCTGGTGAGAGACTGAAGACAAGAAAGTGATAGGAAAAAGGAAGGATAGTGAGAAAGTGTGGAGGAGTGAAGGGAAGACTGAGTGAGTAGCTTGCAAGGCATGCTGTCAGAAAGATGTGTGTGAGTGCATTTGGAAAAGTTGCAAGTCGCATCAAGAGACCTGTTAGGAAAGATGAGTGTCAAAGCCCAGCCCTGCCACTGCATTAGACACTTAATTAACCTCTTTATACACTAAGCCAAAGGCTCAGATGTGTGGACAGTGTGTGTGTCTGTGTGTATCTGAAAGTGCATGTTTATGAGCTGATCCATTTTCAAGTACTTGCAGTTAACTACAGTGTGCAGCAATTTGGAGGCTCCTATGCTCTTCATACCTATGAAATAAAAATGGATTTGGTTCCAAGACTCCATAATTCCTCTTATACTTGTGTACCCTCTGATTCACCTGCAGTGCAATGTCCATACTACATAACGTATGTTTCCACTTCTCTGTTTTTTTCCTTTTTGCCTCGGCACTATCCCTCGATCCCTCATCCAATTTCATTCACCCGGAAAGTCTCTCATTTACCCTCCCCACCCGTCCTCTTCACCTTCCCCTCGTTCTCTACATGTCTTCATTTCTCCTCTCGTCCTAACCCTTCACCTCAAGTTTTCCCCTCTTCCTCCCATCGGATTCCATTCCCCTGCTTTACTCCTTCTCACCGTTTCACCGGCCTAGCCACTCATCCATCTCTCTCCCTACATTTCTCTCTCTCTCTCCCCGCCCCTCTCTCTACTTTCTCTGCCCTTGGCTGCCAGCAGTAAGCTGCTGCTGGTAATTATCAATCTGTAGTCTACAAAACACATGAGAAGCAAATGCACACATTCACGAGCACATGACACGCTTGGCACATACGCACACTGCACACACTCAAGGAAACAGCACTCTTGGACACATACCCACAGTCCTTCACGGCTACAAAGCCTCAAAGTTACACAGCGAGGCCCTGAGAGAAAAGAGGCAGCTATCACACGACTGCACAAACAGGAACACAGTCTCCAATCCTTTATGTAGGAGCTTGTTTGCAGTACACAAATCAATGTACACAAACTAACATGCCCCTGCACACACACAACTACAAGCAAACGCAAACACACAAACAAAATGGGCACACACACACGTACACTAACGCTGTGAACGAACGAATAAACAAAATGGCACAGCCCCTGTATACAGGCGCAGACACATGAGAGTGGCGTGCGTCATCTTCAAAGGGAGGTTTGAAAGAACACACCGCCTCAACACCCCGGCCTCTCCCTCCTTCTCCCACCCACCCCTAACTCCCAATATATGTTCAAAGGCCATCCATTAACCTTTCACTCACACAGGCCTCTCTGTGATCTATTGCTCTCAGCCAAGGGCTTTGAAGAGCGCAGCAACCCCCAGCACCGGAGAGGGAGCGAGGAGGTAGCAAACAAGAGATGAGAGAAAGACAGAAGGAGGTAAAAGAGAGAGAAAGGAAAGAGAAAGGAATGGCAGTGACAAGAGATGCGCACTGTTAACAGATGGCAGGCAGAGGGTAAGGAAAGAAAAACAGAGCGACTGGGGGGAGGTGGCAGGATTAATCTCGTGGAGGGAGGCCTGATAGAAAGTGTGAGTAAAGCAATAGGCTGGGGAAGGTTGAGAATGGATGGAGAGCCAAAACAGTGATAGAGGGACTAGAAAAAGGGGTCATGAGAAAAACGATAGAAGATAGAAGGACATCACAACGCAGAGAGAGGGTGTAATAGCTGAGGTGTTAGAGGAGCGAGAGCGGGGAGATTGGATGAAAATGAGAGGTGAGCGTTCGGAGTGAGAGAAGTGAGAAGCACTGACTGTTGTTAATAAGACGGGGAACCAACAGAAGCTTGAAAACACACACAAGAGGCATGGAGAGAGGAAACCGGAGAAAAAAAGGCTTTACAGCAGTTTTTTTTTATTGCAAAATCCCGATGATAGAATATTCACAAGACACTAGATTGGCAATTAGTGTCAGTGAAGCCTGTGGATTTCAGCTTTATGAGGGAGAAAAAAAACATGGAAAAAGATATTCAAGGGTCATTTTTAGACAAAATATGAGCGTTTACTTCTCCAATTTCTGGGTGTGTTCATAGAGAATACATAACCAGCCAGTTGTGAGTGCCCTGATCAATAAAACTCCAGCTATTAGAAACTTGAAAATGAAACTTGTCTGTAAAACTTAAAATTTATATAATTTAAGTCCAGCTCAAACCATTTGCCTGCCTGAAATTCTGCAACTAATGTTTGGAGGATGGCCCATAGAAACACATAGTTTTACTGTTATACAATATTTCATGAAAAGAAACTGCTCTACTCTGGTGAATAATTTCTCTTTGGACTCTATGCTCAATAAACTCACACATCACAGAAATGTGAAATACACATATCTGAATATGATAAAACAGTACAAATAATAAATCAGCCCAACTTCAACTGTAGCAGGTGTAGCAGTTTGGAGCAATGAGAAGAAAATGTGAACCTGACAGGTTATAACAACCCTGTCTCCAAGAAATTATGTTCTTATATTACTAAACTGTGTTTCCAATTACAGTGTGCTCGGTGGCAAACATAATCGCTGGCTGGATTATGTTCACAGGCCCTGTTTTTTTCTCTTTCTCTTTCTGTTTCTTTTCTTTTTTTTTTTTCAAATAAATGAAGTGCAACGTTTATAAACTGCACCAGCGTTGTGAGGATGGTGCCCGGGTGGATGGACGGCATTCGAAGTGCAGAGATCAGGGCTCATTCATTATCATCATATGTCAGAATTACTGATGTCATTTAGTTCCACACAATGATCATTTCTGGGAGACAGGCTTAGTTATAGGGTCCATGTTGCAGACTTGTTTGAATGTAACTGATTATTCTATTGTCATCTGATTCTCATCATCTAATGCCTTGAACGACTTCAGTGCTCTGCCTGACATAGTTCTTTATGATCTGTCTACTACTAAAAAAAGTGTAGAGCTATAAGTTTACAAAACACATATTATAACAACACAAAATGCTGTTCAGCAAATTATACAACAACAACAACAAGTCAAGTTCATGTAGCAAGGTTACACTACTGCTTTATTGCCTCCTCTCAAAATATCATTGCTACAGATCCGTCAGAGAATCAATTCTTATGAATTTGCGAGTAGGTCACACTTTTGAAATTATAATTTTAATATGATAGTATTGCAAAACTGAAAATCTTCCCCCTCTCTCTCTCTCGCTCTCACCATGCCTGTGTGCAAAAAAAATCCAATACTGGTTTCAAGTCAACAATTTTTTTTTAGATCTTCACTCAGAATTTAAAATCTTGGGTTGAGCAACACTTAAACCCAAAATAACTGTCAGCTCAGTCATAAAAACCATCTGGCTTGCAGAGGCATAGTAAATTCATCATGTGGCCCTGCATGAAAAATAGCTATCCACCCCTTGCATTATAGAAAGCAAAATACTACATTGAGATCAGTCCTCATTCAGACATTCTGTCACCATCCAAGGACAGCCAAGAGACTAAGCACTTTGTTGAGAAGATGTGTAAAAACAGCTGGTTCCCCATCCTTAAATAAAAGCTACTGTTCAGGGGAAAAGGCACAGAAAAGAAAAGCCAGGGAGAGGAGGGGAAGACAGATAAAAATGTCTGCGTGTGCAGTAAAGGACCAGGGGCCTTTCCACATGACTGATCTGAGAGCAAAGACTTAAATACAGGGGAGATGAGAACAGATTCAACCAGTCAGCTGACACTAGCATCCTGGTATGAGTGGTACACACGCACTCTCATAAATGCTTACACACGCACCCATCTGTACACGTGTGCACACTCACGTATACACAAAGACTCACATAGACCCGAGCGTGTGCACATCACTATGCACTCATGAACATAGTGCATGTACAAATATGCAGTATACTGTATGCTTGCAAATTCACACACTGAAAGGACCTACAAATAGCCTCGTAATGGTCTGGCTGCCACCACTGGTGCACATAAATACAAACACATAAGCATACACCACTGCCTCCGCTGTGCTAAATGAAAGTTCTGTGTCAGGGCTTCATCATGAACAGCGCAGCTGCCTGCAATGCCTGCCACATTAAGCAAGCCTAATGGGCTTTCAGATCAACAGCATTGAGTATGAAGGGTGGTACATTTTCAAGCCTTCTGTAGAAACAGCGGGACATTCTGTTTGTCAAGGTATGCATGTCAGTCTGTCAAGGAGTCTGCCAGGAAACAGGGGTGTGGGGATTTGTATATGGCAATATGATTATGACAATAGTGCAATATGATTTTGCTTAGGTTAGTATGAGTTTGTATTCACAGATGACAATATTGCTTTCGCTTTACACAGTCGTTGCATCTCAAAGAAAAATGAAGAAGTGCGCAGTGATTTAAGTGGATAAATATTCATCATGTGAGATGGGCAAGTGAGTGAGGTTTTGTGGGAGAGAGCAGGGAAGAAGTATGTGTACAAAGCTCACGCTGGTTAGGAACATTTGCACTAAAGAACTGCTTCCAGAGGAGAATAAATGTGTGAGTGTGAGGGGTAAATATTAGACTGTGCAGTCAGGAGCGGAGTGAGGTTAAAGCGTGGCAGATTAGTCGGGACACTGAGGAGGAGCAGGATTACACATTAGACTGGGAAGCCATGTGTGATGATCATGCAGGTTTCCAAATGAGCTTTGATTACTTTGAGAGAGATTTGAGCAGCTCTCGTCACTTCAAAACTGTGCCCTCTTCCTTTAAATTCTACTACCCTTGTTTGCTTTTCTTTTTTCTCTCCTGCTCCTTTGGTCATGCTACAATAGAAAGAAAGAATTTCAGTCAAAATTCGACTGCCAAAATTATGTGCACCAAAAAGTGTGGGTGTGCATGAGCACCTGTCAATGTGTATTGTCTGTGTGCCTGATTCTATTAGGGGGAAAAAAAGAAGATTTTTCTTAATTTCATCAAACCAAACGCTGTGCCTCTGCTTAGGGGCTAAACTGATAACAGTCAATTGATTATTAATGGATTATTAAAACTCCAAATGTGCTAGGTCACACAGACAGTTGGAGGCTTATTTTCACACAAATATTCACACCCACATGCACACAAACACAAAGCAACATAACGCCCAAGGCCAAATGAGTGGAACAGAACGTACGCTACACAAATCCAGTGTGACAAAAGCAGCCAAATTAAGATGGAAAAAGACAGCACCTACTCCAATTAAAACAGCACCTGTTAAATCAGAGCTTTTGCTGAGGGTATGAAACAGCCAATACTGACACAACCATAGACAAACACATTTTAATTTTTCCCTGAAAGCTTCAATTCCTAGAACTCTTTATTCGTAATTACTAGCCCCTCCCTGTGATGACCATGATTCCCTGAAGCTCCTCCTCCTTATCCTAGCTGTCCATCACCCAGCGGCTTGTTGGCATAGACCTGACTGAGAGCATACAGCAGATGGTGTGCTGCTGTCTGTGCGGCAGGCCACTAGCAGGACACCCAACAGCCCCTCCTCTCCCTCCTCATCCCGTCGCCTCCCCCTGCAATCCCCGCTCCTTCCTCATACACAGTCCTTTAACACACACCCCCTCCAGCATCACTTCGGCTCAACCAGGTCACCTGCAGCCAAGCTTACAACTGTGAGCACACCACACAAACATAAAACGAAATATCTCATGGTACAAGGCACATTCAAAGAGGTCACACATATGGCACCATTACATGCACGGATTCCCCCTTATTTTCTTGCCACGCTTCGAGTAACATCAAGATGACAAGAAATTTTATTGACATTCTCACATGTAATCTCCACCTCAGTTACTCTCTCTCTCTCTCTCTCTGTCTCCTGTAGAGACCGTTTAGTTAATCAAGTGCAGCATTTCTAGCCTGGTCAGCAAGTCAATATGCTTACAACCTTCATCACATAGCTAACGTATAAATATTACATCCTCATTTGCAATAACCCGGTCATGGCCAGTTGTGGGGAACAGTGAAACCCAGAGGAGCTCATGTGTAATATTCCAAACTGGATCAGTGAATCAATACAAAATCACACAAATTGTTTTGTTTGCTTGTAACTGTAAAAAATAGTACCACACAGTGTTGTTATTTGTTACGTACCCTGTGAAGATGGAGCGATGTTGCTGAAAGCCACAGCACAGGTGAAGAAGATCCAGGCTCCAAGAGCCATGTTTGAGGCTGAGCGGGGGGCAGGGTGGTGCTGAAGCTTAGAGGTGGTTAGCAGGCACAGGTGAGCAGGGTGGCACTTCCTCAGCTCACACCCTCCCTGAGGGTGATCCTGCAGGGAAAGAGGTTAGAAATAACACAGGTAAGTGTCTCATAAAATATCGTATGTCACTATGTTCTGTTTTTTCATTCTTTTCACGGCTCAGCATGGCATTTGAATTAAAGGGTGTTGACTTATTCTGAATTTGTCACTGGAATGTGTGATAGGAACTCAGAGGAGAGGAGAGGAGAGGAGAGGAGAGGAGAGGAGAGGAGAGGAGAGGAGAGGAGAGGAGAGGAGAGGAGAGGAGAGGAGCTCCCCCTGTGGTGGTCAGGTAGAATGATCAGATGGGAGATCTGAGGCCATTTTGTGCAGGATGGCATGGCAACAGCTGTTGCCACTACCAGCTCATCATTTTGAAATGTTTGGACGCCTGATTGAATCAGACATGCTACATATGTTTTGGGGCTGTTAACAGAGCTATATTCATGTGAAAAATACATGTCTTCTGTGTATGTGTTTACAGGCACGCATACAAATGGAGACAGTGAAAAGTGGTGACTCAGTCAGCAGTGCTGTAGGGCTCACACATCTCATTTGCCTAATGAAATAAATCACAATCTGGAACTTGAGCTCTGATTTTTTGACAGCAGAGCCTGCAGGGGCTGAAAGGCAGAAAACAGTAAAGACGGTATTGTTAGAGTTAATACTCCTCCTGCTGAGCTTGCTGATGAAACAGACAAATTGGTCTGCGTCTGTGTGTGGGAGTATTTGTGCGAAAAAGGAAGGTTGCATGCACTCTCACACGCACAAGTGGGGATACTATATAGAGCTTTGTTGACTTTCAAGAACTCCATTCATTTCATAAGCATGTGCCTTAACATTTTCAGATAACCTACACAATTACCACTTCAGTCTTGCTACTTGGCAGCTCCAGCTCTACAAATTTATGTTTAATTGGCAAACCTACAGATCCTATAAAACCTCTGTAATCTTCGTCAAGAGCAAAAACCTTCCAACTGTAAACATATGTGTCATGCTCAATGACGCATATGCAAAAGAAAATAAACCCAAATATATATAACGTGAAAAAGAGCTTAAAGATGCTGCATGACGCACATATTGCAGAATGTGTGATGTCCCCAAACAACGCGGAGAAATTGCATCTATTTATTTAGATTTCCAGCATGAACCCAAACTATAAGTCAAGAACTCTGAATTATAAAAGCCCCTGCATTTTTCATTCATGTAATCTTTTCATCCTTGTAATTGAACAACATACACAAAAACATGCAGACACGACCAAGCATTCCTCTCCTGGTTGTTAAGACGGCAGGTCTCGACTGGCTGGGTGGCTTCACCCCCTCTTTTCATCACGACTGATTTAACTTTCCCTCGACCTCTCCTGCCCCTCCTCTTCATGACCTTCTCTGATATTTAACCTGCTCCCCAGTGGCAATGCCGGCCCACAGCCACAGACCTGCCTGGGTGTCGCAGCGTGGATTAGTATGTTGGATGTCGTAGAGTACAAGCAAGACAGAGTGAGAGCGAAGCGGAGGGCAAACAGCAAAGAGGGAGAGGGAACAAAAGCAGTACAAAGAGTGCAAAGCACATCCGCAGCAGCTGTTCTTTCCACCAGCGTTTATTTCTATCATATGTACAACACGCAAACACACACATACTACCTCTGCGCTAATGTTGCTTGTGCCATAATTTCAGTTTGTTTGTGACCACCCTCTATGACCAGCAGCTGAGAGAAAAGGACACGCTCAGAGGGAGGGCAGGAGAGACAAAGAAAAAGTAGAAAAGCAGTAAACAAACTGCAATAGACATGCAATGTAGCAGCCTTGAATGCCCGGCTCCCTCCAATGGCCTTTACTCTCCCACTATGGCGTCTCTACCCCCCAATCTCGCTTTGTTATTAATGGTCAAAAAGAGATTCCATCCTGTGCAGTGACAGGCATTTTGGGGTTTTTTTGCTCTACAACTTTTGTGCTTTTAATAAGAAAAATCTGTCTTTTCTCTTGTTTCTTTTGACTGTGCTTGTCAACAATAGCTCTCCTGTGGTCTCAGAAGATGAGGAGGGCTAGGGAAAGAGAGCAGCGAGGGAGGGAGGGCAGGTTGGGGATTGAGGGAGGAAAGGAGAAAAAAAAGTGCAGGGTGGATAAATTGATTTTATTTTGTGACAAAAAGAATGCTGGCATTACACAGCATTCAATTTCAATGTGGTAGGAAGGGAGAACAGAAAGAATGAAGGAGAAGTGAACAGAGGGCCAAAGTGAAGGAAAGAAGACAAAAAGGGATGACAAACAAAGGAAGGAGGAGCTCAAGAGATGAAAAAAAGAGAGGAAGCATCATGCAGCCTGAGTAACAAACAAACAACGAACAGAAGGAGCAAAGGAAGTAAGAAAAAAAAACAAGTAAAGAATGGTAGCTTTCTGTATATAGAGAATAAATATGAGAGGGAAGGGAGGGGATCCTGCTGAAAATAGCCAAGTGAGAACAGCAAAGGAATAGTAAAAAAACAAACACAAAAAAGCAGGAAGTAAAGGCAAGGGATAAACTATTCCTCCTGCTTGTATCTATGAGTCAGTGTGCCTCTGGGTGGAGGATCCGTTAGGAGTCTTTGGAGGGTGTGATATGGGTATCTTCGCCCTTCGTGCTCTCCCTACTTGGAGGATGTTACATGCCTGAGGCCAGAAGCTGACCTTTTGCACTGATCACATCCAACATTATTATCATCACTGTTTCTCTTCTAATAGAGCAGAACGTCATATCCCTATGAGACCAGAGGCCTCAAAATGGGAGGATGGACAGTAATTTCACAGGACTGGTGAAAAGGTGAGGAGGGCGAGCAAGAGCAAAGGCAGGAGGAACGCAAATGACAGCCAGTTGTATCAATACAAAGACAAACATGCAGCTGTCTAAATCCAATGGCAGCAGAGTTACACTCACAGCTTTGTCATCTTGTTTCAGATGCTACACTCATCTTCTTCTCTTTCTTTGGCTATTAATTTGCAGGCTTCCTTGATCCAAAGCAAATAACCTCATTATCCACTTCTATTGGATCATTACGATAATCACCATGATCATTAAGATCTGTTTGCTTTAGCAGACATGCTCATCAAGAACAGGGTGTCACAAGCCCTTTATATGCGGGATGGGGGGTACTGTTATAGTCTGTGTGTCTGTCATGAGAACCATTCATGTTAACCCCATCACTCAAATTATTTCTGTGCACAAGAAAGAGGCATTTAGGAACATTACGCGACTAGACTCCAAATGAGGGAGAACAAAGAGTTTGCGTAGACAGTTTTTGCTGCATAATTAGAAAAGCTGGTGCAACTCTCAGAGCTGCTACAGCTTCAGGCTTTCTGTCTCCTGTTTTTCCCCTGCTAAGGGGAGGCTGATATCAAGGTGGGGGAGACAAGCATGATAAGTGTGAGTCAGCTCAGTATACATGTGTGAGACTGGGCAATTGATGGAGAGAAGGCTGTAGATCCACACTGCTGATTGGACTAACAGTGCAGCTTTAAAAGCACTTTCTACTGAGAGCTCTGCCAAAAATACTTTGTATCCATAGGGTGTTTTGAAAACTACTAACATCGTAATTAGCATTTCAGTATTTGGAAATGAGGTATGCTGTATGAAGAAGTTAAAATCATGCAGGGCAATGGGGGGCAACGTGGGGATTGGGAAAACACAAACACAGATTTATTTGGTTGGGAAAACACTCATGATTGATTTAAAGATTTGACAGCCATAAATTATGATGGTCAGTTTCTTCATGCAAAGAGAAGCCTTTGCATCTTGTGATGAAGCACCAGCATTTCTCATGCTATTAGGATTGATGTTTATGCCTCAGATGCTTCAACAACAAATAGTTGGTTCAGTAGCAAAGCTCCCGCTATGAAGGAAATGATTGCCTCCTAGCAACCGACACAGTGGAGCGAGGAAAACTGAATGGCAATCACTCACTTACAAATCAGAAAGTGATGCAAACTGCTACATTAAATATTTGTAATCAAGTAAAATTTCAGTTGAAATAGACATCTACTTAAATTGGAATGAACTGAAAACAACCTAATTTTTTCTTACTCAGTGCGATTCGGTATCAGTCATGTCGGAGACTGGCACTTTATTTCAGAGGGAAGTATTGTTACACTCAGTAAAGCCTATTCATGTAGTATTGTGTGGAGTATGATGAGACTGCAGAGAATGACAACAGTCTATGCTTTGCCTGGGGGCCTCTAAGTAATTCTCCCTCTGACTCATTGGTACTGAAGCTTTGTCACACTTGCTACTCTTCTGTACTCTCTTGAGTTAGGCAAGGGGGAGCAATACAAAGAAGTGTAACAATAAATGAGGATGAGATAGAATTCATTAATTACTTCTTCACCTCCATAAAAGTAATCACTCGTCAAAGTGAATATAATTATCCTACTTTTCCTTTCGAAATGTAACAGACATACCATGAAATATCATTACCATCACCATCTGCAATCAAGCTTTGCTGAGTGGGAGGCTGTGTTTTCACTGTCAAACCTACCTTCCAGGAGGCTGAGGTATGACAGTCGAATTTAATGATTTAATGATTATTTAAATAAGCCACAGTGGCAATTTGGATTTGCCAGTTACAGTGTGTGTATGTGTCAAAATTGCTTATATATGGAGTGCGTGGAATCATATCAATCTGATAATGAGACAGAGTTTAGTTGAAACACAAAGCTAGAATGTGACCAACAGGAAACCATGTCATTTGACTTTTTAAAATATAACTTAATCTCCACACACTGTACAATTTAGGCTCTGTATGCATAAAAAAAAAAGATTGGTTCATTGTTACTGCAGAAAAAAATACGATACCACCTAGAATAAACCACTGCCCTCCCAACCTCTTCACTGTTATCTTCCAGTTGGGCCTATCATTAATCTCCCTAATCCTTTTTGGTGAGGCTATCGCTAGCAAAGACAACATAATAGCATTAGATATTATTCCTTCATAACAACTTGATTCTATTACATTTGCATTGACGCTCAACAGCCCACATGATCTTGGCCATGGTGAGAACTGATAGCCTACTAGAATGTAAACAGTAGTGCAGTCATGCAGGATGGATAATATTGTTAAGCTAGCAGCAGCTACACAAGCACATTCAGGTCAGATCATCCCAACACTTCTCTATTTACTGGGGTAGGTCAGTTAAGGCCGGAGCTCTGGTGTGGTAGTATCTCGCTGGCTGCAGCAGCAGGGCTGTTTATATAATGACACCATTGTGCCGTCTGTGTGCAGATGGAACATCAGAGCTCTTGTAATGGCCTGTGTATTAGGGCCAATGTGTTTGATTACTGACTCAGGGAGAGCAGGGATAGGCTGTGTAGTCATCAGGGAATAAGGCTCCCTCCAAAAGAGCAACCCAGGGAAAAAAGACCTATTTGAAGAAACAGAAGGAAAGAGGAAAGAGACAAAAAACAGGGGGAGACTTTAATGGAAGTGTGCTTTAAGGGAATGCAAATGAGACAAGGGAATCTGCAGAGCTGCAGAACACAGTGGAGGGATATCAAACAGGGCTAGTGTGGCTGCCAAAGAGGTAAAGGCAAAGGGAATGATGGGGAAGGGGGAGGGAAAGAGACACTCTCACTTTATTCAATAGACACTCCTGTACAATTTTTTCCTGCTCCAGTATCCACCCTTGGATGCAGCTCTCCTCAAACCCCAACCCACACAACTCCTCATCTCTACAAAGTGTAGAGACTCTACAGAGTCTACACATTATTATTTCTAAAACAGTAGTAGCTCTTTAAAAAGTCTCAGTGCCTATAAAGCAGCCAGCAAGCGTCCAATATTCCTGAGTGACATCTGTACATGCTAATCAGAGCGCATGTGTATCTGAAGGGGATTGACTGTGTGTGATAACACTGCTGCATCTGTGAATGACTGACAGAGATAGTCTGCCTCTAGCCAACAAGTCAGTCAGTCTGTTCGTCAGCACTGACACCATGCACCAGAGAGAGCATGCTCCCCGGCCTGGTCTTCAGTGTCTCCAGTGCGGTCTGTGATTTATTGTGGCTGTGGAGAGCTTGTCACTGTTCATTATTACTGATGCAACAGGAGGCAATGCCACCACCCATCAATGCTTGTTCTGTGATTCCCGCCACAGCTGCCAGAGGAAGTGACCTTAGCACCCACCTGTCTTCTCGCACAAACACTGGTTGCAGCCCCACTCTAATGAGCTCTAATATCTTACAGGGATGATACCTCTGACCCAATTCGGCAGTCATCTTACAGTCCCTCTACAGTCATTGATGAAACCCCTAAAAACTCATCTCTGTCTATCAAAATTACACATTTAATAAAGTAATAGTCCTGTCCCCTGCCCTGTCCTTTAAATAGCTCAGATGTAACTCTACATCCTTTCTTCCTGTAGAATGTTTGGATCTATGAGGTTCCACTTCTCACCCCTCTCACGCTTCCTCATTTGCAGTTGCTCGAGCACACCAGCTCACCTTCTGTACATGTTGAAGCTGGAAAGCCTGAATAAAAGTAATGATACATACTCCCCCACAAACTGAATGTATATATGCTGAATATATATCTATTACAAACACTGTACAGATCTGCTAATAAGATAAAAAATTAAAAAATAAAACTTCACCACAGGGGCTCTCAAAAGTGCAATTTCTTATTGGCAAATAAAAAGGCCTCATGTTTTTTTCCATAACACATAACTTCATTTTGTTTCTTGGTTGTGATTCTTTTCTTACACTTTCTAGTGCATTTCTGCCTCCCTTCCTCCTCAGTCAGATTAGATATACTCCGTATCAGTCAACCTGTGCTGTCAACTTTGTCAGCGTGACTTGCATTGCAAATCAATGAAAAGAAATGAATAATTCACTATGACCATTAAGTCTAAACAACAAGAGTGATAACTGATGGCTCTGACATTAATCTTATGAGCCTCCAACAATGGATTATGATATAACATGATAATGCTATGAAATTGTACTCTCTGGTGAAGCTCGCTCCCACCCTTTGCACTGAGCTGTTCCCAGATGTCACTTGGCTGTGACTGGCAGCCTGCCACCCCGAGTGCCTGAGCACCGCCAGACCCAGCTAGATCCATCTTCATTAAGGACACAAGCACCGTGAGTTGTGTGTGTTATTATCAGTGTCTATTAATCTGAAAGCTCCGGCAGGGCAACCCCCGTCTCACTGTTGCAGTGTAGTACACAATGGCAAAGCACCAGGCTATGTACAAACCCACTATGAATTCACATTCTACAGACAAACACATGCAAGTTCCCTTTACACTCTTGCTCATCCAGATTGCTCTGTCTCTAGTAATGACTACGCCAACAGACTTAAACAATTTGCAGATAATGCGTTCTCACTCCTAATTGGGGACGATAGACAATAATTACGTGAGGAAAAAACTCATTCGTAATTGTTTAGCTCTGGGATTAACTCAGAGTAAATTGTAGACACCACCTCCTAAATGTTGCTGGATGCTAAAATGCACATGAACATGGCTTGAAGTATTCACGCACACACACACACTCACACATGTACACACACTGAAGAGCCCACCGGGGCACCACATGTGATGTTGACCCAGTTTAGATCTGTGGCACAAAGTAGAGCAGGGATTCAGAACAAAAAGAGACAGTGACATTTAAAAATAGGTTGACATTCTTTTCATCTCATTGCTGAGACACATACAATGGAAGTATCCATCTTTTGTGTCAGTGGCCCTATCAACTAATTATTCTGTCACATCTTCAACTTGCCACTTCAGAGATGCACTCCTCTTCACAGAGGTGTTGGTTTGGTTTTAATGATGCTAGTTAGTCAGTAGCACCCAAATGACCAAAAATAAGACTAAAATGTGTATTTATATATATTTTAGTGCTGAACAGTGAAAAAAATCAATCACTTCTTGCTTAATTGTTGCAACAAAAAACATTTTTCCTCAAATTTAGAGTATATGAAGTGTTGTGACCATGGGGTGAACACAGTAATTGCAAAAGTGAAATGATATTGTTGTGCTGTGGTGGATCCAACGGTTTTAAGATTATTTGGGATCGAAATCTTTGCAGTCAACTGGAAGTTAAAAGAATAACAAAAACAAAACAAAAAAAAAAAGATTCCATTAGGAAAAACTACAAAATTTGTCACTACATTTTGATAAAGTCAGTGTTTAATTTTTCAAGCTTTTGTTTCTCATGGTTGGGCTTTCTGACACAATAGCAGGAGAGCTTTACTGTATTAGCAGTCCTAATATCAGAGCTTCACAACAGTATGTAAATGACCCACACACAGACATGAAGCATTTATATTCAGAGCACTTTATGATGCTTCTGGCCTTTAGTTTGAGAGCGCATTAATTAAAGCTCAGATGAGTGTATCTGGACTTTTATCATCCCAGTGCATTCTCTCACCATGACAGCTAGGGAGTCCATATACACAGTTTACGCCAATTTTAGCATGCTCCAACTTTTAAAAGCATACTTTCCTGACCCTCCATATCTGTCTGGATTATCCAGATGATTTCTGTTGAACATCATAGGAATACAGTGAGTGGGTGTGTCTTATGTCAATGCAAACATATCTACCTTTTCCAAATGCACATGTCGGAATGATTTGTAGTGTGCAATGGTGTGTGTGTGTGTGTGTGTATGTTTGTGTATGTGTGAGTGATGTATCTAATTTGATAGCAGTGACCCCAATCTGCCTGCCAAGGTTATCCAGCTTTAGGATGTGCAGAGTGGGCATCAGGAGATTCTGACACAGCAGGCCTGGCTGACATGCCCCAATTCTAAAACATGGCTGTCAGTCACTTCCTTTCTCTTTTCCTGTCTCCATGTACCTTTGTCACATGCACACGCACACACACAGACACACAGACAGACACATACACATATTAAGACACACATATAGCATGCAGTAGCAGCCTTCATAGCCACTCAGGAAAAACGGAGAATAAATAAAAGTGTACATGTGCACTGACACATGCAAGCACAAGCATGCAGTCACCTTATTCGACTAAATCTCAACTCAGTGCTGAAAACCCTACATTTATTCATTGTTACTGGTAATTTGAAGCAGGTCTGAGCAGAGGTAGGGAAAACAGACCACTGACATGTTCATACCAGAAGAGTAAAATCAATCCTTCAGCACAAGACTTTAAATAGCAACCTCTGCTTTTGTCTGGTGCTCAGCTTTCTAAGAATAGTACAGGTAAATATTTAACAGTAGCATGCACATTAGCATGACATAATACTCAGATCCACACAGTGCCTCAGGCTATATGTTGAACTACCATTAGTTCTGGAAAGATTAGTGAGAGTATCTTTACTTCGTCATCACCTCTTCTTAATTTGAATCTGTATCCTTCCTTTGAGAAACACATAATCAAACATGCAAGTGCACACATTCATGCTTTGAGGTTCCAGAAAAGGGATGGGTAGTGTTGGTGGTTTGATTATTACAAAGGACCTTTGGGAGAAACAGCCTGGACCCCAGGGTTCAGAGCTTCAGTCAGTCAGATCTTAAGAGATGCCACTTTCCACTGTCTGCTTCTGTTAATTATCAATGATGCATGGGTGGAAGATTTTGCTAGGATTTATACCAGGTGAATGCCCATTAGTACAGGGAGAGGGCCCAGTGGGTTTGTGCTGACCATCTCTCTGACTAATACTCATAGACTGAAGTTAAGCAAGCACACACACACATGCCCAGAAAGGGTTGGGGTTAAATCCCAGAAAAAGACACACTTACAAAGATTCCCAGAAATTCACTGCACACACAATTGCACATCTTTTGAGATTTTTGCTGGAGTAATGTTTATACCATGAGACATGTTTATCCAGATACACACCTTTAGAAGTGTTCAAACACAAATAAAGCTGTTTTTCTATCTTTTCCTATATTAATTTTTCCCTTCATCTCATTCTGTCTCTGGAGGCTTAAGCACATCAGTTCATCGACACATTTCGTTCCGGTCGGTGGTCTCTATGGAGCCTCGTGTTTCATGTGACCTTTCTCCCCCTTCGTTTCGGGAGTCTCAGGCGTCTGGTCACTCTGAATCACTCCCTCCGTCTGCTTTTGTTTGGGTAAAAAGGTTCGGCAGAGAAAGGGAACCAAGCGCACAAAGAGAGATGAATCAACAGACATCTCATGGCGCCTGCTGCTGCCATCCAAATGAGGGATAGTACAGTGTGTACTGTTACCAAGGTACTCCAGCACAGGAGTTCTGTTTATGCCTCACATTAAGGTGGAAACATTAGCAAACCAGAGTTAATACCCGAACAAGATTCGAGTCATGAAATAAAGGCTGAAGCGAAGGAGATTCATCCATGTACTAGCTGCCATCTTCCCAAAACCTTCCACACTTTTTTCACTAACACCCCTTACTGGCCAACCCCAAAAATGCTGAATAAAAACACATCGCTTCATAAGATTGTCTTTCTGTTTGTAGCAGCTGTTATGGTTATGGATATTATTTAAATGGTAAATAGTCCTTATATAATACCTCTTTAAGCTTACAGGCACTTTACAATATGTTTCACCCATTCAGGCACACGTGCAAGGTGGTTGTCTGCCACTGGGATTGACATTTTGAGGTTCAGTGTCTTGCCCAAGGAGCTTCAGCACACAGAGGATCCAGGGAACCCTAACCTTATGATTAGTGAATGCCCTAGTCTACCACCTGAGCCACAACTGCTCCCTACAGAACCTGGCTGGAGGTACTGAAGCTGCAAATATACTTTTGCTGCTAGAGAAATGTTGATTTAAAAGTCTAGACCAATCGACAAGAGGCTTCATCTGTGGACCTGATCTCCCACACAATCTGCACTTTATACATCACCAAGGAGAAGCTCCTAACATCTTTTGAGAAACATACAGCAAGCAAACCTTTCATTAAAATGCAGATATCAGCAATGAACAGTAAAACTTCAAGATTCAAAGGTTATAAATTTCAAGGTACAACAATCAATATTCAATTAAATCACTCTTTCCTTGTTTCTGTCTATTCTGATTCTCTGATTTTAAGATTTGGCTTGAAACTTTCCTCTTTGAAATAGCTTATTGTTAGCACCGACTCAGGTAACCTTGAACCATTTCTTAGTTATGTTGCTACAGACCTAAGCTGTTCTCATAATGCATTTCTCCTCTAATTTCCTGTCTTATGCTCTTCACCACTGTATGTCACTAACTTTGTGCGTTCTCTCTTCTGTAGTTTGTATTTTGTCCTCTCTGCAGGTGACTGCTCTGCAGAAACACATTTCTGATCAGTGGTTGCTTGCCTCATTGACCTTCCCAGTGTTTATTGTTCTCTTATGCACTGTGTGATTTCTACCTGCTATCCTTTTCTCTCTCCCCTTTACTCTGAACCCAACCTGTCAGTTTGGGCTCAGGGCCTCCCTGAGCAAGGTTCTACTGGATATTTCTTGCTGTCAAAGGGGAGATTTTTCTTCACACTTCAACCAAAAAGCTTGCTCAACGAGAATCATTTGGATTTGTTATGTTTCTGTCTATAATACAATATTGTAAGGTCTTCACCTTACGATGTGAAGGGCCTTAACATGACACATGTAATATGGTGCAATATAGATAAAACTGCTGATGGACCCCTTAGAATCTGTGAGAAGTCACTGAATGAACGGATCCCTCCACAAATCTCCAATAAAATTCCTCAGCTCTTTGGCCAGGTTGCTATCATCAGTCAGTCCTTTTTTAAAACTGACTAATGTTCAAATCCTTCTTTCTTCACTCTTCTTTCCTTAAATCTTCTTCTTCAGTCAAAGTGACGCAGTGTCCCCAGGCAGTCAATAAGGGAACACTTGCTATCTTAAGACCTACTGCTTTTATATCCGTTTTATCTTCTCTATACTGGCATCCAATATGTTACCAATTATACCAATTAGACCAGGTTGCGTCACAGATGACGTGACCGAGTTCATGATGTGCTCATGATAAGGTTTATTGATCTATTAGGGTCAAAACATCTTCAATTCTAGTACGTACTTAGGTTACTCACCCAGCGTTTGGGTCATGATGACGACAAACGTGTGCACTTGCCATATTAAAAAAAGCTTCACATTTCTCCAAGCTGTCTGTGTCCGCATGGCCTATCTAGTACTTTCCACAGTACTTATCCATTATAATCAATAAACAGAGTGAATTACACATTTCATCACAGACAGCTTAATCACAAATAACTTATCTATCTTTATATTTTTTCTTCGCAATTTTGGAACATATCTATAAAACAGTTTTCACAGTCATATATTTTCAGTTACTTACAGACTAAGTTAATAATTTTTGGGTTTTGTTTTTTTTTTTAGCTCATTGAAATCACATTTCTATTTAGCCTGCATCTCCTGTTACAGGCATCTTCTGGATGGTGTTCCTCCCCTGGTGGGGTTAGGTATGGGTAACTTGCAGTTTTGGTTTGAACCGTAGCTCTGGTGGTGGCAGGCCGATGGGATAACTGACCACCAGTTCTGGTTCTGGCAATAGTTGTGGTGGGTGTTCTGGATTCAGTAGATCGGCATTCCCTTCCTTTCCTTCCATCTGGATCTTGTTGTCTTCTTTCTTCCTTTTAGCTGTTCTACAGTAGGGTGTCCTCCATCCTCGAGCCTCATAAGGTCGTCTGGCTTTGTGAGGCTCATAAGGTCTCCATAATCTGTATTCATGAGGCCTATAATAAGGCCTCTTGAATCTAACATCGACATCCGTTTTTCTGTTCTCTTTGACAGTACTCATCCACCTCATCTCCCCTCCCCCTCTAGATCTCTTTCTTCAAGCTCACGTTCCTGTCCCTCCACACCCCCCACTGGCCCTATTTTGTTCTCACATGCTCCTTCTATCTCTCTGCAGTTCTCATCCTATTTTCACATCTCATCATCAAATCCCAGTTTGCTTTATTCCCATCAATAATGAAAGAGTTTTTAGACTGGGTGAAAATAAATAACTCTCAGCCAATCAAGGAGGGATTTGCAGACATTCCACCAGCTGCTTTCACCAATGGCATAGAAGGTTTGGTGGCTCAAGTGAAATGAGAAGTGAGTTTGGGCTCTGATTCCATTGAAAGAAAAAGTAAATTATTCAGGTGGCACTCACTTTTGCTGCAAATTCCCCCTAAACCAGCCCCGTTTTTGCTCTGTGGGGGAGACTGGGGCATCGAAGAAAACAATGTTTTTTTCCACGCACTGAAAGATTTAAAATGCAAATAGGCATTCACTGACAGCAGCACTCAGTCATAAACGTAACACCCTTAAAGATAACTAAACACATGCAAATGAGCTGATTAGCTGAATATGCAAATTAATTCATTATTTGTAGAAGGCATTTATATGTTAATTGACACAGTAGCTCACTGTAGATTAATTATATATACTATACATTAAGTATAGAATAATCTATTGAAATGGAAACAGATGAAAAAGATAAAGATAACAATTAGGTGCTTCTATACATCTCTTTCTGTCCCATTGATCTGACATATGGCACTGACCCAAATTACAAATTGAAGAAATCTCATTCTAATGTTCATGAAGCTGAACAGAGCTTCTCTGAATATCCACATCAAAGCAGAACGCTGGCTCTGCATTCAGAGAGGCTGGGTGTGGAGGGAGCGCTGCTAGCTGTAAGCTCTGTAGGCTTGGCTCTCATCCCCACTGTCTCTTGGCCCTCTGACCCGTGCAGGTCTCACGTTCCTGACTCTTCTCTCAGCAAGCAGCCAATCGATAGATGGATCTGACTTTACCCCGACTCAATAACCTTTCGTGCACACCCCTCTTCCTCTAAGGAATGAGTGTACATGTGCGCGTCTGAGTGTGTGTGCCAGTACAGGAAAGCTGTGGGTCTGCATGTGCAGGGTTGTGCTTGCAAGGCATGGTTTTGGGGCTTTTTTGGCAGGGCTGTTGGTGTATGTGTGTGTGTGTGTGTGTCTGTCTGCCAGCTTCAGTCTCTCACCCCAGGGCCCAGAAGTCACGGCAATGAGAAAACAGATTGATTTCTCCCCTCCCACGCACAAACAATTAACTACACAGCGCTCAATTAGACACACGCTGGAGACGCCTCCAGACAAGCCTTTGCCTTGACCTGGGATCTGTTTCCTGCAAACCAACCTATTGTACTTCATCCCACTAACAAAGCATCAGATGTGTGGAGAGTGGTGGGAGCTGGTGAGGTGATGGTAGTAAGTTGTTTATGTGCCTTGCTCAGACAAAATTAGCTCTTCCTTTTGTTCATGCCATCTTCCTAGGATTAGACGTCCCAGCACAAAATGAGCCAAGATTATCGTTAATGATGTCGACGGTGTGCCGTTTCATTATCACTGGTGTTCACACACTGCTCCACAGCTTGTGTCGCTAGCTGAGTAAGCGGAGTTAGGATGCTAATTTAAAGGCAGGGGAATTCCATTGAAGCGTGGAACTCTCTGTATCAGCCACCCCATGTCCACCTTGGGGACCCATATCCACGTAACACATGTTGATCATCCAGCAAAGGACAAACAAGGTTGTCATCCCTCCGTCAGCTTGCTGTCACTTTTCATTTTTCCATGTGAAACACTCCAGTGAGCATGTCTTCCTCTGTATCTCTCTCCCTTTCCTAGAGCCAAGACATTTGTCAGAATTTCAACAGTGTCCTCCCACTGCTTCAGTAAACAGGGCTCTGTTTGTTGGCTGTCTCAAAAAAAAAAGATGTCTATTGTCTATGTCTATTCGAGGAAAAACAAAATGCAACTGCAGCCTCAATTCTTACTCTACAGCTTAATTAATCGAAGTGCAAATGCAATAAATGCCACATTCATGATTCCATTCTCACCTTATCACCTGTGCCTTTCTGAAAATACTGTAATTAACTCTCACAATTTCAATGATTGAATTTCCAACAAATGAAATTAAAGTAGAAAATGTAAGAAAAATAGAACACAATAAAACCGATTTTTGACTATTTCTACAGATGTTAGTGTTGATATTAACTTAAATCCACTGAAACACGGCCAAGTCATTCCAGACTTTATGGGCATCATTCATGACACAGGCTCAGGGAGGTAGCAGACTTGAAGAGTGTATGTGTAAAAGTCTGTGTGTGTTTATGAGAGACAGAGCAAAAGAAATAGAGTGAGAGAGAAACAGAGAATTCATAGAAGTACAAGCTCCAGTGAGTGCTAACATTTCTAATTATCTCACTGTCACGTCTGGAGGCTAAGAAGATAACACCTGAAGTCACCAGGGCGGCAGTGCGGGAACACACACACACACGCACGCACGCACACGCACACACACACACACCGAGCATACAAATACTCACACACAACCAGTCCCACAAACTCATACACCTCTTGCCTCCTGCACTGCCATGCAAGGCCCTCAAATTTGTCTCTCTCTGCATGGTTGCCTCCACCTCTCACTCCTTTTTTCTACAGTTCCCTATTTTTTTCTCTTCCTCTTTTTTGCACTCACACTCTCTGTGGGTAGCATATGTGAAGTCCAGCTTGTGGGCTCTCTCCTGTTTACTTACGTATGCACTGATGTCAAGACGCTGCACACGCCTCACCCCTGCTGCCCATTTATGCAGGCAAGGCCAGTAGTACATTGCGTGTTTCCACTGATGTTTATCCTTGTCATGCCTATTGAACACAGCTTATGGGCTGTGTTTGATATTAAATCCCATGCTGAGGGGCTAGCTGGTTGCCTGACTGATCAGATAAGCACCAGAGGGAAGGAGGGTGGATTTAACTGGTTTTAGTAATCACAACAGTCCATCCCTCCTCCTATATCCATGCCACTATACATCTCAATTGAGAGATTTATATTAAATACTGTGGGCTAGTTTGGATTCTGTCACTATTTACATGCAAACCCCTTTATGGAGCCTGAGACATAATGTACTATGTGATTTCACAGTATCGCCTTGCATTACTACTATAACTGTATCACATCGCCAGCTTGCTCGTTCTAAATCTTGCTTAAGGGCTGATGAAATATTCCCAGACCTGAGTTTTAGAGTAATTTCTGGTGCTGTGAAGCCTTTTGAGGTCAACTTTCACTGACACTCGTTCTTGCCAGCCTATCCTGTTTCCCCTCTGATGCCCTGCAGAGGGCCTTTTGGTAGTGACAGCCATTCTCTTGTGACATCCTTCTTTCTGTCTTTTCTGCCAGCCATCCGCCATCCCTCTGGCCTGCTAACCACAAGTAGTGTGAAAGCTGGGAACATTTCCACTGTAGGTCTGGGTCAGGGTGACTCACTGTGTGCTAGAGACTTAGCTTGCGCTCTTTGTGACTGTTTAACATTAGAAAGTCATTCAAATGGAGAAGCGTCTTGAAATATTAATCACATAAGAATTAACAGAGCTGTCAATCACACCAGCTACAGTACATTGTCCTTGTGCCCTAACTGTGTGGGCTCCAGTGTCACTGCCACCATCTGCAAAGTGAAACAGACAGAAATGCCAAATTCCTCCACAAGACTTCTCCAGTAAAGACACTGAAGGCAAAAATAAGTGTACGAGGCTGTCGATCCACAAAAAATAACCAAAAAAAACTTGTATACAAGCCAACAATGCCTGCTTGTCAGTGAAGGAGCACAAATACAACACTTCCCACATTTACAGGCACAGATATCATGACAGCCTGGTTTCAGTGACCCAGCATCCTGGTCAGCAGCACAGTTCGCCAACCTCACGTGTCATAATCCAATCTGCTGACGCTCACATTGCTATGGCCTTATAGTCTGCTGTGCGGCCCAGCTAGCCAGCTTCACCAGCACAGAGGTCCAGTGTGATTCATGGCATTTACTCCTCCCAGTACCCATGGAACCCAGATCTCTT
The DNA here is from genome assembly GCF_022539595.1 of Amphiprion ocellaris. Classification (NCBI taxonomy): domain Eukaryota; kingdom Metazoa; phylum Chordata; class Actinopteri; family Pomacentridae; genus Amphiprion; species Amphiprion ocellaris. Next base: position 21,394,622 of record NC_072784.1, on the reverse strand, counting down.
TTTTTGTGACATCACAGCCAGGGCCCTGATTGGTCACCAGATGGCTGCCCTGATTGGATCCCGGCCCAAACTGCACGGACTGAATCACTGGCTCAGTGCTACTCTGGATGCTGATCCAGCCCACCTGCACTGCCCAGCAAACACGTACACACACGCAAACACCACTTGCAGTCGTGGACACATGCACATAGGCAAAGATGCATGCACAGAACAAGTGTCAGTGACATTCAATTAAACATGCCTATTCATAAAAATAAGTCACTTAACTGCCAACAACTACACCTTCCTCCTCTCAATCTGTCTTTACCTTTTATATGTCTTGTCAATTGATTTTAAAGCACCCCTTTTTGAAGATTATGGCCCTTTAAAATCTAAGTGCCCTTGTTTAACTTAGCTTAAACGACTCTCCCTCTTTGCTTCGTGGGTTAGGCCCCATTTCAAGATTTCTGAGCACTGTCCTGGGAGACATAAAGCGTATGAGAAAGCAAGGGCATTCAGAGAGAGAGAGAGTATCAGAAAGAGGTTTGCTTTGCTATGTGTCCATCTATAAGTGAAGAGAGGCTTTTACGCATGTATCTGCTTTCGCTCACTGTCTCTGTTCAGCTACATGAAGCAAATCGGCTACCCTTAAGTGCAGGTATTCTCTTTTAAATACAGTACAAATGGACGTTAGCTTCTACTTGAGCCTTGAGAGGTACTCGTGAAGCCTCCCTGATTGAGACATGAAACCAGAGCTCTCTTCAATTCCCTCCTCTTCCTGCATTCCCAAAGGGATGTCTGCAGTGTGCCTCTCTAAAGATACCCCTGGCAGACACATCCGCACCAAACACAACTCCCTGAGGACAGCTGCAGGCATTCTGCAGTGTCCATCCATGCAACCAAACCTCCATCCTCTACTCATGAGTACCGAAGCTGCACGACACTTTCCAAACAGTGGCATTACTGCTGTTATTTATTTCAGCCCGTGCAAAATCCTCATCAGAATTTTCCTTCTCTGTTGTTTCAATATCTTGTGTTTTCTTTATGGACTTTTCTGTTGTATCGGCAGGCTGATCAAACACTTGCATCTGCAGCTCTTTCAATCCTTCCAGAAGTGATAGAGAGAGAAGCACAACCCTCTCATAAGCCCAAAGGAAACAGAGGCACAACATTTGGCAGTGGGACAGACCCCCTACTGCACCTGTGGCCGTTCAGGCAGATCAGTATTTAGCTGAGGCCGCCTGCTGCCCCGGGGACAATGAGAGGGGATGGAAGGATGGACAGAGGATTTGAGAGGAAGACTTGGACACCATTCCCCACCCTGTGTGCCAGCGTTACAGGTCGAGTGGACCAAATGTCTACTCACTGGCACTAACAGACAGCTGTTTGGTGATCTGCCTTTGGGCCAGCCCCACACAAACACACACACATGAATGTGAAGAGGAACACACTGAATATCTTGTCCAACATTGCCTACTCCTCTTTTTTTCTAGACAATGAAAGAAGAAAGTGTAAAAAAAGGAGGGTGTGCACGGAGGGATAGGCTTGCAATTGCAGCCCCAGTGAATCACCGAAATAACATACAGTGTGTGATGCAAAAAGTATCAGAAACTGTACTTAATATTAACATGTGTAAGTATGTAACTATCATTAACACGCACTTTCCAATCGTCCTGCTATTTACATCCCCTTGCTTTGTATTTCAGTGCATGCTGGCATTTTTTCGGACCTGTCTCACGCTCTTTTCCCAAGGTTGTCATTGCTGCAGAGCAAGCTTTAAAATTCAGAGAGAGACTGTCCCCCCTGGTGCCAAACACTCCCTTACCCCTCCCCTCTTATATTTAAGAAAGCTGTTGATCACACCTGTTCCCGCTCCATCCTTGGATGTGGGAATCACGATGAAGGGAATAGCACTGAATGTGTTATCTCCTTAGGAGCTGTGGCGCTGCGTCTCTATGGCAACGCTCCACCCGGTATTACAGTCATTTTGCTGTCTTTTCTTTTAGTGCCAGTTATCCTCCAAAACAGTCTAAGTCCTGGAAAAACAGCCAACAGGAGTGGTCTACTTAAAGCAAGCCAGGACAAGAGGGCTGGCTCAACTCCCCCATGTAGGCACCTGATTTAGTTTGAGATGAGTACATTTTTCCCCTCAAGTTCCCTTTCTCATGCTATTAAGGCTAACATGAAGAATTTGGGGATGTTACTGTGCTGTTCAATACCCTCATTTAGAGCACATTATTCACATGGGATGATTGAATTCATGAATCCGTTATGTTTACCTAATTATGCAGAAAACAGACATTCATCAGAGGGGCATTTGTTTGTGCCTATGTTTCCTCTTGAATAAATGAAGATAAAAGCCTGTGGTGAGGCAGTAACACCCTCCGCTAGGAGCCCGGTGTCCTACAGGGACGTCGATCTGCATGGTGACAAACCGTTGTTCTCATCGATATAGCCCATTATTGATCGTTTGCTGATGATCAATGTCTCCTCCCTGTCTGTATCATTATTACGAGTGGCATTAATGAGCCCTGTTGCTCCAATTATCCCCGCCTATATATACTCTCACTCTCTTACACCTTTTGAATTTTGCACTTACACATGCTGTATGCTCTCAGGCACGTGTAGATAATGACACAAGTGCAAAAAAAAACCCCACACACTTGATTACACAAAAGGCAGAAATCTTGGTGTGCAGCCTGTGGAAGAATGATAAACCGGACCCCAGTCCACACAGGGGAGAAATAGAGAGCAGCAGAAGGAGAGGCAAGATGAGAGGGGAGGTTAGAGAACGTACACTAGCCATATCACTCTCCCTCTTTCCCTAAGGCCCTGGGGCTTTGCAAAAGAGAGAGGAAACGGAGAAAGAGTGTGAGTGAATGAGAGTCAGTGACGACAGACTGACTGATCTCTGAGCCTGCAAAGGGCTAAAGGGGACTCGGGGTGCAGTTAAAAGTCAAAGCTGGCCACAGACAACTACCATACCAACTTCTGTTCTTCTAACTCCATCACTGTATATAAACATAGATACACAGACATACTGAGGATGTAAAAACAGACAGTAATGGAGACATGAAGAGCAAAGACAAGTGAGACAGCAGCACAGAGGGGAGCCTGATGGGAAAAGACAAAGAGGAGGAGAGGGAGGGAGGGTATGAGGATGGAGATTGAGCACATAAAAGAGTTGTAATTTGCCTAACGAAAGAAGAGAGTGACAGATAGTAGAAAATGAGTACGCTGAGGGGAGGAGAAAATGATGGGCTAGGGAACATTTTGGTAGGTTGGAAAGGGTTGAAGGAGAAACCGAGCACAGATGAAAATAGAAGGTCAGAGATGCACAATGCAGAAGGAGACGGAGGAAAGAAAGTGAGAATAGTGTGTGAATGAGAGAGCTTCTGAAAGCCTGGGAGGAAACTCGAAAATGATATAACCGGGGGGATAGAGAGGTGGTAGCAGAAAGTGAATGGGGAGCTGATGAAGATGGAAGAAGGCCTGGGTGGTAAGAGTGGTCTTTAATCAAAATGTTTTTCAATTAATTTTACAATTAAGGCGCTGCTCGTTAGCAATGACACACACAAGAGATGACATTGCAGTGTTAGGCGTGTCATCAATGTAATGATGACAGATTGGTGCTCCTGTGGGACTGCCTCTGCTCCTTGACAGCTGGGTGCCTCCAAACAACGTCATTTGACTGGCATGACATCACCTAACCTCAGTGGTACTAGGGACATGGCCACTACACAACAGCTTACAGCACACCTACTTAGCTCAGCCAGTAGGTGCAATGACAGAGACAGAGATGCAGCTCATTTCCTTCCCTCTCCCTCCCACTTGCCTTTTATCACTTAACCAAGGACATCCGACGAAACAAACGGTAAGAGAAAATAAACTTCCACGCACTTTTTTTCTTTTGTTCACTAAAACTGCCCAAAGTGCACTTGTGGTATAGTATTGTACTGTATATTGTCTCATAGGCAATCAATCACTTGAGGAGCAGGACACGTGCACACAGATTCACATCCACATACCACACAGGCTGCTGGAGCCTCACTCTCTTATACACTGTTGTCATGGCAACCCCATTAAGGGAGGACAGTCGGGCTGCAACTCTGGTGAAATCAGCCTGTCCCTCTTCTACCTCTCTCTTTCTCTCTCTCTCAGTCTTTCACACACATACACACACCTTCCTTTTCTTTCACTGCCAGCCATTTCTATTTGTCTCCCTCCATTACTTTTTCTTCCTCACCCATTGTCCTTCTCCTCCTCTCCTTGCATCACCCTTGGCACACCTCTCTGCCCGTCTCTCTCCATTACCATGCTACCTTTTCATCTTCTCACCTCCCGCCTCCCGCTTCCCAGCTGAATGTAAATATGTCATCTCGCTTCTCAAATCCTCATCATGTTTGTATCTGACTCTTGTTTGGCATCTACCCATACATTCTGAAGACATATCAGTCGGTCCTTCTCTCTCTCTCTCTCCCTCTCAGCCATTCTTAGAGACACAGAATGCATCTGTGATTGAGGCAGTACCTTTCTTCTTGTGCCCTCTCCAATTAAAGGGGAGATTTACAGGGGGAATCAGTCAGAGGGCAGCCTTGGAGGACAGCTTTAATAAGGGCTCTATGCTGCACCACTCTCTTTCCCATGCTCTCTCGCTTTCTCTCTTAGGAAGATGGCTTGCCATTTAGCAGTTGCGAGGACAGGAGGCAGGAGAAACGGGCTACATGATAACCCCTCCCTGACAGGAACATTAAACAGTGGCCCAGCCATTAAAAGCTAGCCAACCAACAATGATCAATGCTAATTTGCGGGTGCCCCAATGCAGTTAAAATAATCACATAAAAGCAATCTCTAAGACTTAACTACAAAGCCAGATAATATTCAAGCTCATGCCCTCAGCCATCCCATCTGTCTTGTAGTTTGCTACTGCTTGGTGGACCCGCTGTGTAGCTTCCCAACATCATGATATTGATGGCACACCATAACAAATAATTGCTTGTTGTTTAGAAACCATGCCAGTTCGGGAAAGATTGCTATAGAAACACTTCCATCCTCCCATGCCTTTGTGCTTATCGCTGTTAGTGCTTGTCCCTATGGGCCACCTGTTTGCCACAAGCCAGCGCATCAAGCCTGAACCCTCACCCATCCTGATCCACTCCAAACCACTTGATGAGCTGGATAACACAGTATGGTGGAGAGTATACGCAGGATGCCCCCCAGAGAAATAATCTGGAGATACAACGAGAAAATAGGGGAGGATAAGCAGCAGGGCCCTGGGCTAGCAGGAGGCCTGCATGATGAGAAGGGAGGAAGAACAAAAGAAAGGGGGACAGAGATGGTGAAAAAAGGAGAACTGGTGACGACACCGGGAAAGTGAGTAAAGAAAGGGGATATGCCTCGATGAAAACGTGAGCGGAAAAGAGCAAGTGTGAGGTATTCCTCAATAAGGAGGCAGAGAAGAGAGAGCAAGAGAGAGAATTGAGTAGGTGGTAGGATGTGAAGGGATGACAGTGAATAGAAAGGGGGGAGCAGGCATTAGAGGAAGACGGAGGCATCTGCTGTTTCTCCACATGGATGTTTATCCAGCCTGTGGCTTCCTGGGAGACACATAGTAGAACTTCTTTTACCGGAAGCTGCCTCTCACATCACTCTACGGGCCTACATGTTTGTGTGTGCAGAAAAGCCCAGATACATTTCTGTTCTTAATAGTCTTTGCATGTATTACTCACCGGCCCAGCGGTGTGCCTGTGCCTAAGTATAGCATTGGCGTCTCTTCTGCATGTGTACCAGTTTGCTCTTCCCTGGTTTCAGCTAGGTTTCCGTGTAGTGTAAAGCAGCACGACCCCTTTAGCAGGCTGGTGGTTGTTCTAGCTCTGGGTGAGGGGGAGGTTTGGTACTAGATGGAGGGATGGTGGAAAGAGTGCTTATATTTAGCTCCACAGATAATCAGTTGGGAGGCTAGACTGAAGATTCAAAGCCCTGCTTAACACTTATAGTACGTACTGCTCATACACACTGACCACAGAGTAGTTGACTCAGAGCACAAATACTGTGTTCAGGCCAACAGCAGCTACAGCATGAGAATTGCCTCTCAAAATGGAGGGGAGCAGAGAGCACTGTGTTGCAGCGTGGCTGTTATGAATATTTGAAGCAGCCATATCGCTAGGCTCCTGGTTGTTGCTCGAGGGGGAAACATGGGCGCGGGCACAGCGTGGTTGGCAGCAGAGAGGCCAGGGCGGAGGGGGGTGGCGGGCAGTGGCGGAGGCAGCAGCCCATCCTGAGGCTGGCAGCAGGCAGCTCAGTGAATGAAAGCAGGGCAGGTCATGTGTGGGTGGGGAGGCGGGACTCTCCTGCTGCTGAGACAGATGCCACGGTTGTTAGGCTTAATTTCTTCTGCCAAGCACCTCCCAGCACTGGCCAAAAACAAACTCAAATGCTTGTGGCCAGTGTGTGTGTGTATGTTTGTCCCCGGTTGTGTGTCAATAGAGAGAAAGAGCACTGTTTGATTCGGTATCAGGCTCTAACAGGAGCACACACAAGCCGAGCAGTATTCGTTTACTGTTCAATCCCGTCCACCTTCCTCATCTGTTCTCTGAGTCGCTTTCTTAGTCCTATCTCCATTTCTCACCATCAATCTTCCTGACTCTTTCTAGTCTGTCTTTCTCTCTCTCTCTCTCTCTCTCTCTCTCTCTCTCTCTCCATCTTTACTCCATCTTTCCCTCTGCAGCAGAGCTGGCTCCCACTGCAGTGAAAAGACAAAATACAGAGAGAGGATGGGGGGGCATAGAGACTGAGAGAGAGAACGAGAAGTGAGAGATAAAGAAAGAACAGTGTGGTATTAGGCTCAGTGTTGCATTATTGGCTCTGGTTGATCTGATCTGAGCAGATTACGGGAATACAATACTCACGAATCACCGTTCTGCCTCTTGAGCCTCACACCCTGTCACTCGTACGCAAACACAACACACAAATGCTAATGCCTACACACAGACAGACACCCTACCTTGAGCCGACACCCACACCTGTGGCCTGTCTAGTCATTCTGTAGTCACTGCTCTTTATTCCTTACGTTGCACTCACCTCCAACACTTGAGTGCACACATCATTCACCACACCGCTGCCTCCTTGTCAAGAGGCATCAACCGTGAAGCAAGACATAATTACCTCTTGACTAATAATTAGTAAAATTAATACAGCAGCAAAAAAGACATATTCTGAATGCATTCTAATTTACTTCCATAATGTGCTCGGTATGAACGCTTCTCCTCCACACACTCTTGCTCTGTCTTTTAATTCCCCCCTCTCTTGACTTTGCTCAGCCCAGCTGGGTTGGAGGCTGTTGGGGTGGGGGCAGGGCGTCAGCTTGTGCCAAGGCCAGTGTGACATGTTTTGCCTCTTTACTTGCACATTAATTCAAGTATTGATTATGTTTGTGTTAAGCGCAAGGAAAAGGAGAGCAGAGAAGTCGGAAAAACACCACACGGAATTCATCAGAAACAACAGCCACCATTGCTATTCAGGGAACATAACTGCCACTGACACACACCCCTCAAACAAGGCCAAATGCATCATACATATACATACATACACACCTATACAGCGGAAAACAGAAGCAAAACATCGCTGCAGCTTCAAACCCAGAGCCAGCTTAACTTACAAACATCGACTTGCAGACATAAAATCGCCACCACATTCATTTGATCGGCCGCACAGCAGGTCCTTTGGATGGCGATCCATAAACATTGATTCACACATCGACAGCTCTTATTCATTTATCTATTTACTTATTCATTCGCTTATGTATTTCATGTCAAAGCAGTGCCAGCTGCTGTGGATGAAGTCTGGTAATTTATTGACTCATGTAGGACTCTTATTTGTATTTATTTTGCATTCAATGGATATAAAAATGTCGTCTATTGTTGGTTTGAAAAGACTTTGCCAGGCCACCGTATTTTTCCATCCGTCAGAAGAAAAAAAATAAACAAAGCACTCCTCGTATCCTGCTGTATTATGGACTGACGCATTGACATCTCTCAGTCTTAACTGTGAATTGTCACTGTAAGATTTTCTTTTATAAAACTGAGCAAAGGTGCAGCACAATGGCAGTACAGTGTTATAGGAAACAGACGCATTTGCACATGTGCATCACATTACAAATGCTACAGTTGCCATTAAGCAGCACAACAGTAATCTCTCTCACGCACAACGCACAATAGTGAAAGCACTACCAAAGAGAGTCACTGAGTCTGGGTGGTAGACAGGCTTCAGAGACAACAACAGTGAAAATTAAATTCCATTTAAGGCTAATTCCATTTCCAACCTCTGCTGAGTCTCGCTGCTATTGTGACAGTCAAGGAAATCTGTCTCAATTGTTCCATTGCGGTAATTGATGGTGAAACACGATACAGCATAAATAATGGAGCTTGATCACCAAGAGGCAGACCCTGAAGGAGACTACGACAGGGTCAGACAAGAATGCTGCAGCCAAGGGTGGTGGAGAGGGCAGGAGATGGAGCTATAGTAGACAAGGAGATGAGAGAGACGAGCAAGCAGAAAAAAAAGGGAAAAGCCGGCAGAGCAGGGGAGACAGTAAACAATGTGTGTGCATTTATGCCATGCAAATTCTCTTGACATTTCTTGGGCGGTATTGTTTTGCTGCTGATGTTATGGACATAGACAAGGTGAGAGGGGGAAATATTTGAGTGTAGCACAGGCTAAAGGACAGACAATACCCTCATCACAAATGTCCCTACATCAACCTACCACCACCGTCACACACATAATCATATACATACTTCTCACCGTGGAGAGTGAATTGGTCATTGGCATCCCAAGGGAAAGAAGAATAAATTATCCTGCTCCACTCTGGTAACAGCTCTTCTCTAATCGAGCACTGGCGTCGCTTAGTGTTCCTCTTTCTATGAGAGTTAATATAGTCATCTATTACACAAAACAATGCAGTTTCCGCTTACAGAATGCTAAAAAGGTTGGATTATTTAATGGAGTCTAATCTGACCTAAAAACGCAAGCCTTAATTTTAGTGCCTTGATGGTGACAAGCAGCAAAGATGGCAGATCTTCCTTGAAAAATATCACTGTGCAAGCCCACTTGCTATAATTACACAGAAGATGAAATGAGGTGTTCAAATGTAGCTGCATTTATGTGTGAGAGACTAGAGAGATGCTCATCTCCTGGGCTCATCTAAAGTGATGTAGAAACGACAGGAGACTGACACATAGAGATAAATGTGCAAACACCATCCACCTACTTTTCGTATTTACATTCATTTCACATCCAACTCGAAATTCACATCCAATTTTACAGTCAGTTCACGTCCAAGCTGGCACTCAAATTCAGCCACTTGTGCATGCAGCCTGTATTCGCAGGTCAGTGTGGTTAAAGCTGACACTTTCTGTCAACACACCCATCAGTAACCCCCATTACTCACTCACTTAGTCTGTTCTATCATGCCTCACTCATTCATTTTCCTGCGTGCGCACGTGTCCCGACACCACCACAGTCTGCATGAACGCACACGAATGTACAGTCATCACCCACTTGTTTGCTCAGCGATTTGTTCATTTGTTCAGGCCTTCACTTGTTCACAATATTCTCACCCACTTATTTGACATTCGCTCGTTGTCCCAGCCACTTGAGGTCTCATCTGGTCCCCCATTCTCCGCCATCACTCCTCAGTAACATGCTTTGCTCTCGCTCTCATCCCCTTGCTCCTTCGACTTCTCATCCATTGGTCCCTGTCTCACACTTTCTCTTCCTCTCTTGCTTGTCACTATCACACACTTCTCATCCAGCCTGTCCCTCCCCTTTATTAAACCCCTGAATGACACAGTCCTCCACCTTTCTGTTCCTCCTCTCTAACACTCTCCTACTCAGACTGCTGTCTCTCTCCCGGTATAGATTGCTTCCATCTATTCCAATATAAGATTTAAGAGCTCCTTTAAGTGCTAATCAGGTTGTCATCCATGCAGCCAAAATCAGAGGCTTGATAAATAAAGGCTTGTCTCTGTTGGCTAGTGTCTCCCTATGTTTAAATAGGTGACACTGGAGTGCATTCTAAGCACACCGGATCGATGCCAGAACCCCTGGGGTCCTCTGAAACGGTGAACAGAGACAAAGCTTAGCGCTCGATAATAACGCAAGGATAGGCAGCTTGCTCCCTATTTTCAGAGGAACTCTCTGTGGGCTTGTCCTCCACTCCTCCTACTTTTTTTTCTCGTCCTCTCATCACGACAGACCTTTTCAACTCAGCAGTTAGTTGAATTGCATAAACATAGAGACAAAACCTTTATTTTTTCGTACATTACACGGAAGGTTAAGCTGTTGCGTTGAGGGAAGTGCATTAAAAAAAATACCAACAGGCACAACAATAATGCCTATCTTCTATCTTCTATTCCCGACCAGCACACTCTCTGCTGTCCAATCATCCCATCACATCCCTCTATGGCCAATTTACCGTGATGCCTAATCTCTCCCCTGCACTAAAACTGTTCGCTATCATTTGAAATAGCATATCGCCAGCAGTCACTGTCACCTGCCATGCCATATCACCAAAACTCATGCTATTGTCCAGTGGGGAAAAAAAAGAAAAACGAAGAAAAAAATCAAGCATGAATCCTCACTCGATGTGTTATCACTGACCCATGCCTCCACATCTTTGCAACACAATGCCCCTCTTTAACTCTCCTCAGCATCCTACCTCATCTCACCTTGCATCCACTTACATTCCCTCCCATGAAAGCTCTACACCCTGCGATGGCCATATAAAGGTCCACCTCTCCCTCTGTGGCTCTTTTCCCTCACTTTGATTTTCTGTCCGTCAAGGGGGCGTGGATTAGTGCTCTCTTGTTTATCTGCTCGTCAGTTTTATCTATCTATCACTAAGCCATCCGCTGTGCAGCAGCGGCCTCAGCACTGCATTAATCCCCTATCAGCCAGCCAGCCATCCATCACCCTGCTGTCTATCACGTCAGATCCATCATCCGCCCATCTGTCTCACACTGCCCATGCTCAGAGATGATCTCCTCGGAGAGCCCCACCGGCGAGTCACAGAGGGTGGAGGGGACAGCGGGGCAAGAGGAAATTAGAGGAAAATGCAAAAACAGAAGACAGGGGACAGAGAGTGAAGATTATACACTGCTTATCCTCCGTTTTCCCTCTCAAGCCTGCATCCTGCTGAAAGCCTTCTCTTCATGTCAGTACATGCTTATTAGATGTTGTATTTGTTTCCTTGTAATTTGTTTGTTTTCCTCGCCTGCTAATTCTACCCAGTGGGAGAACTGCCAGTGGAGGGAAAGATGGCTGCTAGGGACAAGGGTCATAAATCCCATAAAACCTCAATGTAGTGAGAAACCCCGGCCCCTCCTTCTCTAGCATGTTGGAGCAAGGAAGGGATATTGTCTAAAGCCTCAAGCTTTAAAACAGCTCAATATCTGGGTTCATCAGGGGTAATTTGTATTTCCATCCATATCTGCTTGCATCAAAGGGTGAGTGAGGGGGCACATGAGCAAGAGAGAAGGTGAGTGTGGGGCAAACGTTAGTACACTCGCAGAGGAAGGGGAGTCCACACAGGTGCATGTAAGTGCAGGTTACAGGGGCAAGAGAGCGTAAACAGGCACATATTAGGAGAACCAATGAACACATAGACATTTAGGTCTGTAAACCTGAAATGGTAGGTGAGCAAACAAGTACGTATGTGGGCTGAAACACCGTAATTATTTAGACTAGTCGACAAATAGAGTCTGTGAGGGCGGAACAAATTGTTTAGAGGGTAACAGAAAGAGCACAGAAAAAGAGGTTAATGTAGGCCTAGATGCTTTCAGACTGTTATTACAGAGAAAAAACACATCCACATTTATGGAAAGAGGAAGTTAAAAAATGCAGTCTAGCAGCTTTACAGAGACCCAAAGTAGCACATCGGTGTGAACTGTTTGTTTAAATGCACACTTTAACCTGTCTGCAATGAGTAACCACCTAAAGGCAATTGTACGATTATGATTTGCAGTAACTTGCTCGGTAGATGATGTTCACATGATTTGTCTGATGCAAAGCAGCCAAACAAAACATGTTTGGTTTTTTTTGCACCACAAGGAAATTACAGGGACTTTGTGTCTGTTTTGTTATGATGATGAATTTACAGAACCCCAGAACGCAGGCTCTGTAACCTCAAGTTGTTAGACAAAAGCCTTTTTGCTGTCGCTCCACAGAAAAATGTCCTTTGCGTTGTATTCCTTTGGGTTTGTTTTTTTTTTACCACTAGCCATGTCTCCGCTTTGTACAGAAGCACACACACAAAAAAAAAATCAAGAAATCACAGTAGACGTAAATACAAGAGTACAGCGAAAGATTGATTTTGAGGTCAGTCAATTGCGGTATCCTTTCCTCAATTCAGGATTTAATTCCGCTAAGATAATCCAGTTAACATGTTTACATGACAGCTGCAATAATTTGAGCACTTCCCTAATCTAGTTAAAACCCTGTTCCTAGCATGCACATAACCTCTCTGACTGCAGTTCTGTAGTTTAAAAAAAAATAAAGCATTCTGTGAAAATGCTGCATAGTACTGAAGGCTGGTGTTTCCTCTTTGAATGCAGTAAATGAATTTCAGGCATGCAGAACCTATACAGTATAATTTCTAGCCGTGCTACGTGACTGAAAACCGCCAGTAATACAAAACAGAATGACTAACATTCATACATAATTCTTTCAAAATCAAAGTACAAACCCAATCCTATTTATCCGTAAGCCTGGGGATCATTCCCACTGTATTTTTACTCATACATCTTATTAAAAATACGGTGTAATATAATGCACAGCAGAAATGTCAGTGGAATACAGAATGCTGCCCTTTGCAGTTGTCTGAACTTGTATGATAATTCTGACCTGAGCTGCGGTCCATGTCATATGATTAAATAAACACATGGAGTAAGAGCTTTAATTTCTGCTGTAGTACATGCTTGAGTTTACCCTCCATTAAAAAGTTACCCATTTCCTTGCTTGATTTTACTTCTAGATCTAGAACAGCTTTAAGATCTACATAAAATAGCATACAGTGTTACAATTCTGCTGTAATGTACATGCTAAGCCTCGGCTATATCACTGATGATTTCTGATGTTTTCACCTCCATGTACTCTAGCAGGATTACATCTAGGGCTGCTAAATGTCTTGCAAACAGAATCAGCCCTATAAATACAGAAAACCCAAATGACAGGTGAGATTCTGTGTAATAGTAACATTACATGGTCCTCCATTACACACAAAATGAGAGGAAAGAGACGTGCAAAGCTTCTACTTTTATCCACAATGAGCCTAAACAAACATCTCCAAACAACTGCTCTCATCCAGAGGCAGCCGAATCAGATGAGACAGCTGTCAGAAAGCATCCATATCCATCCTGAGTTAGCTCTAATTAGAGAACTGCTCTCCCTCTTCTGGCCCTCTTTGACAGATACTGCTCAATCACCACACCAGTGCTGAACACTGCTCCAACCCCACAATATATGATCTGTAATTATAGCGCATGCTGCTGTTACACAGTGACACTTAACACATGGCACAAATGCAAACACAACCCCCACAAACGCATACACTGCAGTTAGAGTGCGTGTTTGTGTGCATTTGCGTGTAAATCCATGTTTATTATTGCTGAACGTGCAGAGCCTGTGTGACGTAACATTTAGTAACATAGAGTAGCAGCACGCTTTTGCATGTACAGAAAGCTAAAGGTATGAATCGGAAATACTGCTGTTTCAAACACTGGATGACAGCTTCAGTGCAGAGCAGATGCACAGCCAGTTACGCAAACACAGAGAGAAAGACACACAAACATAAACACCTGCACAGCCTCATAAACACACACCTAAATTATTTCGTACACACTGAATTAATCAGCTCTTAGACAAATAGCTGAATAAATACTGTAGATAACCAGATCAATATTATACACTCAATTCATTTGAGTTCACAGAGATGTCAAATTCTGCATAGTTCCATAGCACACTGATTAAACTGGCACCACATTAATTCAGTAAATCAATAAAACCAATCTGTCAAATAAATCAAGTCGCATGGACGACTGGAGCCAATTGGAGGGCAAGAACACATTAAAATTCCCTTGCTCCAACTGCATATCTATGTCAAGCAGGCAGCACACTGATTTGCTGTGTGGATTCCACAATTTGTTGAATGAAAATGATTAATCCATGAAACAACAACCAGGGTGCCAAGAAGGCACATGGTAATTCTATAATGATCAAAGACTCAATTAAATCCTTCCCATTCTGTTCCCTAAATGCCTCTGTGGCTGCACGAAGTGTGCGCATGTGTGCTTTTGGTGGTCAGTTTATGTTATGGTGTGTGTGTGTGTGTGTGTGTGTGTGTGTGTGTGTGTGTGTGTGTGTGTGTGTGTGTGTGTGTGTGTGTGTGTGTCTTTTCTGCGTTGTCTTGGGGCTGTGAGGGCACTAGAGGTTAAGCTGTGGTCTGGCCAGTGTCTTTTGCGGTTGGATGACGTACGACGAGTGGTTCATGTTCTAACAGGACTACAAGAGCAAAAGTGGTGTGTTTGTAATCATTGCTGGATTAAAAGCATATCCACACTTTGACAGAGAAGCCCGTGCATCCCATCAGATATGTGTCTTCATCATTCACCACAGTCTGCCACAGTGCCCGTCATTTAGATTTTTTTTTCTCATAAAACATGCCACATTTTTGGTTGATGTTTCCAAAAAAAGAAGAAGCAAAGCGCTCAGACTGCTAAAAATCGGTGCCCTACAGTGTCGTTTTTATAAACACATTTAAAAAGGAACCACAGAGGGATTGTTGAGTGTGCATGGTCATTTTTAGCAGTGCCTTACTTCACATTGATACTGTTAATTCCACACTGGGGCCCCAGTTGATGACTGTTGAGCAGTTTCACTGAAAAAACACAAAGCTCGATGCACTTAGTGGCACAGGAGATTACAGTCTCAGTCCTATCTTTATAACACAAGCGTAAATCTTAGAAAACGCTCTCTGCTGCCTGTATCTATAATAGCTCACTAGTATTGCATTGGCTTTGATTTTGCAGCTCATAACTTTACTGTTTTGATTCATTCCCTTTGCTCTCATCAGCTCCATGTCCAACCACAGCAGGCACTTGGAAAAGAATCTCTGATAAACATTGCATGTTGCCTGCCGTGGACCAAATGACAGAGAGAAAAAGTCAGTGGCTAGTTTATGAATGTAGAGGAGCATATTGCAGTGAAAATGACAGATCTTTCCAAGCAGGGCTGCAACTAACATTGATTTCTACTGTCGATTACTCTGTCAATTATTTTCTTTATTAATTGATTAGTTAGTTGGTCTATAAAATACCACAAGATGGGGGAAAAATATGTTAATATGCTTCCCAAAGTCAAAGATGAGATTCTCAAACAGCTCATTTTGGTTACAGTACAAAGATATTCCATTTATGGGATGGAAAGGAGGAAAGAAACCAGGGAATATACAAATAAGGAATTCTGACATTTTTCTCTAAAAAATTACTCCAGCGTTATCAAAAACTGTCAAAAATGTCTGTGATTAATTTAACATTTGGCAAATAATGAATTATTTAAATAATCATTGCAGCTCTATTTCAAGTTAAACCAAAAAAAGAACTGAATTCCATTAGGTTGCCAAAAGCATGTCAAATAAATTTTATTTCTAAATGTGACATGTGTGAACACATTCACTGTATCACCTTTAGAAGAAAATAAAATGTTCTAAATTGATGAATACAAATGAAATAGTAGATCATCTAACCGTTCTTTAAAACAGAATCCAAATCTGAATTAGTTTTACAGCCAAGATGTCACAAACTTGTGCGCACTACCGCATTGGGGTTTTGAACCAATGCCTGGTCACAAACCCAGACAGGTCTTATTGTAATGTCTAGAATGCAGCACACAGATTCATTTGCCAAATTTGCTGCACGAGCACAAAGGCTAACATCATAAGATCCATGTTGTAGTTGACCGATTAAAAAAACGGCAGCAAAAAAGGTTAATACACTGTTGCACTCATTCTTTTTTTGAACAGTGTCAGAGAGGTGAATCTATATTACCGCAAGTGTGGGTAGTATTTTCCTGTGGTTTGTGTCCATATGTGCAGAGGAGCAGAGGGCACAAGGATTGGAGAGGCGAGGCACTGGGTAGTCTCAGGCGAGACATGCATAGTCCCAACATAATTATAATCCTTAATTAATCCACCCCGGATGTGCTCTCTCTCACACTTGCTTTCTCTCTCCCTCTCTCTCTCTTTCTCTCCCTCTCTCCAAGTTCATTGCTCTAGGTGTTTATGGACTTTTTCTGTCTTGGTGCCCTCCCCCCCCCCCCCATCTCTGTATTATCTGGCATCTGCCTACTGTATGTATAATGCTCTAGGTGTTTTTGCAGCTGTTTATGAATATACGTGCCCTTTCACACCTCTCCATCTCCCTTCCCCTCCCCCTCTTCCTCCCCTCTGCCTCATCGCTCTCTTTTTTTTTTCTACCTGCTTCCCTCCAACTCCCATCTCGGCAGATGGGAAAACAAGCAGCTTCTTTTGGTCCCGTGTTGTTTCTTGACGTTGCCTCTTCTCACAGCTCACAGCATGGAACACAAACACAAACACGCTCACACCAGTCCAACACCATATACTCCGAGGGGAGTGACGCTGACACAAATACGAACCCGCCAGAGCCGTCCTCTGTGGGATGACTCGGGTGAGCATTGTTTGTAAGGGTCATGTTGATATAAATGTCTCTCCAAATTCTACTGCTTAACCAAATGCACTGATGGCACAGACAATGCTGAGTAACTCCGATAGCCACTGAATGAGGGTGAGGTGTCAGTGGCAGTAAGCGAGAAAGAAAGTGGATTCTATAATTGAAGGTGCAATAAGGAACATTGGAGACCTGCAACAGTAAATGAAGGGTCTGTACACGGCGCTAAGCTGAAGGTAATGAGGATAAAGGTGTCACTATTGATGCTTGGAGACTAAGAGCACCAGGTGTGAGGAGGAGTGACGACTCCACCTGCCATTACCACTCAGTCTCCCGCTCTGTCCGTTTTGGTCGAGCCAATTAGAGGGGCTCATCCAGCACTCCTGCCTGCACCCTCCATCAAGCTATCTGAAAAACATAAGGATTGATTGGACAAGCTATTAGGTCAATTGATCCCTGTTTCCTTTCATCTGTGTGCTCCTCCTTTTTCAGATGGACAGGTTGGATGAGGAAAGCTACTCCAATTATGTGAGGACAAGGGTTTAACTAAGACGGACCTTCTCTTCATCTTTCTCTTTATATACAATGCTTTTTTTTAAGCTCCTCTAGTCCACTCCATGGGAATTTTCGTTTTTGTGTAAAATTAGTCCTGAGTTCATGTTAAAAGATTTCAGAAGTGTAAGTGTTTGCATATATTCACATTCATGCATGTCTCTGTGATTTCACACATGGTTTGGTATCGGTGCAGATGGACTGGGATTGATCTCATGGTGTTACCAGCATTATGCACCTTTTGTAGGACCTGCCGTAACCGATTTCCTAAAATGCCAGACATCCTGCAAACCAAGATTATACTGATTTGTGATCATTATTCTCAAGTGCCGTCCAAATTGTAGCTTGGCACAAAGGGCTTGAAAATCTATGAAATACATGTTAAGAAATGAAAACTGGCAAACAGAGTGAGCGAGCTGGTATTTCACGTTGCTTCTAACAATGTTAATAGAAAAATCTGACAGACTAAAAAGGGTTCGTGAAAGCTCCATTAAGGATCACCCAATAGCGGAACGGTTGAGGTGCATTTTCCTTTAAGCTATCCATCACTGTGACTATTTACTGTAGGCAGGAAACGCCCCCCCCCCGAAAAGGTAACCATTTCATACTGATCATCAAAACTGCAGCGACACTTTTTTTAAAACACCAATTCAGAGTCCCTTTCTCCCTGACAAATCTGTGTAAAAGTGAATGAATTGCTGGTGAGGCTGATTGGTCACATTGATTGAGCATCACAGTCTTTTCACTGCTGTACACCAAGTCGTCTCTCAGTCGATAGACACAACCCAAATACACCAGGCACTCAATCCAACGTGTTGCTACATGGGCCAATCCAGCTAATTTAACACCCACTCCATTTATGAAAAAGAGTCCTCATCGATTTTTCCTGTTCATGCGCTCTTGTTGCTCCTGTTCATTTTCGCCATGCCGGCGCCTACACATGCACAGGGCTGGCAGAAATTGAATTGAATTAGCGTGTGGTAGGGTTCCTGTAAGATTGGCTTCTCAAAACCCACACCTCCAGACTTTCTCCAGATGTAGCAGAGACCACAGAGCCGATAACTTGCAGTTACAGGCTGCTGCATGAGTGCATGGCTACATTCACGGAGAACTCCTCAACACAAAGGCCGTGAGCTTCAAAATGGACGTGCATGGCCCATCGCTTTTGCACCTCATTGCCACAGCAAAGACAGTTTCTGCGTGTTGCCTATTATGTGCCTCTCCTGTTTGCTACTGCACTCTCTGCTCTTCATCCTCTATTTTCTTTTCCTCTCCTCCTCTCCTTGTCCCTTTCTTTCCAATCCATTATTGCATGTTTATGCTCCCAAAATGTAATCTAGCATTTAAGGGAAAAACAGCCAACACATTACAAATGGCCTTAGAAAACATAATAGGGTATTTTTGATTGGAATAATTAGTCCAACAGCAGCTGTTAAAACCCATTTCCAGTGTGTTTTGTTGGCTGTGGTAAAACACTGAACCACAATAACTGTCATTATAGTCACAATGGCTTTCCTGTCAGGACAAGTCTTATCAGGCTGGTGACAACCGCAGAAATCCCACTGCCAGGTAAACGGTGCTGCCTACAAAGGGAAGGAGTAAGAAAACGCTGCCTGGCACTACACAGTAAACAGTTTCCACGGTAGGTCAGTCCAGAGCAAAACTGCCCGAGAGAGACACAGCATTTTAACACAACAGAAAAGGGCAAAAAAAAATCTTTGCAGATGCTCAAGGGCTACAGAGGTACACAGCACCTGATCAGATACTATTAAAAAAACTGCCACATCCATCAGTGGATATCTCCAAGCTAATGAGATGAAATAGGCTGAAGGGAGCGCTCTAATCATGTACTGCGATGATGCTGCAACAGGCATTTGAATTATTTTGTGAGCTACGCTATGCAGAAATGAGATTATGAAAAAAGGTCAAAAATTCACATTCGGGTACAATTCAATCTTGCAAAGGTTTGTTTTTCATTCATTACAATTGCAAATAATCTGAGTTACAACAAATCTATACAGACCACGGACATGATAAAACAAAATAAATTCCGCTGTTCTGCAGACTATGACAGGCCGGCTTGGAGTACTAATCGGATATTATATCTGGGAACCTTTCATCATCAAGAGACAACTCTAAGATTATGTTTATCATCAGAATATACTGCAGTGCATTGGTGAAAGTGTATGTTCTGTACGAGCACGAAATATTTCCAAGCAATTTCCTCCTCAAGGTTGAACAAACTTACAATGCCAGCATGTGTACAGTGAAGTGTGTGTTGTTAGGTGTGTGTGTATGTGTTTGTGTGTTATGATTACCTCTGCACACAGCAAATTTAAGAAATGAAAATAATTTGATATGTACTGTCAAGTGATGGCCGATTTCACGGTTCTAGATGTTTTGTGCTGTTTAGTTACAGCTAAATATGTGCAGGTTAAATTCAAGTTTGTTTTAGAAAAATAAGCATTTGTCCTGGACAATGGGCGGCTGTAGTAAATGGATCATTGTGCAAAATCGTTAATGATTATATGTATATTTTATGATTTATTTTCTGGATATATTTTCCAACATTTTCTGAAAAATCTAGATTGATACCAAAACAATATCAACCACAGCATGAATTCCTGTTGAGGTGAGGCACAAAATAGAAAACGGAAAACAATTCTGACCTCAAAATAAAAAATATAATTGAATCGGGGATTCGGTACATTCGTACAACTGTCATATATTCTTCTTTACCTTTTACAATTATGTTATTTGCGATCTCAAACCCTAAGTGCAACTGTAGAATAATTTAGTGTTATGCTGTGTTACTCAAAGATGTACTCATTTTCATTTCACACCATCCTATGCGTGAAAAAGATGTCAGCGTCCCTCACAGGTTACAGATAAATCTCCATGCTGTGTCAGAATCAACAATCCTTTTATTGGCATGTTGCATTCCGTATGTGTTGCTTGCTGTAATTAATAGCCATGGTGGGAAAAATAAAAACATTGTGAGGTGTTACCATGACACCAAAAGCTTTCAGCATTTTTTAAAAAATTGTCTTTTTTACATTATTCTTACATTCGTACATTCAGCAGTCCTGAGAGTGTGAAACATCATAAGTCATTTTCTGAAATTCGTATCAGTGCTTTATCTTTCTGCTCATTTTTATTAACATATTCGTTTACTCAGCCTTGTCAAGGAGTTGTAAAGTGTCATACATATTGCACATAAGAGAAAGTAACATAACGGTCAAAGACAAACAACCATACCGCCTTTTAGAGTTTAGCACGATTATTCTTATTCATAACAATAGTATGTGTGTGTGCATGCGTGCACCTTCATGCATGCATGGACACACACACGAGTGTGTGCATTTGTTGTATGCATGCATGTGCAGTGGAAACATTCTTAAAAACTGGACACATTGAATAAACCTAAATAACTCATTTTTTCTATGGAAAGACCATCAGTCAGGTTCTGTATACAGTATTTGCTTCACAACTTTGAACAGAACAATATGCTCATCAAATCCTGACCGTAGCATCGCAGAGCCTCCGAAAACTCACAAAGAAATAAATCTAATTATGATTAGAGACTTATTAAATGGCTGACGATCATTAATGCCATGCTAATATATGACTATTATTCAACCATTGAAAGCCGGGTATAATTTTTCTGAAGGTGATGTGACACACAGACAAGGGGGAAATAAATCCTTCTGTCTTCCTGGGGAGTGTGTTTGGCAGTAAACCAATTCCAAGTCTGGCTTCTTGAATGCCCAGATAACGCAATCAGACAGTTGCAATATTGCTGTTTTACCACCTGAAGAATTTGAATTTCATTCAGCCCCTTCAGAATAGTAGACATGCCAATTTTTCCCCAAGAATTGGCAGGACAAACACAATGCACCCCGGTGAAATGAGGAAAGGGCTTACCAGCTGAAAATAACTGTTTTCAGGGTCTTTCTTATATGCCTCCTCAGGTTCAATTTTATCATAATAACACACAAAGGCAAAAGGTTTAATTTCATTCATCATAACTACAATATAGGCTGCTGATGCCTTTTTATTAGATGTTTCATTATTAAATTGGGAATTAGTTCAGCATAGAAATATTATAATGGCGCCTCAATTTTCACGATATGAACCCCTAAACATTACGGGGTCACATTTGATTAAATTTGGATGCATCAGGATATTTTTCCTGCTGTGGTTTTATACTATACGGAGGTGATGTGGAGACATGAACCTGTCAACATGCCTTTTGGATGCATTTTGTAACTGGGATTTTCAGGTAAGTCAAATTTTGAAGGAATTTCTCACTTAGCTGGGGACACCCTGAAACATTCCTCAAGGACTGCTGGGGCTCCCCAGACCTCTCTGAGGGCAGCCCGGCCTATAGGTAATGATTTGAAGAGGTGCAGGATTAATAGTGCACTGCTGGACATGGGGGATTGGACAGAGCAGTTCACTTTCAGGCTGCACTTCGCTCTGATGCATTTATTCCTCTAACAGCCAACGAGTGAATGAACCTGTGCTCAGATTTTTTTTTAAATGAAAGAAAAAAACAGTGACTGAAACCACTTATGCATCCCAGAATATCACTTTTTCCTATCTACTTTTCAGCTACGATAAAGACTCCATCACTTACATTGTGGGTTATTTACCAGACGCATATGTCTCCTCTGTTTGTCCATAACTGAAAAATCCTCCACCATAGATAATGTTTTCGCGGGACAAGCCAACTGTCGTTTCCAAGCTCGCACACTGTACGTATTATTTAAAATTACCTAAATCTATTAGTGTGCAGGCCACGGTGCAATGAATAGGCCCACAAAACGAAGAGTCCTGCTTTCAGATTCGACTAGTTTAGAACATTCAGGGCGCATTTTTAAATATGAAGCGACTGCCAGCGACGCACCGTAAACATGAACTCCGTATCTGTCAAACATAAAATATTAAATAAATAAATCGGATTACACGGTTGAACACCTCACGCAGGCTGATGCGAGGAGCCCGGTTGGTGCACATTACAGGCTATTAATGTCGCACTGGTATGACATGTATTAAAAGCACATAAGATGAAATAAAAAACTGTGCGTCGGTCCTACCTTGTTTCCTCCAATCTCCTTCTCCTTGATTGCTCAGAGTGTCTCATTCATTCTCTCCTCACTTGCCTCCTTCTCCTTTTCTCCCCCTCTGGTTATCACTCGTTTTCTCCTCTATGGCAACGTCTTCGTGCGGATGCATAAGAATTAAAAATTAATAGCCTGCTATCTTAAAGACAAACCGACGGGAGAAAGAAAAACGGGAGAGGGGGAGAGAGAAAAAAATCCACCCGACTATTAATAAAAAATATATATAATAATGGCAGTCCGGGGGAAAAAATCCTCACGGACAGAGCAGGTTCTCACGAAAATGCGCCCGTGTGGGCATCAAAATAAATAAGAGCGACGACACCATTGTCCTGCATAGAAACAGTAACAGTTACTACCGAAGAGAGTGAGCGCGATGTTAAGCGACAGTGGGATCTTAAGACAATTGAAGCTGTAACCGTGTCGTCCGTCCGTCGCGGGTTAGATGGTGAGCATGTGAGCAAATGTACCAGCGTCGCAAACCGTCTGCGTAAGGCAAATCAGACTCGGATGTCTGATGTGTTTCAGCTGTCTCGCTTTTATACTGTAGACTCTTCACCCTCATGCAGCTCTACGGTTTTGGAAATCACCCGTTGGAATTAGGATGATTTACACAGGCCATATGCGGGTGTCTTGTGCGTCCTGACGCACCGAGAGGATCACTCGTGTCTAGTTTCCGTCTTTGTCGGCAGGCAGCGCACACTCTCATCAGGACCATTCACACGGTAGGCTATTTTCAACCTCTGCAGTCCTGTATCGGGCCTATTACAATCTAGCGCATGTCATTGCCTTTCACATACAGTTTGGTCGCCTAAAGACAGTTTCAAGACAGTTTTTATAACCAAGCCGGACTTAAGGCAGGAAAATGTTCCACTTCTGCCCGCCCACTAGTTAAATTGCTTTCTTGGTATCACACCAGCACTTCTTTTTTCAACCCACGTGGTTTCCCAAGGTGGGGTTCAGGAACCACCAGAGGTCCTTAAAAATGGCCATCTGTGATTGCTCTGCAAATTTAATTGCAGTGGTGTAATTCTACAGAAGTACCTGCATGAGGAAAAAAAATAAATACTGACTCACAGGTGAACTTTTCTCACCTTTCCATCTGACTGTGACATGTTAGGCAATTAATTCTGCATAAAGTCACTTCTAAGAACTTTTGCACAACATAAATCTGATAAAATGACATCAATATTTGTATATAAAATACAGCCAGTGCTACCATGTATCACCTGAGCTTTCACTGCAGTAACCTGAAATGAGCGTTTCGAAGTTGTTGTACATGAGGCAGCATGCAGTCAGCCTATGACTGAACCTTGATGAGACAGAGCTCAAACTCATTCAGTGATGTGAAGATGAAGTCAAATCCTCAGTGTTGGACAGTGTATTTCAGTGAGTAATAAAGATTTAGTTTTGTAAAATCCAACAATTTCCACACTGCATGCTCAGTGAATTAATAAACACAGCTATGACAGTGTGGGAGTCATCTAAATGCAACCGTACGACAATTGACTCCTTTCTACAGATAGAAGATTTATCATTTCTTCACTTATGTGCACCATGAATTTAAATCTATCTAAATGGGCTTTGTATTTTTTTCATTAGTTTTACAGCACTTTAAATAACTTTTCTGATTAATGTCACAGCACTGATTCACAGAAGGAAGGACGTCCTTAAGATTACAGTTTGCTGCCCCTCTGCACAGGAACAGATGGATTTTTCAAAAGATTTTTTATTTTTTTTTTGGTTCTTCGTCTGACAGAGAGGTTGCTGAAAAAACAAGATGGAGTGCTGCACTGGGTGTCATAAATTGGCGGTTCAGGTGCTCTCCAGGATGTTCACGGGTGAGAGCGAAAAAAGAAAATAATCTGTGGACTACAAAGCTATGAACAACTTAAAACCCTTTTCTGGAACATGATTTTGCTACTCTACGGCACATACAAGATTCTCTACGGGAAGAGACTGACTCAGGGGATGACACACAGCAACAGTTTCAAGCTGAGCTGAAACTTCTAGCACGGGAAGTACCTGTTCCTCCCGAGCCTACTGAACTACCAGCAGGCACCACACTGTGCAAATAGGTTTCTCACTTGCAGTTAGTCTTATTCTATGTTAAAACATGGTGGTAGTGCAGATTGGTGCCACTGCAACAAGTCACAGATTAATCCATCATACACTGTTACAGCACTTGTAAGAAATTTGTTGTAGCTTGTTGTATTACTCAGCTTGTTATCAGACTCATCAAAAATAAATATAATTACAAATAGGTCTACATGCTTAAAAATGCTAATACAGTGCAGATAGATAGATAGATAGATAGATAGATAGATAGATAGATAGATAGATAGATAGATAGATAGATAGATAGATAGATAGATAGATAGATAGATAGATAGATAGATAGATAGATAGATAGATAGACTCCCCTCCAAAAATATTCGAATAATGAGGCCAATTCCTTTATGCTTTTTACTTCTAGACTGAAAACATTTAGGTTTGACATCAAATGACGAATATGAGACAAGAGATCAAAATTATTTACATCTGGATCTGATACACAACTTAGAAGATAGCAAAGTTTGAAATCTTTGGTTGAACCCACCCATTTTTCATGTGAGCAAAAATATTGAAACGTGACTGACAGGTGTGTTTTGTGGCCCTGGTGTGTCCTATTACATTGATTATTCAAACAATAAATAGATCTCAATGTCTACGTTCTGTTTCAGATTTGGGTTTTGTCTGCAGACTGCATCTATAGTTTAAGTGTAACTAACATGGAAACCAAAGAGCTGTGAAAACCAAGCAATTGTGAAGATGAGAGAATATGGAAAATCAATCAGAGCCATTGCACAAACATTGGCCATAGCCAGTACAACCATTTGGAACGTCCTGAAGAAAAAAGAAACCACTGGTGTACTCAGTAACAGACATCGAACGGGTAGACCAAAGAAAACAGCAGCAGTTGATGACAGAAATATTGTGAGAGCTATAAAGAAAGACTCCAAAACAACTGTTTGTGACATCAGCAACAACCTCTAGAGGGCAGGAGTGAAGGTATCACAATCTACTGTTCACAGAAGACTTCATGAACAAAAGCACAAAGGCAACACCAGAAGATGCAAACCACTCGTTAGCAAGAAGAATAGGAAGGCCAGGCTGGAATTTGCCAAAAAGTACAGAGATAAGCCTCAACAATTCTGGGACAAATTTTATTTACTGATGAGACAAAGATGAACCTTTACTAAAGTGACGGAAAGGCTACAGTTTGGAGAAAAAAAGGATCTGCTCAAGATCTCAAACATACAAGCTCATTTGTGAAACACAGTGGAAGTAATGTCATGGCTTGGCTTCTTCTGGGACGAGCTCATTAATCTTCATTGATGATGGAACCCATGATGGCAGCAGCAAAATGGACTTAGAAGTCTACAGAAACATTTTGTCTGCCAATTTAAAGAAAGATGAAACCAAACTGATTGGGAGATCCTTCATCGTGCATCAAAATAGTGACCCAAAACACATTGCCAAGGCAACAAAGGAGTTCATCAGGGGCAACAAGTGGAAGGACTGGCCAAGTCAATGTCCAGACTTCAACCCCACAGAGCTGCATTCTACCTGCTAAAGATGAGACTGAAGGGAGTAACCCCCCAAAACAAACAACAACCAAAGGAGGCTGCAGTGAAAGCCTAGAAAAGCATCAATAAAGAAAATGCAAAAGTTTGGTGATGTCAGTGGGTCACATGCTTGATGCAGTTATTGCAAGCAAAGGATTTGAAAATAAATATTATTCACTTTAATCTATTTTAAGTCTATTTGTTCCAATACCTTTGCTCCCTTAAAAATGTGGTGTTCCATTACAAATAATGCTATCTTCTAAGTTGTGTGCGCAGATCCAGATGTAAATACCTGGAAATAAAAGTTGAAATGCTGATCTCCTGCCTCATATTCATTGTTTGATGTCAAACGCAAATGTATGCAAAAAATTATTTAGAAACTAAATATATTCTAAACTTTTGACTCATCAAAGTAGCCACCTTTGGCAGATACAACAGCTGAACACACTGTGTCATTCTTTCCACAATGGAAATGAAATATTCTTCATAAAGTTCTTCCCAACTCTGGTGCAGAAGTTCCCATAAATGTGTGGCACTTGTAGGTTGCTTTGCTTTCACTCTTCTGTCCAGTTCATCCCAAACCAGCTCCATGGGGTTTAAGTCTGGACACTGTGCTGCCACTCCATGTTTTCAAGCTTACCATCTTGTTCATTTTTCCTCAGGTAGTTTTGACATAGCTTGGACTTATGTTTTGGGTTATTATCTTGCTGTAGGATGAACCCCTGACCAACTACAAACATACCAGAGGATACTGCATGGTGCTGCAGAATGCTGTGGTAGCTGTTTTGGTTCAGGGTTCCTCTCACTCTGTACAAGTCACCGACCTTGGATCCAGCAAAACAGCCCCAGACCATCATGCTTCCTCCTCCATGTTTGACAGTTGATGTCACACACTGAGGAACCATCTTTTCTCCTACTCGACGGCGTACAAACATCCTGCATGATGAACCAGATTTCAAAAATCAGCCCATGATACCCTCTTCCAGTCTTCAGTAGTCCATTGGTGGTGTTTCGTGGCCCAGGAAAGCCTTTTTGTAATTCTGACATCTTTCATCTTTTTAATTCAGTGGTTTCCTTGCTGCAACTGGACCTGTCAAACCTGCAACTCCAAGTCTTCTCGTCACAGATGAAATTGAGACTTCTTACTACGACCACTATTATGCTGTGCTTGAAGCTGTTGTCCTGTGAGACGCCTATCATCAAGCTGTTGACTCTCAGAAACTTGTCTCTGGTCCTGTTGTGACTTTAGGTCTTCCAGATTTCTTCTTGCCAGAGTTTTCCCCAGTTTCTGAATGTCTTTTGATGGTGAAGAAAACTGTATTCACTGACACCTTGACTTTCTTCACAGTTTCTGTGAACACCTGTTGGGACACCTGTAGGATTTGGTAGCACCAACGTTCAAGGCTTGATCAACCTCCTTCACTGCAGAACAACTTTAAGTTGTTAACCCATTTCTTTTTCCCTCAAAAAGGCCTTTTTGTATAATTCTAAAATGTACAGTATTTTTCAGTTTTGACTAACCGTACCTTTTTTAAACCTCTGGCAGTTCACCACTTACCTTTGTACCATTTCAAGCTATTCACTGAACTTGAACTACTTGAATTTCAATTAAAAAATGGAAAAATTGAGCCCTTCTAAAACTTTTGAATATATATATATATATATATATATATATATATATGAGAGAGAGAGAGAGAGAGACTGCAAGTCCTGCATGCCCAGTCCAGAATTTATGATATTCATTGTAGCAGAACTTATTTTAGTCAAGTACAATGTTGTACTTCTCATATAAAGGGACCATATTACATCAACCTTGCAGCATAGACGAAAGTGCACTACCAAGCGAAGGAAACAGTAAACATAGGTTAACACCAATACCATAACAAACACTATACAGTATTATTATATTTTATTACACATACAATACACTGAATACACACATACAGCAACAGTCCAACAGCCACAACATCCTTTTTCAGCTGTCTACACTTGGACGTTTTGCTGCTATAGCCTTCAGGAAAAAACATACATGCACTGGTATCACATTGGTGCTAGGCATAGGTTTGCAGACATACAGCTACCTGTTGTAGCTGTTGGCCGCCCCCTGGGAGCAGAGTCAAAAATATGTTGAACCGAAAATGTAGACACTGTTGCTCATGTTAGTGCTGTTGGTCATTTTGATTTTGCTCAGTGGAGTGCAAACAACTCTGCCTTTCAAATCACATACATTTTCCTTATACTTTCAGTACATACTGCAGCTGCCATTACAAAGTACGTACTGGTGCAGAATGCATACTAGTACAAAGTACTTCGTCATTGTGCCTCACGCTATGACCGTCTTGCTCATACATCTGCCACAATCTGCAGTGCGAAATGAGCCGTCATCTTTCGGCTGTGCACTCTCGGTGGCTGATCGCTTGTTTATACTCGTGTGAGCCACCATGACGTATGTGAGGTGTCTTCCACTGCACAGAAGATTGTGGGTCAGAATGGCCAGAAAAGCATGTTTGCTTGGATACTGCAAAACACGACCGGATGTGGTAGGACATGCTGATATTTTTGGCATACTGCAGTTGGCATACTATGTAATGGGACATACTAAATCTTTTTCTGGCATATTATATAGTATGGTAGTATGGATATTGGAACACATCCCAAGTGATAAAAATAATGGATGGACATCAGAGAGCATTACTGGTAGGCCTGTTGCATCAGCAGTGCTTACAAAGGCATGCGTTGTTCATTATATCGAACTGCCTCTTTACCCTTTCCAGTTCAAGCCAACTTTTCAGTATTTGACATTGCTGCCGAGGGACAAAGTGCAGTTGGCTTGTGGGAGGTCTGCACACAAATGTGTCTGCAAAGCCACCACATTATTTGGATTTTGGGGTTTTCTGTTCTGTTTGTAATTCGTAAGGTCTGTACTTTACTATGCTAAATGATGTGAGATGACTTATGTTGTGAATCTGCACTATATATATAAAATTGAATTGAATTTCCATATTTCTTCTGCACACAAAGACACCAACACATAACCATACATCTGCCATTAAATAGTCTCTTTTGACAGTTGTAGTTTATAATAATAAATACAGTTAGTTAAAATTAACTAGATTTATTGAAATACTAGTGTTACTGCTTCAGTCTGTTGACTTTAAGACTCTTCTCTAATGCATTACTATCCAATTAGGTTAATCAACAATAATAGATAATAATATGATAAGAGGCTAACCCATGTTTACTGTTCCCTATTTGTGATTCAGTTCCACTAGTTTTCAGCAAGATTGCTGAATGGTTATGAAATAAAAGTAATTGAAACATAATAAAAATTAATGTGTTGTTATCCTCCAATCAGCCCTGCAACAAAAAAGCAACATAGTCTCATTTCAAGGCATATTTATTTTGTGTTTCTCAGTTATTTTTTATTTACTGGAAACTTATTTGCTATATCTACTTTAAACCCATTATGTATTAAATTTTAACTCAAATTACCCATAATATCTGAACAAAGAGTTTTTCTTTAAAAATTTCAGAACATCCTTGCCAAGATTGATGATAATTCTGGATGATTAATGCCAGGCACAGTTCGTCTCCAGGTGAACACGAGTTAAGGTACACTGCCAGACGAAATTATTTAACGCCCATATCATGCAGTAATTGCACCAGTGCACAGTGCATGTTGCAATTTTTCTCTTCCCTCTGAAAATGCTTTTGTCAGTTTCTATTATGATAGCTAATGTTGGGTTCGACTGAATGGGCTCTCCATGCCTTTGCCACTTACCCTTCTGTCACACAGTACCTACCCTGTTCTACCGCTCTCAAATCTAGTCAATTGACCTTCATGGGCCGCCTGACTCATTGTGTCAATAAACAGCTAACATAATGTAGTTTGTGCTCTATGGCAGTCTCATGCTCTCTCCGTATTTTTTTCAAGATTAGACGCTATTCATGCAAAGTCACAAAGTGCACTGAGTAATTAGACTGCAGGCGAACCTCATCACCTACTGCACAGCCTGGACCACTGAAAAGCAAATGTGGACAGATTTAAACTTTAAACCATCATGTCATACTTTGCAAAGTCTGAGCAGTTGTTCATCACACCATGGTCTCTTAGCAACAGTAATAATGACTACAAATGATGAAGTGCTGATTGGCCTTCTAAAGACAAGCAGTGGTCCCTTAGAAATAGTGCAGCTGGAATACTTTGCTTATCAATAATACATCTTAGAAGGTCAAATGATGTAAAAGAAAAAATGAACATATGGAATTTAGATGTGAAGATTTTTAGATGCCCTACACGTAGTTCAAAAAAGTGGGATGACATGACATTTTGTGGTTAGGATGGTCAGTGGTTGCTCTAAAATTACATTATAAACACAAAGAAGAACAGAAAACTACCACATATGCCTACAAAGCAGTTGTCCATTTGCTTGTACAGTAAATGTAACATTTTCCAGTGTAAAGTTCACTGTGCTCAATATCATTATCATCTGCCTTCCATCTTTTCAAGTACAGCTGTATCGTCTGAAGAGGCTCTTAAATAAATAGATGCATCTCAGAAACACACAGGAAACAGATTTTTTGGAGCGGATACAAATCAAAACTCTAGCTATATTCAAATGCGGACTTCAATTTTTTAGGCACTGCATCGTAATTACTTTCCTGCTTTTGGCCATATAAAATGATTCAGATAAGTGTTGATAAATGCAGTGGTTCAAATACACAGAGGACCTGAAAAAAATGAAAGAAAACCTTAGATAAGAGCCTGCCGCTGTGTAGCATTGTAGTGGTTTTGTACTTGTGTGTGGGGATGTTTTAGCACTGAATAAATTCATTCAGGCTCGACCGTGACTCTGAAAATCTCAGCCTTTGTTAATAACCATTCTTTTTGTTCATTTGTGTTCCATGTTGCATTTATATTCTCAACGCAGCGATGTCTTGCATGATAAGACAGACTTTATCAACAAAGCATCAGCGCTCCTGTTTGCCTGAATATTTCTTGTTTCCTTCTGAAAGGAGGAGAAAATGGACTCATACAGCTGGCATATTTTAATTTGTTCTAGCTCATGTTTGATTAATGCCAATTTTTTCTAGTCAGAGTTCATGTTTACGAGGCACCATTATTTACATAACAACTTACCCTATTCACAGAAAGCTCCGATTTTCACAGTTATGCAGCTTCTTGTTTTGCACTGATTGACAAATTATCTCCATTACCACAAAACCGAATTCTTCTTTTTGCAAGACTTGTAATGAAAACGCATCACATTTTACAATGTGTGCTGTATAAAATAATCAGCAGAACAATGTTCACGTGTGTTTTGATAGAGATAAGATTACTATTTATGATGAATTGAGGGCTTTATGTCTGATACTAATGAATAATATATCAAGCATCTGTTTCATAATTAATAGTGCTGTCAAACACAAATTTTTAAATCAGATTAATCACAGGGTCACTTTGGATTAATTTCAATTAATCACGATTAAATATCCTTCCTTTTTAATCTATATTAATCGCATTTCATTTTGCATGAGGAAACAGATTCAACAAAGAAGGGAATATATATGTACTTAACATGTTTATTAAACACCTGTGCTTCGGTGAAAAAAAACGCTTTCCTGCAGAGTGTGCCTATTACTGTAAGTTGGTGTACTGTTCCGTCTTTAGGGTTTTTTCTGTATTCAAAAAGAGGGCCAACATGCCGTTTATTGCAGGGGTATTCAACTAAAATTCAGAGGTCCAGTCAGAGAAAATGTATTAAAGCAACGGTCCAGAAAATCTTAATGTCTAACTTGAATTAGTGTGATATATGTTGATGTAACCTGGTAGTTTTATTAGTGTCTGCATGTAATCAATAACTGCCCATGAAATCAAATAAATTCAGTACGGTTCAGAAACATTTTGTACTGTAACTGTACATCTGAAAAAAAGTGAAAAATAATGACCGAACAACCTGAACCAACTTATATACATCTTTAACAATACCTAAATCTCAAAAAATTTAAACAGTTTAACACTTTTAATTTATTTCTGTCTTATATCACTCCCCTTATACTCCTGCTGCTTAATGGGAGAAGTGAGCTGCCAGTGTTTTGAATCGTGGTCTGAATGGTGTCAGGGTCATTCTCAAACACGTTTGGAGCTCATTGGGGAGTCTGGAACCAGATTTAGTTTGGATTATATATTTATAGTTGAGAAGCTGGCTTACAGCTGTATGTGGAGCCAAACATAGTCAGCATGTGCAGGGCGACTTACCTCTCGGTGTTGATTTGTTTATTACTCCGCCAAGGAACGGTGGAATTATGTGAGGATCTGTGAATCTGTCCGTCCGTCTGCAACATTACTCTAAAACAGACAAATGGATTTGGATGAAATTTTCAGGGAAGGTCAGAAATGACAAAAGGACCACATCATTAGATTTTGGCAGTGATGCCGCTTATAGTCTGGATCCACAGATTTGTTAAGGATTTTCCATTGCGAGATATAGCGGCCGGGACGGCGTCGCCGTAACCATGACAACAAGTAAACACTGTGTCAGTTACCTGTGTTGCAGACCAAGCCTGCTCTCCTTTAACCTAGGCAGGTTGCGGTGTATGTGTGTATGTTTGTCAGTGAGGGTGACGCAAGGAGGACTGCTGCAGCGGTGTGTGTTGTTGCAGATATGAGTGTGGAAGCGGAGGCATAGTGAGATGCACCTTGATGATACAGCCAATCATAGAGGGCCAATGTGAAAAGCCAGCTGTGTACCCTGGATGAACTGTAAGTTTGGACAGTTGCTGCTGGTTCAATAAAGTGCCCCGTTCTCATCCTGCAAAGTTTGTCCGGACTTATATTGGCTGTTACCATTAACGAGACAACACGTAACTGTACACAAGGCTTTCTTTTCTTGGATTTATAAAGATATCCTGTAGTCAAATGTGACAATTAGTAACTGTAACATACAGGAAAATGCAATTAGTATTTATTGTACATGTGGTAGGCTATGCTAAACCCAAACAGCTAGCTAATACGCGTGACGTCGGTAGCATTGGTAACTGGTAATGGAGTTCACAAAACTTACTCAAAGTAATAATTCATAACATTTGTGCACGTAAGTGTTTTGTACATGTAATACTCACAAAGACGAAAATTTCCCAAAGGCTCAAACGTTTTAGAGTCAATGCAGCGGATACGTGAGGTTTGTCGACGCTGTTTCTGCCGAATCACTAGTTTGTTTTCGCTGAGATTTAAAAAAAAAAAAAAAAAAAAAACACCAAATATTGTCTATATACGAGATGAGCACCCACTCTGCAGTAACCAAAACGATACTTTATGGAGAGGTCCTTCACTGACAACTTTTTAACCATAGCCTTTGAACAGTTTTTTTTTAACCATGAAATTAACTTATTTATTTATACACTATGAACTTATTTGCAACTTTTTAACTACTCATTTAACTCATCACTGTTATGAAATTATTGATGTCTTTGATCCAAAAGCATGGTATTGCCATATGATTTAAATTAAATATAAAAACGAAAACACACTTCTGCAGAAGCACAAACACTGAAGGAAGTCTTTAAAATCATTTATGCATACCTTGTATATACAGTGTAGTGGAGTAGAAGGCCTGTAGGTGTAGATATGAACACAATGGCAGGAAAGAAAACTGTATGGCATTTCCTGTACTGAAAAGGTGAAAACCAATAAGAAAGGGTTAAAGAGTCCAACAAAGCCAAACAGACATCAGTATTTGGAGCCAGAAAAGCGGTGGTGTAACACCTCTGCTTTTATATAGCCACCTGTGACCACCAGAGCGCTCTTCCCATCACTCTCTTTCCATTGGGATGTTCACAGCAAATGCAGCATTTCAACATTTTCAGAGACTGCATCTATTAAGGCACCTCCACCACCTCTCTCTCTCTCTCTCTCTCTCTCTCTCTCTCTCTCTCTCTCTCTCTCTCTCTCTCTCTCTCTCTCTCTCTCTCTCTCTCTCTCTCTCTCTCTCTCTCTCTCTCTCTCTCTCTCTCTCTCTCTCTCTCTCTCTCTCTCTCTCTCTCTCTCTCCTTTTCTCACTCACTCTCTCTCATCATTCTCTCTTTTCCCCTTTTTTCACTCGCTCCGTTTCTGTGTCTCTCTTTCCCTTTTGCAATATGACATAGTCCATTATCTGCTCTTAGTACTAATTGGTGTATTAACGCCATGCTGTGGGTGACACAGTGAGATAGAGAGAAAGCGTGAGCGAGAGAGGGTGTGAGAGAGAGGGAGAGAGGGAATGAGAGAGAGAAAGAGAGAGAGAGAAAGACGCAGGATGAATATGGATGAGGCAGGAGCAGGGTGGGAGCGAGGCTCTGGGGGAGGCGAGTACAGAGTGAGAGAGAATAGCAGGCCAAGGTAAATCTTTTCAGCTGCACAAGTGGTTAAGAGCAGCATGGCAAAATGACGAGTGAGGGGGGAAAAAAGAAACCATCCTGTAATGGCTTTTTTGTTGTTTTTTTTTTTCAGTTGGCCTTCTCTGTATCCCTTTCTATCC
Source organism: Amphiprion ocellaris (assembly GCF_022539595.1). NCBI lineage: Eukaryota > Metazoa > Chordata > Actinopteri > Pomacentridae > Amphiprion > Amphiprion ocellaris. The sequence continues at coordinate 21,360,105 of NC_072784.1, read as the reverse complement.
TGCTTTCACCGTCACCACTTTCAACCCAATTATCCACTCTCCCTGGCGCCACTGGCAGCATATGGAAATGTAAATTACAGGCGAGATGTTTTTTTTTTTTTTTTGAAAGATGTGGAAGGTAAGCAGCTCTTGAGGATGGGGAGAGTAGGAAGAAGAAACAGAAGAGATGACAAACAACTGAAACTGAGGGACTGTCTTTAGTCCCAATAGCTTGTTGGCATTGCGACACTATCAGATACACAAATCCACCCACCGAAAAAATTCAGTGGAATGAATTTCATTTATGTTCCTACATACACTTTGCATATAAAGTCTTTACAGTTGCCCCAACATTGTACATTTACAAATGTGACTTCATGCTGGACAAAGTCATTACATGTCGGACATAGCCGAAAAATCACACTGGCATGTACAGACACTCCGTATATTGATACACTGTGCCAACAGCACACATATGCAGAGACTCAAACAGCACAGTTGCACCAAAGAGGAACACTTCCTCTGTGCTTGAGGGGTTTTTCAGACCAGGGCCAGGATGCAAGCCCTCAGGCTGGTGAAAAGCTGCTGAAGCACAGGATACAGAGATCAAAGGTGCTCATCTCCTCGCATGTGTGTGACATTGAGGCATGTACGGGCTGATTATTCAGATAAGCAGATCTATCCTCGGGGGTGGAGGCAAAATGGAGACGAATGTTTTGTTCATTATCATTAAGATCTGGCTTTTCCTCTGTTCACCTCTCCTCTCTCCACATGCTCATATTCCGCCCCCGCAGTGCTGATGAAGCCAACTTCTCAAATCTGCAATTTGCTCAATTATTTTCAATTATCCCGCCATCGCTGCTTCTATCATTCCCCTTAGTTCAATTGTGAACAGAAATCACTTGTTGATTGACAGCAAAGGCCAATTAGAGGCAGGAGGAAAACTCTAACCCCTACGGTAATTACTGCTGATTGGTGTCACACAGACATTTTGCAGGCCCTACCCACAAAACTGACACCGTCATATTGATAAATGCCCTTTTTCACCAAGCAGCCACACGTCTTATCACAAACATACTGTACATTTAAAAAGGATCCCTGCTCTGGTCATTTAAAGTTTGCAGAACCATAACAGTAGACTTTAAAATTTCTTTACATGCCCAATGAGAATATGTGAGAGCTTTCAAAGGAAGGATTGAGATACCTATATCTACCATGAGCTCCATGTATCTGTGCCTTTAGCACATTAACTTCAAGGTAGTTCTGACTCAATGCTTTAGAAAACTCTCCAGTGGTGGGCACAGGAATCAATGATGAACTGCTTTTGAGCATGACAGAGAGACCCACAAATTCAATATACCTTCAGCAGTTTTGCTGTCTGGGTTTGTTCAACGTTTTGTAGTAGCTTAATGTAGGGTAGTTCAGGAGAAGCAGAAAAGAAGTGACTTCATATATTTTCATTTCGCTGTGCATCCGTGGTTATCTTATGGTTTATTAGGTTTTGTGCATCCTAATCCATTTATTTATTTCTTTTGCAATCGGTAATGAAAATTTAAAATGTGACCTTACTACTGTTTTTGTTTACAGCTGTGTAACGGAAGGGTCGTGGATCTACCATGTTGCTGATTGTTTGTTCTCTGAGCAAATATATAGAGACACATGCATGCAGCAACAGTGCACATATGTGGCTCAGGTTTACAACAACACAGGCAATGATCGCAGCTTAACCCCTGTTGTGTTAAATTTTGCTTTTGTTAGTCAGCCCCAGAATCATTATAGGTTTGCAACATTGTACCGTCATTAAAAACAATGGTGTAGATGCCTCCATTCAAAGTGTCATTTGTGGAATCCTTTAATAATGCTTCATTTAGTTTCACCTTAGGTTAAGTAACTTTTATAAAATGCACCCCTGCTCAGACGTATCTACATACACGTCAGTAATGTATCATCAGTGTATTCCCAGGCTTAAATAATGACAAATAGAAAATTTAATATGACTAACCCAATGACATATTTATCAAACACTGAATCATCACTGCTGAAATACTGTGATAATCACTGGCATTTTGTTTCAGGTCACAATATACAGCATTTCAAATGACACCAGTTTAGAAAAGTGGTGAGTAATGAGTTTAGGCATGTTTGTGATATTTTAGAAAACTCCATTTCCAAAGACCTTTTATACTTACACTTCATCTGTTCTGCTTCTTTTTTTAAAATTGTTTTAACAGCTTTCCAAGCTATCGTGTTTTAACAATAACATTTTTTTTTTTTGATGGGAATGAACTAAAGTGTCACAATATAATCCACACATGCCAACACAGCAGTAGTTATTCTGTGCTTTTGCTACCCAGGTTCCATCCAGTACACTAAAGGACCAACATGACTCATGCAGTCTTAACCTTTACATGTACGTTTACTTCTTCATAGTACAACTATACTTATATGAAAATCATCCTGGCTGCTGTTACAACAAACATTCCCATTTGAATTTACTCTCACAGGTTGAATTTTTGCTTTTCTCAAGCTAAAGTTCAAGTGACTGAATGGGCTAAAAAGCTGAACCTTCACTCCTGAAACTCCTCTCCTTGGCGCTGTCCTGTAATAAACCGTTCATGTGGTACAGAGCTACTGGCTTGCACTGTTGTTTGTGACAAGTGGGCTGCCTATGCAAGTGGTGGTTACTCAAGACTCCCCTGATGACATTATGGGCCTAATGAGTTTTAATTGGGAGAAGATCTTAACTTGCAGACCTAATTGCATCTGATTAAAGACAATATTAGTTTTACTGCTGGCAAATTGGTTAGGGAGGGCGGGTGATGGGGTTTTGGAGGGATCAATGGTGTCCTTGTGGAAATATTGCAAATGTCCTAAAAAATGGTGATGAAGAGATGGAACAAAAGCATAAGAGGAGGCACGACCGGGCGAGTAAATACTCAACATGCAATGACAGTGTGATAAGGGGATGCCAGGGAGGGGAATACAAGAGAAGATGAGGAGGACTGAAGGTTAAGAACTTATCCAGAACAACCCTGTGTCTGATCTCTGGCACTTCTGAAGACGCACTCTGTTATTTTGTGAAAAGTATGCCTTAGATCGAAGCCACAGACAAAATGTAGATGACTCCATTATACAAATCTCACCTTAAGATTATTATCATCTTATCATTTGCTCCTTAATAGTTCTGTCGAATCTTAGCAGCAGTTGCTGTGCCTCATACTTCCCTATGTGTTTTTGGATATTACATGGCTTAGAGTTTTCTCAGGAGAGGTACACTCTGAAGGAGCACAAATCTACCCTTAAACAGAATTTGTGTAATCTACAACAGGTGAATCAATGTTTGAAAAACGGAACAGCTAGCTCCCAAACTTGACATCCAGTGCTCTCATCTACGTAGCCATTTATCTTCATGGACTCAGGATGTTTAGTTGAGATTCAAATTAAATCTAACCTAAATCTAGCAATATGGGCATATGAATTAGCCCGTGTGTCTCTCCCAACAAAGCTGGCCTCTTCCGTTCTTAAACCCTGCAGGAATTGGCAAAATTCTTCTGCATACAATTAGGCCTACACTGATGAAAAGCTATAGCATTAATGTGTAAAAATATTTTTCCAGGAAGATGCATAATGGGTTCACTGAGAGAGCATACTTACCATTTATGGACCTTGAAGGGACATTATTTTAAAGATTCTGTAATTTGCATTGAAGTAAATAATCAAATTTGCAGTATGACCATACCAACCTTAGTTAGTATGCATAATTATGAATGTTTACATGCATACACTGTAAGAAAACATAGTCGTGCTCACATGTTTGCAAGCACACAAACATATTGATGCAAATAAGTACACAAAAACACATACACTGCTTGTTCCCTCTCCGTGCCACCATAAATACATGCCCTGGATCAGCGGTGATTTAAAGCCCGACACAGGAGAGTATAGTAAATTATGCGTGTATGAGGCTTCATTTCCTGCTCTTCTTAAGCACTTGCTTAATTGCCATTCTCACCTGAGCAATTGTATAATTTCCTTTATTTTTCTCCTCCTCTGCCCAGAATATGAGTCTATAATGAGCTGTGGGTGTCCCCCAAAGCTAAGCCTGGCGCCTTGAAATAGGTTTCACTAATTTACCAATTAGTCATAAGATACAATTAGTGTGCAAGTTCCCTAAGTCCATGAGTGCCCCCACCACCGGCCTCCCCACTTTGATTGTTCAATCTCTGCAGTGATCATCACTCCATTACTTGGCTCATGCTCTCACCCTGCTTTGTTCAGCCTCGCTACAACATCGAGGTCCCACCTGCACTTTGGATATTACTCTAACCCTATGTGCCTCAGAGGGAATCGGTGAGGGAGTGGGAGTGTGTGAATGTGTCTACGTCCGCAGCTCTGGGTTTCTGTTTAAGTGCAGCTGGGACCGGTTTCACTGACCAAGAGGATGAGAGTTGAGGAGGGGAGGAGGGGGCCGTCTGGAGACTAGAAAACTTATGAGAACTGAGATAAGTTACCAAGTAGCAAAGTGAAAGTTTGCTGGAGGTGCAAATCTAATTTATGGTTGGAGAATACTGTGTTGTGTTTCTCTCTTTGGTTCGCTCAGCCATTAAAACTAAACCTGAGGACAAATAGGAAATATATATATATAAAAAAAAGAAAACACCACAACAAATATCAACGCTGCTGTGCTTGCTGCTCATTCTTATTATGCTGCGCGTGAGGCTCTGGGTGTACAGCGATCAATATGTGAGAGGTCATTTGTCAGTGCCTTTTTCTCTGTGAGGATAGTTCATTTTTTTCTTGATGGCAATACAGTCTTCCTATAAGGGATTTCTAATAATTGCAGCAAATTCCCTTCTGTTTTCTTCATTACTGGGGCAGGGTCTTTGCCTGCATATCTATATGAAGGTAGACTTATGATTAAATAAAATAGCTAACTGATTGCTCAGGGAAAATTGGCCCATTGTACATAAGCAGCAACACAACAACCAAGAAACACAGAATATTAATTCTAATATATAACATGTAATTTAGTAACAAGAAGCTAAATCATCATATTAATTAAACACATCATTGTGCAACTTTATCATGAATCTCGCTCTCAAAATGTACAATTGCATTTTTATTGAGGCTTATGAAAATATTTATTAGTTTCACAACGGCATGTGTGAGTAGAAAATGTGTGAGTTTTGCTCCCGAACATGAACTAATTGTAAAAAGCGGGGTGACCAGATTTTATCTTCTGCACCTTGTCAGTTTGCAGAGACTAAGGAACAAGTTCTTGTGTTGATTGCTCCTGGCATGAAGGGACACTTAAGAGTGTGATCACACTAAACATGTTTGGAGCGGTTTATTGGAACTGTGGAACAGTTACTGTGAGCGAAAACAATGCCGTTCAATCTCCAAATAACAGCGAATAACTGCACTGAGACTGAGGGAGGGCTAACTATGAGATAAGAGCAGACACTCTTCTTATGATTTCTGTGCCGTTATGGACCCTCACGGTTTACTCACAGTAGCTGTTCATGTTAATGGACATGTGTGAGCTGAAGTACAAGTTACAAACTTCCTTTAACAACTGGTAATAGGTCCTGCATTTAAAAGTGTAGCTGGTTTTAGTGCTCACACACATGAATTAAATGAATACAGGAAAGTGAGATGTTTCTTGGTCAGACTTACAACAGACAAGCAACGGCTGCATCTGTCTCCAGGACAGACAAACAAAGCCACCTTGTTTTAATGAATAAATTCTTTTGCAATCTTGGTGTGATTTTACATTCCACACAAGAACAGTGAACAATAAGGAGACTCCTTCTTTCTGAAGAGCCTGAAGAGCAGTTTGTCACCTGCAGCTTTTAATCTCCAGATTCACTGTGGCTGTTGACTTCTGTTCCATCACTCTCTTGTAAATAAATAAATAAATAAATAAAAAGGATCTGCAGATAGATAAGATTTTAAAAATAATAATTGGTGTCTTGTTTGAGAGGCCTTATTTGTGTAGGACAAGTATGCTGCTTTTCCTGTGAGTAGAAGCCATCCCATCTTTTGCCTATAAAATTTTTATTAACATAAAGCAGCCGCTGTAGGAAAAGCTCTGTTTCCATTATGAGTAACTTGACACAGCTCTGATATGGACAGCATACAGTAAGCTGTGACTTCAATTAGATTAAATTAAAAACAGTAACACTTTGTTTTTTGTGAATCCCTTGTGACTGTGAATGTAATTTGACTCCAGTGCAGAATCAATGGACTATTCAAAATGGGATGTATACGCAGAACCAATCATTAACTATAAACTTGGAAACAGAAATTAAGTTTTATTTCATGAAAATCTTAAGGATCTGTAAGAAGCCATTATAGAACCCCTAAAGAAGACACAATCCAGAGATACATCGGGTATAAAGTGGGTTTGACCAAAGGCTAATATCAGCCGCTTGTCATAGCTTAACAAGTAAAAGGAAGGTGGTAACATCCCCCAAGTGGGCTGAATTGAGGATAGATGTGTTTTGCTGCCTAGAAATTCTATTGTTGAGAAAAAATGTTATTTCATTAAAAGAGGAGTGCTTCGAGTTATGCCCTGAAATTGCTACGGGCTCTTTCGTCCGTGTGTTTTCATCTTGTTCTACTGTATTTATTTTCTGACAAGTGGGTATTTTACATCTGATATAACTGCTAAAACAATTCTATGTTCCTAAAGGATCCTTCTGTTATATGATGACTCCAGTGCAGCTACAGAAATTACAGCATGGTTAGCTGGGCTTACAGACACCTTACCTGCCAATTACAACTGAGACATTTAATGCAATTTTATATAGAAAGCCTTCAGACACCAGAAGTCCCAGAGCTTTTATCTTTAAAATAAAGATCCACCTTTTACACACTGTTTAGATGTAGGACTATAGGTGGGTGTTACTAATGCTGGGGAATTAGATAATATAGTGTTCACATTATCAATACGACTGTTGACCTGCATTGTTCTTAACACATCTCGCTGCATTAAGAGCCCAGGAGAAAGAACCTGAATTTTCAACTTGTCCTGGAGTAAACTGTTATTTCATTTGGCCGAAGATTATCTTCTGGTCGGAAGCTGTTCATGCATAAATCCCTGACGAATAGGGTATAATTACAGCATATAATTTAGTTAATTAAGCAGCAAAGCAGTTTGAATTTAACAAAAAGTTATACCCCACTGGTGCATATCAAATATGTATATGCATTTATTTACTTGTCATTTGCCTCAGTGTCTTTCACAATTCTTCATCTCAGCTTCTCTCTCTCTCTCTCTCTCTCCTTCACTGTACATTGCTCTCTCACTCACTTCCTCTCAGAGGTTCATTCCCCTCATGCTAATGGACAACCCCCCTCCTCATGTCTATCTAATCAAAAATCAATTAAAAACACCTCGCCGCCGAGTCTCCAGAGCTGAGCCTAGGTTGAGGGTGGAATAGAAACGCTTCCCGCACCTCTTTCTCTCCCTTTCACAGTCTCTCGTCTCTTTCTCTCTGCTCACTGCCTCCCTCTCCCTCGTCCACCTATGGTCTCCCTTTCTCTCCCCCCTAAGCTCCGCCCTCCTGTCTACTGGAAGTTGGCAACATGATTTACGAGAACGGAGAACTTAATTTATATATTTTTTTTCCTCTTGCATCCTCTCATTTATTTATTAGATTTTTCTCCCAGCCGCCTCTTCCTGTCTCTGGCGTGGAGGGGAGGAGGAGGATAGAGGGAGAGAGAGGATAGGATTAGATGGAGAGTGGTCTCGGGGCAGACCAGTAGACTGGCAGGCCTGCAGACATGGAACAGATCTGTCCCACACTTAATGGCATTAGTGCCGTCCCTGAAAGGGGGAGGGGAGGCCAGCAGGGAGACAGGCTAACATATTAAAACTGCTTCTATACCAGACGCTTGTCTACTCCACTCAAACTCCAACTTCAACTCCAACTCACTTTCTTTCTGGGTGTATTTGTATGGCGCACAATTGAGTGTGTGTCAATTGTTCTGTCAAAAGGAAGCTTTTAGCTGAGATGTGCTATTCTTTCTTCAAAGAAATTTTCACAGTGAACTGAATCACAGTTGATTCTTCTAAATATGCTCACACTACAGCAACGCATGTGTAGCACAAAGACTATGCCCAACCTGCACACAAGTGGATTCAGGCAGAAAGCTTGCTTTTCCACTTTGTCAGGTGCAAATGGGCTTCAGCTCAAAAGCTAACATGGCCTACGGTAAAAGTGACATCTCTGTTGGCTCTGTCTGTGTGGATAAAACTACAATCACTCCTTCTCCTGCACTCTCTCCTTAACTAATTTACACTTACCCTTTTCCCACTAGGATTCTACAGATCTTACCAATCTGTGTGACTTTGGTGTGATCAGCGCCAGATTGCTGACTGTCAGCACACCTTCCAGAACTAAATCCAAGCCTGGCGGCACCTTCAGGGCCTCGAATTACCTCCTCTAACCTGCTTGGGCAGCACACTCATACTACACAGTACTACTGTTCAAGAAGCATTGGGGAAATGCATACAGGAGTTGGACAAGAAAGGAGGCGTGAAATGGAAGGAAAAGACAGCAAAAGGGGGGAAGATTGGAGTCAGCAACAAAAGACCAGAAACAGAAAAGAGTCAGCGAAGACGAAGAGGAGAGCGTTCTCCTTAAACATGCACATATCAAGTGGAGGAGACTATGGAGTGGTCGGGGGAGAGGAAGTTGCCACGGAATCTGAGAGGACACTGACAGACAGGTGGAGCCAGCATGCTGTGTCTTTTGATGGATGGAGTGGAGAGTTAGTAAATATACATGGACCCCGCCCTCCAGCTCTTTCAGCTGTCTCAGCACAGCCCCGTGTGGATGGATGGCGGGATTTTTTCCTCGCCTTTAAGAAAAGGTTAAGTCACAACAATATTGTTGTGGATCATGAAAATATTAGCAATACTTCTCCCTCTGTCAAGCGAGTTTGATTTATCTGTCTTCCTCTGAGCGGGTTGAGGAGGAGGGGCGAGGGGGTAAGCAGGGACAGGAGGAGACACTAACAGCCTGGGGAGTGTTTTCTCTTTATCTCTGTGTCACAAAGGCCACCCTAGGTACTGCAGATGTGTCTGGGAACAGCTTTAGAGAGAGCTATTGATCCTACTGAGTACTCCTACTGTATATAGCCGAGCTCTGCCCACATCCTTGCACCCTGAGGAGAACTATACAGAACAGGCCGTGCTAAAGGTCACCCTCTGATGGAGATAGGGAGCTGTGACTGGCTATGCATACGTATGTGGTGTTGTAACTGCTTGAAACATTATTACTAAGTCAATCCACAATCGTTGACATTACCATGAAAAATGGAGGAGGTGGAAGAACAACAAAAAAAGCATGACTTTACTACATTAATATATTAATACTGGTTACAGAATCCAAAAAAAAACAAGACAAATAATAATATGTTGATGAAGCAGTTGCCTGCAGAGCCCAGTAATTATTGGTATGAATTATTGCTTGTTTGAGCCACAAATTTCATGTGATGTATTATCAAGGCTTTTCTGTCGCTTACCCAATATTGCACCTTCTTACAGTTTTCCATTTTCTGCTAATTGCGAAACTGATACAACTTATATTCCCCAATGTCTCAGCATTACAAGAAGTTGTATAACCTCTATAAATTAAAACAAATCACTGTGACCAGAAAAGGTTTACAGCTAGTTTAAATTTGTACTAGAGATACAGCTTTCTATGAAAAAAACTTTTTTCACATTTTAAACATCAACTGTATCAAAGGTAGCACATACTCTGTACAGCACATCCTTACTAAGCTGCATGAAACTTTATTCAAATACTGCCAGCTGCTGAGTGAATACGTTTTATTTCATTTAGATGACAGTTGAAGATATGTTCCTCATTGCTCAATATAAGTATTTATATTTATTGTGAAAATTGCAAGTAATTGTATTTGTCTGTGCATTTCTTTGCCATTTCTTTAAACACTGGATACTGAAATGGTTTATTGGACGCAGTGTTATGAGCAGCTGTATGTGTTTAGCCTGCAGTTAATTCTGGATGGGAGTGAATGTCCATTAAATGTAATCTTGTTTTTCAGTCCAGCGCTCAAACCACAACTTCAGAGAATTGGCCACCGATGAAGACATCATCCATCATCCCACTGACGCTCTGCCAGAACACTTGGAGATAAATATGGAGGCTTTTCAAGTTGTACCTGTCTTTGAGAAACCACACAATCATAAACCCACATAGAGTAAGCATACACAGATTCATAATTCCCATCTTTTTCTGCAAATCAAAAGCATAAAAAAATTTATCTTTCCGTGCCTATTCATCAAGCACCGCTCACTCTGTCAGCAGTAGCTTTTATCCAGCATCATTATTTCACATCTTGATGGCTGCAGCTGTGTGTGTGTGTGTGTGTGTGTGTGTGTGTGTGTGTGTGTGTGTGTGGGTGTGTGTGTGTGTGTGTGCATGTATGCAAGCTTCCCTCACCTATCAAGAATGTATGAAAAAACCCAAAATGATCCACTCAGAAATTTGAGTTCTTGGTTTAATGAAATAGTGCTTTTAGAGTTGATCTGAGGAGTCCACGAGAACACTTATCTCAGCATCAACAGTGCTGCAGAAAAAGAGCTGCCTTAATCGGATTGCTGGAGCTCTAAAAGGTTTTCTGCACATGGGTTCCTCCGCAGGCTGCTGGGCTCCGGGGCCAGACTGGGCACCGAGGCCTGACTGCCAGGCGGACTCAGTGGCTGGACTGGATGATAAAGTCCAGAGACTCACTGGTGTCTTTGTTAGCCGCCACCAGTCTCCGGGTAAGATGATACTAATTAGAGCCTTCGAATATGTGATTGAATCAGTAAACACAACACACACACAGTGAAGCAGAGGCTCCCAGATACACAACACCCACACCTCAACCATACTAAAAAGATACAGTATGTAGATATTATTGTAAGTATACATGCACACATGCATTTTTAGACTCTGATTTGCTTTTGTTCACTTTTTTCCCCTCACTGTACACCTACACATCAGTCCAAGGACTCACACAGAGGAATTCATCTATCAGTGGTTCACTGTGCCCTGAAGCAAGTGAGAGCTGCAGCAGACATTGATCAAACTGACTTCTAACATGAAGAAGTTCAAAATCACACTTTTCAAATCCCTTTACTGCCGGCAACCTTCCACTACTGATATAAAAGAAGGCACACATACACAGACATGCACATTATTACACTCCCCTGTATGCATTCTAGCAAACATCAGACGTCGATGCAAAGATCCCCATTCACACATGCTGTCTGTTTCAAAATGCAACCTAACTCTGACATTTTTAGCTCACAAACATACAAAAATGGCATCAGTGCCTTTTGTGCTTCTTGACTGAATGACTGAAAAAATATTTCAGTAATAACAAAGGCATCTCAGAAGTGACAGTGAAAACAATGACTGGATGCATTGTTTTCTATGAAGTCGTGTACATTTTGGGGTGATTTTTTTTCTTCATGAATTGCTCCTTCAAATTAGCACATTGTACTAAAGTACAAACTGTCCCATCAGATTACTATTTTGTGTACACATCATTTTTTTCTCATTCCCTCAGTTTAGTACTCAGATTGATTAACAGCTCATAAATTAATAACTTCTACTCACAAATTTCTAAATCACACACTCCGATTCCTTCCAGTTAGTACAGTTATCACCTTAATTCCATTCGTCCTTCTTCCGCAAACATTCTCAGTATAGAAACTGGAATGTAAGACAGTTTTCTCAGGTTTTTGGTTGTTAAATACATTGCTTAAGCTTATTTTAGAGGATAATAGATGAACTCTGCTGAAAGAGTATGAATGCTAAAATGTGAAGAATAACCCATGTCAGTCTGCCATTGAGACTGAAAATACCTCCCTATGGTTCAGATAAGCTCTCTAAACTACTCAAAAAAAATAACAGAAACCTGTGTTCCTCCTCCAAACGAAGCCTGTTTGGCTATAAGTCAAGGAAATGTACCATCTTTTTTGCACAGCAGCTTCGGAGTTATTAGCCTTTGTTCCAACTGTTTTGCATATTCAGCCTCCCTTCCAGCCCACATAGATGTTAATGCACTCCCACACAAACAGATCGGTGTGAACAGGGCAAACATATTTTCCATCTCTCTCTCTTTCTCACTCTTTCACCATCTCAACTGCCTTTCACTGCTGTCTTTTTTCTAAAGCCCACTCACATCACACACAACTAGGCACACACATGTCCACACACACATAGACAAAGGTGCACAAAGTAAGTTTTTCTGTGTGTGTGTGTATGTGAGTCTCTGGCAACCACCTCTCAGTGTGCTGGATCAGCTGAAATAGGATCCATCCCTCAGATCCCACTGTACCTCTCACACATACTGATGTAGTCTGATCTCCTGTCAGTGAGACGGCCTGCAGGGAGCGAGTCAGGGGCTTATAACACGGCCTCCAGAGACCATCTCAGCCAGATGCTCAAAGAGTTGGAAAGCAAGAAAACACTTCCCACTTCAGAGAGCCGGGGATATTATAAGGCCATTGATGCTACAGTGTGGACCCGTGCCGCTTTAGGCTGCTTTATATGACATCACCACACAGCTCACGTCTGGCAAGTCACCAGTGTTTTGAAGTGAGACAAATGTAGTTTAGCGATATGCCTCGAGACAAGTGCACATGCTCGCTAACACGCTTGTGCACGCTTGCTCAGAGGGACACGCGTTCACTTAGTTCCCTGCGGCAATGGTGTCACAACAGTGGGCATGAAAACAGACTATGTCAAAGCAAATCTACAGTACAAAGGCTGCATGTCGCTGCATGATAGCATTCAAATGAAACCATAGCCAGAAGCTCTGACTCTTAGGCAGCAGGCTTGTAAGGTGTTCAAAGAGAAATTGTGCCTTTTCACAACCTGGGTCCTTTATGGTTCAGTTTAGCCAACGGTTTACAACAATATACTTAGCAACTTAACTGTCAAAATCACAAGCTGTGAATCTCAGCACACTGCATGTGTACTTGTTTGTTTTGTGACTCAAGCAGATGTTTAGCGTATCCACAGACATACCTGTAACCATCAAAGGTCTGTTAATCAAACAGTAGATTAATGTAAAAAATATTGTCATGATCAGTAAAGTGAATGGCCAATATAGAAAATATAAAAGCATCATCATATAAGTCTATTTACTATTCTGGAGGCAGCACTAGGTTCAAGTGAATCATCATCGAATATCAATTCATCAAACGTCTCTGCCCATGTTTCATGGAAAGTGTTTTTTTTAACTGAAGGGCATGTCATTAATATAGAACACTGACTTTCCTCGTTGTGGCAATTTTGCATTAATTTGTTCCTGTATTGCATTTTTTTTTCCCAGAAGAGAGGTGCTTTACTCTCAGAGTGGTGCACTCCTCTCCTTCTCACTTCTTTACTACTCTCTTTACATGAGAATGTGTAAATATGGGATTATTGAGAAATTGATTGTTGCTCTTTTCTGTCCAGTGTGGCCTTCCTCCCATTAATCTCTAATGCCTGCAGAAGAAGCTAAAAATCCATCTGGGGCCATCGCTGCAGACAATTGTCTGAAAGACCCATTCCATCCAAATTGAATTAGAATCAATGTGGAGCATACACAAGCAAGAGCATCATTAGATCAAGAGATGTAAGCAAAGAGGGACAGTGAAGGAAAAGGAGACAAAAAGCAGCTCATCGCTCTCCCCCCTTTTCAGGCTATGTGATTAAACCCTCCAGTACTACCAGCATGAATGCATTCCTTTGTTTTTAACTCTTTTGAAAGTGTTCAACTTCGCATCTGCATGTTGCTCGCTCTCTGACACTTAATGCACACAAACACTATGAATACACAAACACAAAAAACTCTCAAGTTTTTCAAGTGATTGTTGAGCCCAGTCTTAAGCCTTTAAGTCTTGATGTAAGCACCACTTTCTCTTTGTAGAGAAGCAGGAGATGGTGGTGCAGATTTAGAAGAGGAAGAGGAGCACAAAGAAGAGTAAGCGACGGTGAGTCACGTGCAAAGACACAGCTGGTATGACCGAGCTGCGAGAGCAAGATGGGTTGACAGAGACTGAGAGAAAGATGAAAGGATGTGGGAGGGTACAGTGGAAGAAGAAGAGGCATATTATAGTGAAGCTGAAAGCAAGTCAGTGACAAATGAAAATACAAGGTGACTGCTGTGCCTGTCACAGCGGTAAAAGCTGGAGATATGACTTAGGAAAATATGGTACAAAACCTAAAGAGGAGTCAGCAGGAGATTAGTGAATGTTAGATAGTGAGATCTGGTCGGCAGGAGATGAAGAGATACTTTAGAGAAAGCAAAGCTAAAAGCAACGAGGATAGGGTAGGCGGACGATTTAAGTAATTTTGATACTGATACAGTTTGTGGGCAGGAGAGAGTTGTGTGAGGGGGTTGAGACAGGGAGAGAGGAGATATGGTGTGAAAAAGAGATACAGAAAGAGGGTGAGATAGAGATAGATAGGCCGGCCTGGAGTGAGACAGAGTTATCGGCCATGATCGATCTGGCAGGCTGATGCCAAATGGGGGGTGTAATGATGGGTAATGATATGAGCCTGAAGAGGGAGCACAGTGTGCGTCTATGTGTGTGTCCAGGATCCATGACCACACAGTGGCTCACACTTTCATTAATAGCGCCAATTCATCGCACCTCGCAGAGATGGTTTAATACACGCCCCCATAACAATCTATATATACTGTACATACATGTCACAATACACCCTCATATTTCAAGCGTTATCTCTCTGTCTATTTGTCTGTCTTTGTCTCACCTTTTTTTCCCCCCTGAACCAGACTCTATTCTCACTCCCTCTTTGTGGCTCTCTTTTCCTTGCCACTCTTAGTGTGCTTCCCCCACCCACCTCCATCATCATCTGTCACTTTCTTTTCTCTCCGTCATTACTTTTTCATTTCTTTCTCACCCACCATGAATCTCCGAATCTGTTCATCTGTTTTTCAAATTAACCCGTCAAACACGCATTGCCGCTGGGTAGTGCAACACTTCAATTGATAAAACACATAGTATGCCAAGCCATACAAACATGTGCGTGCACACACAGACACACACACCCACATACACACAATGACATGTTTATCTGCACACCCTTGGCAGACCTACTGACTCTAAAACAGTTTCCACAGCAACATGAAGTGGCTAAGAATAATGTATTCTGTTATGGCCGGGATGATTAGCATTATCCTGTTCTGTTTCAACATCTATGTTAGACTCCTCGTCTCACACTGTTTTGAAGGCATATTAGAACTGATGGTAATCCGCTCAGTGAAATAACCATATAAAAGCCCCTTAGTTAGGTATATGATAAAAATGAGCACCATATTTGTTGAATAGCAATGTTCGAAGAGGGCCATGACAAACTATACAGACTGGCTGAACAGTCATAAAAATGCATGTTCACTGGCACCATTCAAAGGACGGACTAGTCTGTGGCCATTACTATGGAAACCAAATCCAATCCAATTCAGAGATTTAGGCCAAGATCACATCTTTCAGAACTGACTATTTTCCAGCAGCAACATTTGACCATACTGAGTTGCTCACAGTCAGGCTGAATCAGTGACAAGAAGAATAATAAATAGCTTTTCATTCACTGGCAAGCCAGCATTTGCATATATCCTCATTCAACACACTTTTCACTGAGATGAAATGTAAGTTACTGACTTCATTTTACTTAACTGTAAAGGTAATCCATTAAAGGTTAATTCATGTATAAAATTATTATACATCATATTTGGTGATGTAAGTATATTCTATGGTTTCACTTACATAGTACCTGCTGTTTTGGATAAAATATAAAAACATGTTTTAAGTAGGAAGATCAAACCAAATTCAATTAATTTTGGACAACTTGAGCTGAGAAGAGAGCAGAATATGTTTGAAATATCACACCTTGCTAAACTCTGGCTATGTAAACCATAAGATAAGTGCAAAGTGATTTTTGTTGTCTTTATTGTTAGCAATCTACAGTCAACCAGAAGCTTTTAAAGCTGCATAGAGATTTTAAGCACCGTTACTTCAGGTAGGTCTGTTAATGCTGAGGCAAATATTGTACATTTTTCATCATGTTGCAACAGAGCCAAGACAAATGAAGAGAAAACACGAGAAGTGGCATGAAACTGTCACGATGAGCTGAATAATAAGCCTGTAATACCTTGCAGAGGTGAGATAGTTTTCATCAGCCACTAAATCAGTCAAATACTGCTCTCTCCTCACCTCACTGTTAATTTGACAAAACAAATTTTTATGCCAAAAATACCCAAAGCAAAGCTGGTTTTGTTAACTGAGGTGAGATCTGGTTTGCCGAAAAAACAGCAGATTGGATGGACCACTTGTTTGTTGCAGCTCTAAGAGACAATTACCTCTCAGCATGCACTGAAATACGGTAAAGCAGTTCTATTTCTTCATTTTACAGCAAACAAAAATTAGCTTAATAATGCTACTGTAGTTTTAACCATTCTTCCTGTGCCACGTATGCAAATATACCAATACTATCAACTTGCAGGTTACAGTGACACAAACAACATTCTGGCTCCCCCAAAACAAAGCGAATGCAGGTATCAATATGTACTTTCATTGAGAAGACACAAAAACTACTAAATAACACCAAATATTGCAAGACCTTGAAATTCCATTAATATAAATGTAATGTTTTGGAATGCTAATGTGAATGCTAACATAGATTTTATTACAGAGTAAAGTAAAGTAGCTTAAAAAAAATTTGCTTTTTCGTCAAACTAAACCAACTGGGACCCATCTATGCATGGACACTGGACTTATGGGACAGTCCTGTGGTGTCTGGCATGAGGACGTTGGCCACAGATCCCTTTGAGTCCTGTCGGCTGGTGGGAGGATGCTCACGAACGCTCAATTTGGATTGGGATCGGGGATATATCCAGACCTGGTCAACACCTTGGGCCCTTTGTCGTGCTCTTTGATCATTCTTAAGCAGTTTTTGAGGTGTGGCAGGGCCCATTGCTATGCTGGGAAAGCCACTGCCATCAGAGAGTGCAGCTGTCATGAAAAGGTGTGCTCAGTTTGGAACAATGTTTAGGTGGGTAGTACACATCAAAGTAGCATCAACATGAAAGGAATGCCAAAAGGTTACCCAGCCTTACGTTTTATTGTAAGATCTATGTTATACACTTTACTTGTCAGTGATTTTATTGTCGTGGCTGATTGGTGTACATTCAAACAGTATGTTGATTATATTGAAAAGGGAAAATGATGGGATCCATTAAATTTCCAGCAATGTACCTCACAAACTAGTTGGTAACTTAACATGTAGACACCGCTAGACTTCAGGCAAGTTCTGTTCAGCTGTGACGTGTATGGCTTACACAGTAGCTCGGTGGTTAGCATTCCCGGTTCGTGTCCTGGTCTGGGCCTGGGATCTTTCTGCATGCAGTTTGTATGTTCTCCCTGTGCATGCGTGGGTTTTCTCCGGGTTCTCTGACATCCTCCCACAGTCCAAAAACATCCTCAGGATACTTGGTGATTCTAAATTGTCCGTAGGTGTGAATGTGAGTCTGCTTGCTTGTCTCTGTGTTGCTCTGTGATAGACTGGTGACCTGTCCATGGTGTCCCTTGCCTTCACCCTGAGTTAGCTGGGATAGACTCCAGCCCCCCCACAACTCTAATGAGGATTAAGCGGTATATAAGTTATGGATGGATGGATGTGACGTGGATTCTATTCTGCATTATTTTCTGTAAAAGAGGGACAACATATACACCGACAATCTGTGACACCAATATCAGCAAATAATATCGAGTGATGAATATTTCTGTCAGGCTCTAGTCAAAGTCCTTCTGAAATCAATAGCATAAATGAAATTCATGTCTTGTCTTGAAAATCAGACCTCATTTTTCAAACCGCTCGCTGCAAACTGTTATTTCTGTTTGTCTCAAACATTATTCATGCCAAGCTATCATCTGTCACTTTGAACAACTAAACTGGATGTTTCATTCACATTATATAACTTGATTTGACACAAGCTTTGTACAGTAAATAATTCAAATGATTATGAGTTTCTGATGAAAACCTGCTGAGGACTGAATATAGGAAAGAGTAAACAGACACCAGGCATTGGCCCATTATCTTTTCCTTAGCAACTCCTCCTCACAACTTCACAAGCTGTGCCTAAAAAAACACTCGTGGACAAACTGGCAAGTGAGGATGAGGAAAATAAATGAGAAGGAAAGGATGGTTAATGAGAAATGCTATTTTTACTGCTTTGATGTCCCCGTCCGCATAAGCACACAGCTTAGACAAAAACAAATTAGAGATGTCGACTGCATCCCAAAGACATTAAAAACATATTAGCACAACAACCATTTGAGACTGTGTCCATACACATGCACATGTGGTGTGTGTGTGTGTGTGTGTGTGTGTGTGTGTGTGTGTGTGTGTGTGCGTGTGTGTGTGTGTGCAGGTGTGTGTGGCTGCTGCATTTCAAATTCAGAAAAAGTACTCTTAGTGTATTTCTTAGCACTTGTCCACACTGGCTGGCATTATGCATATCACTGTGAGCAGTTGTTCCTTATGGCTAATAGTAGGCAAAATATCAACATAATGACACCATAGTTTCTGCACAGCCAGATGACTCAGAGGCATAGTACCATGATTCATTTCCCTGCTGAGAACTGTATAGAATACAGATCAACGGCACTGACGCGGTGATGAACACATCCAGAAGGATCTAAAGGCACTTTGTCTAACTTTGGAAAGTGACTGATTATTTTCCTGTCCGCTCCTCATGTATTGTCCAGCTTCGCATAATTCTAGAACTGATGGAAGGGAATTAGATCAGCCAGTGAACAAATGGGACCCTGTGAGAAGACTGCAAGGCAAAACAACAAAAAGATCAACACCTGCAAAAAACAAACGACTTTAAGAGTTGTCCAATTACAACATTCTTACATGACTTGCATTACCATGAAGATCCAATCGTGCGGCACCACCTTTGCCACCACTCGCTTGTCGCTGTGGGCGTGTCAACACTCACGAGTTTTAAGCAAACTTTGCTTGTTAGCAAGTGTTGAATAAATAAGCAACCCACCACTCTTTCCGGGAATTTGCATGACTTTGTGGCAAACAGCACTTCATTTTTGTTTTTGGTGGCAAGGGTCACACAAAAAAGAAACCTCAGAAACTTAACGATCTTCTCCTGCACAGATGTTCTTCTACATCTGGTAAATATAAAACTTCCTGGCCCATCTCATCTGTCTTTCACAACTCACTACCACACCTCCAGGCACAGTCTGCCCTTTTTTTAAAATTTAACTTTCACTTGTTCCCTCAACTTGAGGGCCAATCCAGCGTTGCCTTTAGAGCAGATTCATTCACATCCCATAAAAAAAATTTGCAGTAAACATCTTGCAGTGTGTCTTCCATAAATCTACTGATTCAACTTCTTGTCTCCTGAAACTAACTGTAATATCTAAACTAAGGGTGTAGTGCCTGGTAGCAGATAAATAACGCTGGAACACTTTCTGATGTCAGTTCAAAGGTTTTACATGACTTTTTATGAAATCACTATAGATGATTATGCTTACTCACAAAATTTAGAGATTAAGGTTTGGGAGAGATAATGATTATCATTAAAAGAAAACAGCAGACTGGGGATGTGGAACAAAATAGGAAGCAGTTTTGTGGTTCTACCCCACAGTATTTGTCAATTTTTTTTTTTTTTTTAAAATAGTAAAAATGACAGATAAATTTGTATTTCTGGAGAGCCCAATGTGATTTGTTTATTAAACAATATGGGTATGATACCACATGGACTGATGTATTGTTGCACATCTAGCATGAAAATCTGCAGGATCCTAAAATAGCAAACTACAAACTAGAACTACTGCCTGGCAGCTATAGGCCCCCTTCGACCCATCAGGTTGCACTTTGCATCTTTGTCTGACTAGACTCATATAACACATGTAGTGAAGGCTTTAGGGCATGTAAGTTCATTGAGAAAGACAGAAAAAGAATCTTCACATGTTTACATGCTTGGCCAATGCAGCCGTTTCTGATAGAACACAAAATATTAAATAATACTTTAAATTTTCACTACCGTTCAAAAGTTTGGGGTCACTAAGAAATGTCTTTATTTTTGAAAGAAAAGCATTTTTTTTTCAATGAAGATAGCATTAAATTAATCAGAAATACAGTCTAGACATTGTTAATGTGGTAAATGACTATTCTAGCTGGAAACAGCTGATTTTTAATGGAATATCTACATAGGAGTACAGAGGAACATTTCCAGCAACCATCACTCCTGTGTTCTAATGCTACATTGTGTTACCTAATGGTGTTGAAAGGCTAATTGATGATGATTAGAAAACTCTTGTGTAATTATGGTAGCACATGAATAAAAGTGTGAGTTTTCATGGAAAGCATGAAATTGCCTGTGTGACCCCAAACTTTTGAACGGTAGTGTAGATGTTGCTGCAAAGAAGCTAGAAATTCTCATCCAGCAGCACAGGGGATCTATGCAATCACTACAGTTTCAAGAAGAGTCCTCAAGTTTAGTGTCCCCAGTTTTGTATCCAACCAAATGTGAAACATTGTCACAATCTTGCTTTTTGCTCCTAAGTTAAAGTGCTTTATAATGCTTTATAATGGCCAGAAATGTGTTTTTGCAGAATATTATGGTGTCACAATCAGATATTTGTGTGAGATTTGATCAAACTTTGCTGAATTGCTGAGTTACAGCCAAAAGCCTTTCTTGGACACAGTGACCTTGATCTTTGACCACCAAAATCTAGTAAGTTCATCTTAGAGTTCAAGTGAACATTTTTACTGAATTCGAACAAATTTGTTTCAGGCCTTCAAGAGATCTGCAGCGATACTGAAAATAGGATGCTCAAGCCAAAAACATAATGCCTCTAGCCATGCCTGTCACCAGCGTGAAGGCTTAAAAACACTGAAAGAGAAGCATGCAGATGAGAGAAAATGAGAAGACCGGGAAAACAAAAATGGACGGAGGGTTGAGGGCATTCACGACATTAAGAGAATTGTAACGACATTGAGAACTTGCACTCTATCTTAGGGAAAAGAGAGGAGACAGGGGAGATGAGAGAAAATTGGTTAAAATGAGGAAAACAGAAATGGCTGCAATAATTGACCACTGACTCTAGACCACAGTCAATATATCTAAGTGGATTTTAGCAGTGCTACTATAGAAGAAACGCTCCAGCATGCCCACAGTGTACACACACTCCAAACGCGCATGCACACACACACACACACACACACACACGAAAACAAACAAACTCAGAATTGGTTTAATTCCACCGGTTGGGTTTGAATGTGAGAATAGAAAGTGACATTATACTCACACAGTGCTTGAGTTTCACACCTGCCTGCAGCTTCATTGGGTAGGTGGGGGCAGCAAGGTTGCAGGCTGCAATATTAAACCATCAATCACCCCCTAAATTAGGCATTTTACATCACACAAGCACTTACAGCTCTCTCTCCTTCTCCCACAGGTGGGGTCCAAGCCAAGGGAAAAGAGATTACATCACAAAAGCAATGATGGTGCAGCAAGACCCATGAATACATTACACCATCATATATACACAGAGCATGGGTGGAAAGTAGCGGCAAAATAATAAATCATAATGAATAATATCAAATCAAGCAGTTATTTCTTTACTCTGAGGTACATGAGGTATGCATACACGCAGGAACTTTTGGTACGACGTGTCTCTGTTGCGGGGTAGTTTACACTAATCAAAGAAAATGGAAGCAAGTGATTTGTATTTTCCGCTTGTTCACAGCATCTCACATCTCATTCATTACACAATCAATGTTTTGTCTGTCAGCATTAAACGCACGCAACAAAGGGCTCATTTCAATCACACATGGTGGACGAGACAGAGTCATGTCCACTGTGCTGTGTCTCATGTTTTGATTATTAAAAAAAAAAAAAAAACAAACATCTGGGATGTCAATGAGCCGGAAAGCTATTAACAAGCACAGAGAACAAGCAAGGAGAGCAACAGAAGACAGAAAGAGGGGTAAAGACGAGGTTAAAGCAGAAGCGAAGGAAGAGAAAAAAAACAGGAGGGAAAGAAGACAGAAAGAAATAGAGAGTGTGAGGGTAAATGAAGCATGGAGTTGCATTTATCCCAATTAGCTACTGCAGGGGTCTTGGGTGAGAAGGGAGAAAGTGTCCACCCCCATTAACAGTGTTTACTGACATGCCTGCTGATTACAAGCTGTGGAGAGAAACTGATTGCATAGCTCTCCTCTCTTTGCAAACATGAAAAGGAAAATGGTGCAAATACAGGAAGATTCACACACAGAACCACAGCAAACCTTTTTCTGTTGTTGTTGTTGTCTAGCTTCCTTCGCATCCTGTCTCCTCCCACCACCCTGCCTCTCTCTGAGACTCCCACCACTCTCTCTCAGTCTGCCAACATGCACAAGTTGGAGGTAGATTTCACATGTCCCATTATGAGTCAACTCCAATTCTTGTCTTCCTTGTCTCTGTCGTGCTGTGTTGTGTGGCAGTGATAATGGAAGTAATTACACTGGCTCCATGTCTGTTCCACAGCACAGCAGCACAGACAGACTGTGGCAACATGATGCCCACTGCTGCTTGGCCACATTCTCACATGCTCTGGAGATTCACAGCTGAGAGGCCTGCATACTGTCACACGGAAACACAAACACCAGGGAATAAAATGGTGTTTGTCTGTTTTTATGAATAGACAGTAAACCAAATATGCAAAGAGGTTATAGAAAGCCTATGGATATGTTTGTGCTGCAGTTTTCATTCCAGTTTCATTCTGCAAGTATTTCGGCTAGATCGAATATGCTATGCAGTTTCAGTGGGATTTGCTGGAATCTAGTCTTATGGCGTTGCTGAGATAAGCTGCCCGTGGGCGAACATACTGCTGCACTTCTGACCCTCCAATACAAAACGATATAACCTCTGCAGCTCAGGATTGCAGTTGATACAAGGGAATAGAGGAGCAGACAATAAAGAGCATGGAGGAAATGTTTGAGTTCCTTCCGAAGAGGGGGGAAGGACAAAGGAATAGCAAAGCAGAGCAGCATATCTCAACAAAACCAGGGAGGGAGAGAAAGAAAATGTGCATTTGGCAGAACAAAAAGCCTATGGAGGTGAAAAAGGGCGATAAATGGTGAATACAAAGTACTTGTTGAGTAAATGAATACATGAAAAGAAGACAATTCTTTCACTGGCTCCAGGATTTTAGGAACATTTTATCTCTGCAGAATTTATAGGCAACAGTTGTACCTTTTGCATTTTACATCACAAATGCGTTGAGCTGAGGAGGAGAGCAGAATGCACCTAAAGGGTTGTTCTGAAAAACAACAAACGCAGTTAGACAGCTAGGCGCTAAGCCTTTATGGCTCTACAGGGAGCAGAGAAAACAGTCACGTCTGTGTACAAACAAGGGCACAAAGAGAAGCAGAGGACCTCGTAAAGTTGCCCTTGCTCCTTTCTTCTCCTCACTTTCCCCTCTCCACCCTCCTCTGGGTCTGACCTCTCTCAGCACTGTTCAGTTCCAAACCCAAACTCTAACCCATCTGAAGAGAGACACCTAGTGGTGCAGAAGAAACCCCAATCTACCGCCGGACCTGGATGACACTTTCTATCCCAACTAACTGAACCGCACATCACAGTTATTCTTTCTCCTGTCTTAGGACCCTTAACAAGGCCACATTAATCAAACTGGACGACTAACTATGGCAATTATTGCTGTGATTTGCAAATCACTTGCTATCAGCCACAGATGCTTTTCCTAGAGAATGAGGATTTGTTTTTGTTTTTTGGGTGTTGGTGGAAGCAGGGATGGGTGGGTGGGAGAGGGTGTTCTGGAAGGTAGGGCAAAATGGAAAGCAGTTATGGATGAGGTGCCTGCTATTGTGGTATCAGCGTGGTGTGTGGTGCATAGGAGAAATGAGACTCATATTACTGACCAAGGATGATTAAAAGCCACCCTTCAGGTAGGCAGTGTAATTAGAAATCAGTTATAGTCAGAATGCAAGAATTGCTTTTGGAGAAGCCTGATAATGGCAGTGCTCAAAAGTTAACATGCACTGTATCACTTTCTTTTGCCTTCATTATATTATAAATGATAAATGACTTCTAGTCTTTTCAGGTGTAGTCTTTAAAAATAATTGCAGCTTCTATGTAGTGGACACAGGCATCCAAGATACTTCATACTAAGCACACAGTAGGAAATTGTGAGAATTAATCTATCACACCTCTCAAGCTTGTAGAGGATCTCTTGAAGGGTTAATAACACTGTTAAAATTAATGTGACAGCCTGCATACAGGATGTCATCACTCTCTCCAAGAGGCTGTAGACATGACAATTATCATTGGATGGTACCTTTAAAGTACCTGTCCCACCTTATAGGTCTGACACTAAATCAGCTGACATGAACAACAAGAAACTCCCTCCCAGTCAAAAATCAGTTGAATCATGAAGTGTTTGAAAAGCTGATCTGCCGTGACTGCTCAATGGACTTCTCTGATAAAACCAGACGAGGTGGTATTACACTAGCGAGCCCCAATCAGAACGGCTGCAGTCGATCTATCATGGTGTTATCTGCGGAAGGGGTATATTACCTGGGGCCCAGACAGCCCTGGGCATGCGTGGATGTATAGGGCCGATAGCAGAGCTGGCTGTCATCCCTCTGGGCTGATTAATGAGGAGCTCAGCCCAGTGTTTAATGTGTTTAATATGGGCCGCTGACGAGGCCGTCACACTGACGGAACCCACCCGTCTCACTGACTGATGAAGTCACCTGCAGCTCTCCCTCTCTGGCTTTCTTTTACAGATACAGTAAAATAGAAACACACACACATACACACACACGCACGCACGCACGCACGCACGCACGCACGCACGCACGCACGCACGCACGCACGCACGCACACACACACACACACACAGGCAAACCCTTCTCTGCCCTCCACAGCATAATCTCTGCCCTATTTACCAACATACAAGAAACACTTCCTTAGCATTTATATATAAGAGACATGTGCATCCTTATATAATTCCACTTACAATTCCTAGAACGTTGCTTTCACATACTAAAGTGTCATTGTTTTCCACAATATTCTAATGTAAACATGTTAACACATACACAGTCTGGTGGACTGCTCACTAGGGAACCAGCATGTTAGTGATATCCACCGATACATGCTTTATAACGATAATGCCTGTAAGTCTAAAGATTCACATTTCTGTTTGAAAGTACTGGATGAAATATTAAAAAAAATATGCACGTTTTATATGTAAGTTCAAGTCTTTTTTAATTTGCTCAGTGAACATTAACATTTGAAAAGCATTGTATGATGTCTACACCCACCAGCGGGTCATCATGATAGAGGTAGGTGTAATTATATCTTAATTCAACTACTGGAGAGATTTTTCTGCAATTAGGTGGACTAATTACTTTAGCATTTGGCTAAAGTGAATTGGAAAACATCAGCATATCTGCAATAATCCTGCATTGTGCATCACTACTCGGTGTGGTGATCCTGCTTTTGTGGTGAAAGTGAGGGAAGAGAGTGAGCTCTGTTCTGGGGGCATTTTGGGAGCTAGAGCTCTGGAATGGAAGACACTTAAACCTTTCTGTGTGGAAAGAGTTGGGCTCTCGCTCTGTGTAATGAAACAGCTAATATTCTTGTGCCTTCTCTGCCCAGCAATCAGACTCTTCTCCTCCTTTCCTCCCTCCTGCTCCATGATCTGTCTATGACTTTCAGCCTGCCTCACTCTCCTTTTCTTTATTTCAGCTCTCCTACTCCCACCTGCTAATTTTCACTTCTTTCTGCTGTTCTCTCTCTTTCACTATCTGCTGCCTTCCCACTCCTTCCCAGCACATCTCTATCTGTTTTTTTTCATCTATCACCTCCTCTGCAGTGTTCTCATTTAATCATCCCCTCAAGAAATATATTCACTTCCGAACAACTGGGTTCCTATTAGATCATATACTGTGTTGTTACAGCAGTTGTCGTGGCCAGTGCCTGTGCTCTCAGGGCAGCCAGGGGTAGCAATATACATAGCAGTCCACCTCAAGAAAAACCCACACAAGGGGGAGCAAAGACACTACCGGGAAGATGGTAGCTGAGCTTATAGCGGCACATGCCCAAAACAGAACCAGATGTGTTGACATCTCGGTGTTGTACATCCCGTTGCTTTACTTATACACTGTTATTTTTCCACACCCTTTTCGCAGCTCACATTCGCTCTCATGTGAATTGAGGCCTAAAAGTAATAAAATCTACCTGGCAGCAAATTTGTGTGCTGATATTCATAGCAGCTGGCTTAGAAAAGATTATTTTTTTGTTTGTTTATTTCTTGGCAAGCAGTAACATTTAATATTACCTGTTCAGAGAGGTAACATCTACAGGATTGGAGTGCTTGTTGAATCACCTCACACGTGTGGGCTGGACTGAAAATGTCTTTTTTTTCAGTCAAGATAGTATGGGCTATGCTCTCACAGGGCGTGTCCAGTTCTGTACGAGGCAGGTACAGATCAAGCCAGGGAGATGGGGGAGGTGGGGCAGGGGTGAGGGTGTACTCTCAGTCCCCGCAGACTGTAGTAATGAAATATCAGCTCTCTGAGAGGCTTGTTCTACCTCCAGGGTGGTTAGCTAAGGCCCAGTTTAAGTTTACAGCATGGACAGAATCCTAATGATCCCTGGCCCAGTCCTGCTACCGTGGGCTTTGCTGTTTTTAATATATATGGATCTGCTTTTTTAATTATCTCCATGTCATGTTACACTTCCTTTGCACAGCCTGTGAAAAGAAAGACAGGCAAAGCGTGGCTGCTACTCCCACTGCAACCTTCCCTGCTCTAGCCACCCGAATCCCATCTGCGCATTTATTCACACATGCACAAACTGCACACCGCACACGCACAAGACGTGGAAATAGAAACAAATGCACACTTTCATATCTGTATACAACAATACACAGTTGCATATGCAGGAGAGGAGGAACATATGTAAATCAGATAAATACGTAGTTTCTGCATGGAAGAAACCCTGATGAATGGATTACATATCAGGCATGCGCAGTGGACATGAAAAACGACACATTCTACACAGAGGAAAGAAAAAAAATCACAGTATTCATATATAACTCTACATACTGCGTGCAAATGGTGGTAAATACTGATCGTGAAAGGGTCAAGGTTTTGTAATACATCTGTGGCCAAAGTCCGCAAGCACACAGTGGTGCAAAAAATAATTTCAGCTCTCAGTTCCCAAGTGATGTATCATAACAATAATCACTGTAAGGCCCAGAATGAAGGTGTTTCTTTCAGAGAGGGAGATGAAGGCAGAACTCTGGTAATTATGCAGCCGTAATGGAGTTGGTGCCTAGTGAGAGCCTAATGAGCTTACTGAAGTCTACCATTGAGAATTGATTCCTGAGCAGGAAAAAAAAATGTAAAAAAGCGGTTCGCTTGCAACAGAGGGCCAATGGAGGTGAGCTTGTCTTCATTGTTGTGCATTTAATTGACAGGGAACCAACATGTAGTGAAATTCTCCAGGAGCAATTAATAATAATGAAAGGCAGAGAAATCTTCATGTACGGAGTATCCTGATCTGACGGCTTTCATTGTACTGTCACCTGTCGAGAGGAAGGTGTCTGATCATATTCTAAACACGCACATGTGTGTGTCAGCGTAACCCGCTCTCTTTTATGCTCTGCCTTAATGGACAAAATAAAATACAGTTTTAAATAAACTGTCCATATCAGCAGGGGGAATTGGAAATACCTTACCTGGTTTTGGCAGCTGTCACAGAATTACTGCAGAAGAGAATGAAAAGCATTTATTCCTGAAAATGAATCTGGTCTCATATATACATATATAAAATATATGTGTGTCACCTCACAGCTATAAAGGTCCAGGGTTCGAATCTAGTGCATGGTTGTCTGTCACTCTGTGTTAGTCCTGTGATGAAATGATAGACTGGTGGCCTGTCTAGGGTGAAAACTTATGACTGTGTAATATCCTATATATATATATATATATAT
Organism: Amphiprion ocellaris; assembly: GCF_022539595.1. Taxonomy (NCBI): domain Eukaryota; kingdom Metazoa; phylum Chordata; class Actinopteri; family Pomacentridae; genus Amphiprion; species Amphiprion ocellaris. The sequence continues at coordinate 21,332,063 of NC_072784.1, read as the reverse complement.
ATATATATATATATATATATATATATATATATATATATATATATATATATATATATATATATGGGTTATCACATGGCTCTGTATCCTTTTACACCTTCCCCAAAACACAGACTAGTCTATTAGTATGGTGAACAAGCTCCTTTTCAACACAACTGCCAGCCACAGACAAAGCTTTCAGACTCAATTTTCACACATACTTCACTCAATAAGTGCCCTCTCAGCTTTTTACACTTTTCCTTCATTACAAGCATTTTCTTTTTTTCCCCTCACGCTTGTCCCGTCTTATCATCTCTCTCACCACTAATGTTTATCCAATTTACTTACAATTACAGGGAGAGAAATGAAAATATTTATTTCAATTAAGAAAACTAAGTTGTAAAGAGATCGACTCTGGGTGACAGTGACCATATGGACACTGGTGATACAATTCTGGCAAGTAGGCTGGTAACAGATGCCACAGACCAGTTTATTTCCCCTGGAAGCAGGGATTCAAAGAAAAATTGGTTTATTCTTGTAAGGGATTTGCTTAATTTTCGGAGACAATGTTTTAGCAGAAGAATTATTTCACTTTGGGTAGAAAAACAGGTGTTGAATGCCCAAATGGGACACAGACCTTATGAGTCCCTCCACAGTTGTTTACTCAATCAACTAACCTTCCTTGTCTTCTTGAAACGATATGGACATTTCAAAGTGGGAGTTATCCTCAGCCTCGTAACAGTTTGTCAGGCACCAGGGCTTAAAAGTCAACCCCAGGTGACATGTTTTAGGATAAATGTGAAGCTTAAGAAGTATTTTAGTGGCTTTATCAGAAGCTTTGCTGCATAAAGTCACATCCACTCAGTCAGCTCTCCCCCCACATGCTCCTTGCCTGAAGCTCAGAAATGTGAAATATGCAAAGGAGCAGAAGAAAAACTTTCCGCACATCACATTCAAGGTGCGCCGACCATCTAGGAGAAGCACAATATGTACATGCAGTTGTTAAACGTGCACGCTGTGTCCTGAGTCAATCTCAGGAAACTCATTAGACAGTTCATCTGCTAAAACACTGTCCACTTTGGGAGTGTTTTAATTCGCACAGTGAGCTGAACAATCGATGCATAATGCAGCCGTGTGCACTTTCTGCGCTTTCCATGGGAGACACCGAAGAGACACATCTTCACAGGGCGATAAATGCAGTCTTATTTCCAAAAAATGGCCATAATATTTCTACCAAGTAGGTTTTTATAGATTTTGATCAATACAAATGACTCAATGATTATTCCCTTTGGTGTTGTGATCTCTTTCTCTCTACTTTGTAGCCAATATGCTATCTTCAAAAGAGAAGCCTGTGTCATCTATAATCACATTTTAAAATACAAAATGATAGAGAATGGTGCTACAGACAAACAAACAGTGTTACCATTAGCTTTAGCATGTCAACTATAAAGACTGAAAACCCATGTGCTCACGCCGGGGGAAAAAAAGCCAATGACGCAGCAGTATTTGTTTGTTTTTTTTACTTTACATGGTGATGCATTACCTTTGCACAGGCTATTTCTGTTGGATCTCGTGTCTAATTAGCCACCTTATTCATCTCACTTGTGAGGATGCAGCTTCGTTGTTTGTTTCAGTTACACACCACTGTGGATGGAGGGAGTGGGAGTGCTTTGAGGGGGGAGGGGAGTGAGTTGACTGTGTAGGAGAGGATGAGTTCTATTAATGTTGTGGTTGCCAATAGAGGTCAGAGTTTACTTAACAGACCTTTAAATCAGCCTTCTGCTGCCTGAGGGGGAAACATTTATCATAATACCGTACTTTTTTTTTGTTTTGTTTTTCAAAGTGTTTTTTTTTTTTTCACATGGTGGAATGAGTTTGAGTTTTTACAGATTAGCTTTTTCATAGGCATTTCCAGTGTCGGAATGAAGTGACAGCAGCGCGGCAGCGGCAGCTCCAGCACAGTGGAGTAGAGTGTTATTTCTGTTAAGGAGTGTGGGAACACTTGAGGATGGTGGCCATCAGAAAGCATGCAGAGCTGAGTTCACACGTTGGTGCATTGAGCCACAGAGGCGTGTTGCTATAGAAGCAAGGGCAGGTTTTACAAAGGGACATTACACACCTACACACTAAAGAACTGTTCACTGAATGTGCTCCTGAGGGACTGGCTCACTGCAGCACACTCTATTCACCCCTTCCCCCTCTGCCTTTCAATCATCATCGCTCTCTCCCTCTCTCTCTCTCTGTTTCTCTCTTCTTTTTTGCTCTATTTTCACAGAGTAGGTGTCTAAATCTGTGTATTAAAACTGCCTGCGGTCCTTAACTGCTGAATATTTCATACCTTTTAATTTTTCCTCAGCACTTAAGGTAACTTTTACAATATCTTTCCCTCCCTTTATCCTCGTCTCCACATTTTTATTTCTCCCCACTCAACAGATGTGTACTGTTACTCTGGTAAGATTTTCAGTCTGGATGTACGCTATTGTCACTACAAAATAAACTGACCTTATGCTGAATAATGTAGGCAACCAACAACACATTTCCTCCCACCGGCTTTCTCCTCATTCTTCCAAATGAACCACATGTGTAGCACAACAACTGGGGACTCACAGCAAATGATAGTGACATGCTTTATCATAGAGTCTCAAATTTACTTTGAGGTTATTAAATAGTCCAATGGAAATCCCACAATGGTTTGAGTGGACCGTAGAGGTTTTCTACATGTGGGTGTGCGAAGGCAAAACATTCATAACGACTATAATGATTAAAAGCAGTGGAGAAGCAGTGTTGAATATTAATCATACATAAGAAATGACAGAATGGAATAGCATTTACAGCCTACCCCCATGCTGCTTCAAGAACATGAAAACACACCAATCAAATGAAAAGCCTTTTGAAAATGCAATTAAACAGCGACCCTCACTTAATTAGGTTGCCTGTAGATACCAATGGATTTCATTAAGGGTTTCAATGAATCTCTCCTCCATTCTTAGTTTGACCATGACCATGTGAGATTGGGCCTTTTAACCTGCAGACTCTGTCTGTAGGTTAAAATGCTGTTCACTTCTCCATTTATACAACCGCTTTGCCCCCTCAGGTATCATACAGTTCAGCTATTGGCTTCAATTCCTCCCACTTCCATCAGGCCCTGTAGGGGGAGGAGGAAAGGGACAGCAAGGAGTGGAAAGAGGGATGAGGTCTGTGCAGTTCATACCCCTGTTGAGTCAAACTGACCTAAACATTTCCAGACATGCATCATGGGATCCTACGGGACTTCAGTGATTAAGATCTGAATGAGACGAAGGGGTCGCGGGTTGCAGTCAATCTCTTTACAGGTCTCTGAGTCTGTCATTACTCATTGATTGGTCAGCTGGAGCAGCAGCACCATTCTGCAAAGTGCACTATATAATTACACTGCAAAAAAATAGCACTTTCAACAAACACAAAATCACACACATGCTCATATGCCCAGAGGCGACATCTGGACTCTGGAGAATATCTGTGAGAGCATAGAGAAAAGAATGCAGTAAAGTGTCTGAATAAATTCTATCAGAGTAGAAACAATGTACTCATCTGTCACAGTGACTACCATTATAATGCTGCTGCTTGGAGCCTACTTTTCTATTTATTTTTTGCAACTGTGTGTGGTACTGTGCAACCCGATTTGTTGTTTCTTTTGGTTTTGATGGTAGAGATACCTTGTCATGAGAATGTTTTATTTATTTATTTAATTTTTTGAGGTTGTCATAACCACCTGGAAGGTTGTAATTAATTTTCCTGATGCTCTTGTATCATGTTTCAGAAAAACACTAATTAATTTCTCATTAGAAGATAATCAAGGATAAACCAGGTATTTAGCTTAAATCGAGCACTGATGGGGATACATCTAAGACTTTGAATATATTATTACCATAATTAATGCAGTTAACATTAGCCCTTTGGTGTGACTTCACAAAATGGAGCAAAATCGCACCATATTTTAACTGTTACATAAGAGGGATTATAACAAGAAAGATACTAATGTCTGTTTTTTTTTTAAAGATGAGCTGGATCATTTGCATGTAATTTCATTTTAATGTTTCTAAACCTCTGGTGGGTTTTCTCACTTTGCAGTTCATGAGATTTTTAGATAAGGTGACACATATCCATTATTAATGATTGGCCTGTACAGCTACAATACATCACCTGTGCCCTAACATGGCTAATTATGCATTCATAGGCCATAAGTAAGCAGGACAAATGAACTGACTGCACTTGCATTGCTTCATACTAATTACCTCAGTAAGCCAGATGCTAATTAGTTTTATCACCAGTCCATATGATTAGTTTCAATTTATCACAAAACTGACAAATCTGTATCTTACCATCGTGATCTCATTTATTATGATGACACAACATGTTTTAGGTTTTGAAATTATTTTCGAGCAAACTCATTACAAACCTGCACATTAAAAAGAGCAGAAACAAAACTTCTGATTCATTACAATTCAATTAGACTAGGGTCACAAAAGAGGTTCTCCTGGGCAGCTCCTGGTGGTGCAATATAGCAGACAGGCCCAGACAGAGATCTCTAAGAGCACATAGCCTGCAGAGATAGAGGTCAGCCATGTTAACTGGATCCTTGGAGAGTAGAAGAGATCTATATCCCACAGGCGAGCTGTGAGACCACCAGCTGTGACAGGATGCAAGTATTCCAGCAGACACCACAGGAACATACAAAAGGTAGTATAGCTTGCAGTATGTGTGGCACCACTGCACACAGGAATGTTGAGAACTGTGCTAGATATGCAAGCAGTAGAAAAAAAAAAACAGCGACATATGTTCAACCAAAGACTGATTTTACAATTAACTAGTCTGACCATCATTGCTTATTTTAATCAAAACCAGGAGAAGTATGAATATACACCACTGTTCAAAAGTTTGGGGTCAAACAGACAATTTCATGTTTTCCCTGAAAGCTCACACTTTCATTCATGTGCTAACATAATTGCACAAGGGTTTTCTAAATATCAATTAGCCTTTTAACACCATTAGCTAACACAATGTACCATTAGAACACAGGAGTGATGGATGCTGGAAATGTTCCTCTGTCCCCCTATGGAGATATTCCATTAAAAATCAGCTGTTTCCAGCTGGAATAGTCATTTACTACATTAACAATGTCTAGACTGTATTTCTGTTTCATTTAATGTTATCTTCATTGAAAAAATGCTTTTCTTTCAAAAATAAGGACATTTCTAAATGACCTCAATCTTTTGAACAGTAGTGTACATATGAATTTTTCACACATCGTATTAGTCCAAAGGCTATGTTTCATAGACACACACACAAGCCCTATTTGCACAGGAGTTCAGTTTGAGATCATACATTGTAAATGCTAAATAGTCTCCGCTTACATAGAACCTTTTTAACCTAAGATAGTTTCTTCAATGTGTTTCTGCTTCTCCCACACACTCCCACACCAAGCCATGCAAGGTGCGCCTTCCACTGGGAGGAACTTGGAGTGCAGTGTCTTACGTACAGACACTTTGGCACATAGAAGGGCTGAGGATTGAACCATCAGCCCTAGAATTATTGGACAATTCACTTGTTCATCTGAGCCATGGCCAATTTTCAGTATTTCTTAGAGATGCTGATTGATTTTTGATTATTTACTTCCCCATAATGATTTAATTGAACAAAATATATTATTGGATAGCGGATTAGCTGCCAGAAAATATGTCGATTTACTGTAGTACAAGGTTGTGCCACTAGGTGGGGCCTCTTGCTATATAAAGAGATGAATTACAGGTGTAATTGCTGGCCACCTGTTTTGTGCCACACAAATTGCAGAATGACTGCACCTCCCATCTAAGGAAGAAAAATGTCTGCTTTCCTATCTCTGCTATCAGTGGCGGTTGTGTGGATGAACACTGCAGCACATAGTGATAACACCTCTTGTAGTCTGGCAGCTGTCTGGCTTAGCTACGCTCATGCTAGCATGTTGAACAGAAGCAGCAAGCAGGTGCTGGGTTAATGCAGGCCAAGAGCAAAGTGCAAGATAAACTGCATCAGTGGCACCCTGCTGTGTTGAGTAGACATAGATTTTAGCAGTGGTAATAAATACTATAAAATTTCCTACACTGATCAGGTTAGTGCACCAGTATTTGTGGACATCTGTTCCAGCTGAGCAGCTGTTCCCAGCAGCTGGACTAATGTTGACTACAGTGAACACAGGCCACATCACTCCCATCGTGTAGATGGGATGTAGGCACTTTATATATTTTCTATACATTTTATGTGAAACCATTATGACATAAGTCCACTGTGAATATATGTAACCTAAGGTTTGAGTCAGGCGTTGTTGAATTTGTTAGGTGTGTCCAGCACATATAATCTGATCTAATTTATTTCCTTAAAATGCAGTCAGGAAGTTGTACAGCTGTTTGCTGTGTTTTAAATTTTTGGGATTTTGTCGTCCCAGGTAAGAGCAGATATTAAAAACATATGGTGCACTTTTGTCTTCCAAATCAGTAATTTATCCTTCAGTGCCTGGACCACTTGAGCCCCGTTCAACCACAATCTGCAGTGTCATGATCCAAGAGTACAACATAAAATCCACTATTTACTATATTCCCTTTATCATGAGTGTTTTTTTTTTAACAAAATCATTTATTCTAGTAACATTTTTTCTGTATTTACAACAGCTCCTTCAGCTCCAGAGCAGCTACTGTTTGCTATATAAATGTTCGAGGTCATTCAGGTTATCAAGGTGGAATTTGTTAAGGGAGCAGAATGCTAACATTTAGCAGCTAAGTTCAGTTCAAGGTGTGCAGGTCATAAATTATATTCTGAAGCAAATGCAGCAAGATGATTTGGGATGAAAAAGAAAACTGTGGGACACAGGAGCAAACACCTGACAAGAGTGTCGTTCGTATGAAAATGAATGACACTATACAGCTTCCATACACAACCTGGCAATCACTTCACTACACTGCACTAACAACAACAAAGTGTTGTATATGTTAATACTTTATTGCTCTTTTGCAATATCCACCGTAACTGAGACCAATGTGGTCCTTAAAGGCTATCTTTGTGCATTTAGTTACAGATTGCAAGCAAAATGTGATTATTTAATTTATCCTGAACAACCAAGATGATCATGCATATAATATAATTAAATGAATTAAATGAAGAACTGTAACATATATGCTTCACTATGTAAAGCCAACTTTGCTGAAAAGCAAGGACATGGAAGAATGGATCAGGATGACTGCTAGCCCCCCCTGGACTTGAGGGCTAAACCATAGCTCCAGGTAAATCAGGCCAAATTAGGCAGTAGATGGTGGAATCACATTGGCTCTGAGGGCCCCTGGTCCTCTGCTCTGGTTCATTTCCCTGATGGAGTCAGCTCTGAACACCAGCACTCTAATTAAGCGTTATGCAGATTCCCCCACATTCCATCAAGAGAACAGGGCACGACATGAGCAAAGAACCATGGTAATTTTTCAGTATGTAGGCATGAGGACAAGATATTATATAAGGTACTGGTCATGACTGCTACACTATTTTAATCTTTGTTTCTTGTGTTCATCTTTCTTAAAACTGTTGTTTTTCACCTTTTTTTCCGTCCACTGTCAAGTATGACAGCCTATACCAAATCTATCCTGAAAATCAGTTATCCTGTGAATCTTACTCAACATAAAAGATACTTAATGTATAGCACTCAAGTCCTGCTGTGTGACCATCATTGCGTATTCATTTTTTTTTTTTACTTCGCAGGCCACAGGAGTGTAAAAGTAGCTGCTTTTCCAGGGTTTGGGGTGCCTGTTAATCCCCTGACTGTGTGGTTATGGAGGTAAAACACATTTCTGTGCTCATGCTCTGTAGCAGGCTGCACTGGTGTGTGGCTTAAGCTCCGAGCAACAGGGAAGGGAAGATTCAACCATTTATTCCTTGGGAGACTTTTTTTTTTCCCAGTGTCGTGCTGTTGGACGCGTGTATTTTGGGGATTAGTGGCTTAATCGACCTTGTAATGGGGAGATCAGAGTGGCATGCAGGCATGGAGAGAAGTGCGCACACACATGCTGATACACACATATACTGTATTCTCTCATGCACACCGTCATATTTAGGCAAACACGCTTAAGCACACAAACCTGTGCATCCTTACTTTATTAAAAACACACACCTATCGTCACACGCTCTCCTTTATTTCATAGGCCGCCACACCAACCGAAACCAGCTACATTTTCTTTTTACAAAGAAATATGCACTACACATACGCACACATACACACACACACACACACTAATAACCTCATACTTCTCCCCAATAGCCAGAAAATGTACACTCTCACCACCATACTACTCTAGAATACACTGGACACCTTATCGCTGCTCCCACCCGCTGCTCCCTCTGTAATATGCTGTGGCTGTGCGGGTACATTGCACTGCAGACCGAGGGCTCTCCGGGGGGTCAGTGTATTGTCTCAGTGAACAATGAGAACTCTGGCTAATGCTTCTGTGGACTCAAGAGGTCAGCCCCGTGAATCACCCTCTCTGTCTATGAATTTCCTACAGTACATGTCCATCTCTTTCTCTTCCCTGGAGGTTTGTTTGGCCTCTGCGCTCAGGTCACTCTTTCTGACTGGCGTGGCGGTTGGAGCTGGGGAACCGGAGGGTTGGAGGTATTGGAGTAATCCGTGCGTTATCTCACATCAGCGGCAGTCGTGGAATCCAGTGCAGCGCAGCTGATAAGATGAACAAACAGTTGGGATCATTAGAGCGAAGACATTGTGTAATCACCACTCTAATCTCCCTCTAATCCCAACATCTCCAACCAGCCAGGGGCTCCAAAGCACACAGGCCCATAGAACAGTCCAAAAGCCAGGCCTGCACACACTCAGTGCACAAACGCACACATGCGCAAGTGGGGTCACTCAGGCAACATGAACTCTGACACATTAGAAACATATGCAAACAGCACAGCGAGGCAGCACACACACACACACACACACATATACAACACACTCACACACACCATTCCATTTTTTGTTTCTAAACTAATAACAGGCTGTGCGCACATGGCCAACCCAGAGGAAAAAATCAATACTCTCTCAGACAAAATCAAGATTTCTTTTATCCTTCTATTTTTTTCTCTTTTGCTTTCTCCCATCGCTCTGTTTCCTCTCTCTCTCTCCCTCTGCCTTTTCTCAATCGACACCAGCAGCTTCTTGATCTCAGCGGAAGTCCTTCGAGCACCAGGCACCAGATTCTCCACTGGCAGATCTTTGGTGGTGTTCACCCTCTGAGGTTGATCGATTAAAATAATAAGATATTTTCCCAGGATGCTCATCTCTCTCTCTCTCTCTCTCTGTGACCCACACTTCTGCCCTGCCTGGTCCATTCCCAGTTCATCTGTGTGTAACAAAGCCGACCCTTGCAACAGCAGGTCAAGTCTCCCCATTTCTAACCTGTATGTGTGCATGAAAGAAACTCTTGGATCAGCTTCAGCTTTCTCATCACCCTAGGACAAAGAGTCCAGCAACAAATGATGAGCTGGGACTGATGCCTGCAGAAGATGGTAAAATACGCAGACCTGCTACTGTGCACACTCACATGCTGGACAAACAGAGAGAAACAAAGGAGAGGCCTATGGGAGAAACATGGAGGCAGAGGGAGGAGAGGAGAAACGAGGAGAGATGTAGACGCCACAGCTTCCACTCTATCCATATTGGCATCTTTTCATCGCTAATGGGAAAGACAAATGGAATATCTCTGTTTCAAGGCTCTTACAGATGGACAATAGCGGAAAAATACCCAAACAGAGGAGAGGCTGAGGAAGATGGGCAAGGAGAAAGGAGATAGTCTGTGTTTTCTGCTGGCTGCAATGATTGCACGCTGGCAGGGGAACAGTGGGGATACGCTGATGCTGGGAAGCGAAGAAGACATGGAGAGGCAGATATAATGCAGCATGTCTTTTTTTTCCTCTTCTTTTCTAAAGCTTTGGCGCCATCAAAATGTTTCAGTCAGGCCAATAAAGCCTGTTTGAAATTAACTGAATTGACAGAGGCAGCCAGTGAGACAAAGGCAGGGAAGAGTGGAAAGAGCGTCAGAAAGGTGTCAGTAGAGGGAAAGGAAAACTCGTTACAACTCGGTTTTTTGTAAGATATAGAACTCTCATTTTGTCTCAGCAGTTTGTTTTATTTATTTGAAGTTAGGAGCTTAATGAGATCCCAGTGGTACTACAATAGCTAAGAATGAGGCAAAGAGAGAAAGAGACATGGGAGATGGGAACCAATCTCAGGAAAAGAGAGAGGGAGGGATGCAGGCAAGCAACCAAACAGGGGAGAAGAAGGACGACTATGGATCAGTGCATCAGAAGAAGTGTGTTATTGACAAAAAAAAATGACAAGAAAAACTATACAATCCTGCAGCAGCTGACTAAACTGCATTACAGATCTCCTGTAGAGTTCAACAGTTGCATTTTTTCTTTGTTCTGGGCCCATTCTGATAGATATACATCCAAAGTTCTGGGAAAAGACAAGCACGCGTTCAGCCAGACTGTTGTGAGCTCGAATGAGACGAAGCCCAATGCAGATTGCATACCTCAACCCTGGCTGAGAGAGACTGGCCACAGTGGCGCGGCACCCAGCCAACTCTTTGTGCCGAGCAAAGGAATGGAAAACAGATGCCACATAAAATGCCCTGGCATGAGGGCTGTATATTGATTCATTTGCTGTATTTTCTCTCTTTAAACAATGCTGCTTCATTACTTAGCTAAATATGCTGTATGGTTGCATGAGCACACGCTTTGGAGTGAGTGTGTGTGTTTATGCTCTGATGTGTATCTAAGCTCGTATGTGTGTTAGTGTGTGTGTAAGAGTGCCGTTCCAAAATTTGCCTGGGAGTGCAGCAGTTGAAAAACTTACATAAACCAGCATTGTCGCATGTGTGTGTGATCAAACTGCACACAGCTCCTTTCTAAAGATCTGCAGGTAGATATTTCCAAGTGTAATCTTTATAAGTGATAATGCTTCCCTGTGACTTGGCCACCTCTTGTTATCTGCAGTAAACAGGTGAAGTGCCCTCCTGAGAAATAAGATCAACATTCTCCTGAGCTCCGAGTCAGACCTGGAGTGACTCATAAACACAATCTGCTTGTTTTTTGTTTGTTTGTTTGTTTGTTTTTACTTTTACCACTGAGTCATTTCCTCCTGAGGTTACATAACTTGATGATTTTTCCCCTTTTGTCAGAAGAATCTGTGTCCCCTCTTGATGTGTTTGCACTCATCCTAAGTAACTGCTTCACACTTGGCTCTTAGATGATGTCACCCCCTCTCTTGTCACTTGTTCCCAGTCACACACACCAACCACTCCATCCACACTGCATACACTCGTTCCCTTCACCGTCATCATGGTTCATAGCTGTCTCATAAATGTCAAGCTCTCACTTTTCCATAGGCTATTGCTTGATACCCCCTTACCTCATGGTGTTTGCAACTCTCCGTGAGGGGAGAAAGTAGTGGAGGTCTTTTTTCTATTTTTTGGCAGGGCAGTAAGGGGCGGAAGGGGTAATGAAAAGGTATGTGTGACGAATTGAGGCAAAGGGCGAGGAGGCAAGCTGTGTGTCGATGAAGAGAGGAGAGGAGATGAGGGCACAGCAGAGGGGGGAAAGTGTGTGAAAAAATGCAGAGTTGAAGGGTTTGGAAGAGCAGAATCAGCACTTATGCAAACACTCTGAGGAGCTAGCCACACACACACACACACACACACACACACACACACACACACACACACACACACACACACACACACACACACACACACACACACACACACACACACACACACACACACACACACACACACACACACACACACACACACACACACACACACACACACACACACACACACACACACACACACACCTGTACACAGCCATCCTGCGAGTTTTGCTGTAGCACTGTTACGAATACCTTCCATATCGGGATGTCATACTGGGCAGAGCTGGCTCTTGGAACAGCGGCTCCCTGTTGCGCTGTGAAGCTATTACATGGTCTAACAGAGCTCGACTAATAACATGGACCGGATCAGCCACTTCCCACTTCCTTCTCAGATCATCACGTATCACAGGAGTTGGGGCATTTTACCACCCACTCATGCCAGAGACCTTTCTCAACCCTAATCCTACACACAGAAACACACACAAAAATACTACTCTTCTTTTTCTCTCATGAACCTTCCCAACCTTCCATACAATACATCCCATAAAGCATAAATCAATTGTTGCCATTGTTCGGTTGGCGACCGTCCACCGTCAGTGTTTTATAGTGCTTTGTTTGGCTGTTTGTTGCTGTTAATCTGTTTGAATAGCTGTGGGGGGCTTTCCAAAAGCACTTCCCACTGAATTTACTGTCTTGGTGGCTGAGCACACATCTGTCTTTTCCTCAAACAGAATTCCCGCCCAAATTCATGGTCCAAATCCTTTGTGCATAAACACCTTCAAGCCCCGGTCCCCAAGTCCTTGTTTGGTAATTGTGTGAGCATTCATGTTGGGGCTATGAGATGTTTACCACTGTCAATGCGAATTGTGTTTGCCACTGAATGGGTGATTTCTTTTTTCAGGTTGTGTTTTGTGCTGTGCTGCTGATTGAATCAATTCTATTGACTGACCTGAGCGATAAAGAGAGATGACACGTGAAAATCATTGTATTAAACAGTAAGGTCTTATCGACTCTCGTAATGTTGCAATTGTACCTCGCTGAAATGCCTCCCTGATTAGGTTTTAGATCACATGTGCCGCTACCATCGGTTTTAAACGGGATCTTTAAGCTTTGCTTCAGTGATTTCTGTGGCACAAATGAACCTACGGCAACAAAACTGAGAATACAGGCATCATTGATCTCTTTCTTTGTACAAACAGCTCTGCTCTTCTTCCAAAGTCAGATAGAGGCAGTGATTTGGCAGTCATCTGCAAGGTAAACATGAGATGCAGTGTTGCAGTTTAATCGGTATGCTACGGTTCTGCCAAGTGTGTACATTAGTGGCAGACAATGCATTTGGCTTCAGGTGGCACAGGATTGCATAATAAGTCAGTGAAAACTGACTATAGACTGTGTGTGTATGTACAGAAAGAAGTCCTTTGGGAGACTGTAATGGAACACCATTAGAAGAGTCACAAACACCAGGCTGTATGGCTTTACTGCAAACGGTGGCGCACTAACTGCCGAGTGCGTTTTCACCAGGACGGCGCATTTTACACAAGACACACCTGCAGGCATAATGTCTGTTTCTCTGTCCGTCTCTCTCTCTCTCTCTCCCCGTCTCACATACCAAGACATCTATACACGCATATACTCCTGTCAAGCCCCTCCCTTGCCTCCATTTTTTCCCTCCATCAATTCAGTGACACCCAGCAGTGGGCCGTGACATTACAGAAAAACAGAGCAAGGGAAGGAGAGAGCAGATGGGGTGAAGGGAGGGAGGGCTGAAGGAAATAGAGGGAGGAACGCTGCAGAAAAAAGGGTATAAAGATTGTAAAGGCAAGGAAGAAGGATTTAAAGAAGGGGTTAGGAGGGCGGGAGCTTGAAAAAAGATTGAAAGGGAGCAAGTGGTGGAGTGAGTGAAGAGTAAGCGAGGGACATGTGAGTGATTTCCTCAATGTCATGAGGCAACATGGGGGCGGCTGCAGCCTCGGGTGAAGGAGCGGTGAAGCAAACTTGATGGCCTATACACATCTGATGAGAGAAACTGGTCCCCTTGAAAGAAAGAGCTCAATAATTCAAATGGAGGTGGAAAAAGAGAGAGTGCAGGAGAAGGAGGTGGCAGAATGGGAGCTGCTGTTTGACAGGTATTTAGAATATACTGTATGTAGAGCTCTGGAGGGCGGAAGGGTGAGTGTTGGTTGCTCACAGGTTAGAAATTATCAATCACCACCGGCGCCACTCGTGTGCATATGGATGTCAGACATGCCAGAAAACACCCTGCAGGTGTGCCAGTGCTTGTGGTCCAGAGGCACGATTTCTGGCATAGTTACAGTGCAATGAAATCTGTCGGGCTTTGTTCCCAGGTAAGCTCTTTGTGCAGGACATCACTTTGGAGCAGTTCATTCACACTGGCAGCGACGCAGTATGGCCACAATCAGAGCTGCCATCAGCCTGCAGTGCAGACACAACCAGAGGAATTATACCCTTACAAAAACCACGGGGAGTCTATTCATAGTCCCAGCGCTCAAAGCACATCTCCATTCTGTATAGCAAACGCTGTGTCATTTGCCTCAGCCAGCAGTGTTCAGAATTACAGTGAAGAAAATCTGCTGCAGCAATAACATAGTTGAACCCCAATCTGGCTTGTGAGAGGTTAAGATACCCAGCACTTACACAGCATGTAATGAAGGTGACACAGTAAGAAAAAGGAATGAGGGAACATTAATTCAGAGATTTTGCTCTTAGCTAAATTAATGTTGAGCAGGACGAGAATTAAAAAGAGGTCACAGTGGGTGAGGCTGTGACAAGAGGACACAGATTAGAATTCTTCATAATGCAGTAGCTTTAAATTTATTTCTAGGGGCCAAATTCTATTCTCACAACGTTGAAAAGTTTTAGAAATCTGGAATTGTTTCTAAGTTGGATGATAATAGCCAAGCTAATTAGAGCTGGCTTCAATTAAGTATTAAGCAACAAGATAATCTCCGCCATTTCTCCAACCTCTAATTTGAGTGCAGATATTCATTTATGTGAAAAATGGTATTCATTTTCCCACATACATAAATATTCATCTCAGACTCGCTGAAATGGTGCTTTTCAGCTTGATAGTTTTCATGACATTAAAGTTAGTGTGATGGGGCTGCAGTGCATCCTGCTGGTTGAGCACAAGCACAACAAGCCTCACAACCTCCCCGATATGTGGCCACTTGACCAACTTCTGCTTTATCTACAGTTTCTCAGTGAAAGCAAGAGCTCTCTGCAAACTCAGCCCTGACTGAAGCTAAAGTGGAATGCACAGCCTGATTTTGAGCAACACCGATAAAACTCTGAAACTCTTTTACCATTTCCCAACTCAGAGACTGAATTTGATCTATGACTTGGAGAGTTTACACCCTTTGAATTATTTTAGAGTTTCAAAACATGTCAGTTGTTATCACGCAGCTGAGGCGCCGCTGCACCTTTCTCAGATGAAACGTACTGATGAGTAATAGAAGTGTGCTATTGTTGTTCTTGAGACAACTCAAAAGCAATTCCTCTGACAAGGGATGTCTGAATAAATTATTCTCTATTAATTGTACACAGGCAAATACATGTGGTGCTTGCATAGTAGTGGAGACAATAAGGACAACGGTACAAAGCATAAGGAACATCAACACATTTTAGTGTCTCAGATGTGAGTTCACAAGAATCTTAAAATGCTTACACTCACACATTGCACACATGGCTTCCAAACTGAGGTCTGGGATTTGAGACTGCAACTAGTGTACCTACAGTAGTGTGTGCTTGCACTAATAGCCAAACCTTTACTGTAAATTTTGATAGTAAGTCAGTTATTGTACTAGAACAAACAGAAACACAATAAAGAAAAAGATGCACACACAACCTTAAAAACTTGCTGTCTTTGATGTTATTGCTATTGATTAAAATAAATGATCCTACAAAGTGGGTAATACATCTCTGGCATTGAGTTCCACGTGGTTCCACATTTTTGCACAATTTCTACACACACTTTCCTACTCAACTGCATTTCCAGGGTGCTTCAATTCTTAAAGTGTAAGCAGAATTTTTTAGCCGAAGCACTTGGGTGGATGTTCTGCATTCACAACTCCTAAAAGACTTATGGGTGAAACTTTGTGATATTCCCTTTACAGATGTATACATGGACACGATGGTATGAAGTTATAAACACTGCTGAAGATGGTGCAATGCAAAGCCCTACAGCTTTGTGTTCGTGTTCTTCAAAAACCAAACGCACAGTTACATTTGTACTGTAAATGCCTGCAATCAAATGATGGAATCGACTTCAAATGCGTTTCATGCAATATGAAGTACAGCCCTGATGATGATTACTAACTTAGTGATGTTGAATCGGTCTAGATGGGCTCACTTTAAGACAAATGGGCTGTCTCATGCTTGGTGCTGACAGCAGTGAATGCTTAAATCCACATTAGGCACAGACATCAGTGCTCTGTAGTGTGCAATTGCTGAGCTGTTAGTGGTTCAGTGTGGCTTCAAATACAGTACTTATTTGCACAGATCCCCAGCAATATTACCACAGTATTATAATAATAATCACATGAATGCAATTAATATGTGATAATTTACTCCATATTTTACACTAAATATTTCAACTCCTAACAATTATTTCTTCATCCACTTTGTTCTCTACTGAAAACCACCATTCTACCAACACAGTGTAGTTACAGCGGTCAGTCGGCCCTGTTAGAACATAAATATCCTCATTATTAACCATTAAAAAGCCCTAAACTACCATCCTTCATCCACTGCGGGTCAAATGGCCCTTATAAAGCATTAATTTCTCAGAGTTAATCTGGCTAATAGCCTCACAGACTTTAGTAAACAGTATTTCATGAAATACTTTTAGAAATATAATGCAATACATAATAAACTATGCATGGCACACAACTCTGGGTGCAACGACAGGATCTGACAGCTTTAATGAGGGTGTCTGGTATCGCCATTAACATGATATATCCCAACATGATACACTAGTCCAGAATTACTGTACACTTGCTGAATATGTGCAAAGTAATATATTAATAGAGCTTGAAAGGAAAGGTGGAGGATTTGTTTAGAAAAACCTGGTCAAGAATAACTGTTGTGTTTCTGTCTGTGACACAAGATCTTAAATAATTTAAATGGTAAAGCAAGGAGTTACTTGCTGGGAATACTCAATAAGTTTTATGCAGTCAATTTTATAATTCATCAACAGAATCAACAAGCCTAACAACCTTGTCTTCAATATGAGATACATTTTGTAATTCATCAGCAAATTCAACATGACCTGTAGTTGCTTTGGCCTCAGTAAGTGCAGCATTAAAATGTATTGCTCCATCGATACTGTTCTAAATTTGTCCTCCTCTGTATCACTTCTGCAAATCTATGCTTCTTGCCATGATGCTGTCTGGTGTAGTTGTACAAACAAACAGCAAATAAACTGTGGTAAGGCTTGCAATGTCTTCATCTCCATACACACTGAGAGCGTCTGGCCAGAGCCCAAAGCAAGAAGCAGAAGTGGAGAACTTTTCACTGCTTTCTTTTCTGGAGGCCTGAGCACCTCAGGGACAGAGTATTGTGAAGCTTTCCTGTGATATGCAGCAGTTCTCATGGATGAAGTTCAGAAAGGTCAGGAATATTTTGTTGCGGGGCACATCACTGTTCACCCGCTTACAGAGAAAAACAGACTGTTGGTGGTTTGAAGATGGATGCAAATTCCAACCGTTTTGCCTTCTCTTTAGCACTCACTTTGCAAATCATCCAGCAGAATTGACCGTCTTCATGAGTGACAAAAGACAGCCTCTCTCACCTTCCCTGATAATGACAGCACAGGGCGGGATAATGTACAGTTCATGTCCTGTATCTAATTTGAGTTTGAACTGCACTGATTATTCAGGCCAGACTGCATTGCGAGATGATTCAAAATTCATTCACATCCACCTCTGAGAGGGAGGCTGTGAGACTTGGAGCAAATTAGAAGAGTCCAGTTCAATCTCTCTGTGGGGAATTAAAAGGGCATCTGCCACTCTGTCCATCTCTCTATTCAGACTAAATGACAGTCTTCAATGTTGAATCTTGGCACGCACTAGTTCAAGTCAAAAAGATTGCTGAAAAGGCCAAAGATCTTTCAGATGTTAAGTTGCTGAGGTTGTAAAAATAATAGGGTAATTTGTTCAAAGCTTGGAGTCTTTTAGCAAACTTTGCATTTTTAACTTAGTGGGTGGAGTACACAATGATGACAATATTATAAGACCTACTTATTAAATTAAATAACTCATTCAGGCTCTAAAATAAAGCGTATTAACATGTCTAGCAGAACAGCATCACTAAATTCTACCACAGAGCACCAGGCATTTAGCAGTCCTTGTGAAAGGCTCATTAGCCCTTCAAACATGCGTTTGCCTTCTGTAGCCTCACCAGAATTTACCAGAAAAGAGGACAAAACTGACAGTTAAATAAAAATGATAATATGTATACCGCAGCGGGTGCAACAAGCATTCACAGAAATGAAATATCATTAGTGCAGACAGCACATAGCCTTGACAATGCAAACTCTACAGCAGCTTCACTTCAAAACATCAAAGCACAAACACAGGCTGCACAATCATTAGGCTCTACACCATTTAGTGTATCCTTTAAAAAAATATTGTGAGTGTTTAGAGAGATATTGCAATTTAAAAATGAGACACAATGCTAATGGGAGTAGCAATATTTGTATTTCAATAAAAATGATATTGTGACAAAACAATCTTATTAAAACTGGAGAATTAGATTAGTAGGCTGGGAATCTCTGCAACACCACAGGGCTTCATTTCTAAAAAAGGTATGATGAGACACATTTTATCCACACTTTTTCCAATAATTGCAGCTCCTGCTGTTGGGATGTAGGTTGATTTTCCATAACATTTCGATTAATTGTTCAGACCTTGTGAAATGCAAACGCACATCACGTGTTGCAGCACCAATGGTTGTTCACATTTCCCTCCAAAAAGAGTTGTGTCAGTGTATTTTTGTACTCACTTGTGTGAAGTGAATGAATCCTGTGTTACTTGTACCTGCAGCCGCTGACATCCCAGCAACACAGCTGCACGTTTTCATATGACTTTTGGCAAGTTCAAAGACAGATTTTTTGGAAAAAAGAACAGAAAAAATGCATTTGTTACAGTGCTAAGATGTGATTCCTTGCTTCAATACTTGCTACAGAGTTCAAAATGAAGCACTGACTTGCCTGATTTGTTTCGACTGCGGTCGTTTATGTCGTCTCCTGTGCTGCGTGTGTCCTTTCTATGTCCCTATCATGTATGCAAATAGGGCTGCACCGCACCACGGCCACGGTTGGTCGCCAGGATGACGGCTCGGCACTGGATTGGTTGGCTGTACCAGGAAGACCGCGATATAAAGGCGGAACCGTGACGTCGTCTCCGTGTCAGAGGGTCAGAGGGCGTGGCTACATCCTACCCTGCTTCCAACCTACAGTCAGCACACTTGGGTTCCAGTGATCAGCTGTGATTTAGGGATTTAATATTGAGTAATCGCAGTGAGCAGCCACCTGTTGTTTAACCGTTTTTTTCTCATGTTTAAGTTAGGATAGAGAGGTTAGACTTTGTTGTTCTGTTTACCTTTTTGTTTTTGGCAGATCAGTTTTGGGTTAATAGCTTAGTGTCGTTTTGTTTGTTGTTTTTGGTTTTGCTCACTGTCGCTTTCAGTTACCAGTCCCCATTGTTTCAGTTCTTAAAATTTGTTGAGAAATAAACACCTAAACTTTATGCGAAAACGTGTGTTGGAAATGCTTGGGACCAGGGGAAGGATGCCTCTTCGTGTTACGCACAGTGACCCCTAGGCTGGGCGTAACAGTAGTGATGGCTGATCGAGGCTTTGTTGAAGCTTCGACACTTCATTCAAAATATGGTTCATTACTCGAGGCCTCAATGACACACAGTGCTCGAGTAGGACATCTAGTGGTCAATAATATGAAGTGCAATCAAGATTGTCGCTGGTTCATGGATTGTTTTGGATTTGATTCGCCATGCACACATTCCTGTTTGACTACACTAGATGATTGTATGGGTTGTAGTGGACACAAAAATAATATTACTAGTAATAATAATGACAATAACTATTGAAGAGCACGTTTCTTATTTCCCATGTTTGTCTGTATCCCCATATACTCTTTGCTTATATTCTGTGTTATGAAACATTTAAACGGTGCTGCTACATTCATGAGATGCTCTACAAATACAGACTGATGTCATTTTCACATGGGGCTGGTGCAAATGAAGATTTTATGGATTATTATGGATTTTGGCAAAGTATGTCTTGGGGTTTATTGGTAAAGAGGTCAGTAAAGAGGGTGTGCTTATGTAACTGGTTGTGAGGTTTTATTGAGAAATAATTTATCAACAGTTTTGGGACCACTGTTCTCTCTAAGCTGCGCGCGATACTTTTTTTTTTTTTTTTTTTTGCGCATTTATCATCTATTTTTTTTTCCATTTTCGAGTTTTTTTTAACTCGAGTCTCGACTCGACCGTTTTTCTCAGGAGGTTGGACTTCAGCCTTTGTGCTGGAGGGTTGAACCCTCAGTTCCAAGACTTTCCAAGCCTCCAGACCTCCCGAGTCCTCAGGACCTGAGCTTTCACACAGTCTGAGGGCTGAAATTTTCTAAGTCCCACAGTAGTTCTCTGTTAGATTTAACTTCCAGACAGTCCAAGGACTGATATCTTCTAAGTTCCTGAGTAGTTCTCTGTTAGTTTGAACCTTCAGACAGTCTGTTAATGTTTCGATTAAATCTTTAAGGTTTTTCTTTTTAAACGTTTTACCACCTTTTAATGTTTAATTTTCTTTTTAAATCCTTCATTGTATATTCAGTGTAATTCCTATTTGAACTTTTATTGTCTTTAAGATATAATTTTCTAATTAAACATTTAATTTTTTAATTAAATGTTTTGTCTTTTTTGGATAGGTGTAGTGAGAGACAGAAAACGGAAGAAGACTTGCAGCAAAGGGCCACTAGCGGGACTCGAACCCGGGACGCTGCGTCGGAGACCAGCCCCTGTACATGGGTCACCCGCTTAACCCGTTGAGCTATATGGGCGCCCATGTTTTGTCTTTTTAAGGGTTTAATAATCTGATTAAATGTTTTGCATTTTTAAAAATGTTTAACATTCTTCTTGTTTAATTGTATTTTTTCAATGTTTAATGATGGAAAATACTTTATCTGTAATTTCTGATATTTGTATTTTAAAAATTTTGTTTAATTTCATAATGACATGTATTGTATCTTGTCGAATTATCTCATTCAATATTTTGTCTGTTTAATATAATTTAATGTAATTTAATGTTTAACTCTATTAAACAGACAAAAATATTGAATGAGATAATTCGACAAGATACAATACATGTCATTATGAAATTAAACAAAATTTTTAAAATACAAATATCAGAAATTACAGATAAAGTATTTTCCATCATTAAACATTGAAAAAATACAATTAAACAAGAAGAATGTTAAACATTTTTAAAAATGCAAAACATTTAATCAGATTATTAAACCCTTAAAAAGACAAAACATTTAATTAAAAAATTAAATGTTTAATTAGAAAATTACATCATAAAGACAATAAAACTTCAAATAGGAATTAAACAGAAAATACAATGAAGTATTTAAAAAGAAAATTAAACATTAAAAGGTGGTATATGCATATATAATTTAATTGTATTTAATGTTTAACTCTATTAAACAGACAAAATATTGAATTAGATAATTCAACAACATACAATACGTCATTATGAAATTAAACAAAATTTTTAAAATACAAATATTAAAAATTACAGATCAAATATTTTCCATAATTAAACATTTAAAAAATAAAATTAAACAAGAATATTAAACATTTAAAAAAATGCAAAACATTTAATTAGATTATTAAACCTTTAAAAAGACAAAACATTTAATTAAAAAATTAAATGTTTAATTAGAAAATTACATCTTAAATTTCTTAAATCTTTTTAACAATAAAACTTTGTAAAAGTTTTATTGTATAAATTTTTTTTGTTTGATTTAATTGCTTTTTGTTAAGTAGTTTATTTCTTTTTCTGTCAAGATTTTAACCCCAACCTTAAAAATGAAATAAACCCTTAAATCGCAATTAAAATACTTCTGTTGTCACAATCATGAGTTAGTCAATTATTCAGTTTATCAATTCAACTTTATTTGTTTAGCACCTTTTACACAGATGACAAAACTAAACAAGCAAAGAGAAAAAACTATGATTAAAACTCAAAAACATTAAAAAAAAAAAAAAAACAACATTTAACATGGTAATAAAATATGTTGTGTCCAGGGGATGGAGGGAGTTTATTGAAGTCTTCTTGGGCTCACATGGGAAATCATTTAATATATAAACTTGATATTCAGTCTAAGGAAACTGCAGAGCGACAGAAGAACCAACAATATCTCCTGTTTTCTCCTTTAATGAGTCGACTCTTCTTGTGCTTTCAGACCAAAGAACTACAGACTCTTCACAACCTGCTCAGACTCTTGGTACAGGACCTCACCACACGGGTCAAGAAGGTTTCCGTCTCATTTCTACTCTGAAGCTCACCTTCTCCTGCTCAAACCGCTGACAAATGTTTCTGCTGCTCTAAAGTCTGCTCTCCAGAACTTCCTAAAAACTCTCAAAGTCTCTTCTGCTGCAGGTTGCTTTGTAGAACTGTTCCAGAAAACCTCACTAAACCACATGGAGGAGCCTCAAGATAGTCGTCCAAATGAAACCATACAAAAACCAAACTAGCACAACCCAAACGCTAAAGTCTCCTGCAGCCTACCAGAGAACCTCTGAGAACAGAGAATCAGGACAGGAACTCTTACCTTCTGGACAACCAACCTTGGTTCTCAAACAAGAATACAGAATGTGTCAGAACAAAAACCTCTAAAGACTCACTACAGCCAAGATAAAGACACAACTCAGCTGCAGCAAATCCACTAATCACTGCACACATTAGCACCATGTACTAACTGTGGCTAAAGAACCACATTTACCAAGACAACTATCCAGTACAAAGCCCTGAAACACACCAAGAAACACATTAAAGTCTATTTTACTGCTGGAATCTGAAAGCCAACGCCTAAAGAACAGACTAAAGCAATGGAGCCAAACCCGGTTCAGTGGTGAACAGAAGCAGAGGAAATGTTTGTCTGCAGCTAAATAAAGCAGGAAGACACTGAGCTGCTCAGGTGTTCCTGATAACACCTAGCAGCCACCTGGACAGCCAATAGGAACACAGCTTACTGGGAGTCCAGAGGGCTGGGTTAGTGAAGGAAATTTAATTTAAAGTTGAAGCAGAAAGTTAACAAAGAAAGTTGAAAACCACCTTCTGATACCTGAAATCTCTAAGTTTTCCCACAAAGAACACCTGAACATGTCAAACTGGTTCCATAGTAGAACCATCATTGTAAAAACGTCATAGTATGGTGTGTTGCTCAAAAAACATTAGGACCCGGCTGTCAGGGGACAAACATGTAAGAAACATGAGAACAGAGAGAACCCAACCAGTAGGTCACAGTTTATCATCCCCCAGTCATCTCCTGAAGTCCATATGGTGAGAGACATCAGTATCTGGTTGTTAATTTACCAGAGGATGCTTATAATCATGCTGATGTGGTCTGTACTCTACAGTATTTTAGTGACTCAATAAATGCCTAAGATGTTTTTTTTTAAATGCTTTTCAGTTTTTAATAAACATTTAAGAGCCTATATGTAATCAATAAGTGGCCTTTGCCTATCTTAAGAAAAATTCACTCAGAACTCTGATATGTTGACAGTACTAAATAAATCAATAAATACATGCATACACACAAAAATAAGTTAATACATTAACTGTGTTAAGATAAGATTTAGATTTTTAAAAAATTTGTTTATGTTTTTGCAGAATCAAGTATTGCTCACTGGTTGGTCATTACATTTTGTTAGTTTGATTTCACTGTTTAAAATGATGCCACCTCTTTTCAGACAGAACCTGTGATAATAAAACAATACAAAATTTTTAGTTCCGTGTTAATAAAGCACTTAAAGCTTTAAGTATGGCTAAATGCTTTTTTCAGAATTAAATATATCACTCCTTAGGTTGTAGTGGCCCCAAGTTCAGTAAAGTTGGAAAGATATTCACAGATTCGGACTTCCAGCATCAACAACTCATTAGATATAGGTTGTCAAAACATAAACGGTGCCTCTTTCCCATTGTTGCAAGGCAGACAATGTGCTACAAGCCCAGTTTTATCAAAAGTAGCTGTCTTTCAAGCTACAGGAATAACATTGGTGTCTATGGAGTGAACAGGGTCCGTCTGCAATTTGCAAAACCGCTGCAACAGTAAAGAGAGACAAATATTCAATAACTTCACTCTTATACATTGTAGTGTCACTAAAATCACTGCAGCCTTCAACTGGCTCCTGTTGACAAAGTGTTTTAACAGAAATGTAAATGCTGTAATTTGATTCTTTTAATGAACCATGTAACTTGAATGGATGTGATGCTGGTGTGACCACAGTGCACACGTCTGATGTTGTTCACAGTGGTCCAAGGGACGCTCAGGGAGTTTGTGTGTTTGCTCAGACTCATGAAAAATTACAGGGAACATTGTTTGGGACTCAAGCAGTTCCTTCTTTTACTCACTATCTCCCCAGCCTTAGAAAAAAAAAAACCTGTTCACACGGCACAGATGAGGCTGAGGTACACAGGAAATGTTTGGCTCCATTGTACAAGTTTGGGTAAACAGTTTTGTGGGTTGCCCAGTAAGCCAGTGGGTCTGCCGTTCTTTCTACAATTGCATTCGCTGTGGCGCTTTGCATTTGCCAGGCTCTACTTGCGTCTTCGTCTAATAGGCTCCACAGTTGAACTGAAAAATATTGAAGATCATCATCATCATCACCAGAAATGTCAGTCATTCCCTATTCAGAAGAGAAAAAAAAATACCTGTGGAAGGTGCTGCTGGTGGTGGAGGACGAGGCTGTGGTGGTGCTTGTGACGTAGATGACTGCTGCTTGGTATTCTTTATGTTAATTGTTGTGCATTCTGTTATTAAACGTTCTTTCACACTGGCTGCCACTCTGATTGGTGAATCCAGAAGTTTTGAACTGCAGAGCCACAAGTGTAGCAACAGTCAGTGAACTGTTCTTTTCTTTGGTTTGTAGTCTGTCAGCTAAGCACCTGACAAGGTTCTGTGCCAGGTGTTGTGGCATGGGGGTGGTGAGTTGGGAATATATATATGTATATATATATATATATATATATATATATATATATATATATATATATATATATATATATATATATATATATATATATATATATATATATATATTCTCTACGAAATCTGACATACTACTAACTCTCAAAGCAAAAACAACAGCAAAAAAAACAATCTATTCTGCGAAAAACAATTCAAATGAACAACACTAGGGATCTCCTATCCCGGAACACTCGATCCCGCTGAGTGATTCACATAACAAACCGAACCAATCAGGTGATTCGAAGCAGTTGAGTGCTTCAAACGTCACTGAAGTGATTCAAACGTCACGAGTCACGTGACCAAACCACGCCTCGGCACAGTGGCTCGATACGTTTGCTTCATGAGCTACAGCGCATGTGTCGAAGCCTCGGGTATCAGAGGACCATCACTACATAACAGATTAAATAAATGCCTTCACATTAAGTGCACTAAGACTGTAGAGGAGCCTGCAAAGTTTCCGTTTGTCCTTGAGTAGGCACACTGATTGGGAAAAGGCTACTTGGGCATTACAATGGTACTTCACAGTTGCCTCATAAAAGTAAGAGGTAAAATTATGATATAAAATTTAACTGCTTGAGAATTTCAATGCATTCTGCCTAATAATCCCATTCAATGTGATCAAAACTAGCCTCAAAAATTCCAGATTTTAAACCTTGGAGCTTGGAGAAGGTGTTGCAGTGCAAGTAGCTTATTTCTCTTCTAACATAAAACATGGTTTGATCATTTCCCCGAGAGCAGCCTCCTGGCTCTGGTACTGTACATGTAAACCAGCAAAATGCTCAAGTCAGCGTTTTCAAGAGTTTCCCTTAAACTTGCTGAGTTTGCTGACCCAGTAAGAGGAGGCAAATGGTTGTTCCACATTGCAGCTGATAAGACTAATTCTCTGCACTGAAAATGATCTTAAATCTAATATGGTCTCTCCTGAGAAATTGACTGCCTTAATCTGCAGCACCGAGAAGACTTCTCATGATTTTTATAGTTAAACAAGCATGTAAATTTCCCTATACACAACGGATACATTATTGCACCTACCTCCACAGTATGAGAATTTTAAAACAAGCAAAACAGCAACAAAACAAGATGATACAGAATAGAAATTGCACCAGAGACTTAAATGCAGCAACTGAGATTGAGACAAGTGCTGTAAACCGGATCTCAAACATTTGCAGTTCAACTTACAGAAGAATCTCATTGGGTCATGATGCAATGCCAATTTCCTCCACTAGATAATGCAATTTTACCATGAAAAAACATTCCTAGTGAGCATGAACACACCATTTTAATTTGTGTCTAACCTAAGCAAAATCTTTGTGGCTTTGATGTATCATCTTGCCCAAGCCTGTTACTATTACTTCCTGTAAAGCCACCCGCAAAGGGTCAACGTATGGTCATAGCAAGACTGTGCCTTTAGTCATGCAGTTTTTGTTTAGTTTTTGTTTTAAATCTTGCTGGTGATCATAAAAGGTTCTTTTATGTTGTTTTTTTTCACATCTCCATAAGGTTTAATATGCTGGAAGGCACAGGTTCAGAAACACACATAAGGAATCAATCTCATTAACTTGCAGGGTGGAACTTTCTACATCATTATTCTCCTTCAGAATCCATTTCCAACTTGAATATACACTCCCTTTCAAAAGTTTCCTAATGTGAGAATACTCCTTCTCCTTTCCGTTCTGATGACCTCCAGTTTATGTTCCAGTGGATGGTGGGAATCAAACAGCAGATATCGGTCTGTATGTGTCGGTTTCCTGAGGCCTCCATTCTCGTCAACATGCACTGAGCACTCCAAAAAAGGCAGCTGCCCATCCTTCATATCTTCCTGAGTGAACTTGATGTTGCTATTCACCGAATTAATGTGCTCTGTGAAGACTTCTACTTCTTGGGCTTTGATTTTGACCCAGGTGTCTTCGACATACGTACACCCAGACAATTTCATGTTTTCCATGAAAACTCACAATTTTGCTCGTGCTAACATAATTGCACAAGGGTTTTCTAATCACCAATTGGCCTTTCAACACCATTACTTAACACAATGTAGCATTATAACACAGGAGTGATGGTTGCTGGAAACAGGCCTCTCTACCCCTATGGAGATATTCCATTAAAAATCAGCCGTTTCCAGCTACAGTAGTCATTTACCACATTAGCAATGTCTGGGGAAAAAAAGTCTTTTTATTTTTCCAAAAATAAGGACATTTCTGAGTGACCCCAAACTTTTGAACAGTAGTGTACACTACCAGTTAAAAGTTTGGACACACCTTCTCATTCAGTGCTTTATATTTATTTGTATTGTTTTCCACATTGTACACTTATGCTGAAGGTTAACACTTTGTTGTTTACAACATAATTCCGTATGTATTCTTTTATAGTTTTGATGTCTTCAGTATTAATCTACAATGTCCAAAACAATTAAATAAAAAACACTGAATGAGAAGGTGTGTCCAAACTTTTGACTGGTAGTGTATACATAACTCAGACATGTAGGGTTGAATTACTCCCATATTATTGCCTGCAGTTATGTAGTGTAGAGTAGTTTTTCAATGCAGGTGAGCTGACAAACAAGTGAGCAGTGGATGGAAATAGAGGTCGGATCTTAATAGACCTGTTCATTCTGCAGGTGCCAACAATGCAGTCAGATCTAAGACACTTTGAGGAAGGAAAGTGATTATTTTCATAGAAAAATATACAAATATATATATTTATTTATACATAAACATGTGTTTTAGAGGTGTAATCAATGACTAGAGAGGGGCTTTACACTTACATCCTTTTTCAGTGGCAGTCAGGAAGCACTTTATGTTTGATAAGACATTAAAGGCGTTTTTTTTTTTCACACGATCATATGATAAGAGGAAAAGGGAAATGTACAGCTAAGCGCAACAGCCATCTTCCTTCCACCTTGCAGTTATTTCCCCTTTTTCATTGATTTTACTGAAGGTGACAGACCATGACCTCCAGCACCCCGATAAAGAGTTTTTGCTGTAATAGTTCCTCTGAAATATTTTACCATAAGGGCAAAATCTACAGTGTGAAATATTCTGGACACAAATGCCACAGTGATCATAAAAAAGTTATCAGCATATCTCAAGTTGCAACACAAAATGTGTCTTTCACCCACTCTTCCGCTGTGAGACAAGCACTGTTATAAAACGTCAGCTGGATGGTGTGAAGGAGTGGTGTTAAATGAGCACAGTTCCTCTGTGTGCATGAGAACTATTTTTTTCTCAGCAATATAAGGGAAATGTCCTTTTGCACATATTGTGACAGAATTCAGTACACAGAACACTGTGTGCAAAGGCTGCTAGCGGGTTAATTTGGTGTTGTCCTGTACATTGTTTCATATCAGAATAAGTCAGATGTTTTAACATGAACATTTTATCAAACTTTAAAGATGACTGCACCATACTTTGGTATTTATTTATTCACCATGGTGATCTACTGTAACATGTTACATCTCACTTGAAAATCTTATCCTGTCACATGACTGCAATGTGAAAACTGACAGGAAATCACCAGACATACCTTGCATACACAACCTTACAGAAACATTGCAATGCAGTATTATGAGCTCATGTATATTTACTCACTTAAGCAAATTAGTCTAAGTAAGCTTTATTTCAGAGTAATATATATTTACAAACTAGTAGGATAAGCCTTTAAAATAAGAGTAATAAAATATAACTGAAAAATAAATATATAAATTAGGCTCTCCTGACAGGTTGTTGCTGATCTCAGAGACTCTACTGATAAGGATTTTATCTACTCTAGTTTTATGTTTTCACCTAGACCACTAACAAGAACCTGTCAAAAAAATGTAAATTTGCACTCAGGAGTTTAAGTCTAGCCATATGTCTGAACACAGTTTTAATCTTGGCAGATACAGTATCAAGCAGTGCCCTATTTCTGATGTAGGCCCCTTGTAAAAGAAGGGAAGCTGAAGGGAAAAAGGGGAAATGAAAATTTGTCAATAAAACCTTTTTTAGTGTTTTATAGTTTCCGACAGTGGAAAAGTCACTGAGGGACAAGTTGGCAAGAAGACAAACAGTTTGACATTCTGTCCTTATTTTACTAGTTAGTCCATCCTTGTCTTTCTTTTCATATCCAAACAAGAACTGCACAGTGGGTCAGTGGGAACTAACAGCTCTGTCAGCAATAGCTCTATGTGGTTCAAAAACTAAAAGGCCAGCAGTTTGCTTAACCATGAGCCAACTACTGTATAGTGAATGTTTCACACATGGTGTGGTGGGGCAACACTTTCCAGCATGTACCGTCCAGCCATTTCCAAAATATTTTCACTAGCTTTTCAAAACTATATTTTTCAAGCTGGGCTAACCGTGGCTGCTGGTGCAGGAGAAATAATGAAACATAAAAGGCATTGACAGCCATTATTAAAATCACTTTTACTGCAAGTGGAATGACTTCAGCATTATTCCACACTGCAGAACCCATAATGGTTACATCACTGGTGTGACAGCTCTGGAAATATTCACTGATGCACTTCAGACTGCGACTTTCTTTAAACACAGAAAAATCTGAGTAACAGTCATCAGGGTAAGACACAGACACAGCAGTTAGACCAGACTCCATTCTGACCTTTTTGTTCAGGCTATGTCAGAAAGTTGTTGAGACAGCTGGGCAACATTGAGGTCCTTCCTCATTGTTTGAGAATTCAGAAAGAAACAAAAACAAAACAAACACTGCTAGCACAAAACACCCAAAACTCCATATGTATACTATCTTGGTATGGGCAGGAAGAAGGTTGTGAGATAACAGGATAAGCCCTGGATGCTTGCCATGATCCTACTGGCTGGAAATCGCTCTGTGTAAAAGAAGCCAAACTTAAACTGTAGCAAGGCAGTCAGCCAGCTGGAGTGGAACAGATTCATCACTTGAATACATAGTATGTACAAAGGTGATATTAGGTGTCTGGGCTTTGACCTCATTATTCCTTGCAAGGATTTACCATGCTAGGCACAGATTTGACTGAAGAGCGCATATAATATCCTTCCCAAGTAGCATCCTTAAATGCAATGATAATAATGTGCGTGTCATATTATTTACCTCTCAGTATAAAATAGGACACTTTACCTCAAACAATGTGTTCATATGTTGCACTCAGTCAACTGTTTTATTATCTGTTTTCCCTTTTCAATCATTTCTAATAATACTGTAAATAAACTGCATTTCTACCTCTATTTAAGACTTTCATAGCTGTTTAAAAAAGAGTACAGTAGCATGTATTTTATCTGTCCTTATTGTACTCCTGGATTATTTATTACCATTTCCATCAGCACTGCACAGCACGTGCTGTGACTTATGCTGTCACCACATAACAGGGCATTGGAAATCAGTAGTCACCTTACATAATACACCATGTACTGTTCATATCCCCTGGTGAACAGTTCTCATTTGCTCGTTCAACTCTACTTCCACTTTTTGTTCTCTGTAGTACATAAATATTGTCTTTATGAAAGTGATTTTTACTGTCTGAAGTCACAGTGTGCTTCATGTTGTTATTCATAGGCACCTTTACACTGCTTTCAGTCTGTGTTTCATATTGCTTTTACTCTACACAGAGTACAGAGACGACACAGAGGCGATGATGTAGCACAAAACTACATAGTAGTCAAAATGTTGTTTTATGTTTGCATGATGGTTACTTGTTTTCAACTGTAAAAATATACTGTTTTAAGTAGTTTCTCCAGACTGAATTGGAGTTCTTTGATTCTTACAGTAAGATGTCAGCCTGACTATACCAGTCTACGCTCGATAAATCTTTGAATCATGCTTAATTTGGATGGTGGATGTGCTGCAAAGCCTATGTCACTGGTGGAACGAATTAATAATTTCCTCTGAAAAACAAATTTAGGTCACACACCTGCGTAGGTAGCGCACTGACATTACCATGGCATATACACTACCAGTCAAAGGTTTGGACACACCTTCTCATTTAATGATTTTTCTTTATTTTCATGTTTGCTTACATTGTAAATTCTCACTGAAGGCATCAAAACTATGAATGAACACATATGGAATTAAGTAGTAAACAAAAAAGTGTGAAATAAGTCAAAACATGTTTGATATTTTAGATTCTTCAAAATAACCACTCTTTGCTTTGATTACTGCTTTGCACACTCTTGGTATT
Source organism: Amphiprion ocellaris (assembly GCF_022539595.1). NCBI lineage: Eukaryota > Metazoa > Chordata > Actinopteri > Pomacentridae > Amphiprion > Amphiprion ocellaris. Next base: position 21,300,950 of record NC_072784.1, on the reverse strand, counting down.
CTCTCCATGAGCTTCATGATGTAGTCACCTGAAATGGTCTTCACTTCACAGTTGTGTCTTGTCAAGGTTCATTTGTAGAATTTCTTGCCTTCTTAATGGGGTTGGGACCATCAGTTGTGTTGTGCCGAAGTCAGGTTGGTACACAGTTGACAGCCCTATTTGACAACTGTTAGAATCCATATTATGGCAAGAACCAATCAGCTAAGTAAAGAGAAAGAACAGTCCATCATTACTTTAAGAACTTAAAAACTTTGAATGTACCCGCAAGTGCAGTCGCAAAAACCATCAAGCGCTACGACCATACTGGCTCACATGAGGCCTGTCCTGGGAAAGGAAGATGCCTTCACTAAGAATCTATAATGTAAATAGTCACGAAAATCAAAAACCATTAAATGAGAAGGTGTATCCAGATTTTTGACTGGTAGTGCATATATACCATGGGGTATACCAATGGTCCCCGAAGAGCTGCTGTCTGTTACCTCTATGTTCCCAGACCGACTATGCTCAAAGCCCATTTCATTGTTTTAAAGGGTGAGATAATGCAGCATCCACCCTACCTATAAGTTATCATTAGCACAGTTGGAAACAAGTAAAGCTACTGAAATGCAGAAATGAGTTTTGTTTCATTAGTTTGCTCTCAAAAACACCTACAGAATGACGCAATTTCCTCAGATTTGTGGTGCTAAAGCACACCCACACTGCTCTGCATATAAGTAAAGTCAAATATAGCAGTGGTGACACCTTTTCATGCAGGCGTAGCAATCACAAAAATGTGCTAGGAAATAAAGAACATTATGTCCCTTCATCTAGTGGAGTTTCACAAAGTTGTATCTCCTTTTTTAATTCTTTCCTACCATTTTTAGAAACATCTTGATTTGTAGAAGCAGATGGAACATTTTTTGTTGCCCCTCAGCAAGCATTTTTTTCCATGACCTGAACAATTTACTTCAGCTGGGCCTTTGTTGAATAGAAGTACAGTAGTTCTGTCTTCAGGGAATGGGGAATTACATACAGACTATACTGTACTGTGTGAGAAAAACAGAATGGTAAAGGCTTTCCTTGGTTAGTTTTTTTTTTTTTTTTCCAAATGAAGCTCAATGTTGTCACAATCGTTGCATTGTCTCAGAGAGAGGCAGGCAGAGGCAAAAGTCATATATATGTCATCGTCATAGTCAGCAGGCTGTGTGCTTATGGGAGGATATGGCAGCCGGCAGGATTTTGTAAAACAATGACCAGTCTGACAATTCAAACTTTACTTAACCTCATGTCTGTCCCCTAATCATAGAGTCCAACAGTGGAGAAAGATGTAGAACAACACGGTTAGCTAACACATTGCTGCCATGGATCTATAATCGAGTGCGTTGGCCTAACTATTTCCTTTTGGCCCAACCCAACAAGAGAAAGAGTTCCTGAAACTTCAGGCTGTGCTCCCCCATAAACCTCTGTGTGAGAGGCGTGATTCAGAGAGAGAGAAACCCCTCCTCCAAAAATCTAGTCATCTCAGCATGTCACCTCAGTTGTGAGAGCAGATGAAGATTCAAAGGGCAGAAAGAGGAAGGCAGGAACAGTGAGACTTAGAAAAAGGAGTGGTCATTCTATGAGACTGCATCAGTCTGTGTCATTTTTATTTGCTGGTATCAGTATATACTTGAACTACTTTTTTCCATACCCGTTAATTGAACTGGTTCTTTTTTGGGGTTTTTTGTTAAGTTTGAACACCAACTAGGAAAACGTAGGAAAAAGTCAAGGGGGAAAAAAGAAACCTGGACCATCTGGATGCAGAGGATTCTGAGGTTTATGTTTTGGTTGTTTAAACTTTCCTTACACAGATCTGGACACTGTTCGCTTCTTCACCATGATGGGCAGGTGGAACCTCCTGATACTGGGTGAGTCACATCTGTCAACCATTTGCACAGTAGTTAAAATGGAAAATCATCTGCTTTAAGTTAAAAAAAAAATGTTGTGTGCTCTGAAAGAGGAAACCAAATGGTTTCACAACCTTCCAAACCTTTTTGAATTGGTATTTAGGTATGTGTTTTGTATAGATTCAAATCTATGATGACGAAAAAAAATGTTGTATGAATCAACTTCAAACTTTTTTAAAAGAGCTAATGTCTTGTAATCGTCACTTTTATGTAATAATATTGATTTCTAATTCCTGCTGTAAATACTTTCTTTTGTAACTTTTCGCTTTGATCAAGTCAGCCAGCTGTCTTATCAGCAGTATAACTTGTAAAATTAAAATAGTCAAACTGTACTCAATTTGAAAATAGCTGCAGCAGAAGCTAAGACCCTGAAACCAGAATGTGAGAAAGAGCTCAGATAAATTAGAAGAAATGAAGGGAGAGAGATGCTGAACACTGCAGCTTTTCTTCAAACAGCCCGCTATCAGGGTGCTACTGAACAGAGGACCTCTGTTCCTCTGCTTTTATAGTGATATTTATACACTATGAGCTCATCTCACAGCAGCCGCGCAACTTGTTGCCTGATAATGACCACAGTTACACACAGCTGCTTTTTTAAGAAAGAACTCTGTTGCCATGCCACCAAACATCAACACTGGTAGATTCTAATATCTACGCTGAACTGTAAGATTTCATAATTTCATGATTACAATATAAGATAATGATTTTTTTTACATGGTTCCTCTTCATATATATTAAGATAACCTTTATCTACACCATGTTGTGAAGTGTCCTCAGAGTTTTATGTGGTCATATTTATGACTTTTTGCCAGTGGCTTTTCTGATTGTGAACATTTATACCTTTGCGATGGTGTGTCTGTGTGTCTCCGCAATTACACTGCCAAAATGCTAGTTATCTGTGGGATTTCTCTGCCGCTGTGTTGAGTTTCTCCTTAACGCGGTAATTAAATGGCCAATTCTCCTAAATCATCAAAAACATGTTGCCCTTTCCCGCTAAGCCATGGTGGTTCTGCACGCAGCCAACAGTTTTTACAGGCAATTATTTCCTCCCAAAGGAAAAACAAACAGTGAAAATGCTGAAGGATGTGTTTTTTCAAACAGCAAAGGGAACTAATGTGGCAGCAAATAGGCTACCTGAGCAGGATGAACTGACTGATGGTGAATTAGTTATTTATTTTAAGGATGATACTGAATCATCTGATGAGGCTTATAATGTAAAAGTATAATGAGACTTTCTTCCTGTTTTTATATACCGTTTACTACACCCATCTGGTGTCATTCAGGAAACCCCAAAGAACTGACTCTGCACTCTTAGAGCATGCACATTTAGCGCTACTTTGTGCTTGCGCCATGCCAGCTGATGTTTCCTCACCCATAGGAAGCACAGTTCTCCCATGTGTTGATCATTTTGAATTATGGTGCAGATGCCACTGGAACAATCTGAGGAAATGAGGGTAGAGAATAAAGGCATACGTCTTATCTGTAGAGCCTGTATAATATTTCTGATGTTATAAATGTCATCAAATTGATCCTTTGGTTTCCTTGAAACAACTGTATTTTACAGCGACAAAAACAAAATGTTGGATTAGATTGTTGTTGAGAAGGTAATGGGCTATACATGACTGACAGTTCCCTGCTTGCTTTTCAGTTCTGTTCCTCTCCTCTGTCATTGTCCCATCTGAGTCAGACTGCCCTGCAGGATTTATTACTTCTGATGAAGGATGCATTGGTACGAAAAACAAACTTATCTTGTATTTAATCATTCATGGAACAGCAGGAATGTTGTGGTATGTGTGCAGCTTTCCTTTTGGAGAGAAAGTATGTATAAGCAAATGGTTTGTTAATTTTTGTCCAGTGTAAAAAGTCCGGGCTCCAAAAGTACCAATTAATGTGGTATCCATCTGTTTCATATTCCGTCCTTATTGAAGATGAGAATGACTGTGCTGTTGATGAAGACTATCCTGAAGATGTTGGGAAATGTGGAGAAAATACGCTATGCTTTAACACAAATGGCAGCTTCTACTGTCAGTGTGCTAAAGGTTTCAGGTCATCAACACTGACTGTGAATTTTACCGGTGGATCATCTGCAACGTGTAGAGGTAAGATATCTTCAATCAATGATGGCAGAGGTTCTGATTCATGTATGATTCATGCTGAAACTTCAGTATGACAGTACTGTCCTTATCCTTTGCTTTAAGATATTAATGAATGCTCGGACATGAAAGACATCTGTGGACCTAATGCCATATGTTTCAACACAATTGGCAATTATTCCTGCATTTGTGATGATGGATTCGTTTCCACAACTGGAGTGGAAAGTTTTCGTTATGGTGACAACGTGAAATGCATAGGTAACATGCTGTTCTCTTCCGTACTGCAGTCTTAGACCATCTAGTTTTAGTTTAATTTGATGGTTGGTGGTTTAATGATGGTTTTCTTTCTAACTTAAATTTCCTCTTCCTGTTGATGTAGATCGTGATGAATGTGAAGAGGAAAACATTTGTGGTCAGAATGCAGCATGTGTCAACACACCAGGTGGTCATCATTGTGTCTGCAACGCTGGCTTTGGACTTAAATCTGGCAAATCTACCTTTTCTGGAAATGAGGAGCAATGTGAAGGTGAGGACTATGACATAATGTGGCAAAATATAACGCAAGACATGACTCTCACAGTGTTTTAGAAAATATCTAAGGGAGTTAGGCAGACTAAAAAATACTAACTTGACTAACTTGTTGCTTTAGTTTTTTTGCTTTGTTCATTATCTTAAAAACCTACCCAGCACTGTTTTGAATATAAACATTCTAGTGCACCAGGATGTGTATTGTTCCATTGGCACTGACTGACATACACAATGTAACCATTTTCCTGTCCCCAATATGTTTCCATTTTAGACATATGTATGACTGATAAGACAATCTGCGGAAATGGAACCTGCCACCATGAAGCCACTGGTCATTACTGTGCATGCCATGCAGGATTCACCAACTACGGCAACAAAACGTCTCGCTGCACTGGCAAGAACCCAACAGCATTCAACTTTTTGTGACATCCAGCGTAATCTGATGTTTCTTTTCTGCATCAGCAAGCACATTTCACTGAATAAGCTTTTTGTTTCCACAGAATTAAACTGTGATGTTTTCAAAGATGCAAACAATGTAAAAGAGGTAGGTCACCCACCACTCACTGTTGTGCATATATTTAAAATGTTTATTGTCTCACACTTTTGTTTCATCCTCCCCAAACCCCTCTCCCAGCTAATTCCCATTGCCCATGATTTCATGAGGCAGCTGAACAAAAGCTGTCTGGACCTCACGGAGAGTGAAAATCCGAAAGAGCTCGACGGGGACATCATGCTAAAGGTACAAAAAAATTAATAGAAATGCAAAACGCCCAGTTCTTTACTACCATGACAGAAACAGGAAGGCTTACCCTCCTTTGAGCTCTGTCACATGGTGTTTAGATATTTGTGCACAACACTGTAGACTGTTTATATTGACCTGAGGTAGTGTGCAGCCTGAAAGTCTGCCTCGGTCTGACTCTGTTTCTTTTTTTCCCTGCACATACTGACGTCACTGCCTCTCCCCCTCCTCTCTGTTGGCTGCAGTTACTGCTGTCTATAATCGACAAGGTCTTGTCCAGTGGAGTCTTCAATACTAACAAGGAAGTCTCCACCTTTCTGGACTTGGTGGAGGAAGCTCTGAGGCTCATAGGACCCTTCGTAAAGTCCCCAAGGACAAATATATCCTCTAATCATGCAGGTTAATGATTAGATTTAATAGATATTAACATAAAGTAAAATAGCTGTTTTCTCCCATTCACAAAGATATGCACACTTAGGTCTTAGCCTTTTCCTAACTATCAAAGCAATTTGCTTCTCAAAAGGGGTTTACACATGCTCAAATCTAAGATATGTTTTTACAGTAGCTGGTAGATTTCACCTATTATTTTCTGATTATCTAAAGTATTAACAGACACACTGTGCATGTTCACACAAAGTTTATCTTTGTTTCTTGGTCCAGAGCTGCAGCATCTGCTGCATAAAGGGTCTGTCATTCCCCAAGGAGCTACGACTTTATCATCTAAGCAAGCTCAGCTGGACATCCAGCTAGAAGTGGCTGCTGGACATCCTTCCTATTACCCAGGTACTAATGATGCCTAGTAATGTCGCATTTGTAACCACTTTCATTAAGACATCCTACTTCCAAATGTAACAGATGTCCACTTAACCCAGTGTTATTCTGCTATTATTATAATAGGCTTTACAACAGTGTCCCTGCTGAGCTATTCAAACCTGGAAAACTCTGCAAATGGCTTCTCTGGGGGGATGAAACCAGAAAAGAACCAGAGTTTCAAGATAAACTCCAAAGTGGTCACTGTCGCTGTCAGTAACAGAAACACAAGCCACCTTAAAGAGGAGGTCAAACTCACTTTGTACCACCTGAAAAAGGTAAGAAAGACAGACAGTTGAAAGATAGATGTCACATAATGGTCATTTACTCTGGTCAATTAACTTGTTTTACAGTCAAATCAAACTTCACACACCTGTGTGTTCTGGGATTCCTCGGAGAAAGGAGGGTCATGGTCTGCACGTGGCTGTGAGGTGGTGGAGTCCAACATGGAGTACACTGTGTGTTCCTGTAACCATCTGAGCAGCTTTGCTGTGCTCATGTCCCTCTGTGAGATGAAGGTTAAAACTTTGTATACATACAGGATGATTTAAACCATATAGTTTAGTGTTTACAATTTAAACTTCAATCCAGTTCTGGGCACTGTGACGTAACAGTTTTTCTCTCTCTTAACAGGACAAGTTTGAGTTGCAGCTGATCACCTGGGTGGGTCTGTCCCTTTCTTTAATTTGCCTGTTCATCTGCATCCTGACATTCTCAATGATCCGCTCCATCCAAAGCCCAAGAACCACCATCCACCTTCACCTCTGCATCAGCCTCTTCACTGCTAACCTGATCTTCCTCGCAGGCATCTCTCGAACAGAGAATCGGGTAAATACTATTACAGCTTGCTGCCCAGATGAGGGCAGTAAAGGTTTATTCCACCTTCATATAAACCAGAACTAGGGATACTAAGTCACAGCACAGCTGCTAAATGATTTATGTAGGGCCTAAAGATTTATGAACAACCGTTTAGCAAGTTCTTTCTCCCTGAGCCTTTCTCCTAATTTTTTCATCATCCTTTGTCCCATTTTCACTGCTTTCATCTCTCCCCTTTAGGTTGGCTGTGCAGTGGTAGCAGGGATGCTGCATTTCTTCTATATGGCAGCATTTTGCTGGATGTGTCTGGAGGGCATACAGCTCTTCAGGATGGTAGTCCTGGTCTTCAACACCAGCTTCAAAACCCTCTACATGATGGCAGGTGGATATGGAGTCCCAGCTGTAATTGTTGCTGTCTCTGCCTTAGCCAATGCCGAAGGATACGGCACTGACAAATAGTAAGTTCCCTCTACTGGCATTTATTTCCTTTCATTTTTAATGTAATCCTGAATCTCAGCTTATGTTGAAATGTGGTCAGCTCAATTAACTCTCAACATGCATTTCAGCTGTTGGCTAAAACTGGAATTCATTTGGAGTTTCTTTGGCCCTGTCTGTGTCATCATCTCTGTAAGTAAGAAAATTATTGTTAAGTTAAAATGTCCCTGAAATTGACTTAATTTCTTTTAAAGCTAATCTCTGTTGTCTTTTGTCAGGTAAACATTTTCTTTTTTCTCATCACTGTGTGGAAACTGGCACAGAAATTCTCAAGTTTAAACCCTGACCTGGACAAGCTGCAGAAGATAAAGTAAGTCACCACTAACCCACAAGCTGCACGCACTACACAAACGTTCTAATAAATGCGAGAAATGTTTTCTGTATGTGGGAAACATAATTTCCTGTATTATCTCTCCCACAAAGGAGAAAGAAATGAAAGTGTAATCACCCACAACCCCTAAAAAAGTGTAGGTCAAAGTAAAGGTCAGAGTATTGTAGAAAGGAGAAATGACCTGTATGAATCTTTGTTGCCTCCTGCAGGGCATTCACCGTTACTGCAGTGGCTCAGCTGTGTGTGCTGGGCACCATGTGGATCTTTGGTTGTTTCCAGTTTGAGGAGGGCACTGTGGTCATGTCTTACCTCTTCACCATCTTTGGTAGCCTTCAGGGGCTTATGATCTTTGTCATGCACTGTCTGTTTTCCAAACAGGTTTGTCATGTTACTCTCAAGCAAACAAACAAAAAGGAAAAAAAAAACTGCGCTCCTGCCTCTTTTGGTGTCAAAACTCAATTTGTATTCTGACTCTAGGTGAGAGAAGAGTATGGAAACATCTTGTCCAGATGTTGTGCACCTCAGAAGAAGCGCTACTCAGAGTTCAGTTCCTCCCATTCCAGCAAAGCACATGTAAGTAGTTATTTATATTTCACTGCAGTGGGTCTTGGCTAAATAAGGGGTGCCTTCATTGCTCTCCAAACAACAGTAAATTAAACCCAACATTTACTATGCACGTGGACAACATAGTTAAACATTTGATCTGTAATTGGAATGCTAGAGACTGGATGAGCTTTAGTCATTGCAAGTTTAATTGGAAGATTTTGCAAAAGCAAACAGCTAATTCTTCCACAGGTTCTGAAGATGATGCGTTATTATGGGCAAAGTAAAGCGTATTGTATCTTAGAGACAAAGCAAAGTCTGTCCTGATAATGAAAGCGCGTTTAGTGTTTTTTCATGTCTGACAGAATTATCCCTCTCTTGCATCATCCTCAGGCATCCAAGAGCACCCAGGACACAGGAGAGTCTCATATTTGAGGGGCTGAACAGTGATTTGGGAGAAAAGTCTGATTTGCTGAACACTGCTACGTCAGATAAACAGTCAACTACTGATCTCCCAGTCAATGGCTAATGCACCAGTTCCTTTGCTGCAAAATTTTGTAAATAGTATCATTCTTTATCATAAGTGGGTCTTAAAGAATTAGATTATCTATTGAAATAAAATAATTTAACCTACTGCAAATTAAGGATGGAAAAGACTATTGACAGCATTAACATGACACAGATTATTATTGTCATCAAAAGCTGTTAACATTGCAGATGATTAGAGCCCATAATGTGCTTTACTTTAATGCATATAGTTATTTTATCTGTGTTTCCCTAAACACACACACACACAACATTAATTAAGTTTCGAAAAATTAATGCACAAAACTTCCAACTTTTCATTTTAAAATAATATTAGCTGATTTTGGAACAAAATTGTGGTGACTTTGTGAAATCCTGCTTGATCAGGTATACATAATAATGCTTGTTGTGTCATCCAGGTACTTTACTGAACCAGCAGAGGCAAACTAAGAAATATTTCTGACACAAGCACTTTCTATTGTCCACAATCTTTAAATTGTTAACATTTAATATGACCCAAAAGAGAAGGACAAGTATAAGACAGAGATATATTTTTATTGCTTGTTTGTATATATATTGCTGAGCAACTCAATATGTATGTATATTTGACTGCACTCATGCTCTGTGTATTTTATCTAAATATTTAAGAAAAGTTTGTTTATTGTCAAGTTCAGATAATAAATGTTTCATAACTGGAATTTCAAAGATAATATTGTATTCTGGAATAATATTACAGTTGTAGACATTTGTTTTGTTAGGTTAAAATGATTAGACTTTTTATTTCCAGTTCGCCTGTTACATATTTCCTAGTGTGCATTATTTTAAATGATGTTTTAATTGTTTGTAAGCCTTTTCATCTTTTGTCCTGGGAGCTTTCAACAAAATAAATATTTTGATGTACCTCATGTTTAAAGCCTCTGTGTAATGCTCTTTCCACCACTGAGCTTAAGTTATTTGATCTAAAATGGGGAATAAACTAAGTTAACTATCCATCCATCCATTATCTATACACCGCTTAATCCTCACTAGGGTCGCGGGGGGGGCTGGAGTCTATCCCAGCTGACTCGGGCGAAGGCAGGGGACACCCTAGACAGGTCACCAGTCTGTCGCAGGGCTACATATATAGACAAACAATCACTCTCACATTCACACCTACGGGCAATTTAGAGTAATCAATTAACCTCAGCATATTTTTGGACTGTGGGAGGAAGCCGGAGTACCAGCAGAAAACCCACGCATGCACAGGGAGAACATGCAAACTCCATGCAGAAAGATCCTGGGAAAGCCGGGACGCGAACCAGGGACCTTCTTGCTGCAAGGCGAAAGTGCTAACCACTACGCCACTGTGCAGCCCCTAAGTTAACTACTGTTTTATTTATGTGTTTATGTCAGAGTTCCAAAATTGAAAATGCAAACTTTAATCTTTCTGTTGTTATAGACCAGCAGAAAATAATTGTGAAACCTGTGCAGTGATATTTCCTTTCTTTACACCTTCATGTTTGACACCAAGGATTTGCCTGCTTGACTTAAAAGACAGGAGCAGTTATACACAGAGAGGAAATGAGAGACCCTGTCTGCTTCCTTCCTGTTTATGTGAGATTACGAATGTGATGGCCTCAAAAACAGCTCTGATGTCTCAAAACTGGTACTTTCATTTTAACAAGCAAACAGGGAAGCATGTTTACTCTGTAACACTATAAAGTATCATTACAGATTCCCTCTCTAAACATTTTCCAACCTTAGAAAAGTCCGTCTTGAAGCATTTGATTTGTACTCTCCCTCTTGGAACATTTTAAAATACATTTATTATTTTTAGACGCAAAATATTCTAAAGTATCTGTCAGGCTGATGTTCAGCATATTCTAGTGAATGCTTGAGACGTTTAAACATGCTGTTCCAAACTCCTCTGATAACTTCTGTTTATGTAGCAATGGATGATAATAGTCATAGCCCCAGTCAAAATATAGACATCTCTTATTTTTTGAGCTACCCTTGAGAATTTGAGAAAGACAATGTTAGCAACAGCTCTCTGCATATGAGCATTCAGCCATTTAGCCAGCAGTGGATCAATACTATGCTCTGCTCCGATGGATCAGCAAACAGGATGCATAGATGGAAGGAACACATCCACACTGGGAAGGAGAATGGAAAATGCAGATCCAGTATGTTGAGATAAAATAGCTGCCAACTCTCCAGAGAGAGGGAGAGAGAGGGAGAAAGTCAGACCGGGCAGAAAGCGAATCGGACAGAAAAAATTAAAGGAAAAGAATGAAAGCAAACGACTGTGAGATCGAGAGTGATGACTGAATGCGAGAATCAGACAGGTATATTCATTCTCTCATCTATTTCAAGGAATCCAAAACAATCCAGTGTTCATCTGGAGTCATCTTGGGGTAAGTTTCATTTAATATTCAAAAACATTTTAATGGTAAACAACTAGATAGTACACTGCGCACAGTCCTCTCCTGTAAGATATGAGTTTAAGTAAAAACTGAAATGCAAAATATAAGGAAAAGGCATGTGTATGTCTAAAGACTTGAAGCTGTAGGAAAGCTATTTTACCTGAATTGTTTAGAAATGTTTAGTTTTGTTTGAAAAGCACAGGAAAATAAAAATAAAATGAGAGATGCAAATCTGTGGCATTTGAGAAATAATATGGGGTCCAGTATCATGTCTGAAGAATTTCCATAGTGAACAAAATCTTGTTTCACGGCTCTTTTTTATTGCATCCTCTCAGTCCTGAATAAAACATCGGGATTCCTGCAACTCATTCAGTTCCTCTATAATTCACTCAAAAATAGAGAAATAGCTTCTCTCTATGTAAGTACGCTCAACAGAAACCTCAACAGTTTATGCAGAGGTTGATAATGAAACAGATAAGCATAAACACAAAGAGAGATTCAAAGCATCTGGCTTTCTGTGCTATCTCACCGCAAGCTGTAAATGATCAAACCAAACCTGTTCTACTGAAATCCTTCTGGAGTGTGAATACATTTAACTGTTCACAAACATGAAGCCTGGTGTCACATCAGGGTGAAAATTGATTATGCAAATTGTCACACCCTGCTGGTTAAAGTTTAATGACATATATCAAGTACAAAAACAAAGATAAGATTGCTGTGCCAAAATTTCTGTGTAAAATTTTAACTGAGTTTAGTTTCACACTGTGCTTGGTGTCAAGCTAAACTGGTAATTAACTTAAAAAAAAAATAGGTGAATGAATCCAAGCTATTATGTATCCCGCAGCTTAAAACAAATCTCATCCTCCCTTTTGAACAGACATACACAGTGAGGCATCATGACAGTTCAGCCCAAACCTAAATAACAGCAATCAAGTCATAAGTCAGGAAAAGTCGAGCAAGGAGTTGTTGAGCAGAGTTTCATGGCAGGTGAGAGATCTGAAGAGTGGAAACAAATGTGTGCTAACAGCCTTTTATGAAACAGGTATAACAAGACTGTTGTGCAAACCGCCTTAAAAATGACTTAAGTTCCTTATATGTCCAAACCAAGGCAGCAAACTTTGTTTCTTTGATGAATACAGTATTTTCTGAATTGAAGCCTGGCCTTGGCCTTGCTGCACACTGATCTTTCATATGTAATATCAATGAACAGTCATGTTTTTGAAAGTTTCCATTTGCGAGAGTGCATATGTTCATGTATTCCAAGCAAGCACTTAATGCATGCTCTTGTATTCAAGGCAGAGACTAAAAACGCTGGGGAAAAGCTCTGGCAGGGTTTCATCCACTCCTTCTCATTACTGCCTTGGCTAAAATGGTTCTTCTAATTAAGGACTAAATCCCTAGTGTGACTTTCAAACCGCTTGTTGTAATGAGCCTTTGAGTTACCAAGTGAAGCATGTATCACATAGCATCCATTGGTCATGATTTTGTTAAGACATCTCCATTGTACTGTGGTCTGTTGAGTCCTTGAGAAGCCTTTAAGATGCCATCACAAGCCTTTAAGATGCCATCACAATAAAAATATGAGCAAAAAACTGACATGGTTTGAACTAATGCACATATTTAAACTTTGCCTACACTCCTCTGTAGATGATAACGAAGATGATGGCGTTTTCTTCACTTATTGCTTCATTTCCTACCTCCTCTACACCACCCATCCTCCAGCAGAACCTAAAGATGAACTCATCTGATCAGCCAAGTCCCTGGCTGAACAATAGCGCCTCGCCACCGCTCCAACCTCCAGGTTTATGGATGTCCTGCTTCACTATGATTTTCGGCGCCATCTCCAACCTCACTGCTCTGGGCATATTGGCAAAGACCCATGTTAGATTCCGCCGCCACTCCAAAGCACCATTTTTCCTACTAACAGTGGCTTTGCTTTTGGCTGACCTGGGAGGCCATGTGGTTCCAGGTGCTTTTGCATTGTATCTGCACGTACATCAGAGGTATAAAACACAGGCCATGAAGCCCACCAGTATATTCTGTCATATCTTCGGTGCATGTATGGTGTTTTTTGGCTTATGCCCTTTGTTGTTTGGTTGTGCCATGGCAGTGGAGCGCTGTGTGGCTATCACCCAGCCGTTTTTCCATGCCTCCATGATATCAGTTGCTCATGCACGACGAGTTGTGTTCTTTCTTTCCTCTCTTGCTCTTGTGCTGGCTGTTTTACCTTTGTTTGCTGTGGGAACTTATACCACCCAGTTTCCAGGCACGTGGTGTTTCTTGCCTATCCATGATCCACAGTCTGCGGCGGACACTAATCTGGCTCTGGCTTTCTCAAGTCTGGGCCTCACTGCTCTCACCTTTTCCCTGCTCTGCAACATCCTGAGTGGTCTGGTGCTGCTGCAGACCAGAATGAAGTCCCACAGTGTTATTACAAAACCTGCAGTTCGCTGTGATCATCGTACATCATCTGCGTCGTCTTCCTCCTTATTTTGTTCGTTGGACGTGGAGATGATGACACAACTGGCAGCGATCACTGTGGTTTTATGTGTCTGCTGGAGCCCCTTTCTTGTGAGTTTGATGGGTTTGTTTATATTTTTAGAGTATTAGATTTGCAATTACATTACAGTGGATAAAGTATGACTTGCACCTTATGAGTAATTATGTTTAATTTGCCTTGTAGATCCACATTCTTGTGGTGCAGCTCAACCAAAGCCACAGAGCCTCAGGTCCTGTGAAAGATGGCTTCCTTCTTCTGGGCTTACGTATGGCCTCCTGGAACCAGATCTTAGACCCTTGGGTTTACATCTTACTCAGAAGGACGGTGCTATTCAGACTTTGTTGTGGTGTCTACACACGGAGAAACACAGTGACAGCAAACAGCTCCTGTGCAGAAGCACGCAGACAAGCCTTTAGTTTGCAGTGACTACTTCACTCTTGTGCAATGAAATAATATTTTTTTCGTGTATGTTGTGAAAAATATATGAGTGTAAATGTTGTTGTTATTTTTAACGGTTTGGTGAAGTCTATATTTTGTAAGCCTGCACGTGACAGCGTAAAAAAAGTGGAGTTCAAATTCATTTCACAACATTTAGTTAGTAGTCTGTGCTGCTTCTGTCATCAATAGCTGGCTGCCACCTGCAAATCCTGTGGTTGGGCATTTGGGCGGGATTCATTAAGACCAACCGGAATTGAGAAAAGCTTGACAGACTCCGGATTTGACAAATAGCGGAGCTGCTGGACAGAGAACCCAGTGGGGGGGGCGGTGCTTCTGTGGCAGTGACTAATCAATATGGAGTACAGAAAATAGCCTGATTCACTCTGCGTTTCACCGCTAACAGTCCGATATCTAGCAGTTTTTGCTACACAGGTACCAGCTATTAACTCTCCCTCGCAGACTCGTTAGCGTATTTCTGACTTTAGCTAGTTCGAATGTAAACCGCTAACTACTCAAAAACAAGCGCTGTAACACTTTTTAAAAACTACGACTTTCCACGAAAACGCCTCATTGCAGCCGCTATCTACAGCCGGAGGACCGGGTGAAGTTCACGGCAGTTTCCGTCAAAGTAACTAGCTAACTGAGAAGTTGAGACGGCCGGCGAGGGTATTGGGTGAAAGGTGACATCGCTTCAGTGTATTGACTCGTAGGTAAGTTGTGACTATAATGTGGTCAGCAGTGATGGTTTGTGTGACCCTGAGTGGAGCCCGTTCATGTCAGCCGCTTGAATGAGAGTTGAATGACTTTATTGCTGATTTAAACCCCCTCTCAGGACTTGTCTGCTATGTTAGCTGCTATATAAAAAACTTTCCTGTGTGTACTTGTGTGTACCAGCCTGCACTACACTCGCCTACTTCAGTCTCCTGAGTATGTAAGCTTTAGCTCAAGCCCATTCTTTTGTGAAAAGCCCATCTTTCTCCTTTTTACTCCGTGACAAGAATGCACAATGCAGCAAGTGTCTCAGCCTCTCTGGGGTCCGTGGGACTATTGCGCCTCTTCGGGGTGTCCTGGTCCTGGAGTCTGGTAGCAGGCCTCGGTGTTTATCTGGGCACGAAAAGCTGGAAATACTTCTACATTGCAGCACGCACTGCCAAGCGGGACCTCAAGTGAGTGAAATGTATCCCAGTAAATGTGTCATGCTTATGAAGTGTACATCTTTGTACTTAGATGTGCTCTGCTCCTGTTTTTCCTCCCTTCTCACCAGTGGCCTGTATGTGTTGCTGAGAGTGAAGCTGGCTTTGTGGCGTTACATGCGCCAGGGAAGCAATATTCCTTCCATTTTCGCCCAGACAGTAAAACTCCACCCAAATAAACCAGCACTGATCTATGAGGCCACAGGGGAAACGTGGACGTTTGCCCAGCTGGATGGGCTCTGTAATGCAGTGGCCCACTGGGCTAGAAGTCAAGGATGGGTCTCCGGGGATGTTGTGGCCCTCTTCATGGAAAGCAGACCCTTACAGGTGGCACTGTGGCTGGGGTTGGCAAAGGTTGGGGTGGAAGCTGCACTCATCAACTTCAGCCTCCGCTGTGATCCCCTTCTGCATTGTATTGGGGTATCGGGGTCAAAGGCGATTGTCTTCGGAGCTGAGCTTGCTGATGGTAAGAATGTGTCAAACAAGCTAAGGAATTGAGCAGATTAAGGAATCATATCTGACCTTTTATCTGATAAATTATTCAAAACCTCACATGATTACATTTCCATTGCAACCAAAAATACTGACCAATCTCAGCTACAAATTTATTGTTAATTAAACATTTTTTTTCTGTAACATCATATGAGTCCATCAGTGTTATGTGTGGAGCCACAGTATTCAGTGTGATACTGACTGTGTCTCTGACATATCATGTGGTCAGGACTTGCTGTTGGTGATCACGCTGCTTGTAAAATTCTTTTTGTACCATGTTTTGTGAACTTAGTTATCATAGTGTTTCTGTGACACTACAAACACACAACCCCTTTGTTTTTGTGGTTTCTGATCACTATGAAGTGCTCATGTGTCAATTTTACAGGCATAGTATGATTTCAGAAATTCAATTATAATCAGTTTGAACTTGTACAAGAAAAGCACTGAAGAAAGTATTTTCCAGCTATATATGAGATTTTTGGCATGTATGCACAGTACTATGGACTCTGATCTGTCTGGTGTTGTCTTTTTCCTCCTCCTGAATGTCAGCCATGATGGAGGTCAACTCTGCCATCAACCAGTCCATGGTACGGTTTTGTACTGGAGACCTCAGTGCAGAACTTTTGGCTTGCCTCGGTGCTCAGTCTCTGGATCCAATTTTAGCCACTGCATCAAGACACCCCCCTTCACCTTGTTTTCCCCCCAAAGGCTTGAACGGTGAGTATTTTGTCCCCAACCGAACTCAGCTCTGCTCTGACACTTAATCTTTATGGAAATGACTATACGCTCTTCAGTTTCAATATGCTGTTGCTTAGCTGTTCATCTCTGTTCTTTGGTCAATTCAGAATTCATAAAGTGTATGTTCCGCAGTCATTTATTTTTCTCACTCTGCTGTTTCGTTTCTATGCTGAAATTGCTTTTCAGTAATAAGTTAACTGAAGTCTGATAAGAGGAACACCTTACTAAATACTCTGAGTCAATTTTAATGCGAGACAGTAATTTTTCTCTAGACAGCCGTCTGGAGTAGACTGTGTACTGTCTGGATGATTAACCATATCCCAGACCAATAGCAAATCTGCCTTAGGTGTCTGAATATATCAGCATTAAAGCAAAACGATGACTATATTATTTGGGCTAACGTGTGGCATTCAAGCAATAAATTAAATCTGAAGACTCTTGTATGTATCTTAAAATAGCAGTGTGCAATTTTAATGTTCTCTTTTATTTGCCTCTGCAGACCGCCTGTTTTATATTTACACCTCTGGGACTACAGGACTGCCCAAGGCTGCCATTGTGGTACACAGTCGGTATGTTGTCTTGAACAGACACTCACGAAGAAGCATAATCCTCCAGATTTGTCTCCCAGCTAATAATAAATGTCTATGAATCTGTTGTTTTCCTATGACAGCTACTACAGAATTGCTGCTTTTAGCTATTTTGCCTTTCGCATGCGCCCTGATGACATTATCTATGACTGCCTGCCCCTCTATCATTCAGCAGGTATTTGATGCGACTCTCCAGCTTTTAATGAATACACTTTAACACTGCAAGCTAGATTTTCCTAAACACTGGTTTTTCTTCTCATCAGGTAACATTATTGGAGTTGGTCAGTGTCTGATCAATGGCCTCACTGTGGTAGTGAAGAGGAAATTTTCTGCCAGCCGCTTCTGGGATGATTGTATTAAGTACAACTGCACTGTAAGAGCTTATGCTTGTGAAATATTCAGAAGTGCCATATTTGATTAAATCAATAACTATGAAATATTAATTTTTCAACAAGTGTTGAAACAATAACAAGATTTTTTTTCACCCCTGCAGATGGTGCAGTATATTGGTGAGATCTGCCGCTACCTCTTGTCTCAGCCGGTGCGACCATCTGAGAGGGGCCACAAAGTTCGGCTGGCGGTAGGAAACGGATTGCGCCCAAGTGTGTGGGAGGCCTTCACAGAGCGTTTTGGAGTGGCGCAGATTGGCGAGTTCTATGGAGCTACTGAGTGCAACTGCAGCATTGCCAACATGGACGGCAAGGTCAGCAATCGTTGTGTTATATCTGCCTTAGCTAATAAATGTAAAGTGGATCAGAATGTAGCACGTTTTATCCTGCCAGGTGGGAGCTTGTGGGTTCAACAGTCGCATTCTCCCCAATGTGTACCCTATCCGTCTGGTGAGGGTGGACGAGGACACCATGGAACTTGTCCGGGACAGTCGAGGCCTCTGTGTCCCTTGCCGCCCTGGTAATAAATATCTGTACTGTAACAATGACTTTGTTTGATGTAATCTGTGACTTTGAAATATATTGATCTTTTAAAAGCACTCAATTAGATCCTTCCGTGCTTCGCAGGGGAGCCAGGGCTTCTGGTAGGTCGCATCAACCAGCAGGACCCATTACGGCGTTTCGATGGCTATGCTAATCAGGATGCCACAAAGAAGAAGATAGCTCACAATGTCTTCAAGAAAAACGATTCTGCATATTTATCAGGTTACCGGGCACTTTTATTTTCTCTCAGTGCATATTTATATTCACTCAGATCAGCTTTCAGTTGTCATTTTAAACGTTTGCAACAATAAACCTGACTGTTTTGGATTGCCAAATGTCTTTTGTTAGTGCTCAGGTGGGGTAATGGGCTCTTACTATTTACTAGACATGGAGTTGTTTTGGCCCAAAACTGTAAATTTGCTTTCTGTCTTCCCCAGGTGATGTGCTGGTGATGGATGATCTGGGCTACATGTACTTCCGCGACCGCAGTGGGGACACGTTCCGCTGGCGAGGGGAAAATGTCTCCACAACTGAGGTGGAGGGCATTCTTAGCAGTCTTTTGGATCAAACTGATGTGGCTGTGTATGGTGTAGCAGTTCCAGGTGATGGTTAACGTTTTATACTTTATTACAGTTGCAAGACATTGGAACTATAACTGTCATAATTTTAATGCATATTCATTTTTACTGTTCCTACTACTAAAAGCTGCATATTTTCTATCAGGTGTGGAGGGTAAGGCAGGTATGGCTGCCATTGCAAACGCTGCTGGGACTTTTGACTGCAACAGTTTCTTGAAGAACATCCAGCGAGCTCTTCCTTCTTACGCTCGTCCAGTGTTCCTGCGAATATCCCCACATGTGGACACCACAGGTAAACTGTCCCTGCTTTCCTCCTTAGTTTAAAAAAAATCACCACTGATTTCACATAAAGAAATTCTAATCGACGTCATGTGTCTGTATGTGTCATGTATAGGTACATTTAAAATCCAGAAAACCAGGCTGCAGAGGGAGGGATATGACCCACGACTCACAACTGACCAGATCTACTTTCTGAACACGAGAGCTGCACAATATGAGGCTATGGATGAGGAGCTATACAATGCTATAGCCGAGGGAAGAATGTCTCTATGAAATGGAGGCCATAGCAGGGCTGTCAGGATATCTGTTTAACAAATTCTGTTGAAAGACAGACTAACATGCATACAGCAATGTCTGCATCACTTAGTTTTGGTGCTCACATTGGCTGGATTCTAACTGTTCAGGGAACAAAGTTGAGAGGATTACTTACGTAGACTGTTACATATGATGTTTTAACACTGTATAAGTAACACACCAGGACTTGATATAAGGGCATTTTCACCCTTTTAATAGCTCATTTTGAATTAT
The DNA here is from genome assembly GCF_022539595.1 of Amphiprion ocellaris. Lineage (NCBI taxonomy): Eukaryota > Metazoa > Chordata > Actinopteri > Pomacentridae > Amphiprion > Amphiprion ocellaris. The sequence continues at coordinate 21,281,478 of NC_072784.1, read as the reverse complement.
TAAGCAAACACCTCCTAAAACTTTTGAGCATCGCTGCACATGGAGTGGATATCCTCCACAACCAGTTTGAAATAGGATATGTGTTACAGTAATGTTGCTAGGACAGAAAAGCTAGTATCAGGTCAAACTTTGTTACAGGGTATGTACCCCTTTGTGAAATATGCTGAAAGGTTAACTGTGTTGTTTTAAACAATACTAATGTGTTGCAGCTATGTATTTGAATGTGGAGGACGTTGGATTTCAGCATGCAGTACATGAGGCTACTAGTTCAAACACTATCCATTAAATCTTTAAAGTTTTTAATGCAATGAAAAACAAATCCCACTTGTCAGGTATGAACCTCACAGGCAGGGGTTGGCAAATACACAGACATTACTGTATGTGCCTTTTATGAAAATTCCAATCAGTTTCATTTTTTTTATAGTTTTTTTTTTTCAGGAAGGCGTTCAAATGAATGTGGGAATCACAGTATTGATCCTGCATCATGCTAAGCTGAGTCACACATAATGACAGTCATTCATGTAACAAATCTTATCCGTGTATAGGCGTTTCAGGATTGTGAAGATATTTACAATCCCAGACCTCTCAGATTACATTTGTTTTGATGTAACGCAGATTAAATATTTTAAAATGTGTTTGGCTCATGTCATTCATTAAAAACACATTAGAGGTGACTTTTTTTTCTTTTTTTTTTAGCTGTAATGGCAATGCCTTGCTGTAGCTTGACTGTGCAACCCCATTATCATCTCTTGCAAAAGAAAGCTGATAAAATCTTCACAATCTTCAGAAACCGTTCATTTCAAACAAATTTGTCTCCAAGGTGACTTAATGGTCCGTTGATAGGGATATCCTTGTGGGTAGGACTTTCAGTGGATGCTCTTTGCAAGCCGTACAAAAGTAGGGAAAGGCTCTGGGTGTGATGATACCTGTGAAGGTGTAAAGTGGTGTTCTTTCTCCGGGGTCGTAAAAGGTCACCTTCCCTCTGTCCATGTCTAAAACTACTCTTATCACTTCAGGCTTCTTGGTCATGTTGAGCGGCTCCCATGGCGCTGTGCAGGCCTTATGCTCTCCATTGCGAAACCTTATAGTCCAGAATCCCTCTGCTGGTGTTAGCACATGCTTCCCCTTCCTGTTGATGGACTCGCTGGCTACTCCCACCACCCAGTAGGTGTTGTCGTTAACTTCAACATCCCAGCTATGGCGTCCAGAGGAGTAGCCCTCTGCACCCAGCATCTCAGCGCTGATGTCAAAGCGTTCTGGGTTGTCTGGTAGCTTGAAAATCTGGCTAGAGTTCTGCACTACTGTGAGATTCTCAGAGAGGATGAAGCAGCTAGCTGCTGTGTTGGGATCCAGAACCACCGGATCTTGAGGGAAAAATAAGAGAAGTTACTGGTATGATGGGAAAAGAACAGTCAAACATAACTAATTATTACTTGAAAAACTCACTGTATTTTACTACACTCTTCATCTTCTCCCACACTTTATATTTCAGAGACCCCAAGTGCTTGGCCACATCAATCAGAGCACCGGAGATCATTTCTGGATCAAGGGAACGTCTCCAGGTTCTAAGAGAGCATTTATGCAATTAGTTGTGGAGACCTGTGTCTGTCAAGCTGTATTATCACAAAACTAGGTGTAGTATTTGCATTTACCTCCTTATAGTTTCCTTGTAATTCTAAAAACAAAATTGAAGAGAACAACTTTTATGAAATGGTATACATACGAAGGTTCAACAAATTCAGGTTAAATTCTAATCGGCACATCTACCTTCAGAAATGGGATATCTTGACTTTGCATCTCCTGCTCCACTAGTCTGATGGTGTTAGAAAGAGAAGTCACTTCATTGCTCATCTCCTCGATGTTTTGGTTAATAGTCACATTCTTCTGATCCTCCTCAGCCTTTAATGCAGAAAGTCTGGCAGCCTCCTGCTCTTTCAGGAAATGGTGAAGAGCTTCAAATTCCTCTTTGATCTGTGCTTCAGTGTGTTCAGCTTGGTTCTAGAAAGAGACATGACTGACGGTTATTCTTTATCTCCACACCTTGGCTCTTTGGTATGTTCAAAGTAACATTTGGCACTGATGGGACTGACGGTACCTTGACATGTTCTGCCATTTCCTCACAGACCATTTTCGCTTTCTTGTACAGCTGCAACTTCTCCTTCAAAGGCACGAGTGCACTCTTCAGCTCCTCCTAAAAAGTCAGTGACAGGGCATCAACTCTTAAAAACAAGGTCAATATGGCAGGTGGCCAAGCTGTCAACCCAATGTGGGGCTTTCAGCTGCCACATACTTTTCCGTGGCAGCATTCCATGTATATGCAAAGCTGCACAATACATCATAGGAGAACTTTATGGAAAAGGATCTATTGCACTGGCACCATAAGCAAAATGGAGCTCATGTAGCTTAAGCACCCAGAAAGTAACAAAATATGGCAACCACAAGATTTACTTTATATTAGCTCTCAAGGTTTCCTGGTCTCGAGAGAAGGCAGAGGAGGGCGGCATTAGAATGGATGTAGCATTACAGAAACCTTGTGGGAGTCAAGTTTCAGTCCTTTCAGGACCCCAATAGCAACAGCAAACCAAATATATAAATCTATTATTAGAATGTTAATGAACCCAACCAAAAAAACCTTCACACATACTGTGTCAGCATATCTGTCTTAGAGAAGTACAAAAGTAGAAAGAAAAAAAAATCAACACCACTGGCGAACAAAAAACAATGCATTTTCAAATGTTGGCGAGCTGTAAATTAAGACAATGTCCTTAAACAACGTGACACTTCTTCTGTTTATGAAATAGTGACTAGCCCCTAAGGCCTAATGTGTAAATTTGCAAAATAAAGAATCAATCTACTCAAATATGATTTTGAAACTAAGCAAATCCTCTTCTTATTTTAGTTCTAAAGGCTCACCCTTTCTATTGTTCAACTTAGATTCTAGTTAGTAAAGACGTACATGTAGTTCACATTTCAAACAATGTGAACTGGTTTCTCAGACATGGATTAAGCCTACTGTCTAGATTTTTTTCAGTGGAGGTCATCATAGATTTTTCTTTTAGTGTAAGAGTAGATGTGATCCATGTCTGGGACACTGGCTGAAATATTTCAACAAACATTTCATCATCATTTGTTCCATCTGCAATCACTGGCAGGAAAAAAGAGGGAAACATTTTGGGCAATGCAAGATTTCTTAAGCAGCTCGAGTTGCAGTGAAGTGTGCAATAAAAATGTCCTAATATTAAGCACTGGTGTGACCTTAACATGCCTACCTTACAGTCATGAGCACCTTCCCCAACGGGATAGAGCCTGTGCCCAATGTGTGCAGCTGCCTTCCCACACACAGCACAGATGGGCTCCAAGTCCTCCAAACAGAAGAGTGTAAGCTTTTCTCCATGTTCTTTACAAGCGTCTGGGTCATTCTTGCTCCTGTCTTCCTTGAAGGATTCACAGGCCTTAGCCAGCACAGAGCTCACCACTATTTGATCCATGGAGGAACGGCGCCAGCACAGAGGACAGAAGTGTGACTCCCCACTGCCTTGTGTGTCCCAGCTGTCTGTCAGACAGGCTTTACAAAATCTGTGTCTGCATGTCAGTACCACTGGCTGCCTCAGAACGTGTCCACAAATCGGACAGGAAAGGTCATCCTCAGCATGTGCACGTCTGGTAGCCATTCTTAATCACTGTGCTTGGATGATAAGGCAGAACCTCAAGCCCCTCCTACGTCTCAGGAAAGCTACCTCATCTTAACCTCAGAAATAAGTGTTAATACCTCAGCTCCCGAAGGCATATCCCGTGTTACGCTGTGTTGCGTTGAGCATGCACACTGCGCGTTCTCAAATAAGCACCACTCCTCAGAAGAAAATTAATTTCACTTTACATTCAGGAGATGGTATCTGTGCAGATCAAATAATATGAACCCAAGGATGACAGAAGAGTGTGAGGTGATAATGGGATATCTGCACTCGAGAGGGCGTTTTGATTGCAGCCATGTTATGATCATGTCCAGTTATTTGAGAAGTCTGTGAAAACAGCCAGTCATGGTGTAATGAAAGAGTTTACTGAGAAACAATGTCCAAAATAAGACTCAGGGTGAGGGGTATAAATAGACAGAAGCGGTGGAACATTTTTTTCACTGTCAAGCTTAGCTTTGGGCATCAGCTTTTTAGGAACTGACTGAATGTATGACAGTCAAATACCCCTTCTGCTATAAATCATGAAAGAGTTAATTATTTAATCACAATTAACTAAATGGAAAGTGTGTGCACAGTAGCATCGCCATCTCGAAGGTTAATTTGTTAATTTTAAAAGTATTTCACAGTAAGCTGAGCCCGATTGTAATGTAATCCCATATTTTGTTGAGCAACTGAGATATGACTGCTGCCCCCAAAATAGGTTGAGTGTGTTGAGAGAGAGAGAGAGAGAGAGAGAGAGCATAGGGAATGTGATCCTGCCATTAGAAAACACTGGGTCAGTGCTGCTTTAGTTCTTGTTGACAAAAATCTCTGTGATTGTCCTTCCATCTCACATATGCTATGTAAGAATTCACAATCTGCCAGATACCAGGTAGGAGAGTTATTTTAAGATCATTTCTATATTATTGACATTCACTGATTAGAGATTTTCCCAATATTCTAATTTAAATTATTATTGTCATGTAGTATAAAGTGTTAGAGCAGTAAACACAGATTTAATTCCTTTTCCATGTCCACAATCCACTAAAAGGCTCCTAACTAGTTCCAGAAAGCCATGTCAACATTACAGTAATTACATGTGAAGTGGCATTTAAATGCACTCCGTGTAATATAGTGTTTGAAAATTTTCTTTCAAGTCACCTGCCCAAAGCAATCCCTTCCCAAATAAGTGATAGTCTTGTTAAAAAGCCAAAGTGAACATTTGATTTGTGTTCATGCCAGTGCCAGGGCAGAAGTTCAGAGCCATTGATAGTAACAACAAACTGACAGGAGTCAACAGAGCCCACATGCATGTACACACACCGTATAGCCATGCAAGATTAGTAGCTGCTCTGCATGCAGCAAATGTTCTTTTTAATATCCATGTATTTTATGCAAAGGCACATTATGTGTGTTTATTAATATTGCTTACTAATCATTTTCCACAATGCAATTTAATGCTACAGATGAAAAGCTATTCTGAACTTTCAAGTTAAATGGTTTTAATTTGCTAATTGTGACAGCTATATTTAAATTAGTGAACAACAGTTTATCTGAAAATAGCTCAAGATGAAATGAATTGAGAAAAGACATATTTACTGCTTCACTGTCTGTGTATGTTTGCAAACCTGTGTGTGTGTGTGCATGCAGGGAAGAGATAATGAGAAGGTTAAAAGGCATTACAGTTCACAATGCTGAGCTCACAGGGAGGAGCAGGGAGTGTTTTCTGTGGATGTTACAAATTGTGGTGCTTTTCTGTAGGTCTTATCATCAGTGTCCATTATGCTGTTTATAACGGTCGTAATTGCACACTCTAAGGAAAACTATTATTGTAAAGATACTGTAAATACTGACAATTATTTTGCAAAAGAAAGAGAGAGAGGGAACAGTAGCCTTACCTTATGCTAATGCAGCAGAACTTCAGTTAAATTTCTGTTTTTATTCTGCTTACCTGACAATCACTGAATGCCTCCTTTATGGGATACACAGTGTGATCAATGTGCAGGCCTGATCTGCAGCACATGGAGCAGACAGGCTCCAGATCAGCTATACAGAGGAGTAGCAGTCTCTGGCCGTGTGCTTCACATGATTTACGTGGAAGTCCAAGATTCTCTTTAAAGCACAGAGGACACTCTGTAGTTCCATGTTGCCTCCAGAACTTCTCCAAACAGTAATTACAGAAACTACGGTCACAATCAATGCAGCAGAGGACTACTGGAGTCAGGAAAATCTGTTCACATACAGCGCAGTACGACTCGTCCACGCTCTGACATGGGATGTCGACCTCCATCTGTGAAATTCAATGCAGCCACTGATTGGTCTCGAGCAGGCAGTAAAACACATATTCCCTGTCCAAGTACAGTATGTTCTTGCATGTTCTACTACATATAGTCCTGTAGCAGAGGAGAGAGAGAGAAACCCAGCTCACCTGTCAACATGTGCCTCAAATGAAAGTTTTCAAATTAGCTTCAGACCAGGATAATAAAAAACTGAAAAAGACATAAATTCACATCATACTGACATGGTGGAAAGAGATACATGAGCCAAATGATGAGCATTACAGCATTTATTAATAATATCAATACTCCATTATTTATACACTACCAGTCAAAAGTTTGGACACACCTTCTCATTCTGTGGTTTTTATTGAATTATTTTCTACATTGTAGATTAATACTGAAGACATCAAAACTATAAAAGAACACATATGGAATTATGTTGTAAACAAAAAAGTGCTAACCTTCAGTATCAATATACAATGCAGAAAATAATACAAATAAATAAAAAGCATTGAATGAGTAGGTGTGTCCAAACTTTAGACTGGTAGTGTACATTTATGATACAATTTAAATTAAGTAAGAATCTTTGTGTCTCTATCCAGAAGGAGTGGCTGTCAGTGATTTAACTCTTTGACTTTCCATTGTTTAAAAAAAAAAAAAAAGACTTCTGAGTTACTCAGTTGTATGGATTAATAGACACTAACTTGTATTATCAATTTATTGACTAGACCATTTTCAAAAGCATGTAGAGTGTAACAGATGGAAAAGGATCATTGGCAGTAGCACTGATGCAGATACTGTATGTTTCAAAGATAAATTATCATAAGTTGATGTATCTGTTGCCTTTCTCTCCTCCATCCCTTATGCACACTTGACCAGTATTTCTAATGAACTACTTTGATGTGTGCATATTAAAAAAAGAAAAAGTTTTTTTTCTTTTTAATCACATGGTCCATTTTATTGATTTTCACACAGTAATTGACAAAAGTGCAAAATAAAACCACACAAACATCAAAAAGAATGCAGGACAGAACAAGCTGACACTGTACAAATACAGAAAAATACATATTAGCTCATGAATATATAAGAAAGACATGGAATGAATTAAAAGCTGAAGGTGTGTAAGGTAAAATTCCTCATCAGTTGCACCAACAAAGAGGTGTGACACAGTGGGTCTACCCAGAATATATGCCAGAGTTCAGTCATCAGTACCTTCCAAAGTTTAGAATCTCAGCTGAGCTGAGTCAACATTCGGCATGCGACATCTCTTTTCTGGCTGACATGTGATTAAGGCAACCCTGAATGCATGCTCCAGTTGTACTCCGAAAAACAACAAAATTACGGTGGTTCACATGGAAATGAAATGACAAAAGTGTGCTATTTGATTCTGAAATGCATTTCAGCTTGACTTGACATACTGTAAAAAATTGTCAGCTGACAGAACATGATGGAAACTCAGGATGTGGCCATATTTTCACCACCAACAGTTGAGATGTGACATATTATGTACATTCTACAAATCAAATTTACACTGAAAGAAACAACTATTCATTAGATTTTTTATAGTATGAAGGGCATTAAATATGTTTTCTGATTAAAATGCTCAATTTTTAATGTTATATAACATTCTCCTAATCATAAGGGAACAGAATTCAAAAACATATCCACTGTTTTTGACCATATGTAGCCAGTGTTCCTCTGACAAAACAGTTTTTAATCATACTTACTTAATACTTTTTGGCTTCAATAACATTTAATAACCTTCTCAAGTACTCCTGTCATCTCCTCCTCTACTCGCTGTCATCCCTGACCAGAGGAGACTATGGCACAATAACTTCACATCAGTTTCCTGTCTGGGTGATCAGAGGCACGTCCAGAGCGCTGGTGTCGGACTTCCAGGTGTTTGCTCTGCACACGGTCAAAATGCTGCAGCAGCTCATTGTAATCCATCTGAGTGTGAGAGGCCCGTTTAGAGGCAGCTTGCTGTTTAGAGTCCATATATTTGGATTCATCCACAGTCCTCATGAGTTCTGGGTTGGGGACACAACTCAAACGGTGAGAGAGCAGCTGGAAAGCCTGGCTCTGTGGCAGCAGCATCAGCAGACCATACAGTGCCTTTATCAGGTATGGGTTGTTCTCCACATCCAGGAGCTGCAGACGCAGGTAGGTAAAAATTGGGCTTTCTATGAGTTGCACCAGCTTGTCTACCTCCATGAGGAAATCTACCGTCACCTCCAGATTTCCAAACTTCTGGATGAGATCATAGGCATGCTTGTAATTCTGTGTGAGGAAACACAGAGACACAGTGGCCACAGGGTTGTGGCACCAGGAACGATACAGGCAGCAAAACAAAGCACAGCTCTCCTGAGTACGCAGGTCTTTTAGCTGGTTGCGCAGCTGGAAGAGTTCAGCAGATGTGAGCAGAATGGTGTTGAGTGTCTGAACCATGGTGGAGGCAAATTTAAGGTCCTCTTCCTTCAGCAAGATGTCAGCCATAGAGTGGAAGATGTTCTCTGCATGAAGCAGCAGACACAACTGCCTGATGATGAAAGCTCCTCTGTTCTCCAGGAGCTTTCTCTCCAGACTAAAACGCTTCAGCAGGTTGATCATGAACTTGTAAAAATAAGAGTTCATACTGGGAGTGGAAGGGGATGAGTCCACTGCCTTGGAGCCTGTGTTGGGCTGTTGTCCTGACTTGGCACCCTCTGGCACCTTGAGCTCCAGTTTGTTGTCAGTGCTGTCGCAAGAGGAGGCTTGGTCTGTTTGGCCGGCAGGGGATGATGCTATCTCAGCTAACACCTCCAGATCTTTCAGTATCACCTCATCAGACTCATCAGAGAGTGTTTTGAGCAGCATGGGAAACAGGCTGTCTGTGTGGCGGAACATTTTGCGTGGTGTCTTGATGTAGAGGTGATAAAGCCATTTAAGCACAGCTATGCGGGTCATCATGCCAGTAGAGGAGTCATGGAGATGACGATCCAACACCTGAACAATACCATCCAGGTCCAGTGTTACTTGAGGCCTATCAGCACTTGCTGGAGTGAAGAAGCTAATATTACTGAAACCAACAGATTCTTGTGATGCATTCAGCATATCATTGCCATCTGCCTCCGTTTTGGGCTGACCATCTTCCTTAGACGGTGACCCTGTGCTTCCACTTTTTTCATCCTCCTCCTCCTCATCATCCTCAGGAGTCACCAGTTTCATCAGACTGTGATTACAGGCGCTGGCTGCTTCTTTGGTATTCTTCTTTCTGTCATCATAGGAGAGACAAGGCAGCACTGCAGTAAGAATGCCAGAAGAGTATGGAAGCACCACTCTGCCTGCAAGCTGGATAAACTCTCTCATCCACGTCATAGCTGTCAGCTGGATCAGATCGTTTGGTAGTTTGGTCTCATCTGCAACCTGGCAGTGGATGACCAAGATGTTGGCCATCTCAGCAAATTTCACACTCGAGGGGGTTTTCTTGATCTCCTTCAGAAACTCGCCCAGCACCACCTCACATGTCCTCCGGATCTCCTTGCTGTTGTCTCCAAGAATCTGGAACAGCCCATCCAGGATCTCAGGGAGATAGTCTAACAGGTTGATGTCTGGAACAGACTCCAGAACATGGATCCAAGAAATGATAAACTGCCTCGCATACTGATTATTGGAGTAGATTCTCTCTCTCAGCAGGGGAACAAATGCCACCAAGTCAAACGTGTTGCTTTCTGTGACTATGTCTTTCAGCAGTCTGTCCAGGAGTTCAGATCCACTTTTCACATTGGGGTCAGGATCTGCTGCAAGCTTGCTGAGACCATCAAAAAGCAGGTTGAAGTGGGGCAGCACAGCTCCCCTGGCCACCTTGACTATGTTATAGAGGGCCTCGCAAGCATAGTAGCGCAAACGGCTGTCAGAGTCATTAAAACACGTGAGGACAGGCTCAATGAGCTCTTTCAGATACAGACCTGAGTCCTTCCCGAGAGCAATGGAGCAAGCTGCCAGTCCAATGAGACCCCCCTTCCTGCTGTGGGGGTGCTGGGAGAGGGCAAACTCTGAGGCCAAAATCTGGATTACGTGCCTGATTTGAGTGGAGTTGTTCTGGGCCACAAACTCCCTCACGAGCTTCTCAATTTCTAGAGCTGCGACTTTCCTCTTCTCGTACAGTTTGTCATTCAGAGCCCTGACAATGTTGGGCGTCAGGGGCGAGAAGTCCTTCTCCGTGTTCATGTTCGCCACTGCTGTCGTCCCGGATCCTGTTTACTGTAATCTAGGTTAAAGTCCAACGCATTTATGTCGGTTTACTGGAGAGAATATCGCTTTCTGGTTTCAATTGCAAACCAGGAAGATTGTGACACGGCGCAGCTGACCGGTTACTTCCGCCGGAATCACATGACGTGTTGCAACATTTATTTGGGTCCCGCTTTGTGAGAACCGTTAGCTCAAATTAGCTTGATTAGCTACGTGTTCGGCGAAAGAATGTTTTGTCTTTTAGAGTAACGAACAGATTCACTTCTTGAATTTTAAATCTCTCTTTCTTTTAGTGGGTTATTTGCCTCTTTACAGCCACTATCGGCAGCGATGGCGAGCCGCGTCTCTTTTCACACACAGCTCTCGTCCATCATGGAGACGATGGCCAGGTCTGCCCTGAGTCAGGTCTGCAAACTGGTGGATGAGGACTCGGGGGAGCTGCGGCTGGAGCTGTCGCGGCTCCTGATTGCGAATTCAGCCCTGGAGGAGAAAGTGAACAGCCTGGAGTGTGAGCTGACGATCGTAAGAAGCGACGCCCCCAAGTTGTGTAAAAGTTATCGCAGCGTAGGTGTGCAGACTGTCTGTCACAAAGACGGAGAGGACCAGGGTAAGCTACTACACCAGGGAATGAAATTGTTTACTGTGTTTTGTCCCGCTTTTTTTTATTTACCCTGTGACTTTTCTTAAGCATCTGAGCCTCTCACTATAGAGGGGATCTTTGGGAAAGATTGGTGTATGAACCTGTGGAAAGACAGAGACCCTTACAGTCTGCCGAGATTCACTGACTCTCCACAGTCTCCTGATAAGGTGAGATAAAATTATTCACAGTGATGAAATGTTTTCATGTCTTTATGAGCAACAAACAAATTTGAATATAAAACAATAACTACTGGATTACATAAAAATATGCGTGTTTATATAAATTATTGCTACAATAGGAAATTCTGCTTGTGCCCAATTGGAAGAGTTATGCCATTTTGGTTATAAATGTGTACACATTTTTAAAACAAAAGAATGGTAAAATTATGCATTAACACTACACTTGGGAATAATAAAGGAGTATTGATATTAGTGCAGGCTGTACAGTCGCAGCTAGAAGATCCCCGGTTCACGTCCCGGCCTGGACCAGGGATCCTTGTGTGGAGTTTGCATGTTGTCCCTGTGCATACGTGGGTTTTCTCCGGGTACTCCGGCTTCCTCCCACTATCCATATACATGCTGAGGTTGATTGATAATTCTCAATTTCCCATAGGTGTGAATGTGAGTGTGATAGACTGGTGACCTCTCCAGGGTGTCTCCTGCCTTCACCCTAAGTCAGCTGGGATAGACTCCAGCCCCCCGTGACCCTGATGAGGATTAAGTGGTGTATAGATAATGGATGGATGATATTAATGCAAACACAACACGTGTCACATTGTCATATTTTTTTTTTTGACTAATCAACAAATAATGAAAGTAAAGTGATCATTAAATCATTTGCTCTTGTTCATTTGTTGTGAAACATCAAAATGCCTATCATGATTTGGAGTGGCCAACATTAAGTTTTCAAGCTGCAAGTTTATCCAACCATTAGTCCAAAACAGAAATTGTATTTGAGAAGCTAAAACCAGAGGAGGTTTTGCATTTTTCATTATCATTGACTTAAATAAATAATCAATTAGCACGGTCACTGAAAAGGTTGAACTATAACGTAGCACTTTTTCTGTTTTTGTAGTCTGTAGCAACACTATCTGACCACTTTACTGTGACTGAGATTAAAGAGGAGGATTATATGGAGGATGCTGCTAGTAGCTGCCAGCAGGAAACACTCAGTGCTCAAGGTAAGGGAGGGAAGAAGAATTGATGTGGGATGGTACATAGCACAGATTTGACAGTGTCATGTGCTTTATGAGTGTTTGACGTTTTACTCTATGTGCAACAGAACATGAAGAAAACGATGCTGAGGAACCGGAGCAACTGTCACTTGGTTACTCGGTCGATGGCAGCTCTTGTAGCCTGTCATTTGATCCGGATGGAGGACAAGTTGTGTCTGCAGGTGGTATTGAAGAACAATCTGTGCAGCTGCTATCAATCAATGATGCAGAAGATGCCTTCAGCACTCATATCATTCCAATCGAAGAGGATGATGATGATGATGACGAGGATGATGATGATGTACAGTTTGTTCAAGAAAGTCAGCAGGAGCCAACAATGAACACTGCGGTTGGGCCCAGCCACGACGAGCAGCAAACATCAACAGTAGACAACACTGAAAACTGCGCCACTCTGGATAAAGATTCACATGCAGACTTTAATATTCTTAATGCAGGAACTGCCAGAGGTCGAAGCACAAACAAATTTACCTGTCAAATATGTAGCAGGACATTCTTTCACAAGGGCACGCTAACACACCACATGAAGTCACACAGGTCAAACTTCTGCAGCATTTGTAAGCAGCATTTCCCTTACAGGAACAAGTTACACTTGCACCGCTGTGTGCCTCCAGTTCCCTCTGAAAGAGTCAGCCATTCTTGTGAGTTTTGCGGGAAGACGTTTGCCAACCCCTCTGCACTGAGGATTCACTACGTCGTCCACACCGGAGAGAAACCCTACAGTTGCAACATGTGTGGGAAAGGGTTTACCCAGAAAGGCAATCTGAAATGTCACCTACGCATCCACACTGGCGAGAGACCATTCCGCTGTGCTAAATGTGGGAAGACTTTCACGCAAAAGGTGAACCTCAACCATCATTTAATGTCTCACATAAATCGTGAGGTTGTAGGAGACCAGCCCAATGCTAGGAGACATCTTAAAAACTTGATGACTGAAAGCTGTCAGTGACAGACTGTGTCAAAAGATCAAGTAGCTTTATTCATTAGAATGCACCATGTACTGCTTCTCACTTTAGTGTAAGGGTAGTTAATGTCATGTTTGTAATGTCTGTAGTGTAGTGCTTAAACAATATGGAATGTTTTTGTTAGTTGTCTTTTCATTTTTGCACTTCAATGTTTCAGTTGCTCTGTCTTTACAATAAAACAGTCATGAATGTTCACTTTGTGACTTAAACTTTATTTGATAGAACTTTCATTTCAAAGTATGAGTTTTAATTTTCATCCGACTGAATTTTTTTGCAGGGTTGCAAAAACCATATTCATTATTTCAGTCTTTACATATTCAGTTTGAACAGTCTGAACAAAGCACATCTGACAGGACTTTGTGAAGGGCATGCAGGTGAGAGAGAGAAATATCAACAGAAGGTTTCTTTCTTGGATGGGGGTAATTCACTCAGCTCAGTCAGTGTGGTCTGTTCAGGGGGAATCAACAGGCAAATTTTGTGCTTGGTACAGATAATCTCAGTTTAGGCTTAAAGACTGTTCAGTACAAAATAAAGTGTGACTTAGAAAAAGTATACATTTTGGTTTGACTTCATATTGGCAACACAAAGCGTCTGTACAATTATGATGCAGCCATTATTTAATCAGTAACCATGTTTAGGCTAGAACAATTTCTGAAAATCACTAATATTATATGAACAACACATCAACTTTTTTTTTTTAATTACAGTTATGGTTTTCAGAGACTGGCCTCCACACTTTTCTCTACAAATGAGGCAAGAAATATAAATCAGTGATGGCATTAGGGCAATGACAGAGGGAGTTGTATTACTTCTATTTTGTTGTAAAGAGGTAGTTTTGAAGGTTTATGCTACATGTGTGCAAACAATAGAGCACCCTCCCTTGAGTAATTATTTTGGCATTATCTGGAACAGGCCTTTTGCAGCCTGAAACATGAGGTATGTATAACATGTAACACATGCATGGATGAAATGGACAGTTTCTTGTCATGGTTTGGATCTGTAACTGTGTCACATCTCTTCTATGACAATTTCCTCAATAGCCTTTATGCAAAAGAGCTTGCTGAGGGCATTGTAAATTTTGGCAGTGAACCCCTTGATCGGTCAAAGTGAATCTCACACAGTCGAATGGGAAAAGGACACAATCTCTATACTGCTGTTTGGCTGCTGCAACATTTGTTTACATGAACTAAAACAGCAGGGGCAATAAAATGAGCTTTTCTTTGATACAGATGGAGTATCAAATTCAAATCTGTATTTTTCATCCATGTTTGAGGTTTCTATAGACATACTGGTACATGTTGAGCCACTTTGTAGTGTAGCAGTACTTGGAGCACTTCTGGTATGAGGAGTTAATTAAAACACTGGTGGTGATTTAAACCATACTTGTATGCATAACATTTCCCACAATCCACACAGCTGTAAGGTTTTTCACCAGTATGTGTTCGAAGATGTATGTTCAGAGAGCTTTTCTGGGAAAAACTTTTGCCACAGTCCGGACAGCTGTACGGCTTTTCTCCCGAGTGCACACGCTGGTGTAACTTCAGGTATGTTTTCTGAGCAAACCGCTTCCCGCACACGGAGCAGCTGAATGGCTTCTCACCCGAGTGTCGTCTAATGTGGACTTTTAAACTGCTCAAATAGTTGAAGATTTTCCCACAGAACAAACACTCAAAGTGTTTTGTTGGCCTCGCAGGTCTTGGCAGAATGGTGTGTTCTTTGGTTGCATTCAGTTGGATATTGTTCGTATAGTCCGAGTATTCCGCGATAGCTGAAGGAGGATTTGTGTTGTCAACCAGCGTGCTCGTTGTTGCATCTTCTATTAACTTGTCCATAATTGATGGCTGTGTGCGTTGTTGTATTTGACTATCAGATGTCATGGGGAAGTTGTTTAAGTCCCCTGAGTGAAGCTGCAGGTCATCAAGAGAACGATGAAGCATGCTCTCCTCCTCAAACATCCCAACAACTGTCAAATGAGAATAAATGCGTTTAAAACATTGGCACTATCTTAAAATATAACGATTTCTTTGTTTTTATTCCACGCTTACCTTTTCTGTTGTCAGTGAGCCTCATCTGTGGGCCAATGGGATGATCATCATAAGTTTCCTCTTTGACAAAGATGAGATCAGGTTCTCTTTCCATCAAGTCAATTACCTACAAACAAGGTAAACAGAGTGATCATTTAGACAGCTGACAGCATGAATGAACTAGGAGAAGCTAAATCCTTATGGTATTTGATTCACTGACCTGTGGTCCCATGCTTGTCATAGCAGCAGTCTCCACTGGCTCTCTTCTTTGAGGTGGCAGTTTGTCTTCTCTCCATAGATCCATGCACCAGTCCTTTCCAAAAACTCCTTCGATGGCTGGAGCAAGCTGGTGCTGTTCTGAATCAGAATCAGAACCAGAATCTGTTTAAGTCAGAATGCTTTGTGCAACCTGACAAGTAGAACACTTAAAGATGGTTAAAATATTTAATGCAAGTGTTGCAAGACAAACTATGCTAGTGTAGCAAATTAAAGCTATTATCCATCCATTATCTATACACCGCTTAATCCTCAATAGGGTCGTGGTGGACCAGAGTCTATCCCCGCTGACTTGGGGTGGGGGCAGGGGACACCCTGGACAGGTAATAGTCTATCACAGTGCTACACAGAGAGACAAACACACTCATATTCACACCTACAGAGAATTTAGAATCACCAGTTAACCTCAGCATGTTTTTGGACTGGGCCGCACAGTGGTTTGGTGGTTAGCACTGTTGCCTTGCAGCTCGAAGATCCCTGGTTTACATCCCGGCCTGGTCCTGGGATCTTTCTGTGTGGAGTTTGCATGTTGTCCCTGTGCATGCGTGGGTTTTCTCTGGGCACTCTGGCTTCCTCCCACAGTCCAAAAACATGGATGGATGGATGTTTTTGGACTGTGTGAGGAAGCCAGTGAACATGGAGACTCCACACAGAAAGATCCCAGGCCCAGACCGGGACGCGAACCAGTGACAATGTTAACCACTGATCCACTGTGCAGCCCTCAAAGCTAATATGAAGCAATAAAAATATTGTGCTGTATCTGTACAGATTGAGCAGCAGTGTGACAATGGCTTGCCTGGGAATGTGCTAAATCTCACAGCATGAAGCGTAAACAACTTGAAATGTGTAAAAGGATGATAATAACAACAATGAGAAGAAGCAGATGTTAAATTGTGGCTATTATAGATTGTTATCAACAGTACAAACACAACGAGATTTAACAGAAAACAATGGTGGAACAGCATTAACTTCTATAAATAACTCATCTGAGGTTGTATTCTCCACTGGAGCTGTAAGATCACTAACAGTTGCATTATGCTGGATAAAAGCTGTCCAGCGTTGAAGCCCACAGAGAACCGTCTGTCCACATCTTTACCTGCAGGGTGCCGGCGGCTGGCTCCGTTGTTTACATGCGGTGGGTACGTCTGCGCCTCCCTGGCTGCTCTCAGCTGGACCTCCAGCGAGTAGCACCTTTTCTTCAGCGCCTCATTCTCCGTCTTGTGCAGCGATATCTCGGTGTGAAGGACGGACGAACATTCATCTGCCAGGTTGCTTATTTCCACCAAGGCCGCCTTTGTTAGCTTGTCAAGGACCGCGGCTAACTGCGCTCGAAAACCTCGGTTTGCGGTGTCGCACATCATATCGACGGGGAAGCACAATATTTCGAAATTTTGGCACGAATCCCAGAGTAGCAACGGTACTCCTTTAATGAAATATGTGAAATAGCGGAGGCGCAAGGAATTGTGGGTAAGCGAGATGCTCGCGCAACCAGCGTTTACGACGAGCACATGAACGCAACACAGTATGTAGAAGCAGACCGTTTTCTGAGAAAGTGAGGAATTAAAAACAGCCTCCATCTACACGTGCGAATTATATTATTATCGTATATACATCAATAAAGCCATTTATTCAAAAACAGACGCTGTTATCAACCTCTATACCACATAATACATTCAGTAAACAACCTTACAATCTGTCTATTTTTAATTCATGGCGTCAGCTGCTGAGTCTGGCGACATCAGTCTAGTATATTTCAGTCTAGTGTATTTAGAAACATGAATGCAAAGTAAAAAACTGCAAACACTACTACAAAATTAGTATCAACATAGTTGTGATCATAATATCCACAGTTACAAATTATCAACGGCGTGATTAACACAAATTATAACAGTGATAACTACTGATAACTAGTAACATTGCATTTTAAACTACTGTTTATCAAACAACATATAGAATCACTGCCCTCAAGTGATACGAATGAGGAACTGCAACATTAAATCTTAATCATTATTAATAGTAATAATAACACATGATTTGATAGAAATTTCTCTATTCTAAATTGTAAAAACACAAGATAGTCTCAGAAGTTTATGTGCCCAAACCATTTTGTTTTTCAAATCATAAATTTCACATCTGCTCCTGCTTCCTCCCACTGTCCAAAAACATGCTCAATGTAAATGCTACCTCTAAATTGTCTGTTGGTGTGAATGCGAGTGTGATTGACTGTGATAGGCTAAATCAGCTGGTGTAGACTCCAGCGCCCCTGATGAGGAATAAAGTGTATAGATACCAGATGGATTTATCCTCTACTGACTCCTAAGCAGTGCCTTGCTTAACTGCACTTTCACAGTAATTGCTGGAATTTTGAAGCCTCCACATTCCTGACACTTTGTAGTATTGACAACAATTTTGAAGACGAGAAACTAATTTATCGATTAGTTGTTTTCCATAGTCAGATTACAAGAAAAGTAGTTTTTCCATTCTGTTAGCCCAAGTGCGTTTGTATAGCACAATATCAGTTTTTGAAAATTTGTATTATATATATGTATGTATAAAATACAAATATAAATATATATACTGTGATGACCGTCCACCCGTGTTCCCATCTTGGGTCGTCAGCTGATTGAGCCACACCTGGGATCAAGTTGCTCAGCTGAATATAATCTCTCTCAATTCCATTCCAGCTCTCTGACAGGAGCTGCTCTTCTCCAAGAGCACCAGCAGCATGATTTTTGGGTTTCTGTTTGGTGTTGTTAATGCATAGTTTTGGGTGTTTTGTGTTAAAATTAAGCCATTTTTTTAGTCACCACACGGGTATTGTCTCCCTGTTTTGAGCCAAGCAGTAACAATGTTAACACATATTTCCTTCATATTTGAGCATTTGAATGGTAAAGTAGACACACACTCAAATCTGGAACAAAGAGAACTTTATTGTACACAAAATATTGACCTCAAACAGCTGGAGAAGTTGCATTTTGTGGTGGCTGGTTATTTAAGTGGTTCCATTTATGAATGTCCCACTAAATGTTGGTGCACAGGATTCACTAGTGTATAGGTTCAAACTAGGATCTAGATGTACCGCGAGGTGTTTTTTCAGATTACAGTTCTTTGTGAAACCTTTGCCACATTTGATGCAAACAAAAGGTTTTTCTCCAGTGTGTGTGCGCTGATGCATATCGAGGGTGCATTTCTGAATAAAGCCCTTTCCACAAATAGGACAACGGTACGGCTTCTCCCCCGTGTGCGTGCGCTGATGTGTATAAAGGTGGCCTTTTTGTGCATATCGCTTTCCACACAGCGTACACCGGAAAGGTTTCTCACCTGTGTGGCTTCTCTGGTGTATTTCAAGCTGACTAAAGCATCTGAAGCTCTTGCCGCATTGCAAGCAGCCGAACCTTTTCGCAGCCGAGTTCCTCAAGCTGTGAAACTTCATGTTCCTGAGTACACTTAAGCTTTGGGAGGCCACATTTTGACCCAAGCTTTTCCCAGCTTCTACATTTGCATGTGGAGGTGTAATCTGTGGGTTCCAGTGCGTTTCCCTTCGTCCTCGTTCAGCGAGAGACAGCTGGGTTCTCAGAGTCGCAAAGCTATCGGTGAACAGAGGCTGCTGGTGTTCGGCGATGGGTTTGGGATGCTGAATCAAATCTGGACTCTTCTGGGTGTCTGTGACTGCTTCCCTTCCTGCTGACAGCAGAGAAACATGCCAAAATTCAGAAATCATGTTGGTCCTGATAGCTGAATGCACAAATTGAATTAACTGATCTCAAAACAAAGTTGTTCTTTACAGTACTATGTGGTGCTACTGGATTTATGATACATAAAGAGCATCAATTATGACCAGCATGAAGGTACCTTAGCAATAGCTGTCTTAACTTATGGTTACTCAAGATCCACTTATAATGCAAGAATGTTTTGTCGTGGCTCAGAATGTGTATGTAAACATATATACATTGTTGTGCAGCCAAATGTAATACTTACTGTTTTCGCTTGTCCTTGCTTGGTCAGTGTTTCCGTTATCCACCTCTGGCTGCTCTTCCTTTACCACTATCAGTGCAGGCTGTTCTTTCAGTGGGTTTGGAAGCTAATGAGGAATGAAGTTTAAATGAATTGCATGTGTTACAAATGCAGGAGAAGCCACTGCAACATTAATGAAACCACACAAGAGTTTAAAAGAGACTGCAGAAAGAAGGAAAGGAAATGGAAGAGGTCTGGTTTACATGTGTTTTATGGAATTTGGAAAGATGCTATGAAAAAGTATCAAACTGCAGTTAAAGAAGCTAGAGCAGCCACTTTTTTCTAAGTTGATTTTAGCAAACCATTCTAATCCCAGATTTTTACTCAAAACAATAAGATCTCTTATTGCCCCCTCCTCCTGTCATTTTATCAATCCCTCTCAAGAAACCCGTGAAACATTTTTGCAGTTTTTTACTGACAAAGTTAATGACATCAGGCAATCGATTATCCAACCTGATGTTCTTTTATCTTCTACGTGGCACATTTTTTCATATTTCAACAATTTTAGAGCTGTTTCTTTATCCCACATAATCAACGTCATAAATAAGATGAAACCAACCTCATGCAGCCTCGAGAGCATTCCCACAACATTTCTTAAAGAGATTATTGACACTGTTGGGCCCCGCATTTTATCGATTATTAACAGTTCCCTTTTAAGTGGTTGTTTCCCCTCCTGCTTTTAAACATGCTGTGGTCCAACCCCTTCTTAAGAAACCCAACCTTGACCCCTCTGTTCTTAACAATTTTAGACCGATCCCCAAACTTCCATTTTGATCCAAAGTTTTAGAGAAAGTAGTTTCTACCCAGCTTTTATCATTTATGTGCCATAATGACATCTTTGACAACTCCAAATCTGAAATCATACATTCAACCCTCCAAATCCCAACAGCAGCCTCACCACCAATATCCTCGGTCCACTATCCACAAATGTAAATGTCCTATTTGATTCTGACCTCAGTTTCACGCCCCACATCAACAAAGTCATCCAATCCTGCTTTCTCCAGATAAGAACCATTGCCAAAATCAAATCAATCCTCCCTCGGTCAGACCTTGAAAAAAAATCATCCTTGCCCTCATTTTTTCCCGTCTTGATTACTGCAACTCCCTTTTATCGGGCATTCCACAAAAATCCCTCTCCCGCCTCCAACTGGTCCAGAACACAGCAGCTAGGCTTCTTACTGGTTTTAACAGACGACATCACATCTCCTCTATTCTAACTCCCCTCCACTGGCTCCCTGTTCATTGTAGAATTAATGTTAAGAGTTTACTGATCACTTTTAAAGCTTACCAGGGCCGTGTGCCTGGCTATATTTTAGACATGCTAACCCCGTACATCCCCTTGTGCAGCCTTAGATCCTCGGGTGGGTCGTTCCAAAGTCGAGGCTTAAATCCAAGAGTGACCGAGCTTCTCCATCAGGGCCCCTCGGCTTTGGAACGACCTGCCTGATGAGATAAGGCTCATCGAATCAGTAAATTCTTTTAAATCACTTCTTAAAACCCACTTTTATAGACTCGCCTTGCAGTAAAGTTCTCTTTTATTTCTCGTTTATCACTATGTTCTACCTATCAAAGCACTTTGTAAATGTTCTTCTGAAAGGCGCTATAAAAATAAAGTTATTGTTATTAGTATGATTAGTATGATACTTTCTTTAAATTTGAAAAAAATCACTGAGGGCTAGCTC
Organism: Amphiprion ocellaris; assembly: GCF_022539595.1. NCBI lineage: Eukaryota > Metazoa > Chordata > Actinopteri > Pomacentridae > Amphiprion > Amphiprion ocellaris. Next base: position 21,260,466 of record NC_072784.1, on the reverse strand, counting down.
TTTTTCACAATGATGTGAGTAACAGTTAAATTTTACTTTAAAGGATGCAACAGATAAAGAGACACGAAGTCTGGTAAAACAAGATACAAATAGAGTTAAGATGAAATCATGAATTCAAATTGGCCAGGCTTAGTGCACACTTACCTCAGCTGCAGCATGCTCTTCTCCTTGATGCAAGCCACTCATCTCAGTGGAGCAACTTAGACTTTCCCATGGAGTTTCACTAGGGATGCAACACACTAAGATTAAATACACCAAGGAGTGGCAAAGGCAGTATAGGTCATGACGTAGATGAATTTATGATGCCAACACAACACAGACACTCAATCTACCAACAACGTGAACACAGGGATCAGCGAGGATACCTTTTTATTGCAGGTACTGTCCTGTCAGGCTCCACTAAAAGGTTTTCTGAAGTGTCCCTCACCACTGAACATGCCGATCCTGCGTCCTGTCTGCCTCCTTGTGCGATATAAAGCAGTTTCTCCATCAGCTGCAGTTTCTCTGTGAGCGAGGCGATTTCGTTGCGCCCTCGAGTTATCTCTATTTTCAGCATCTTCGACTCGATCTCCACCAGTTTGCTTATTTCCATCACAGCTGTTTTGGATAACGCGTCCATGATGGAGACGAGCTGTGCTTGGAAAGAAAAGACTGTCGACATGATTGGTTGTTCTTTTTTATTCCTGTTCTGTTGGTTTCTGACACACACGAGATTCACCCAAATGAGTTGCTGCAGCCAAAGAGTCTTTGTGATCACTGTGAAATATAGTTGCGATAAAACACACTAGAGGAGCTGTGTGAGTATGCCTGCAACATACGCACGAACGTCCCTTCAAAACTCGAGTAGCATGTAGCAAAACTCAAGTGGTTGTGTTGGACACAGTGTTTCCATCTAGCGGCCAGGAGGAAGCACCGCAATCATACACACTGAATCGAGCGGTTTATTAATAAATCTTCATCTGTTGACATCAAAATTCATCGAAGTTTTGTGAAAGCAACTAAATTATCCGCGGGGATTTGTTTTTTTTTTTTTAACATCCATTTTATCTTGCTAGCCGATAAGCTAACTTCTCCAGGTAGCGGTTGCTTCTTGGTCGAAGACTACATTGACCAGAATGCAGTGCGGTCCAATCCAGACTTTGATTGGCTGTTGAAAACGCGTTTCAGGAAGTAGCTGAACTGCATTTGCCGACTGAAAATCCTCATGACAAGCTGTTGTCGAGATTCCAACTGCTAGGTAAGAGAACTTCATTATTCAAAAAATATACTGTTAAAACTTACGAGTCTGTAGAGTTCAAAATGTCAAGAAGTAAGCGTCCTTTCTTCTCCTTAGCTCCAAAAGATGCTAATGCATTATCCTGTTGTGATTAGTAGCTTAAGTCTCCAGTCCTCCTTTTGAACTGTCCCAGTGCAACTGCAGGAGTATTTTTTTTTCCAGTTAAGTTAAAATAACTTAAAAGAATGGCTTTAATATATCAGCACAAGAAGTTTGGATAATTTATTGCAAGATTTACTATAGAATATTTGCAGACATCATGATGACTTGCAGAAATGTTTGGTAATTGACTTCCTTATCTGTTGCTTAATTCTTTTCTGTTCTACCTTGGCAGTCCCTCCCACACAGTGCTCTCATGGCTGGAAGAAGAGTTGTTGTATTCCCCTCTTCAGCAGAGCTTGGCCCAGTGCTGGCCCAGCTGGTGACGTCACGGGCTGAGAAGGCCATCTCTGCTCATGGCAGGTTCACCCTGGGCCTGTCAGGAGGAAGCCTCGTGTCCATGCTCAGCAAGGAGCTCCTCGCCTTGCCAGAGCTGGACTGCAGCAAGTGGGTGGTCGGCTTCTGTGACGAGCGACTGGTTTCCTTCGATGATCCAGAGAGCACCTACGGACTGTACAAGGTACCCGTGCAGCAAAGTTTGCTTTATGACATTGTGTTTACAATAATGCACCATATAATATTTTTTTGAAATTCTATCCGTTATTCTTTTTTACATACACTACCATTCAAAAGTTTGAGGTCACTCAGGCAATTGCAAGTTTCCATGAAAACTCACACTTGTATTCATGTGCTAACATATTTGCACAAGGGTTTTTTAATCATCAATTAGCCTTTCAACACCATTAGCTAACACAATGTAGCATTAGAAGACAGGAGTGATGGCTGCTGGAAATGGGCCTCTGTACTCCTATGTAGATATTCCATTAAAAATCTGCCGTTTCCAGCTAGAATAGTCATTTACCACATTAACAATGTCTAGACTGGATTTCTGATTTATTTAATGCTAACTACATTGAAAAAAATCTGCATTTCTAAGTGAACTCAAAGTTTTGAACGGTAGTGTAAGTGAATAAGTATTTGTTCCACACAACAAAATGGACCAATCAAGTATGCACCATGTTGGAAATGATGATGGGCAGATCAGGAGTTGGGTCATAGACCAGAAATCACAAGTCAGCAATGAGTCCAACATCTTCAAAAGCATCAGAGGTTGTCGACATCAGCTTGCAGAGTATGGTCAGATTTTCACACCATGGTAGTAGTGGCTCAGTGGTTGAGGCTACTTTGGGCTACTGATTAGAAGGTTGGAGGTTCAAGCCCCCAGCACGCTGAGTCCATGAGCAAGGCCCTTAACTCTATCTGCCCCAGTGGCGCCTTGGTGTGGCTGACCTTGCGCCCTGACCCGTTCTTACTGGGATATGTGAAAACATAATTTCCCCTTGTATAAAAAATAGCTGTCTGATTGGCATTGTTGATTTTCAAGGGTTTGGCTACAACCATAGCTGTAACATTCTAGCAGCCAACAGACCGTTCTTGTATTTGTCTTGTCATCTGTGGCACTCTGTGATGAAAATACAGCTGGCATTGTAAGGTGACCTGACTCTGGTGTCAATTTACTCAGTGGTCAAGTTAGTCACAGCTGAACAGATAACTTTAACCATTTTCTAATCAAAACAATAGAAATGAGATTTAAAATGCTCTTTGAAGTCAGAAAAGAAGCTCCTTTTCATGCTGTGTTTCTATTTTTGTCAAGTGTATTATTAGAATAAAATATGGCACTTTTCTTCCTCTCCAGAATCAATTGTTTTCCAAAGTCAACATCCCTGATAGTGGGATTCTAAGCATCGACCCGTCTTTGCCAGTGAACGAATGTGCTGAGGATTATTCCCGCAAACTGAAAGAGGTATAGTTCAATCACAGGCTTTTAGATTTTAGCACTTGTGGAATTTTTACAATATTGTTTTGCTACTTTCAAACACGCAGACCTTCCCAGATGGCAATTTCCCTGTGTTTGACCTGTTACTGTTGGGTATGGGGCCAGATGGACACACTTGCTCCCTCTTCCCAGACCACCCTCTTCTGGAGGTGAGGGGAAATTGTCTCTTCTACAATACATTTCTGCACACAGGATTATAGCTTTTTAGGAACGAATGTTTCACATTTCTTTGAAAAGCTCATGTTTCTTATACTTTGTACCATCGCTGTATCGTTATGATCCTAAAAACATAATTCCATGTCTGGATGTTGAATCACATTCAACAATGGTACTAATTTAGGACTGTATAAATTTGCCACTGGTCATTAAGTTGTCAGGCTTTGGGCATTCTGCAAATGTTTCTTTAAATATTACCTTTCTACTGCAGATGGCATATAAAACGCATTATTTAATTTAGTTCTGTCAGGGCTACTATTTAAGGAGACTTGTCTGAGCTGGGATGTGGTTTGCTAGTTTCAATGAACAGTGTGTTTTTCTGTCCTGTCATTTCTCTAGACTATGTATGGATGATTGATGGGTTTCAATTTGGGCACAACTTTACAGTCTTCACTGTTGTCCCCTGTTGCATTTCTGTGAGAAAACCTCCCTCATGTAACATTTTAGATTTGAAAGTATAGTCTTTGGCTGTGGTTCTCACCTTGGTACTTTTTGGTGATATGATAAACGATGCAGTTTGGGTGTACCCCATATTCAGGAAACCAAGAAGATTGTGGCCCCTATCAGCGACTCTCCCAAACCACCACCACAGCGTGTAACTATGACTCTCCCAGTGGTGAACTCTGCACGCTGTGTGGCTTTTGTATCAACAGGAGGAAGCAAAGCAACCGTTTTGAAGGTAATGTTTCAAGAGTTTTCACAAAAGACGCACATTCCAAAGTCAGAATTTAATATCCCTGTTATTTCCATAACACAATGAATCAGCTTAGACGAGGTGCACACACAGAAACCATTAAATACAAGATAAAACAGAGCAAGGAAAAATGTCAGTAAGCACTTTGGGTCCAATCACTTGATGCAATAAGTGGTTAAAAATGGAGTGGGATCAGTAAACCAAACAGAAGAATGGGACTAAAATGAAATCCAAATATGTGGGGGGAAAAAAGAGACTAATATGGGCACAAATGGCAGGAGAGATACAGTTCATATTCCTATTGTATTTTAACACCGTCACCATTTTCTTTCAGGAAGTGTTGGAGGGGAGAGAGGGTTCAGCATTTCCAGCCGCCCGTGTTGTCCCAACCAGTGGCGAGCTGTTCTGGCTTGTTGACGACCCCGCGGCTGCCTCCTTAACTATCCAGGTAGAGAGGCCAAGCTCAGGGGCCAAACTGTAGAGCTGGCGGCCTAATAAAGGCAGAAGGTCGACACTGTTTGAAAACCTTGAATGAAGACACTGGAAAATAGTGCAGGACATTCCTACATAGGTCAGATAGTGGGTTAAGATACAGAGATGAACCAAAAAAAAGTAAAAACAACTTGCGATAAAGCACTTATTGTAACTTTGGTTTGTGAGAGGTCAAGTAAGATTTAAGTCAACTTCCACACAAAAGAAGCTAATCATTATTTAGTTGTGCAACAAGTAAAGGTAGAGAACAGGAAACATGCATTTTATATACACTGAGAAGGAACTTTGTACTGAAATCACGTTGCTTTCAGCATTTTTGTGTGAGTGTTTCTCTGTCTTAAAATATGACTGGAGGGAGGCTTTATTTTTTAATTTTGTTTTTATTAACCCGACCAAGTTACTTTATTGTAAAACCAGAGTCTTCACATCCTTTTGTAACATTTCAAATAAAGTCATTTACCTTTGACACTAAAAAATAGCGTCCATTTGTAACTTTGTTGCCGAAAACAATATAATATTAATCTATAACGGTTAACAATTTAAAAATAACGTGTGAATTGAACATTTGCCTTTCGTGTCCGCTGCCAGCCTGATAGCCCATCCCCTTTAAGATCCAAGCACATCCCATCCCTTTAAAGCTCAACTCGCTGCTGTCACATCAGGAGCTGCTGTGAGGACTTTCCTAATGTGTGATGACCGCGCACAGCAAACGGGCAACTTTTCTATAGCTCATCTCGAGTTGCAGCACCGATCCGTTCCTATATCGTCTCACATTTGGTCATTTATTAGACGCGATGCTCGGGCTGGCCGGCCTGCTCCTCTCGCTCCTGTCCTGCTGCTCTCCTGCTCGGGGATATTTCGCGGAGGAGCGCTGGAGCCCCGAGTCTCCTCTCCTCGCTCCTCGGATCCTGGTCGCCCTGATTTGTAGAAACTCCGAGCACTCCTTGCCGTATTTCCTGGGTACCATCGAGCGCCTCAACTACCCCAAAGACCGCATGGCTCTGTGGTGAGTTGTCAGTAAAACCCTGCAGGTTCCGTTTGATTTTAACCCAAACATTTCTTTTTCCTAAGAAGCCACATGCGTCAGATCGTGCTGCAGATTTGCAAAGAAGGGTAGGGGAAAAGGGGGTGGACCTGCAGAGATTGACGGGGTAACAAAAATGGCTTTTGGAAGCAAAGCCAAGTTCTGTTTGCGCACGGTAGCCTGCATACTTTCCGGGTTAAAATCCATCCGACAAATCTCAACAAGCAGGATCACTAGCGCTAAGGGCAGATCAGTTGTGTTAAAGCAACCTTAAATAGCAGCTGTTTCATTGTTGGGCAGAGGTTGGGGACAGAGGTGAGCACATCTGGACACTGAGGAGCCGTGCGTCGCATTGATCTGTATACGTGGACGGGAGGGGACTCTATGAATTATCATACACACTCTCCACGGGATTTCTACGTCCACACACGTAGCTTTCTTCCACTAAGCTCCTCAGTTATTGATTACATGATCATCATATACACTAGATCCATTTTCGATTCAGACCTCAGTGTAGCCCCATTTGTGAAGAGTTTTCATGGCACTATTAGGTGTGAAAGCAACTAAACGCCTCTTAAGGACATTGTGCATAATTCACGTTCATTCTGTGTGAGGAAAAAAAAATGTCACAGTTCAGTTGGCTTATGCAAGGGAAAGGGCAATGTTAAATATTCACTCTTCACGCTAAATGATTCTGGAAACTAGAAGCTGGTTGTGTTAAACCAGCTAAACACATGTTTCTGTAGGCTTTTGCACCCCATCTGTTAGGATTCGTGACAGACAATTGCCTAATAGCCGTGCAAATATATGCTATAAACATTTTAAACATGTGTCTGCCATGCTCAGGCAAACGCCAAGGGAAGTGAAAGGGAGGTGTTTGTCCCACAATAACTAAACAACATGCTCCAACAGCCCACTCGCATTTGCTCCTTCAGCTCTGCGCAGCTTGCATTACTGCCTGAAGGACTTGGGAGAGTTTCTTTTCACTCACCACCTTGATGAACAAGTTTAATGAGGACCTTTATATAACTGAATATTTTTTTCTTTTCTGCCTAGTAGCTATAACACTCTTCTGTAAATATGTTGGCGGTAATGGTAGTTTTGTTTAACATGCTCTGCAAGCAGGAAAATGCAGTTGTGGAAAATGCAAACAACTGTGTCAAGTTGTAAACACTACGACAAGTTGTATGCATTTTGTTAGAGCGCTTTGCAGCTGTTTGCAAGTAAGCCAAAGCCTCCAAATTAGGACTGGGGAAAATGGTCAATTAAATCTTTAGTAACTGCATTTAGCTCTGCATTTTTGCTGCGCTTCCACCAAAAATAGATCAGATCAGAATATGACACACCACTTACAGATGTACACTACTGTTCAAAAGTCTGGGGTCACTTAGAAATGTCCTTATTTTTTGAAAGAAAAGCATTTTTTTTTCAATGAAGATAACATTACATGAATCAGAAATACTATCTAGACTTTGTTAATATGGTAAATGACTATTCTAGCTGGAAATTTTTAATGGAATATCTCCATAGGGGTACAGAGGCCCATTTCCAGCAGCCATCACTCCTGTGTTCTAATGCTACATTGTGTTAGCTAATGGTGTTGAAAGGCTAATTGATGATTAGAAAACCCTTGTGCAATTATGTTAGCACATGAATAAAAGTGTGAGTTTTCATAGAGAACATGCAATTACCTAGGTGATCCCAAACTTTTGAACGGTAGTGTATGTCTAGATAGTTCAAATATATGCCTTAGTAAATATTAGTTTTATCTGAACATGAACAGGAAAAATCAGTGTGATTCCAAGTCTGAGGAACTGGAAGGTTGGACAGCAGGATTGTAGGAAGAAATAGTTTAGCACGGAGCTGCAGTGTTCTCACAGAACTGTGGGAAATCCTTTAAAAGAATCCATCTTGTCTGTCGAACACATGAGGAAAACACAAACGCAGCTGGCTGTAGGGCAGATGTTCTTTCTGCAGAAGAGTCTGCTGACCTACATGGCTGGCTAGCTGATGTTGTCGCATATTTACAGAAAGAGGGATTAAGGCAAACAGAACAAAGTGTGACTTGATTTCATCCATTTGCAGAATTTAGTCTGACATGCAGGCAGCCTAACTTGGGTTCACTTACCTTACACATGGCTTCAGAAGGTTTATATGATCCAGGCTACTTCTTTAATGTTGTTTCTTTTGCGTTATTGTTATCCTTTTCCGATTTCCTGCTCACTCCTCAAATTCAGAGATATTCCACTGAAGTGATACCAACTAGAGGTACAGTGTTTTTGTTTTCGCATGTTGGTATCAATAACACTTGTGTCAGTTCCCACAGCTGCAGACAAAGAGTTTACAATATGTGAACACAGGACTGTTGTTATTGGAGTCGCGGTTTTGTCTTACAGCTCTGGTCTCAACTTGAACTGGTCTGGCACAAGTTCTACATTCAACCATTGTTACCTTTTTCTCCTTTCTTTTGGTCTTGGTTGTTGATTATGTTCAGTCGCCCTGATGTTGAATGGGGTTCATTCTAATCAGTTATTGTTGCTACATGTTGACAGGGTAGCTACTGATCACAATGAGGACAACACTACAGACATTCTGCGGGACTGGCTTGTAAAGGTGCAAAACCTTTACCATTACGTGGAGTGGCGACCAAAAGAGGAACCCAGGTTGGTCACTCACTAAAGTTTCTGGTGAACTTGTGCGCTTGGGCTCGCAAAGCCGATAAAATCAGACTGATTAATATCAAAATGTCTTTTGTAGACGCTACGCAGATGAGGACGGTCCGAAGCAGTGGACAGATCTCCGCTATGAGCATGTTATGAAGCTTCGGCAAGTAGCGCTGGAGTCTGCCCGTGAAATGTGGGCAGACTACTTTATGGTAAGTTAACAGTAAAAAAAGAGAAAGCTGAACAACACTGAAAATGTTTCCATTTTAAGTATTGAGCCAGTGCTTCAAAGCGTGCTATTTTTAATCATTCAATAATGTAAGGATAAGCACATCTCAAGTCCAAGGCTCCACCACAAGTGCAATTTAAAAGAAACACAGGGTTTTGAAAATTGGCCCAGTTACACTTTGCCTCTTATGGTTGAAGTTTATCTTCTGGTCTCGTTCATCTGGATCCTTAAACTATAAAAGCAGCTCATTTCTGTTTGTATTCCACAGCCCAGCCCACATTGTCTTGCTTCAGTGGGGTATAATTTTGAAATGAAATACATCCATAATTTTGTGCTCTCAGTTTTACTTCTTAGCTTTCTCTTAGAAAGAATTGCAATAATAATGTGGGTTTTTTAACCATTCCGTTTTAGTGCCCCATTTAACCTTCATGACCTGTAAAGCAGTTCTTCTGGCGATTTTTAAGTGACCAGCTGGCATTTTACATGTACACTTCTGTGGCTCTTCACGTCACATTTCACAGCTTTTCTTCTAATTTTTCTGCTCTCCCTTGTGTAGCTGGTGGACTGTGATAACCTCCTCACCAATCCCGATGTGCTCTGGAAGCTCATGAAAGAGAACAAGACTATTATTGCTCCAATGCTTGAGTCCCGTGCGGCCTATTCAAACTTCTGGTGTGGAATGACCTCCCAGGTACTACCATGACACCTTGGTCTACCTGCTTGTGTGTGCCAAGTGTTTTCAAAAAGCTTGATTTTCGCAAAAACTCTGACATTCTGCCTGCACTCAAATGTTATTCAACTCTCCTCCTGCAGGGCTACTATAAGCGGACTCCTGCCTACATACCTATTAGAAGGCAGATGCGGAAGGGCTGTTTTGCTGTTCCCATGGTCCACTCCACATTCCTGATAGACCTCAGGAAAGAGGCATCCAGACAGTTGGCCTTTCACCCACCACACCCAGAATACAGCTGGGCATTTGATGACATCATTGTGTTTGCATATTCTGCTCGGATGGCAGGTATTTGACAGTTTGGCACTTAGACCTTAGATCTAAAGATGTTACCCTCCTGGCTGTAAACTTTTTAATCTAAATAATATATCTCCAGGTTAACGTCTTCTTTCCACAGATGTTCAGATGTTTGTATGTAACAAGGAGACCTATGGTTACTTCCCTGTGCCATTACGCTCACACAGTACTTTGCAAGATGAAACCGACAGCTTCTTGCACTCCCTGTTAGAAGTTAACGGTGAGTAGCTTCATTCGGAGTGAGGAGTTTACTCCCTGTTTTCCTCTGGCTTCAAGTCTTCATTCTACTTCTTGCTGCTCCATCTAATGATTACTTTCAGCATGGGTTTCTGTATATCATTTATACCATTTCTGCATCCATCTTCCCTCTAACTGTGTAGTGCGAAATGCCCCAGTGATGCCTTCCAAACACATACGTGTTCCTAGAAAACAACCTGACAAACTGGGCTTTGATGAGGTGAGTAAAGAGTGACTTGAAGATGGAATCTGCAAAAATGGCCCTCTATCCATTTCTATTCTGAAAACCTTCCCCTATTGTTGAAGTCTGTAATTACACTGACTGGCTCCACTGGTGCCGTGTGTGCAGGTGTTCATGATAAACCTGCAAAGGCGGACCGACCGCCGAGAACGTATGCTGCGGACATTGTACGAGCAGGAGATTGCTTGTAAAGTCATTGCAGCTGTAGATGGAAAGTAAGTTCATTCTGTCTAATGAATGCTTTTATTTACAACTATGTCCCTTCTTACTGCCACCTTGTCGTATTTCTTCTTCTCTCTGTATTTCAGAGCGATGAACGTTAGTGAGGTTCATAGCATGGGCATCCATATGCTGCCTGGCTACAGTGACCCTTATCACGGTCGACCGCTAACAAAAGGAGAGCTGGGATGCTTCCTTTCTCACTATAACATCTGGAAAGAGGTGAAGCATAAGTGCATTGAAGCATTTGCAATCCAGATAGGTGGGTAACTTATTGCTAAATCTCTGTCTGGCCTCAGATTGTGGAGCGCCGCCTGCACACCTCTCTGGTGATTGAGGACGACCTGCGCTTTGAGGTTTTCTTCAAACGTCGTTTGATGAACTTGATGAGCGAGGTGGAGAATGAAGGACTGGATTGGGACCTCATGTGAGTTCCTACTAGATGTTTACCTTTACCACACTTCTCCTTAGTTTACAATTTCCTCTCACCTCTCCTTTCTGTTTCTTTCTTCCAGTTATATTGGTCGGAAGAGAATGCAAGTGGATCACCCAGAGAAAGCAGTGCCAAATATACATAACTTAGTGGAAGCAGACTATTCATATTGGACACTAGGCTATATGATGTCATTACAGGGCGCTGAGAAACTTTTGAAAGCAGAACCACTGAAGAAGATTTTGCCAGTGGATGAGTTTCTGCCTATCATGTACAATAAACACCCTGTGTAAGTGTTTTACTCAACTAGCACAAGTACACACACATGACATATACATCTGCTTTGGAATTGTTTGCTTTTCTTGACCTTGCTTTCTCGTCCTCAGGTCCGATTATATGGATCAGTTTGAAACCAGGGACCTGAAAGCATTTTCTGCAGAGCCTCTTCTTGTGTATCCAACACACTATACAGGTGACAAGGGCTACATCAGCGACACCGAGACCTCGACTGTGTGGGACAACGACAAAGTCCGCACTGACTGGGACAGAGCACGCTCAGGAAAAACTCGAGAGCAAGCTGAGATCAGCAGCGAAGCCCAGAACTCAGATGTGCTCCAGTCCCCTCTGGACAGTACAGCACGGGACGAGCTATAAGAAGAGTCAGAGCTTTGGAAAAATGTAAAGGTGCATGGGACAAACCACGTCAGTTTTTCAAATCATGTTCGATCCTTGACTATTTTGATTTTGCATCACAGCAGGGATGTGACATCAAGGTTTCTCAAAAAGATTTAATTTATCAGATGTGACGAGGTGAAACGGGATCGTGTGCATCTTATGTTTTCTTGGTAGTTTTTACTTAACAAAGGCACTAGACTTGCCATTTCAGATGGCATTTGCGGTACCCAAACTCTGTCTGTCATACAGAAATGAACATGCTTATCAGCGAAGAATGAAACTGGTGTTACATTTCAGTACACTCTGAAATACTTCTTAATGATTTCTCACCACTTCAGAGAAAATATACGGTTTAGCTACACTCCATATCGCTGAGCAAAATGGAAACATTTGTGTCATATTATTTACTTTTAATCTCAGTGGTGCTGTGTTTTAAATAATCATTAGCCAGACATGTAGATACATGTAGCAAAACGTTATCAAAGCAACAAAACACACATGCAACAGTTGGTGCTAACTCAAAATCCTAGATTTGCAGTAATACTGAAGGCGTTTACTAACTGCACTTTGTTGCTCCTGACTCAATTGTTGCCTCTTCGTGACTGTCATCAGACTAGTGCCACGTAATAGCTGTTGATATTGCTAGAAGTGAGACAAACCACTGTACACACCACACACGCTCTGGTTTGAGAAGAATATGGTTAAATGTTCCCTTTAAGTTCCCTTAGAAAGAACCCAACTGAACACATTCAAACACACTCTGGCCGTCATCTTAATCATTCTCAGATGAGTTAAGTCCGAATTTGAGCAATTTGAGCTTCATGAAAGGTTTACTACACAAGATAAGGTGTAAAGTCTGGATCATTGTGCTTTCCACAGCTTATTTATTCTGTCATGGTTTCCCCGTCACGTGGCCAGATCTGTGAAGAAGTTGATTTCTCTAGAGTACTGATACGAGCCATTCACCCACTGATTGTGCACAGAAATGTTAGCGGTGCATTGTGCCAATGAAAAATAAAATGTTTATTTTTAAATGGATGAAACTGTGATTGCTGATTGTGATTATTTTTATGTTGGTTTAACCATTTCTCTTCTTTAATGCTGATGGTCCAAATAGAACTTGTGACATTTATAGTGGGATCCCTCTGTTACAGTAGCTGTTTATTATGGCCTCTTTTGCACCACATGTGCACTGTGACCTGCATGTGGATGTCTCATGTGGCTGTGAACCTTTTTTTTTTTTTTTCACGTTTGGGCCTTTGCCGTCACTAAAAAAGGCACAGGGTACAAGAACCACTGACACTTATGTTGAACTAAGCTTGTTCTCAGTTCTTTTATCTTCAGCCCTCAATGTGTCCCTTATCTGATACTCAACTTCAGCTGTTAAGTACAACAATTAGAGAACACTTTGCAGTAAGTTTGGTCCTAGATAATCGTTCTGCAGTGAGTAATACTTTAAGTGTGATCCAGTTACCCTATCAGACATCATTTTAAAAGAGTAATTAAAATAGGTCACATAAGGCAGCTTATATTACTAAATATCGTCTTTCAAAGGCATCCCTAACCGAGCATTTATTTGCAGAAATTTAGCACTTTATATGGGACAAAATATGATCATCTCATTTGTTCAACTAATAAAGAATTTGATGGTTTATATTCTGATGTGCAGCATAGTCTCGTATCTGTCTGAGCTCAGAAATTGTTCTTACTTCTGCAACACAAAGTTATCACAGTGGCACCTTGTCACTATATTTGGTGAGACAGCGTAGGTGGGGCTTAAAATGACAGTAAGATACACTTCCTCTTCCCTTGATGGTAAAAACACCGGCCAACCTCCACTCTACCAGAGGAAGATGATTTTTAGAACAGCAGCAAACTGAGAGCTGTGGGCTATTGCCTTTCTAGAAGTGTCACTGTCTGTACACTGCAGTGCAGATTTCCTGCCACTGCAGCTATATTGTTTTGTATTGTGTATTGTAGTGTGACTTGAGTGGCTGATGATGTCTGAGTGCTACTGGTAGGGCCTGGCTGCTGTGCTCATAGCGTAGAAATGGAAGAAAATCTAGTGCCTAACACGGATTCCTCTCAAGTCACAGGTGAGCACACAGAATTTTAAATGCTTGATCATGACATAAATGCTTGACAAAATGTTGCCTTTTACTCCACATACCGGGTTGTCCACCATGCTTATAGCATATTGAATCTTTTTTTGGTATTTATTTTCAAAACTTTAAGCCATAGAGATATACATTTCTTCATTTGTTAAGCTGGTTTGAAATGGCTAAATGCTCTCTTGGTATGTGTTGATTGAAAATATGCTGACATTGCAGTGAAGCAAATTATGGCATGGGTAATGCATGTGGGTACATGCACGCACTGTATGCACAATGTGGCTGGAGAATCTTTGTTAATGTGCCTGTCAGGGTTGGTGAACTTCCTGAACTCTTCCTCTGTTTTGACACATTCTTGTTCTGTCTTTTTTGCTTAACTTCTGTATTTTGAAGAGGATATGCCTACTTTAATTCTTTGCAAGAAGCCAACAATAGATATCGACGAGACTAGTGTGACAGTAGACATTTTTGCATGAAGCTTGCAAATTCCTATCCGAGAAGTTACCACAATGTGTCCTAAAATCCTAAACAAAATAACTGCTTGCACCTCCTACAAATATTGCATGAAAACAGCAAACAAAAAAAGTGAAGGGCTTGTGGAGATTGGAGATCACTGAAAGCTAATTTTGCTGATCTTACTTCTCTTTCAGTTCTTATACTGAAACACTGCTGGTGTGAAAAACAAGGACTCTATGTTCAGTATGGGACATGACACAAACTGCAAGCAGGATGTGGTTGACCAAAATGGAGGCATCTCTGAGAGAGAGAGAGATTTCTTTTTCTCATTTGTTGCATCTGTTGTAAAAAGATCTGTTTTTATCCTTTTTGCATGTCAGAGGGTGAAACACCAGTTAAACAGTGTGAGCACAAAAGTTGGAGGTTTCATTATCAAAACGCAAAACATCGTTCCACATTGTATTTTCGTTCAGCTAAGGAGCTATTTTACTCAGCAGTTTAAAGGAAATGCTGTTAGAACTGACTCCTGAAGAGGAACCAATTTTGATTTCTTTTTTTATAAATTTTATTTTAAGAAGGATCATCTTTCTCAATGTTCACATATATAAGAAAGACTGGTTTGGCCTTTACACAAAACATTTATGTTGTGTTGAAATATTGTGCATTTCTCAATACTCGGGATTGACAATCACATTTTAGGATCTGAAATCTACAAGTGTTCCCATATGACTTAAGAAGTAAGGCCATCTTATTATTGTGTGTATCTTAAATTTTCCATTTCTGATTTCAGATGTGAAGAAGGCACATCATAAATCTGAAACAAAGCGCTACAGTGAGATCTTCAGAGATTTTGATAACCTTGATTTATCTTTAATCCCTTCGTAAGTATTTAATATTTACAAATGGTGCTGCTGGTTTCTATTGTCTCCTGCATTACTCAGGGAAGTATATTGTGTCCAAAATGTCATGAAGGGATTTGTGTGTGATATTGATCGGCCAAAAGAACATATGGATTTAGCATGTTTAGTAGTGCTTCTTTTGTATTTTTTAATCATTTTATCACAGTATGTTCTTTGACCAAACCTAAACTTTGTTAGGTGTTGCAGTTTGACTGTGTATGTTTCCCTCCTAATGCCTTTATTCTGGGTTCAGTGCAGGGGAGGATCTGCTGGCAGACATTGACTCCCAGTCCATCTCAGAGTCCATCTCTACAGAAAGTGCAGAGCTCACAGAGCAACAAGATGCGCCCGTAAGAAATGAACACTTTCAAATAATAACGAGAAACGTGTGTCTGTTGTTGTTTAGGCTAGAATTTATCTCAGCTGCTGTTGCTACAATTATTGATCTCATTCCCACCTCAATGATCTCATAGAGCTGTTTTTTTATTTTTTGGAAACGATTCACAGATATTATAGGTGCATTTTGATGAGACTAATTGTGCTTTCATAAACGTCTCTATTTTGCCAACAGAGTGAAGATGCCTTGTGTCCACAGACGCGTGCCGAGAGCAGTGAAGTGGATGGAAACCAATCAGGTATGATTTGTGTGAGAGAGGCAGTAAGAGAACAAAGAAAGTGTGGTAGACAATGTATGCTCTCTGTGTATGGGTCAGTGCATGTCTGTCTGATATAAACTGTGAAGCACTGGACACAGAAAATCATCACAACATTCCTCTATACTTTCCATCACCACCAGTATATGTTACTTGTATGTATTAGACCGCTGACTGACATCCATCGTCTCAAAAGATCATTTGGAGACGCAGGGGCTTTTGTCTGTGCCACTTAATAGAGTATCTTCTTCAGTCTAAACTTTTTTCTTATAATTCGCTGTAAATTGTAATTGCCCTGTTGTAACGAGATTAGGATAAGGGGAGAGGATTAAAGCACGAGACAGCTGCTCTAAGTTTAATGTTAGATACAAGGGGAAGAAAGACGAATCTAAAAGAGGAAATGTCAGTGTTACACATCCTTAGGCAGTAAATACAAGGGAAACTGAAAAAAAGATTTACTCATAGTTTACATCAGGAATCACTGCCAAGTACATAAACCTGAGTTTGGCTCAAACTGTACCATAGGTCACAACACACAGTCAGAGATTTGGAACTACAGAGGCATATAGCGCTGAAATTAGATAGTATAAATAGTAAAATAGAAGAAGTAGCCAATATAGAGCAGCATGGACTATTTCCTAGAACACCTCCCCCATCCTACCTTACCCCACTTGCTAGGTCACACACCAGGAGGTAAACCTCACTCGATGCTCCTCCAAAGCCTGTCGCTGCACAATCTGGACCTGACTAGGATAATCCTCAGTTCAAGGCTGGGGGCCATACACATGGGGCAGTACAGAATCTGCCCAGAGGCTGCTTTCTGAAAGTGCTCGGAGCTCTTCCTATCCCATCGAGAGGGAAGGCTAACGGAGGTCAACCTTAGCACACAACCCAGCCACAAGTCCATCATTACTCTGGAATTGCCTGTTCTATTTTTTGGACTTTTCCTAAAGACACAGAAAAATATCACCCTGGTTGGATTTATTTTTCTACCAGTCTAACTGGATTCGGCGTCTGTGTAAAGGAACAGACTGGACTAAAGTCTGCGTGTCTGAGTGAGGAACTTGAAAGAGAAGTCGTTGCACTCTTTCTGGCAGTGGTGTGCTTGTTTGATTTAAAAAAAACATTGAACTGTGGACTGTTAGAAGAAGTGAAAGTTCCCGAAGTGTATGTGTGCTCAGAACGCTGGCTTAGGAGAAAATGATGTTATTTTGACTATATTATTATTTAATTGCCAAAGTTGTTCTGGAAGTGGAATGCAAAGAGGAAAATAGAAAGTTGCATGGGGAGCGTTTTTTCGACCATATGACTGTCACACAAACATCATCCACCTCTGTGTTAGTGTGACTCACAGAGGAAGAAGAACGGTTGCCATGTCAACACCCTGCCTGCCAAAGTAGAGCTGTGACATACTGGTGTTTGATACTGCCCACTGGTTTAGAGCAGTGGGTAGTTTGTAGCTGACTAGCAGTGAACAGGTGTGAGAGGGTGGGGCTAGGCAGAGAGAGGAAGAGGGGAGAGGAGGGAAGTAATTCAGCTAAAGCTGTTTGTCTTTGGTCGACAGAAACCCTCCCCTCTCAGGTCACATACCCATTGTGTCAAGCGGAGGATGTGGGGCTGATTTAAGAGGGGTTTAGGTTTTTTTCTCAGCCATCAGCATACATCAACTGTGTTTATGTGCAAGAGATACCTACAATTGCTGAGGCCTTCTGGAAACCACAGGATCTCTACACTGAGGAGCAGCTATGACTTTCCATATGCAATCAATGTTTCCTTTTTTGGGTTTGTGCATACTTTTTTTAAAAGTGGATTTTGATTTTTGATTATTGCTATCTGATAAAGTCTGGGAACTTGGGGTTGTCACTCTAGTATAGAAAGGTGTTACTTTGAGGCTGGAGGCTGTTTGAGTCCTCCAGGAGAGACGAGCTGTGGGGTGAAGCCCAGTGGACACAGTGTAATCCCTGGGTACAGCTCCAAGTGTAAGGAGCATACAGTGATGCTGATGTACTCCCTCACAGCCCAGGAAGCAGACCTGGCCCTCTGTCGCTGCGAGGACGGAGTGGAGACGGCAATGCAGTACGCCAAGATGTGGTGCCGCTATGCCAAAGACCTTCTGGCCTGGATGGAGAAGAGAATCAGCTTGGGTATGTACACATGCAGCTGAGTAAAGGAAGTAGTAGGGTAAAAGAAAAGACAGTAATACAGGAATGTCTGAGTTACAACTGGTGGAGAACTATGGCAGTCTGTAATTTTTCACTCACTGCTTATGACCGCTGGTGGTGCAGCCTCCCTGGTGAGCTACATGCTGCACACCCAGAGAGGAAGGATTACAAGGCAGATTAGCTGGCGAGAGGGGGGTAATAAAGGACACAGGATGCCTTTGGAGTTCCTAGTTAGTGATTACACTTGTATCAGCCTTCACACATGCCCAGTGTCCAGACAGACATGTCAAGCATGTAAGTGTACTGATACCAATCACAATACAGAGCGATAGTACAGTCCCTAAGCTCAGCGGTGTTAGGAGTAGTGTTAGGCAATAGCAACTGATGAGTAATTCTGGGTGGTGCTCAGCCCCAAACTACTTGTTACACATAGTAGATCAACAGGCAGGTTTCCTAATAGCAGCAGTACAGTGTCCATTCTCAGAGAGAGCAGTTAGATCACACACCAGTGCCAGAGAAATGATTGTATCTGGTTGTAATCTGTACTGGGCAGTCAGATACTGTTACACTGATTTTAAAGCATCAGACATAAACAGTGGAAATAAATTAGTTAATTTCTTGTTGTAGTTCCTCAACCTATACAAAATGCAGATCAAAGCTATTTTTAAGCAAATCAGTTCCACTTATAAGATCAAAATAGATGCAGGCTGGGCCAACCACAATCAAGTACTAGGTGAGTTCCAATAGGTTTGATTAGAGTTTCAGGCGATAAGGGTCATCTGACAGTACATAGGTAGTTAAACATTACCGATTAAAATAGAGCTCTGCATCAATAACCAATGGCAATAATCCATATTCTGGTCCCATTTTAATAAACAGTCCACTTCTGTTTGTCTTTTCCTTTCCTAATTCATAGTATTTTGTGAAGAAGCTTTAGAAAGCACCCTGAATTGCCTTGTGTTTGAATTTTGCTATACAAATAAATTAGCCTTGCCTATGTCTAGAAAAGCTTAAATTGATGTGATTTTCTTTGACAGAACAAGAATTTTCAAAAAATGTTATAAAGGCAGCTGAAGGGGCAAAGGTGACTGTGGCACAGCAGGTATGGCTTTGTTTAATGGATATTTGGCAAGGGAAATGTTGACATACTGACTATCACAATGAGTTACAGTTCATTATGGAGAGTCACTGCTGCAACAACATTTGTAGCATTTACCCTTCTTACCTACATTTACTATAGAATAGCAGTGTAAATCTCTTGCCTGTGTAGGAAATGATGCCACTGCAGTACATCTACACCATGGCTCTAGAGCAAGACATCAAGAACAGTGTGACATCTAGAAGGACTTCTGAACTGCTACAAAACCGTTGTTATCAGGTATGGAAATCCACACACACGCACAAAAAGTCAACTCCATCTGTCTTTTAGAGGTAGATCTGTTTAATCCAGTATCCTTGTCCCAAAGGCCTTGACTGCCAAGAGAAATGAGATCGATAAGTGGCGCAGAGAGTTTAAAGAACAGTGGGCAAGAGAACAAAGGAGGATGGTGAGTGAATTAGGAGTCATACTAATGGCTAAAGGTAAACCCTCTATATACTGTAATTAAACACTCACATGTGTCTGTAGGCCAATTGAATAATCCATGATGTGTATATATGTTTGTACACTAACGTTCAAAAGTTTGGGGACACTTAGAAATGTCCTTATTTTTGAAAGAAAAGCAGTTTTTTTCAATGAAGATAACATTAAATAAATCAGAAATACAGTCTAGACATTGTTCATGCTGGAAACAACTGATTTTTAATGGAATATCTACATAGGGGTACAGAGGCCCATTTCCAGCAACCATCACTCCTGTGTTCTAATGGTACATTGTGTTAGATAATCGTTTTGAAAGGCTAATTGATGATTACAAAACCCTTGTGCAATTATGCTAGCACATGAATAAAAGTGTGAGTTTTCATGGAAAACATGCAAATGCCTGGGTGACCCCAAACTTTTGAACAGCAGTGTGCGTTTTGTATTGCAAGCATCTAAGCGTTCCTTATTGTTGATCTAACTGTTACATGCATGTTATTTGGGTCCACTGATGCAATCTTTGTTAATAAAAGTCAATCTGTTCTTTTCCTCCTCTATGTATCACCCTTTTATGTTTTCAGAACGAAGCAGTGACTGCTTTAAAAAAGGCCAGGCAGCAGTATTTCCAGCGGTGTGAGGAGCTAGAAAAGGCTAAAGCTGTCTCTGCTAAAGCTGTGGATGACACAGCTGGGATCAAAACACTTGATAAGAGAAGGAAGTCTAAGGATGAAGCCCAGACTAAGGTGAATGTCCTGTTAATGTAATCTCTAAAAATGAAGTCGTAATACAGTTCTAGTACAGAAAAAGGGGCTGAATATTATTAGGTTGCTCATAATGTATTTCTAATGATTCATATTACAATATAGAAACAATGACACAGATTTGTGATTTCAAAGCAGCTCTCAGGCGTCTCTCTGTCTCCCCTAGGTGCTGGAGGCAGAGCTTCTGTACAGACAATGTGTGAGTGATGCCAGGATCCACCAAGAGGAGCTAGTGAAGGTCAAAGAAAGAATTATTTCTCACATTCGCAAGCTCATCTGTCAGGGAGACACTGTGCTCAAGGAGGTTGGTATGAAGTTAAGAAAACCAAACATCTGTCTTGCTGTCAGTGTGTGACTGGGCAAGTTATGGTATAAATGCAGAATATATGGTAATATTATCAGTGTCAGTGTCCTAAGGTACTATACAGACGTTTATAGTAACACCAGCTAAGGATACATTGACATTTACCATCTGTGTATAAAATGCATGCCTTTGATTAAAAATAATAATCTATTTAAGCAGCAATACATGGTTTGCAACTTTGCTTATATAATGGTGTAAAATTAAAGAATCCCAATGCGTCTGCCATGCTTCAGCTGTAAAAACAGTATATCAGTACTTTCTTTTGTGTTCATATTAAAACTGCAAGCAATGATGGCAGTATGAAAATTCATTTTGTAAGCAGGGCAGCATCTTAATATTGTATATTCCACATAGCCTGCGATCTCTCGATAGAATCACTGCTTTGTTTTCACGTTACATCCTCTCTTTGCACCAGGCCACAGTCAACATGTTCTTCTACCAGCGGCAGCAGACGGAACCTATTCCTCTTGGCTACCACAACCTGGAGCTGACGTGCAGATCTCTGGAGCCTGGCGAGCCCTACCTGCTCTACATCCTAAGCAAGCGCCGTCCAGAGCAGCCTGTCCAGGTCTTCAGCTTCCAGGAGCATGTTTCTCAGGGCAAAGGGTATGTTAAACCTAGTGGTTATTTCTGCTGTTACTTTGTCTGTGATTGTCTGTGACACTGTGCACCTTTTTAAACCAAAATAAGAAAATCGCTTATGAAGGTGTTTTAGTAGGAATGGATGTATTTGTGTGCTCGCTTATAATAATGGGATAAAAGACAGAGCATAAGATGTACAAGAACACTAGTTCTTTACTCATTAAAATTATTGTTTCATTCCTTTATATTTCAAAGCAACAAACGAAAAACCAGCAGTGGCCTCAGCACTCTGCAAGACTCTTTACCAGTGACAGATGATGTTTGTTACAGACGACCCGGAGATGGAAGTAAGGCTTCTACATGACTACACATGACTATATTAACAGACAGATCCTCCTGTTTAATTCAGTTTGTGTTTTTGTACACTTTAGGGAAAACAGGGTACAGTGACAGTGAGAGCATTGGAGGCAGTCTAGAATCTCTGTCCAGTCCTGGTGAGCACAAGACTACATTTGTTGTGGCAACTTTTCCTCTTCTTGCATAATAAAACTTTACATAGCTTAACGCTTTTGATTTCCCCTGTGCTGTGTATCTGTTTTGTGGGACTGTACAACTATAGCACACACTAATAGGAGGACGCCCAAACCCACATCCACTCTGACAGCGTCACTGGACGACCCTGACGACCGAGATGTAGTGTCAGAATCAGGTTTGTTACCTCCCTTTCCTGCCTTCATAAACAGATGAGGGTTTATTTACCTAACTCGCACTTATTTACCTACACTACACTTAACCTCTCCCTGCAGAGTACATTGATGGCCAGCCAGTCAAAGTGCGTGCACTTTCTCGAGCTGCACTAACACACCGACTCAAGAAAATGAAGAGCAAGATGGTCAAGTGCAAACAGTGTGACAACTACATTGTTGTCAGTGGGGTTGAATGTGAGGAGGTATGATGCCAAATATTAGATACATCATACACCGTGAGAAGACTTGTAGCTTAGACTAACATGGCGAGAACATGTGTGATGTCTCCAAGATTATTCATGTCATCTTTCCTTTCTCTGTCACACTGTAAGTGTGGGCTAGCTTTGCACAGGAAGTGCATGGAGGTGTGTCAGCTAGAGTGTGAACACAGAAAAGGAACAGTGTTCGGAGTGGATCTTTCTGTGCTCCCACGGCACACGCCAGATGAGGTCCCCTTTGTGGTTTTGCGCTGCACCGCTGAGATAGAGAGTCGCGCTCTCTCTATCCAGGTATGATTAAGCACCACAGCGACCAAAGCATCTGCGCTGTCAAGTGTGAATTGTGGTCCAATAGCTGTTGTCTGCTTTTGTTTTCTGAGGGAGTGTATCGTGTGAGTGGGTCCAAGCCTCGCATTCAGAAACTCTGCCAGGCCTTTGAGATGCAAAAGGAGCAGGTGGACCTCTCTGACCTCTCACCGCATGACATCACCTCTATCCTTAAGCAATTCTTCAAGGAGGTACAGGAATCACTGCCAATTAAACCTCGCTGTCTTTGTTAGGTTGATTATAGGAGGAAAAGCATTAATGACTGGACATGCATAAATGTGCAAAGGAACATTTTTAGGCACTAAAGGTGAAGTAGGGAAGTTTTCAAAAACAATGGCATGAATAGTTTCAATAAACGGAGTCTGTTGCAGGACTCTTTGCTATTCTTGACACTAACTGTAGTTTTTTTGTCACTTTGACTGTATGTTTCACTGTCTCAAGCTGCAGAATAAGACTCTGTGATAAAGAAAACTCTGAGTGTCTGAAATGCCTTAAACTTTTGCACAGTACAATCATTTGTCTTTCTATGTCAGCAAATAATTCCAATATTATCTCTTCCAGCTCCCAGAGCCCTTATTAACCTTTGACCTGTACAATGATTTCATCGCGGTGGGAAAAACCATTCAGCACCTGAGTGAAAGGGAGACACCACCAGACACTAATGAGATACTGGACATCGTTCACAACCTGCAAAAGCTACTACAGAAACTGCCTACATATTGCTATAGCACTTTGCAGCATATTATGTGTCACCTGCAAAAGTGAGCGCGCAGCTGGATGACAGATCCTTCTAGTTACATTAAACCTAATCCTTTTCAGAGATTACATTGTACTCTGTTAAACACTGCCTGAGCTTTCCCTGAATTTGTCTTTACAGAGTTTCAGAGAACTTTGAGAACAAGATGTCCCCTAGCAACTTGGGGATTGTGTTTGGGCCGACGTTATTGCGTCCTCTAGTGTCTACGGACATGTCAATGATTGCCCTGTTGGAAACCAGCTACCAGGCGGTACTTGTTGAGTTCCTCATCACGCACCACGACAAGGTTTTTGGCCTTCAGAGACCCAGCACGCCCCCTCCTCCAGTCCCCACTGCACCACTTCCAGACACCCCACCCAGAGCTTCCTGTTCCATGGAAGAGGTGGTTTATGCTGACCCGGAGCATGAAGCTTCCTCCAGAGAGCGACCACATTCACTAGAAGTAAGTGCTTCAGTGGTATTTCAAGCACAAATTTTTGTGGCCGCTGCTGTAGTCTAGTTTGACTCTTATCTGTGACAAATGTCAAGAGTTCCTTTTTAAGCAGTCACCTTTGTTTGACAGCTAATCCGGTTTTAAAGGGATCAGTAAAAGTTGCTTGGCATTCTCTGAGAGAGTTCACACTTACCTGTTTGCTTTAAGAGCCTTAGCACCTGGCACCGTAACCTCAAGTTTATTCTGTGAGGATTAACAAGCTAGACAGCTGCTACGTTTCTACTGATCTTCTTTCAAGCTTTACTGTGTGTGCATTTCACTGCTATTGCTTTTAGGCGCTGAACAAAAATTGTAAGACATTGGACATTTACTATGGCTATATTGAATGGATTAGAGGTACAAAGTAAAATTACCTGTGCCTCAGGCAAGTTATTTCAGCTAAATCCAACAGTTTAAAAACTCCTACATTTAGGATACTACATTTGTACCTATTATAAAACAATCAGACTCATCCCAATTGTCATTTCCCCAGTAAGAATCTCTGCCACATACTGTGGTGCTGCAGTATTTTAGTATTAGATGTGGACTGTAAACACTTGCAGAATTCCACCACTCAACTTGTGTCATTCCAACAGAGTCGAACAATCAAGAGAGACTCAAGCGAGGGTTATATATCTGACAAGTCTTCATCCAATGAGGCAGTGGACCAGCTCAGCCCTGAAGCCAATGAGAGAGCAGGTAGGCGGGTTGTAGTGATAGAGAAGTTACTAGAATAGGTGCACAAAGTAATGATAGAATTGAATTCACAGTGTTGATGTCTTATGTAGTTTATAGAGGTTGAGGTTTTCAGTTTTAGCTTGTGCTTTTGCCACTTGAGGACATGTTTTAATTAATCCTTTCGGAGATCTTGTAGGTGTTACACACACAGCTCCCAAGTTGTTTACTTCATTTCTCACAGACAGGTGGTTGGTTCCAGATTAGAGATACTCAGTTTCTTTCTAAACAACAAATACTGTGGGTGCAGAGCACCACAAAAGCCTGCTGTAGTTCTTTTTTCTCACACTTTGCATGCTTCCTCAAGTTATTTTTAGACTACAATTTTGACAACATTCAGTCCTGTAAAATGTGACTTCTTAGCTTTTGTTAAGGAGTGCGTTAATAGAATTAAGCAAACAATGTGTGATTTTAAACACAACATAACATAACTTGACCATTTACTTGGGTTAGAAGTCTTGGTTTGGATTTTGATGACCAACTTGCAAAATAAGAATATTGTCTTTTTGCTGCCAAGGCAATCTCAGGTTTAACAATGCTTTGCTTGCTTTACTCTTACTATTTTTCTTCTCTATGGCTACGACAAAAAGCAGCTTAAAGGCTTCTGATCCCAACTAAACACATGTACACTCGATGGCCACTTTATTCGGTACACTTTGCTGGTGAAAAGTTAGACTTCCTTTTGTCTTCAGAATTGCCTTAATTCTTAGTGGCATACTTTTAACAAAGTGTTGGAAACATTCCTCAGAGATTTTGGTCCCTAGTGACATGATAGCATCACACAGTTGCTGCAGAGTTTTCGGCTGCACATTCATAGTGCCAAACTCCCATTCCACCACATCCCAAAGGTTCTGCATTGGATTGAGATCTGGTGACTGGTTAGAGTACAGTGAACTCATTGTCATGTTCAAGAAACCAGTTTGAGATGATCTGAGCTTTGTGACATTGTGCATTATCCTGCTGGAAGTAACCATCAGAAGATGGTACACTGTGGTCATAAAGGGATGGACACAGCTGGCAACAATACTCAGGTAGGCTGTGGTGTTTAAAAGATGCTCAGTTGGTACAAAGGAGCCTGAAGTGTGCCAAGAAAATATCCCCCACACCATTACACCACCACCACTAACCTAAATCGTTGATCCAAGGCAGAATGGATCCATGCTTTCATGTTGTTTATGCCAAATTCTGACCATCTGAGTGTAACAGCTGAAATCAAAACTCCTCAGACCAGGCAACATTTTTCCAATCTTCTATTGTCCAACTTTGGTGAGCCTGTGCCAAATGTAGCCTCAGTTTCCTGTTCTTAGCTGACAGGAGTGGCACCTTGTCTGGTGTTCTGCTGCTGTATCCCATCTTCTTCAAGGTTGGACATGTTGTGCGTTCAGAGATGGAGATATGCAGATATTCTGCATTCCTTGGATGTAACGAGTGGTTATTTGAATTACTGTTGCCTTTTTATCACCTGGAACCAGTCTGCCCTGTCCATTCTCCAATGACCTCTCACATCAACAAGGGATTTTTCAGACCATTCTCTGTAAATCCTAGATATGGTTGTGATGAAAATCCCAGTAGATCAGCAGTTTGTGAGATACTCAGACCAGCCCGTGCGGCACCAACAACCATGTCACGTTCAAAGTCACTTAAATCCCCTTTCTTTCCCATTCTGATGCTTGGTTTGAACTTGAGCAAGTTGTCTTAACCACATCTACATGCCTAAATGCATTGAATTGTGGCCATGTGAGTGGCTGATTAGATATTTGTGTTGAACAGGTGTACCTAATAAAGTGATTGGTGAGTGTATACATCACTGTCAAAAGCAGACCAGCATAATTAGTTTTTAAATTCTCCTAATTGCTTTTAAGACAGTGCAGGATATACTTCCACAATGCACTGTATGCCTTCCAGAAGAAAATGTAATTTTATGTTTTCAGTTCATTTACTTGAGTACAATCTGCAGGGAACATCAGGTTTGGCAGTGTGATAATCAGTAACCTGTGTTTGTATTGCTTTGCTTTGCTCTGTGAATCACATGCTTCTCCTCCCTTATCTGCCCCAGTCCTGGCTCTGAGAGGGGCAACAAGTGATCCTCTGGGTGAGTCAGTGGTGGAGACTGCCCCAGATTTTGGGACCCAGCCGCAATATCGCTTCACCAGACAGCCTGTGAAGTATTACCGGCATCATAACCCAGGAACCCGACTCACTAACCCGACTCGCACAGCCAGACAGCCTGCAACTCCAGCGAGGGGCCTTCCAGGGAGTGCAGACAGCAGCCGCAGTTCTTCTCCAGAGCCAAGGATGCAAAGACTTTCCCAAAACTTAGATGTCTACTGCGAGAACACTCACCAGCCCCAGCAGGTCACCATTGCCCCTGAGAGTAAAGCTGACGCCCCACTAAGCCCTCGCGAGGTTGTGCAGTACATGCTGGGATTGGACTCAGCATTTACATCACCTGCAGCTGCAGCATCATCCTGTACAGCACAGGAGTCTACCCAGGAAGCAGCAGCAGGGTCTCAAACAGATCAGAACATAAATCTGAACAGTAGCAGACAGCGTGCTGGTCAAAGCTACACTCTGTGTCAGTCACCAAAAACAGTTCCTATTGAGCAGCACCTGACCTCACCAGCCCAGAAGATCCTGTCTGGTCTTAAGCTGAGACGCAGCCACTCAGGGAAGGACGAGCAACTCTTTGTCTAAGGGGCTATAAAAACCTGGAGACATTTCACCGGAATACATTGACACGCACTGGAGAACTGCATTAGCGTCATTGTTACTGTGGCTAACAATAGTTACTAAGATCCACATTCATGTAGTTATTATAAATGAAAACTCCTGTCTTCTACACAAATTTCATCCCTGTAGAACAGAACTGAACTGTCTTCATTTACTAAAAAGTTAAATGTACCAAACTAACATTTAAAATTGTTCAGGATTGGTGCTTACACAGATACCATAACCTTATTACCATTTAATCTTCTTTGAGATTATCTGTTGATCTGTCTAATACCCAGGCCAGACTAGAGAGGTTCAGGTATTAATCACTTTTCATTACCTCTAATGTCTCTGAATGCAAGTGGTTGGAAATTGGAGGTCACAAGATGCAAAGCAGCACTTAATGTTTTGTGCTGAACAAACTACAATGGGAAAATATAAATGATTTCAAGTTTGTTTGTTTTTTAAAATATATTATTTTATACTTGTCGTGATTTTTAAAAATATTTTAGTTTTGTATTTTTTGTAGCACCTGAACAGATATGCCTTCAGTGGTGTCATGTCGAAGTTTAATTTTTTAGTTTAATGCACCTTTCCCGTTTCACCACAAGGGGGCGATCTTCTCTCAGTGTGAGAGGAAAACATGCCAGACACAATAGTAGAAAGGAAATAAAGCGTTTATTTCTAATTACAGTGCTGTGTTTTGACATTACTCTTTACTAGTTTCCCAAAAGTCTTTTTTAAAAATCTCTGGATGTGTTTCAGTTTTTGCGCGTAATGTGAAGAGAGGCAACATTTCCTCATGTCTAAATGGAGTTATGCATGGGTGTAAGTGCTATCATCTTCATTTGCCTTTGTTCTTTTGAAAAAAAAATCACCAGAATCAGGCAGTGTGGCGACAAATTGGAAAGCGCCATAACATATCTTTCTCCGTGTGGAGGGGGATTAATATGTCTCCGCAAGTTGTTTCACCTTTCAGCTGCACCCTTTTAAGTCTCCGTCTAACCTTGAACACAAATGCAAAAGATCCTCCCCATCTGAGTTATCAATAAGCTGCATTATCGCTCATCTTCCCTCATCATCTTCCGCACCTTCTCCCTCCCTCCTTGTCTGTCCATCTCCTCCCTCTGCGCCTTTTTACGCACGAAACAAGTCAGAGCGCACACACGGCTGCCGGAGAAAACAGGAGAGACAATAGGCAGTACTTTTGATCATCATGGTATTTGGATTTTTAACCGTATAGGCAACATGAGCGCCGCGCTGTGAGGTACAGGTGGACAATCTGTAATCGCGTCTTGTCATTCGCCAGCCGAAAGTTTCCCCAGGTTTTAATGTTGCCAACCGAGATTTCAGGAGGAGTGTGTTTCACCTCAAGGTAAGGACTCCGCAACTCAAGAACAGGTTGTCAGTGAGGGCAGCCTTGAGGTTTGCAGATACTTGTGTTGCTTGAATTGATGTGTTTGTTATTCCAGCTGGAGCGCTTGCCTTTAGGTCAGACCTTGTTTAGTGTGTCTCCCTCCTCCAAAATGCTGAAAAAACTAAAAACAAATCCCAGTGGTGTTACTGTCCGAGAAGTTCCATGATGTTCGATTTCAGATGTTAATTAACGTGCAAGAGAACTAATTTTATCCCAGATTTCTTCGTTCACAATCCAATGTGTTGCTTTGGAATCTGTATGGTAATTTTCACTAGCAATAACTAATTCTCATATTATTTGACAGCAGTTTTATAAATGCAATAATCAGACTAAAACAGACGTGATGCATGTCAGCTTGTTTTTTTTTACTTACTTTTTTGTTTTACTTTAAACGTGATATTCTAACAACTTTTAAACTAAACTATCTTAACACATTGCTTGTTATAATTTTCTGGGGATGCTTTTAATATTTCTTTGAATGCCAATTAACACTATGTATTAACATCAACTTTAAACAACAATTTATTGATCCTCATACAATGTGACTATTATATTTCCTTTAAATCTAGCTCCAGGTGACCTACAGGAAATTTAATTCAATCCTGTTTTTTTGTTGTTTTTTTTTTTTTTTTTAAAGCATTTTTATTTCTGGAATCATTATCAGGCTGTCAGACTGTTAGAGTCGATGTGTAATTGTGGGTGCATTACACAAATATGTCATTAATGTATTCAACCCGCAATTAGGAAAAATGCCAAATCAGATTAGTTGTATTTACATAATTCATTTGTTTTATTTGATTACTTCATTTTCTATGGCAACAGCCCATTTTATATTTCCAGGATTTTGCAGGTTGACCCCACAGGCCGCCCAAATGTAAAAAATGAGAAGGATTCGTTATCATTATCACAGCAACAAGAAAATATCAGAACACATAAAATACAATGTTTACATTATGATACTAATTCCCATTACACAAAACCATTGTCTGCTAATGCCACTACAGAGATAGTTAAAAGTGCTTTCAGGAAGAAAAAAAATTAATAAATCTGTGGTTCCTTGGGCAACTTATTTTTTTCCTCTGGTTTTTAAAAGAGTTTTGAAGGAAACAAAATGCGTCTTTTGATACATCACCTATCTGCTTAAATTGAACAATTTTACGAATTAGAATAAATAATGAATTTAGGTAAATTTTAGAGGAAGCTTGAAGACATTCATTTATTTAAAATGATTTCCAAACACACACACACGAACACACACACACACACACACACACACACACACACACACACACACAAAACGTTTTAAGTTTTTAATCCAAAGACATGCAAACAGATAAATGTTTGTTTAATAGGCTCGTTTATAATTTATTACAATTTTATTCAGTTTATTTTTTAATAATAATAATTTAATGATTATCTTTATTGCCTTTTAAAGGTAGGCATCATTTTATTTATTGACTTTTAAAGGTTGGCATACACTTTTAAAAACATGACTAGATTTATGGCTCTGAATTATAATATAATATTACTAAAAAAATTAAAAAGATAAAGAAATTTGTATCATGGGGCAATCTTTGAGGCCCGTGTGCAGTCCTTTAAATTAGGATTTTTGGTAAATTGTCGTTTTTTCATCTTTACTTTTTATTTTTAACGTTGTTATTTCTGCATCAAATAACTTGAATTTTTTTGGAGTGGCAATTAAATTTGGACTCTATGTTGTTCTGACTTTAAAGTCGTAATAAATAAAGAAAAAAAACCCGAGTGACTGGGTTTCATAATTTGCTTGCATTCACTTCCATTTTATCTTCCTAATTTCCTTTTTTTCAGGTGGATTTATTAGCGGTGTCTTAAATAGAGATGTTCCTTTTTGTCTCTGCAGCGATCACACTGAGGGACGGAGAGAAGGGATGAAAACAGAGGAGAGCCAGCAGTCCTGTCTGCAGCAGCCTCCATCCTCCACGCCTTTCGGTGGGTGAGAGCTGACAGTTTGCTGCTGAGGCCCCACATGACTTAAAGCAGCGCTAGGCCTGCAAACACCATCAGCACACAGCAGCCGAGGCTCCATCAGCCTGTCATTTAGACACAGTTCGCGGAGAAATGCTATAAAATGCAGTAAAGTACAGCTGTGATCGTTCACTGTGTCTGAAGTGACGGAATATAAATGACAATGCAATTATTGTATGTAGCCTATATTAGGAGAAAATATCAGCATCAATAATGACAAAAATCCCTACCGATTACACGCAAGTGTTATGAGAAAATTATAGGTGCACAAAAACAAGATGATTTAAGTCACAAGAGTGTAACAGCCCAGGCAAAATGTTACTGTGACTTCGAACGAGAATTAAAAACAACAGTGTCTCTATCACACAAAGTCCATTCAAGAAAATAAACTAAGGGATTTTTTTTGATTGTTTTAAATTAGGAAATTGATTCAAAGTTGCATGTGGAGTTTTCTTATAAACATTTTTCATCTGTGTTGTATCATTTATAAACTGTGAGTGAAACGGGGTGTGTTCCACAGAGGACCAGGTTGCAGGGGCATTAGAAAGGAGTCCTGATTTGACGTCAGCTCGCTGTTGGACAGACTTAGATGATCGTGATTTCACCATTTTAAGTGTCCCTGCTTCGGCCCTTTTCTCTGTGTCTGTGTGCGCGCACGGACACGCTCCCCCCGCAGGTCCAGAGTACAGAGGAGGAGGAGAGGTGTGCGCGGGCTGCGAGTCCCCCATCGCCGACCGCTTCCTGCTGCGCGTGAACGAGCGCTCCTGGCACGAGACCTGCGTCAAGTGCGCCGTGTGTTTGAGCGCGCTCACCGGGACCTGTTACTGCAGGGACCGCCTGCTGTACTGCAAACACGACTATGAAAAGTAAGAGCAAACACACACACCGACGTGAGGGTCACTATGGGATGGATTTAGGTTGGGAGAAACATGATGTGCAGGGTCCTGATCTAATGTTGAAAATAACACCTTCATCTGCAGAGAAATGAGGAGCTCACTAATATTATAAAGAAGAACGTTTAAAACACTGGAGTACCTTTCTGTCGAAAGTTAATGGAAGGTTTGATTTTTAAAGATTTTTTTCCTTAAATGTGACTCTGCAAGCGTTCATTTATTGTTTTCAAAATGTTTTAGTGATGCCACCCAACATCCAGTCTCAGCATTCACACATTCTGCAGATTTTTTAAGACAAAAAAGTTAAAAGCTTGATCTTTTTTTCAAGTTGAGACTGTCAGTCACACATAACTTTAGCTTTTCCATCAGAAAGCATCAACAGACCTAACTAAAACTGATACAAAGCATAAATCTGGAGAAATAAACACTTTAAGACCACAAGTTGTTTATATATAAGCATCAGGAAGAGTTAAGTATTTACAGCGCTACAAATAACTTTCATTTACTGGTTCAAAAATACTAATGACTCCTTTAATAAAGAGAGATATGTGGAGTTGGAAAATATATAGATGGAAATATACGTTCATGATATTTATTTAATTAACCTTTGAGGAAAAGCATCACTGACCTCAATAAGCTGCAACAAAATTGCTTCATATTGACAATTTATTTTGAACTCCACAAGTCTTACAGACAAGGAGAGGGTGTGTAAAAGCTCGAGTGGCTTTTCAAAAAAAAAAAATGTAGCCAAGAGCTGCAAATGTTGAATACGTCAGGCTTTTCATGTTTTGTCAAAATATCTAAATGAAATTTGAAATTTGACTGAAAGTGTATCTAAAATGAAGTTCTGCACCACTGTAAGAGAATGCCCACCACTGGAGGAAATGTTTCTTCAATCTGTAAAGCCTCCTAGGTTTCAAGTAAACAAATGGAGGTCTTCATTATCACACTAACCTTCGGAGTCCATCCCCCCATATGCTAAGAATTATATTCCTTTTTTTTTTTTTTTAAATGGCAATTAACTCTGGCTGCCTGTTGCCTCTTTATTTAATTATTAATATTGGCAATGAAATCTAATAGATCTTGATCAGAATTTACAGGAGCATTTGAACTGACAGCCCTTGACACTATTCCAGGTTTTCAATAACACACAGTTGTTACATGCTTGGTAAAATGGAAAATGTTCCATTGTAGTTGGATGGTTCCACAATTTGTTCATTTTTTATGGCCATGCCTCATTTTATGCTTGTTTGGTGTGTGTTAGTCAGTGTGGCCGCTGTGGGAGCTCCTGGGATGGACAGCGTAAGGACGAGCCTGCAGCTTGTTATCATTGTTTTGAAAAGTGTCAGACGGCATCCAGCAGCACAGACTCTCCCACTGTACCTGACATCTGGAGGAGAGAGAGACAGAGAAACAAAGAGGGAGAGAGAGAGAGGCTGATGAAAGCCCCATTGTGTGACGTTTATCTGGAAAAATGAGTGGGAAATGTGGAGGCAATAGCTTACCGTAAAAAAAGCACTGGGTTCATTTTCAGTGATGGAATGAAAAAGAGTATTTGCTCTCCCTGTGTAATGACTGTAATTGCAGATCCAAATTAATAGTCAGCAGCTCATTCACTATGGTGTTGATTTAGTCCCCTATACATTGCATATGCCTTGTTGCCTTGTTGTGTGAGTCACTGCCAGACTTGGCACACAGTAATGCCTGTGACCTTCAGCGGATCGGCAACAATGTCTCCTTGTTTTCCCTGCGGTCTGTCCATCAGCGCCTTACACTACACGCTCCCCCCCCATCTAGAGCAGGTGTGTGCATTGCAACAGATAACCATGTCCAAGAATTTGGAGTGTGCATAACAATTTTCACAATTATTGTCCGACTCAAATTTTTCTTTCAACCCTTCACTTGAGGCTCAGTTTCATAATAGTTCCATGAATTTCAGTGAAGCAAAGGCAGATCATTTACCCAATGTCTGGGCACAGTGGTGAATTTTATTTGCATGTCAGGAACTGAATTAATTGAATTAAGTGTAGAATGTGCAGATGAAATATATTTAAGGTAATGTAGCATCTTCTGGGTTTTCAGCTCATACTTGGGATATTTTCCACATCTTCCTCTTGCAGTATCTCTGGCTTGTCCAAATATTTTTAATTCATTCTTTGCTTTGATTACATCATCCAGCACAAAGACAGACAGACTTCTCCTCCCTGACTCCCCTTCAGCATAAACTCAAGGCCTCACTGTACACTACCATTGGATTGATCATCTGTTTGCCTGTTTTCTGTATTTCTCAAGCCGAATATGTAAAATGGAAATAGATACAAAATAGTTTCTAGTAGGGGTGGGGCACATATTTCTATTTAGTTGAGATGGGGGAAAATGTGTACATGTCTATCAACTCAAATGAGAAAAGCAATCTAATTTTGAAATGTGACCATCCCCCATCTTAATTTAGCTGGACTAAACTGCCTCTAAGGCAAAAGTTTATTCAGCATCTAATATTTTTGAAGGATATACTGCTTCCAAAATTGTTCTAAATTGTTAACTCTGATGCTCAAAAAGCCAATGGAAGGTTTTAACATATCAGACTGTGAATACTATTTGTAGGCCAAGTATTCAAACGCTATGTTTAACTGCGTAGAATGTTCAGTTGTGAGTTCAAGTTTAGTTCTTGAGACTTCAGATCATAAATAAGCAATTACCGTATTGCCGCTCATTGTCTATGAGGGGGGGAAAAAAAGAAAAACTGGAGGTATGCCTTTTCAATATTGCCAGTTTTGAGTTTCCCCTGGTCTCAATCTGTTATGGAAATGAGGGGATTTAGACACAATAAACTCAAGTGCATCTTGTGGATTTTTCTTGTGGATTTATTTTTGTTTTGAAACCTTGAGAAATTCTCTGGATCTCTATCCTGTCATGGACCAGATGTTCAGCATGAGGTTTTAGAATAAGACTTCCCTACACTCCAACTACCGTAAGGACTGATTTTATGTAGGGCTGCAACGCATCACTTTTTATTTGCAAAATGGGCAAAGTATTACAAATTTGGACAGAAAAACATTTACTGCATCACAGACAGGGCGCCAGGGTATTTGTAAGTAATATTTTTCAAGTGGTTTAAATGAGACATGGTAGAAATTTTATGTGCTTTTGACCGGAAAACCAAAAGCAAAGCACTTCAACTGGATGTTAATGCGCATAATTTTTAGTAAAAGTTGCTGGAAGATGAAAGATCATTCTAAATGAGAGGCAATAGTTGTAAGACAATAAAAGTTGATCATTGCACCTGCAGATGGACATGCAGGAGCAATGTGCACCCTCAATGTCTAGCCCTTTTTACTCAGTCATTGTCTTTTGCACACTGACTTGCCATTATGGTTCCTTTCCAAACTGACCAGTGTGAAGACCAGTGTTCCTTGCTCAATAGAGCTGAGCCCAGACAGAGCGGAGGGTAGTCTGGCTGTGCCGAGCCTTCTAGCTCCCTTGTAAGCCCCATAAAGGCAGCATCAGCCCTGTGAAAAACAGGTCACCAGGGTGGATATTCACTAAACCTTGGGTTTAATACCTCACTCTGTGGGGTGGAGGGCATTGAGACTACATCTAAGTTTACAAACCCTCTCACTGCAGACAGGGAGAGGGAGACCCCACTGCCACAGGTATGGAATCATCCTCTGCTGACCAAGGAGCTATACGTGAGACCAACACTAACGACCTGTAAGAACATCCTCTCAGGTTGCAGTGCATTTATGTGAGCGAACTTCTGAGTCTGAGCGTAGAAACTACGTCTTCTACCCCTTCTCCCTTTTATACCTCTGCCCCCATCAACCATTTCTCTCCGTCTCTCGATCGGTTCCCTCGTTCATCACTGTCTGCTTTGTAATAATATTTCTCTATTCCAAACCTCATTTCCTTCTCGTTGAGATTGATAGCAGCGATGACACCAAACAGTTTATCTCCCCGTTTATCCCTTGTTTTCTCTTAATCGCCCCACCCCGCCCCCCCCAGTGCCTCTTTGTGTCTCAGGAGGGGAACGGGAGGAGGTGTTAGGAAGGCTGATTGGGTACAGTGCTAATTGCCCAGCTCTCTGGCTGTCCTGTGATGACAGGTCTGACACTGGGCTGCAGGGAAATACTATTACTGAGAATTATGCAACGACATGTCAGAGAGATCCTAAACCTTCCACTTTAAGTCTCTTGATAAATCACTGGTGGGCTACTGGTATTATAAAAATAAATCTGAATACTGAAACTACAACTGTTTTAAAATCCCTCCACCAAATTATAGAGTGGTCTGTAACTATGAAAATGCTTTTTAATTTATTTGTTTTTTAGAAATAAGGAGCGCTGCAATGAAAATTTTGAACATCACTTAAAAAAAAAAAAAGTCTTTTACAATGTGTCATTACAGAAACCGAACAACGACTCAACTGAAGTGGCAGCAGATTTTTTTTTTTTTAAATAATGGAAAAATTCTACTTATACACTTAATCAGCAAATGAAAGGAAAGCTTGTAGCTCAGTGTGGCTTCAGGTAAATCATGGCTGCATTGACAGGTCAGCGTTGTCAGACGCAACACTTAATCCATGCATGGGGTTCTGAAATGTTCAAGCATCCCTCCCCTACCAAAGACTCTTACATTAAATACACCTGCAGCACAGCAGATGATGGCTGGAGATTTGCCACATGAAAAAAAAAGTGCGGATGGGTGACTTTTTGAGTTTTGATTCTGTGCTGTGGAACAACATTCAGATTTGATGGCATAAATGAAAAAACGTCAGGAAGACTCTCAGTAAAGGAGAAAAGGTTCAAAAGGGGATAAGGAAGGTAAAGATGAGGTGTCTGAGAGTTTTAGGGAGGGAACTGCCTCAGGGAGGGGTAGATTTTTGCCTGGTTGTGTGTGTGTATGTGTGTGTGTGTGTGTGTGTGTGTGTGTGTGTAGGGGGGGTGATATTGCCACTGTTTTTGCATAATGTGAGATGAGACCCCATCATCTTTCCTCCCCCACAACAATTTTATAACAGACAGCTAATAAATGTTTCATGGCAGAACAAGCTGCTCGCCTCAGCTTTATTAAATCTGAGATAATAAAAGCAGAGAGGGAGAGGAAAAAGGAGAGTGCGAATAGGGGGTCGCACCAGAGAGGGAGAGATAGGGAGATCGGCGTAGACTTTTCTCAAATCGACCGGCTGTATCTCCTGTTTCTGGGGCAACGGGTCCCGCTGTCCCCCGCCACCCCCTCCCCACTGCTTCCCGCTCCGCCAGAGACAGACAGGAAATGAGAAACGGGCAGACAGGATATTGCGTTCTGGTGGCCTGGGGATTAACTGTTTTATCTAAACTAACACACACCCACTCACTCATGCACACAAACACACATCTATATCCTGACACATAGCATTCATTCTTGGTACCATCAGGTGTAGATCACACACGCTCAGAGACACATATCATGCAGACCATGCACACCATGCAGGTTTTTAGTTGTTACTTTTCACAGGTTAGGACTGGAATATTACAGGCATCAATGCTACTCTCATGTAGAGTTGGTTATTACCACCAATGTCAACAATTTACAGTGAAAGTCTCGACATGTAACTGTATAACTGTGAGACTGGTTGAGCGTTTCTGCAGAAATGCCAATAAAGATACATATAGCTGGCCCACATGGCTATTAGACACTAGACACTCTTACATTTTCAAATTTTGGAAAGTGGTCATTGACCAAGACGGCTGTTTATGATGTTGCTTTATTGATGCATGAATAGATATGGTCCACAAATGACAGCATCTGTCAGTGTTTTATTGATGTTTGTACTCAGGCACCTTATCTATGTTTACACTAACTGTGCATATTTGTGTTAATGTGTGCATGTGACTGCATATATGTCAGTGCGTGTCCATGCATGACTCCACTATATATATATATATATATATATATATATATATATATATATATATATATGTGTGTGTGTGTGTGTGTGTGTGTGTGTGTGTGTGTGTGTGTGTGTATAGAAATGTATACACATATATATGTGTATCTCCATGATATATATATATATATATATATATATATATATATATATATATATATATACACTTGTGTGTATTTCTGTGAGAGTGTGAGTGAGTGGTGGCAGGGTAGCAAGTATCGTGGGGAATGCTGGGAGATTTTAATAACACAGAAGCAGTGCAGGGAGATTTAATAAAAGGAGATGATGTGATTACTGAACCCTGGCTCTGAGCCATTTTGCTTCACAGAGCAATATCCGCCAAAACTGCACAAACACACACACACACACACACACACACACACACACACTTCCATATGCACACACACACTCACACCCAGACACACACGCACACACACACACACACACACACACACACACACACACACACACGTTTACACACACACATCTAAGAAATGGTTACTAAACAGAATACAACTTAAAAGTAAGATTGATGCATATCATTTGTTCTTTTTGCATCTATCACCTGAATCCTTGGACGTACCTTCATTTTCAAGGAACACCTATTTGTGTGCCACACATGACAGTCACATGTATGTCAGAATCACAAGCTGGTACATCAGTACCTTGGCATATCACGCAATGAGAGGAAAAAATGTGTCTTAAACAATGGGTCAGGTATCAAAACTGATGGGTCTTTGATGGGCCAAATGGGGCTCACTTATGTACAGCTGACCTAAACCTAGTACAAAGGGAAGCCTCTGTAAGCCTCTGTAACCCTGAATTAGTATAATCAAACCCGTACCTGTATAAATATTCATCAGATATGAAAGCAAGCACAACAACTGTAATTGCTCTGAGACACATACATATTTATGGAATGATTGTATTGCGGTCCAGACAATGTCATACTTGTCAGAGCTCACAGGCAAAACAATGCCATGTGACACAGCTTAGGGAGCTGACGAACATTCTGTTATTCTGTTTGTATGCCTAGGATCTACAATAAAGCAAAAAGGAAAGACCTGATTATACCAATACTTACAATACAGCACCTTTTGCTGCCTCTCTACATTTGATCTCATAATCAGAGAGCTTGTAATTAGACGTGCCCCCTAACCCCTCTGAAATCCATGGCGCTGAACACAAACTTGCCTGCAGCCAATCTTACTGAGGTTTTGTACAACACAAGCTCTCAAGGTTCATCGTTCCCCTCAGCCTTCTGTCAGCTCTTTCATCTGCATTCTATATCATGAATATTATCACTTCATTGAAAGAAAACCCTCCAAATCCAAAGCAAAGTCTTTTTAAAACTATCTTTTCTCGTAGATTTATGCACAGCTGGTCTTTAATATACCTCAGCTGTTTAAATTCTAATTCTAATTTTAATTCTCTTTTTTCCGCTTTGAAAATTAAAAAGTATGACAGATAAACAAAAAAAATGTCAAAAATACAGCCATGTGACACACAATAGATATTACAAAACCACACAGGTGCAGTAAATTGTACCAAAAAAAATGTAAAAAATATAAATTCAAGGAAAGTTACATATAATGCAAGCATGAAAACTGAGTTTGTTTACTGTGTTTGACTACAGTGTGTAAGTATGGTTAAGTTTAATTTACCTCAGTTGTATGGCTGCTCTTTTTCCTGTCCATAGTGATTTTTGGAAGCTGCACCCTGGTCAGGACCATGTGTGAATGATGCTTCTATTAGAGGGATTAGACTGATCTACTTACAGACCCCCCTCTGTGGCAGTTGCCCCAAGTTGCCTTCACTTGCCACGTTGAGTAAATTCCTACTGTGCTGTGTACACCCCGATTAGGGAGTGTGGGACTTAACCACCAACATCATCAGTCTTATGTCAAGCAACCCTAACGATGCTGTTCTGTTGTATTTTGTTCTCTATGAAAAGAGGTATTTAAGATGCTGAAGTGACTGTTTGGACAGAAAGTGAGGCTGCACAGAGCAGGGCAATCATTGCTCTTTGTTTTTTGGCATATATGTTAGATACCATATATTATGATAGTGAGTTGGCGCAGATATTTAGAGTGGAAGCATCCTTCTAAAATGCAATGTAGTGCTTCTGTAGAAAGTAGGTTGAGCTACATTTAGTTAAACACGAGGCCCTGTCACAATAGATCTGTGCACGGCTGCTCAGACTCGTGTTTGCTTTATGATGTTAAGTTAGCGACACTGTCATTTGGGGAATTTGGGGAGCGTTTGGCAGATGGATTGAGAAAGATTAGCTGTAGCAGCTGCGTTTGGGACAGAATCACAGATTAGGAGCTCTAATGTGCAGACCTGGCTCCTTCTTTACACTCCAGATTTGGGCAGCAACACCTTCCTATCACTCAGTCAGGGAGCGTCAACACTTCAGCCTTCATCCCCCCCGTCCCCTCCCCTCTCACCCTCCCTCTCTTCTTAACCAGGTTTGTGTTTTGTTGTGTTGCTATTTCTTTATCCTTTTTACACTTTTGCATTGCCTATCTGTTAACTCTTCCTCCTGAAGAGATGCACTGATGATCCAGTGTATACAATAGTTCCTGATTGCAGGTGTATTGCATCACCAG
Organism: Amphiprion ocellaris; assembly: GCF_022539595.1. Lineage (NCBI taxonomy): Eukaryota > Metazoa > Chordata > Actinopteri > Pomacentridae > Amphiprion > Amphiprion ocellaris. Next base: position 21,220,721 of record NC_072784.1, on the reverse strand, counting down.
CATGACGATGGGTGATGGTATAGTGAGTCTGGTAACTAGCCCACATCAGAGTAGGTATACTGATACTCCATGGGTAGGCGGATGCAAATGTCTGTGTGCATGCCTGTGCGTGTGCATGTGTGCGTGTGTGTGAGAGAGAGTACCTATGTTTGTGTGTGTTTTAGTGTGCATAAGAGAGGAGAGAGATTAACCCCATGCTATCCCCAATCCCTGGTTATGAGTTTACAGCGTCTGTCTGGCCATCTCACTGTTTAAACAACAATCTAATTAATCCTGTCTTTATTAGTTTCAGTGAACTGGGGAGGCAGGCTGGGAGGGCGTGAAGGAGAACTGGGAATGCTGGCAGAAAATACTAAGGAGGGAGGGGGAGGAAACCAAGTGCAAGAGCAGGGATTTGAGAGGAATTTAATGGCAGAGACTTAGGCCCTGTGAATGGAAATAGGGATGTGAAGAGATTGCGAGGCAGGAGAGAAATTGAAGGGTTGTAACACTGCACAGGAGGAGAGATGGACGGACAAAAGGAGGAAAGTGGTCATAGGGAAAAGTAATGGACCTGAGTAAGACTGTTTTAAGCTTTATTCATGGAGTTAAATAAGTACTTTAAGATTGTGGGTGGTATATGGACAGACTGGAGTTTACCCCCATTAAACACATTTCAACATTTAAGGATTTAAAAGGGAAAGACTCACAGCAGACACCTCTCCTATCATAAGCTAACTACTGCCACCTGCTGTCGTACGGAAAATACAATACTGAAGTGCAGACTACTGTAACTCATCTTAGCAGATGTTCACCTTGTTGCTCTGTGAATTGGGTAATGCTTATACGACCTTTAATTAAGAGACGATGTTTATCTCCGGAATCATTTGAGCTGAGGGCAAATATATCTGTGCTCCTTGTTTGTGTGCTTCCATCTTTAATTGCCTCACCTCTTACTCTGCACTGCCGTCATGTCATGTTTTATAGTTCAGGAAGGCATCCATAAACATATAACCCCATGTGTGTGTGTGTTTCTGTGTGCCTCCAGGTTGTTTGTAAGGAAGTGCAGTGCCTGCCTGCAGGTCATTGGACGCTCTGAGCTGATAATGCGCGTGCTAGGCCAGGTGTACCACCTGGGCTGCTTCAGCTGCTGTGAGTGCGAACGCCGGCTGCAGAGAGGTGATGAGTTTGTGCTGAAAGAAGGCCAGCTGCTCTGCCGTATGGACTATGAAAAGGAAAGGGAAATGCTGGCTGCTATTAGTCCCACACCAACTGAATCAGGTTTGTTACAAGGGACATTTGATTGAACCACATATGACTCTGTTCACAGTTATTTGGGTTTTCTTTTCCAGTCATTCATTTTCCACACGTATCTTTCAGCAGAGCCAGTCTCAGTCACTTTCCCCTAATTCTGACCAGTAAGCAGCACTTTAAGTGAAATTGAGGGTTTCAAGTTTCTATATACAATGAGCTACATTTTAGGCACTGAGTGAGTTGACCACTGAAGTACTGAATGACGAATAACACATCTGTTGACACAATATCATAGTAAAAGTCTTGAAAAGTATGTAGCTACAAAAATGTAGCACTAACATTACCTCAGTTTTTAAATTAGGTTTGGTATGTCATCCTTTATTTTGAGACGGTGCAGTGTCTGTTAATACAGGTGTCTGATCGGTGAGGATAGTCTTTAAAGGTGCTCGCCAGTTTTTACATTGCAATCTTGGAATACTTTACAGTGTGAGGAGTTGATCCTGAACCTCCAGTGAGATGGAGCAACTTGGCACTGAACACCCTAGAAACTGTTTTATTTGTTCAGGTGTTCGCTACCTACGAAATTACAGGCAGCTCACAGCCACAGGGGGCTGGTGTCATTATTTTGCCGTCTGCTTACCTTGCTCAGTGAAAAGTGAGGATGAGGATGGTGGAGGCGGCTCTGGCAGTGGGAAAGGTGGTGATGAAGGCAAGGAGCACAAGCGTTCAAAGCGACCACGCACCATTTTGACTACGCAGCAACGGCGAGCTTTCAAGGCCTCCTTTGAAGTGTCAGCTAAGCCCTGCCGCAAGGTGGGTGGATCAGCGTGTCCTATCAGAGGAAATCTATGCACAAACCCACAAAATATTTCTTACCTTGCCTTGCAGATTTATTGTTCTGGGGTCTGTGTCTTCGTCGGTATAGAAATTAATCAACTGGCAATGTGAAATGTCTAACACTGCCAAGTTTGTGTTTTGAATGCAATTAAAATCTCTAACCTGTAGGTGAGAGAGACACTTGCTGCTGAGACTGGCCTGACAGTGCGTGTGGTGCAGGTGTGGTTTCAAAACCAGAGAGCTAAGGTTAGACTTTTTACATTTCCTCATGACATATTCGGTCTCACACATCAGCATGTGAAGTAAAGATAATGCAGAGTGTGTCTCTGTTCCTCAGATGAAAAAAATAGCTCGCAGACAACAGCAACAGCAGCAGCAACAGCAGGAACAAGAGCAACTGGGAGGGACCAGGAGAGGACCAAGCAGAGGGGGCCGCCAAAGCAATGATGACAGCGAGGGTAAGTGCCAGTGCAGACAAAGAAAGAAAGAAAGAGAAAGAGACACGCAAAGAAAGAAAAGGACAAAGGAAAAAAAATACTATTAGCTGGTATGGTTAGAGGGACTTTCATTTTCACACAGATGGATCTAGTACCCATGGCATGGATGGGATGCTGGGATATCCGTCTCTGCCACGTCAGCAGCTACTTGCTCTGGACCCCAACATCTACGGTGGAGAGCCCTTTCGACATGGACTCACACCGCCTCAGTTGAACAGCGAGCAGCTCCATTCCTATGGTAAGACACAAGGTCAAAGCTACAAGTTCAAAAGACACCATCTCCCTTTAAAAATAAACATTGCAGTCTCATTACAGTGGAATTCAATCCAACTTCATCTGTCTGCTCTCTCATCGTGTTTCACTGCAGACTCAGAAACAGTGTTTCATGACCTGGACAGTGATGGGAGCCTGAGTCACCTCGGCGACTGTCTCTTAGCAACAGGGGAGGGTGGTCTCTTGGCAGGACGAGTGGGAAACCCCATCGACCGTCTCTATTCCATGCAGAACTCCTACTTCACCTCCTGACCCTTATAAACTGTCACCCTTTCCCCTCCTGTTTCACCTTTCACCTCAGAGATGCAGCTAATGGAGTCTGTCCATCAACATGCCTGTGGGACCATTCTCCATGAAACAGCCAAACACACTTCTGAGCTTTTATCACGGGCTAACATCAAAACAAGTCAGACATTGTCATAAAAACATTTTGCAGCAGATTAGCATAATGTTCCCACATATTTCCTATATAAGAATCACATGCTGGAAATACAGACACTGTAAATGTCCAAGATAAAGGACCTCAATCTCTCCTATTGTATTAATTTAATATTCAATGACACGTTTCACGGCACTTTCCAACAAAAAAACAACAAAAACAAAAAGCAAACAAAAAACAAATGAACACACCTATCATACCTATCAATATGTATATCATGAATTACAGATGATAATTGGTTGTTGCAAGTGAATCCATCAATCAAGTTACATGTATGTAGGAGTCATGACAGGTCTTATGTGCAGCTGAGGGTCTAAAAACATTAGTATATTGCAGAACTTTCTTTTTTGTTAATCCAGGACTAGTGATTCATTGTTGTGTGTGAAGGACTGCAGCATATACAATACTGTATATGAATTGGAGTACAATTTTGCTCTCAGGTTAGTGTGTGAGGTTTATGTTCTTATAACCTGAGCCACACCTCAGGATACTGTGCTGAATAGGATGACAATTTAACATGCCCTGTGAATTTAAGAGCATAGATTGCAAAAGAGAAGAATCTCTGTGTAAAATGATAACTTCAAACAATATTCTTAGTTTTTGATAATGCATGAAAGGTATAATATGGACCAAAATTATTATTATTTTTTTTTAAACATTTAAAGATATCACTACAGGGTCATTTGAGGAGCCTTATGCGGAAACAGGGTTGTATAAGTGATTACTGCTTTATCTTTCCCATCTCTTTTATAATGTAGTCATTAAACAGTAAACAACAACCAATAGATCTCTGATGCCCCAAATTTAGGACACTTGGTACATAATGATGTACTCCAAATGTAAATGTGAGTATGACTGTGTTACAATTAGTTGTTGTAGTCACGTTCTGTAATAATTTCCTTCTCAAACATCACATGCTAAATGCTGTTAGGTAGATATTTTGTACCCTCTTCTGTGATAATCAGAAAATATTTAAACTATAGCATGATATTTATGTGCCATAAAGTAGGTCTAAAGAAATAGCCTCCAAATCTAAGTTGGATAGCAAGTGTTGCAGAAAGTGTCAGGGTCAGACTTACAATGTGGTGCAGAACAAAATAGGATTAGGGTGATTCTCATTTTAGATGCCAATGATCAGCTGCAACCTGTGACATTATTTCATGACATTATGTTTGACTCTGATAACTGACTCATGGTGTTTTTATAGTGATATTATTGTGCAAGTAACTTATTTGTGTGGTATTAGATGAGTTCCTATCTTCTTTTTTTGTTAAGTGACTGCCAGGTGATGTGCTTTGAATGTAATGTTGCCGTATCTTCAATACAATCTGCGGTTTCATCTTTGAAGTACACTTCCCTTATTTGTCCTAAATACAATAAATGATGATACACTGATCACTTGCTCATCTGGTATGAACCAAACATACACTTTAAATGAAAGGAATCAGTTTCTCCTCATTTACTCCCCACAAAGCTTTAATAATTGAACCAGAAAATGTCGGTTCTGCTTCGTGGTCACAGGGTTCATAACTCAACATCCTCCCTCTGTCTCCCTCAGTAGTCCTGCTGATTAGAGGTGGAAAGCCTCCTCCCTCTCCTTTCTTCCCAGAGTTCCTCCCTTTCTCAGTCACTGAGTAGTCAGGAGAGATTGTGTGGGAGCAATACATTCCAGTTTAATATCTGACTATGACTCAGACTTGGAGAGGGCAAGGGTGGGAGGGACAGAAATAGGTAACAGAAAACAACATGGGATGACTACACCAGACACCAGATGAATAAAAGAAGCCTTGTGTCAATTTTAATGAAATAAAAAACAGTACAAACCAAAACTTCATTGCATACAGACAAGCATAAATATGATTTTCACACACTTAGATGAAAAGCAAAAGACTGATACAGTAATTAAATATTCAACATAAACCATCTAGCTCCCAGCGATGTAGCATCAATGTGCTGTATCTTATTTTTGAAGACAAACAGTCGCATTATTTGACAAAAACTGATATTTCAGCAGTCACGGTACATCAAGTATCATGGCTGGGATACATATGAAACCAGCCCACCTGTGTTGCTGTGAAGACAAGCGTCATCTGGTGATGGAAGACTGCTATGATGGCTGAGGTAACAGGTTTGCAGCTGGGGGAAAGAAAAGGAATGCATCAGTGTGATGACACTGAAACAAATATCTCACAAAAAAGAAGTAGATATGTTTTGCAGACAGTGGTCTGTTGTAAGTGTTTTTTTGCATCAGACATTCTCATTACATGCACAGTGCAAGACAGAAAAAAAACAGCATGCAAAAATTAGTGTGATAAGAGAAACTCTCCTCCTTTTTAAAGAGAGTAATGAGGAAGCATAATAATCTGCATTCATATCTGTTGTGTTTTATTCAGAATGGTTTATATGTGACCTTGAGCTGTGCATGGACAGTTCCAGGAAGGACTTACCCACTCCACTGAGGTCCACTGTCTCTGCACAGCCCAGAAAGCGAGCCACATGTGGTGAGCAGGAGGTAGGCTTGTCCTGGTTTTCTCTCAAGCAGCGCTCAAACTCCACAAACTCCTTAGAACAGTCCTGCCTGATCTTCTGGATTACTGGGCTTTTAACACATTTAGACACAGAAATGCTTTGTAAGGTAGGTGTAAGGAAGGCAGAATTATATCGGTGGGAATTAGTGAATAAACACGTTGGCTCACTGTGATGATGTACATTGTGCAACCTTCATCTTCAGTTCATGGCAGTTCTGCTGCCATGTTGATGGGTTGGAGGCCACACATGACCCATAAGCCTCCATTTCTTTATGACAGTACTTGGACGTGATATCCATAGCAGCCTGCCTGGAAAGTGACAGATTAATAAGTATGTGGGCCAATGAGCCATCGTTCATCAACTTGATAAATTCACTGTAACATGAAACAGCAGTAAACAGAACATAGTAGTTTGGTGAAGATACAGCCTGATTTACAATGCAGCAATATCCTCATTTAAATCTTGCATCATGTCCGCCTCGACTAGAGAACATTGTAAATGTTTAACTGTTATTACACATATTTAAAAATCTTACATTTTCCTCTTTTAAGCCGTTTCAAGCGAAGAAACTGATCAACCAAGGTTACACCACCAGTGCTTCTACATGTGGAGCCATGGACATACGGCAACTACACATCTCATACCTTCTGATTGGATGGAAATAGAACATATGAAACTGTTCTTTGACAGTATTGGCTCTGGTATGTGCCAGTCAAGCACTTTGGCTACGCCCCTATAATGACGATAAATTCATTAAAGGGGCAGCTGCTTGACAGCATAAATAAAGCATTAAACGAAAGGTTTTGGCGATATTTTGTCTTACTCAGTCTATATGAAGCTTAATCCAAACAACATATTTTAACTGCGCAGAAGACAATAAATATTGGATCTTTTGGTTAAATCATGCTGTGCGAGCTAGAACATTACGTGTCTTTGCGTGTTTACGTATGCGGAAGCAACGGTTGGAGAACGAACTATTCAGTAAACGGGCTCTGAAGGCAAGACCGCTCGCTGTTCCCTGTGTTGAATCGTACTTTTACCGGCTACAGCACGACGGGGTGCTGGTGGATGATAGAGGGGGCCAGAGGGGTGAGTAAAGTACAATGAACGACGCCAAGAAAGACGGGAGTATGGCAGCAGACGGAATCCGGGGACCGGGTGAGCTGCAAATGGCCCCCTCTGTGAACCACAACCAGCATGACAACGGCACCGGCGACGAGCTGGTGAGCTCGGTGACGCTGTACAGGCGAAGGCCCCGGCTGCTACACGGCACTGTCCTCCCGTTTCTGGCTGTTTTTTACCCGGGCTGGCTGTACGTGTGGTTAGGAGTGTACGGTGCCTCCGAGTATCCGGAGGCAGGCCTCCTGGCGTTAGCCGCTATCGGGATCGCGCACGTCCTCACAGCACTATCTGGTTATTGGTCCGTGCACGCGCACTGTTGGCTCACTTGTTCCAAGGTAAACATACAATATAAAAAAATAACAATAATAATGCGATAGCGTGCTGATATCACTAGAGACCCCACTGTTTCCCCCTTCCTTTAGTAGAGAGGTCAACGTTCAGATGCAGATAGGGAGTCGGTGTCTTACCTGAAAACACTATATCAGGGCAGGACCGTGCTACCCAAAAATGTCATTTAATCCTAACAGTCATTCTGTAATGTATCATGTAAGTAGCAGAGGGTTTATACTGCCAGTTTAAGAAAGAAAATTGCATTACATGGTAATATAAATGACATGACAGTATCCTGAAATTTTACAGTTGGCCTTTTACTCACAATTTATGTGTTTTCTCAAGAAGCAAATATATAAAATATGTTGCACCTGCAAAATCAGTATATTAGATTTGCATTAGCAATGCAACCAGGTACCATTTTTTCTGTTATATAAAAAACAGTATTCTTTTTACCAATGTGCTTGAAATTCATATTGATCAAGTGAATGTGTGTCATGCCATGTCTCATTGGAGAGGGACAAAGTTCAGAGGCACACAGCAGTACCAAAAATAACTGACCTGGTAAAGTGTGTGAGCTTGTCACCTGTTCATTTGTGTATGCAGGAACCAGACCCAAACAAGGCTACGCTGGCAAAGATCATACCTACCCCCAACAATGGCTCTGCTGAGCTTGTGGCACTACAGAGGGACCAGGTTAGTTCACATATTTACTCTCAGGACACCCTAAGTTGTCTTCATTGGAAGTCGCTTGATCTTACCAGTTGTTTGAAATCCACACCAGCTTCATCACTCCTGTCTATGTATTGGTTCACTGTAGGGTGTCATTGTTTTCTATTGTTATTTGTAATGGGACTTTTCTAAAGTGGTTACCCTTGTCTGTCACAATCACAAAAATATTTAGACTTGATTTTGATGTGCCATAAAATTTTTCTAAAGAAATAGCCTTCAAATTTAAGTTGGACAGCAAGTGTTGCAGAAAGTGTCAAGAACAGACTTATAATGTGGTGCAGAATAAAAGAGGACTAAGGTAATACTTGTTTCATTTAGATGCCAGTGATCAGCTGCGGCCTGTGACATTCGTTCTTGAATTATGTGTAAACTCTGACAACTGACTTTTGATATCCTATTGGATCCTATTAGCTTAATGCATTTTTCCCTTATACGTCATGAATGCTGTATGTATTTGCCATCTCTTAAGTGGAAGTGGTTAGGATAATTCTGGTTTGAAGTTTACCACAATTTGTTTTTAATGTAGGTTGTAGTAATATGGTGATAAGCAATAATCATAAAAATAGTACGGGGTAAAACTGCTTTTGTTTTCCTTTCTCGAGTGCTACAATTAAAATTTTCTTTCCGTTCTTTTTTCTGACTTTTAGGGTGACAACGGGGAGGGGATTCTTTCTTTTGAGTTTCAAAAGATCCGCTACATCTTTGACAACAAAGAGAAGAAGCATTTCCTCCCAATAGCATTTCCAATTAGTAACCCAATGGGCTACTTTCAGTCCTGGCGTGGCTACCAGGAGGAGACTGAGCTCAGAGCTGCAGAAAAGCGTTACGGCACCAATCGCGCTGAGATGGTGGTGCCAGATTTTTTGGAGCTCTTCAAAGAGAGGGCCACAGCTCCTTTTTTTGTTTTTCAGGTATATCTTTGTGTGTATGTGTGGTTGAATGGTTATGATTTGTATTTTTTATGGTAAAAATTGGAAAATATATCAATTGTGTCTGTATCCATGTGAAGTAATTTACCCTCTGCCATCGATCAGGTGTTCTGTGTGGGTCTGTGGTGTCTGGATGAGTACTGGTACTACAGCGTTTTCACACTGTTCATGCTAGTGGCGTTTGAGGCCTCCTTGGTCCAGCAGCAGATGAGGAATATGTCTGAGATCCGCCGTATGGGAAACAAGCCCTACATGATCCAGGTAGGCTTGATCAAATTTAAAATTTTGTCTATTATATTTTAAAGATTCTGAATCTTATTTTGTTCAGAGCCATTCACAGCTGCATTGTAGGCTTGGTTGATACCCTGAGCTGGTGACAAGGTGTTGGGGCAATGTGCTGTAACAAATATTATATGTGCTGATTTTAAGTTGCATGTTCTATGAGTAAAGGATCTGCTCCCAACATCTTGCCCCATGATCCTACAGGGCACCTTCAGAGCTTATACGTTCCGTGCCTCAAAATTTCAGAACTGTTATGGTGGCACTCAAAGGACCAACAAAATATTTGGCAAGCATGGTTATATTTTACTACCTGGGCGAATGTGACTCAGGTGATGGAGTTGATTGTCCACTAATCCCAATGTTGTCTTTGGGCAAGACGCTGAACCCAAAGTTGCAAAGACGGCAGGCAAGCACCTTACATGTCAGCTATGCTGCAATTAGTGTGTGTGAAATGGGGAACACTGTAAAGCAGTTTAAGTATGACTAAGGTAGAACTGCTCTATATAGGTACAGGCTATTTACCGTTTTGGCTCATAAGTGTGTTTTCCTTGCATTTAAAGCATCCCAAATTAATTATGTATTTTGTGACAGGTGTATCGCAACAGGAAGTGGAGACCTGTTTCGAGTGATGAACTTGTCCCTGGGGACATAGTCTCAGTAGGTGAGTGTCCTGTCTCTGTTTTCATGATTTCTCAGCACAAACATCAGCTTGACTCTGTTTAGGTGTTTTAAAAATATGTATTCTCTACTTCATAGGACGTTCACCCCAGGACAACTTGGTACCGTGTGATGTGCTGCTACTCAGGGGCCGCTGCATTGTGGACGAGGCCATGCTGACTGGGGAGTCTGTGCCACAGATGAAGGTTAGTGACTAACAGAATAAAGTGTACATGTGGAAACACTGTAGTATAAACCTCTTTTTTTCTAAGTTGCATTAGCTTATTGTAAGGTTTCATACTAAATGCTGATAATGTGGGGTGTGTAGGAGCCGGTAGAGGATTTGGACCCAGAGCGAATCCTGGATCTTCAAGTGGACTCTCGTCTCCACGTCATCTCTGGTGGGACAAAAGTGGTTCAGCATAGCCCCCCTTTAAAGGCCAGTGCTGGACTCAAGCGTAAGTGCTAATTCTTCTTTTCATTGATCTGGTAATAACAAAAATGTACTGGCTGAAAAATCAGTGCGTTTAATAGTGCATCCATCTCCCATTTTTAACAAATAAAGTGCATGCTTAAGCCTTGTTCTTTATGTACAGCTGTGGACAATGGCTGTGTGGCCTATGTACTGCGAACCGGATTCTATACCTCTCAGGTGAGAAATTTTCTATATTAACTTGTTATATATACTGCTGTGTTACTTCTTTTGCTGCCATGCATTTTAGTTTGAAATTGATTGTGATGGGTTTGTTGATGGTGAGTTGAAAGTGTACTGTATCTATGTTGCCTCTAGGGTAAACTGTTACGGACCATTCTCTTTGGTGTGAAGAGAGTGACAGCAAACAACTTGGAGACTTTCATCTTTATCCTGTTCCTCCTTGTGTTTGCTATTGCTGCAGCTGTATATGTGTGGGTAGAAGGTGAGTTGCGCACAGTCAGCTCATTAAGATGAGATTCTTGTTTAACTCTGGCATAGCTGGCATAAGATATATCTGAAAAGTGGATTTGTGCTTTTTATTACCCCCTCAGGGACCAAAGATCTCAGCAGGAACCGCTACAAGCTGTTTCTGGAGTGCACACTTATCCTCACCTCAGTGGTTCCACCAGAACTTCCCATAGAGCTTTCCCTAGCAGTTAACACATCTCTTATTGCCCTGGCCAAACTTTGTAAGTCTGTGTGTGCTTCTGTCTTGCCTGTATGTGGAATATATATAAGATGGCATGCACAAAGCAGCTTATGATACAAAACTTGTAGCAGCAGTGTTTCATTTGAGTCTTCTTTTTTTGCCAAAACTCCTGCTCAGATGTATTCTGCACAGAGCCCTTCAGGATACCATTTGCAGGGAAAGTGGAGGTTTGCTGTTTTGATAAAACAGGAACACTGACCAGTGACAGTCTGGTGGTCCGGGGAGTAGCAGGCCTCAGGTAAACTCTGCCAGCCATAATTATTCTTTGTTGTACCCAGCATGAATTATGAAGCACAGACACATAACATACTATGCTATGCTTGATACTTGTTATTATTTGAAAATGTTTCCGTTATGTGGAGCATATCAACTGATGTTTGTGTTTGTAACAGAGAGGGAAAGGAAGTGATGCCTGTATCTGAGATCCCAGTTGAGACTCATCGGGTAGTGGCCACCTGTCACTCGCTGGTCACTCTGGATGATGGACAGCTGGTCGGAGATCCACTAGAGAAGGCCATGCTGACTGCTGCTGACTGGACTCTTACTAAAGGTACGGGGAAATGACCTCTACTAAATGCACCATGCAGGGCAGTGGCCTGTTTGTGAGAAAACTTGTATATGCTCATGTTTGTTGTTTGTGTTGGGTTAAATATTCATGTTTTAAACTAAAATTTACATATAGTTCTGACTTGCAGTACAATATTTCAGGTTGCACCAAATCTGTTGTGTTAAGCTTTAATTTGACAAGCGCATCTTTGAGCATTGCTGTTTCCACTGCACTTGAATTCTAAATGTTTGTATTTGGCCACATTTCTTCACAGTTCCTAATAGCACAATGCTTAAGAGTGTGTCTCACTGGATCTCATCTCTTTGACCAGATGAAAAGGTGTTCCCACGAGGCATCAAAACCCAGGGTCTGAAGATCCACCAGCGTTTCCATTTTGCCAGCGCTCTGAAGAGGATGTCAGTCCTGGCCTCCTATGAAAAACTGGGCTCCACTGAACTCTGCTACATCTCAGCTGTCAAGGGTGCTCCAGAAACACTCAGAGGAATGGTACATGCTGACACAATCCCTAAAATATACTCTTGTTTTTTCTACCTTAATCAAACACATCCTGACATGGCTGTGATTGTAGTTTGCAGAATATCCATCAAGTTATGACGAAGTCCACAGGGAAATGTCACGGGAAGGGGCTAGAGTACTGGCCTTGGGCTACAAAGAGATGGGGCACCTGAGTCATCAGCAGGTTCTTATTTCATTTTCCACAAAACAGTCACAGACTGTCTGAATACTCTTGTATGAGAAAAGATTGGCTAGAAACTGAACAAAATCTTTTTGGGTTACATAGGTCCGGGAGATGAGTCGCGATGCTCTGGAGTGTGACTTGCATTTCGCTGGGTTCATGGTTGTGTCTTGTCCCCTCAAGAGTGACAGCAAAGCTGTCATCAGAGAGATCCAAGAAGCATCTCATCATGTAAATAAGTAAAATTGTACTTGTGTATTTATACAGCATGGTTTCAGGATGGTTAATATTTCTACCTCTGCTTTCAGGTGGTGATGATCACCGGTGATAACCCTTTAACGGCGTGCCATGTAGCAAGAGAGCTCCACTTCATCCAGAAAGAACACACACTTGTATTGCAGCTAAGCCCTGATCGGGGTAAAACAAATATCACTTTACAGAATTACATGTACAACTAAAGTAATGCAATAGGTGTTTTTAACCAAGAGAATAGAAAAAGCACAATGTTATGTAACAATACTATTCTGCTTTTCAGGTGAGTGGCAGTGGGAATCCATTGATGGCAGTGTGTGTGTACCCCTGCCCCCTCCTTCAGTTTCCTCATTTGTGCGTCAGTTTGACTTGTGTGTAACAGGAGAAGGGCTGGCTAGATTAAGCCTTGACCCCCGGCTACTCCACACCCTTTTGCCTCATATACGAGTGTTTGCTCGTGTTAGTCCCAAACAGAAGGTACATCCTAATGCAGCAGCTGTATGTACCATATAATGTATGTGTTGTATGCTATTTATGGACATACCCACTCTAAAACACTTTTTAAAAAAATCAATTATTAAAAGCAGACCTTTACCTTTAGGTCCCATTTAGTGTGCCTTCATTTGTTTTTCCTCCACTGCCATTGTATAACCGGCCAAACGGCTTCATGGGAGTTAGAATACACAGAAAGTTTAGTCATCTCAAATGTGAGATGTGGTTTTTGTGAAGGAATCAAAGCTTATTAGTTTACCAATAATACATTGAACTCGATCACAGGACGAAGCAGAACACAGACAGATGGTAGTCTATGATTACAGTGCTTTATAAATGGAGGAGACCACTCTTTTTGTTTGACAGGAAATTGGAACAAACTTGCGTAGATTTCTCAGGGAATTGTTTAAATGCAGTTTGGAAATATAGGCAATCATTATAATGTCGAATGACCGATGGATATTACTGGATCTAACAATGGTTTATTTGTTTTAGGAGTTTGTGATCACCAGTCTAAAGGGGCTGGGTTATGTAACACTAATGTGTGGTGATGGTACAAATGATGTGGGAGCCCTCAAACACGCCCACATAGGTAAGATTTATCAACCACCAAGACAGAAAGCATGAGTATAATGTGTGACCCCAACAGTTTGCAGTCATTCTAGTTTCATTTTTCCTCAGGTGTTGCTCTGTTAGCCAATGCCCCTGAGCGCATGCCTGAAAAAAAGAAACGGAACCGAGAAAAGGAGGCAGCCACATCAGAATCCAGACCTTTACCACCAGTCGGTTCAGGAGCCAAACTAAGCTCCAGGGCAGCCAGACAGCGGGTGATGGCCCAGAGAGAAGAGCAGCTTGCAGCACAAAAGGTATGCTTCTTCATGATTTGTGAAGTGCCTTCTTCTTAAAACTTACTTATGTAGTCTTACACTCTTCTCCAGTTACCAACGTGAACAAGTATTTATTTATAGCAATCAAAAATGAAATTAATTTGTCTTTTTTTGAAATGATAAGAGTTGTAGTTATGAGTTGAATTACACTGGTCTGAAGTCAGGATTTTACCGTGACAGGAAAGGATCAGTCAAGTCTTACGGGAACTTGAAGAGGATCAGGTACAAGTAGTAAAACTGGGTGATGCCTCCATTGCTGCCCCCTTCACCTCAAAACTGTCCTCCATACAGTGCAGTGAGTAATATATGTTTCAACATGTTTCAACTCTTGGCAAAGTTTCAAAAGATCCAAACATAAAGCACCTTCCCATGTCTAAAACTTGCTGACTCACTCATTTTTATTCCCAGTCTGCCATGTAATAAAGCAAGGCCGTTGCACTCTGGTGACAACACTCCAAATGTTCAAGATCCTTGCTCTCAATGCCCTAGTGCTGGCCTACAGTCAGTCTGTACTCTACCTCGAGGGAGTGAAGTTCAGCGATTTCCAGGCGACCCTGCAGGGCCTGCTCTTAGCTGGATGCTTCCTCTTCATTTCTAGATCAAAGGTGAGAATTTATGTGAAGAAATATGGATTTAAAATGTGTCTGACTCTGATTGCTCACAAACTATAATTGTTACTGAATGTTTTTCTTCCACAAAGACAGGTGAGTTTTGTTTCTGATAATAACCAAATTAAGAATCTTTTCTCTCTCATTTACGCAGCCACTGAAAACGTTGTCTCGAGAGCGGCCCTTACCAAACATCTTCAATCTTTATACGGTGTTGACTGTGCTGCTGCAATTTGCTGTCCACTTCTGCAGTCTGGTGTACCTTTACAAAGAGGCACAAAGCAGAAGTCCGCCCAGGTAAATCAGAGTAAGACAGAAAGAGATAGCATGAAACAAAAAACAGACATTCTTCTTTTAAAGTAAAGTATATACCCTGATGGTATCATTCATCGTTGTTGTGTCCTTTTATTCTTACATGGAAGACAACCAGTTGTACATTCTAATGAGGCCCACAGAACCCCGCACATTAGACTCTTAAATGGACTACCAAGATGATGAACATTTTTTTGCTGCTAAATTAAGATCAAATTGAATTCTTTCCCATCATTGACTTGAAAAACAATGTTAAATCTGTTTCAAAAAATCTGAGAGTATGATTTTGACACTAAGCTAGATTGTTGGTAACAGATATTTTTTACCTATTTTTACCTTTATCGATTACTTTAAATGCACGTTTTGCACATGTTCCCACCTACATTAAAGAACTTGAACATTTAATGAGCCATTACATACACTAAGAGTCTCTGGTTGTCCCTGTTGCTAGCCTAAACACTAGCATGCGTTCACTATCAGGTTGACCAGGCTCTGGTACAACCTGCCTGCAGATCTCAGCATTCCTGAGTGTCTTTCTTCTTTTAAATGTCTTCTTAAAATATATTTTTACTGCTCAGATATACTGGTTTTAGCCAATGTTTCTGTTAATTCTACATGACAGTCTTATCTAACCTAATTTATCTTATTCTATATGTCTTGCAATCTTTGAGAGATGTTTTTCTTGTTCCTTCTCTCTTGCAGAGCGGAGCAGTTTGTAGATCTTTATAAAGAGTTTGAACCCAGTCTAATTAACAGCACCGTGTACATAATGTCCATGGCCATGCAGATGGCCACCTTTGCCATTAACTATAAGGTACTTATCCTTAATACTATTAGTAGTCGTCATCTCTGCAGTGCTTATAGTATGTATAAAAAACCTAAGGATGTATTTTTTTGCCTATAGGGTCACCCCTTCATGGAGTCTCTTAGCGAGAATCGACCACTACTATGGAGCATCGCTCTGTCAGGTTTAGCGATTGTGGGCCTTCTTACTGGTTCTTCCCCAGAATTCAACGAACAGTTTGCTCTTGTAGATATTCCGACTGAGGTGAGCTGGTGTTATTTTGCCGTGCACGGTCTTGCTTCAATAGCCTCGTAATAATGATATACCCCATGAGGTAACCTGCTTCTTCTTTACTTTCTTGCAGTTCAAATTAATAATTTCCCAGGTTCTCGTTGTGGACTTTGTTGCCGCTCTGTTGGTGGACCGTGTCCTGCAGTTTCTGCTGGGCAAAGGAACTCTCAGGCTGCCTTCTTGAACTTAGTGCCAACAGTGACCGCTGCCCTTACCAACCAAACTGTAAAGGGAGAGAAGACTTTGGAGTGAGAAGAGAATTGAAGTTTTTGTGACATACACAAGACAGCTGAGACTGTCATGGCGTGCAGTACTGTACACCCGGTGTATCCCTTCCTTCCACTCTGCCCCTCCTTAACCATCTGTGTTTCTGTATTTTCATCAACTCTGTGTTTTAATTATCCTTCTGTTTTTTCATTACTCTTCATTTTTTTCTACATTTCTCTCTGTGTCTTTATCTGTCCCTCCCCGCTGCTACAAAATGCCATGAAGACAGCAGTATTGAGTGGAGTGTGAGACTGTGCCAGCCAGAGTGAAACATACAGGCACAAAAAGGGGCTTTCTCCAAGAGAATTGCAAAAGTGTTTTGGATTTTTTCTTTTTGATTCCCCTTGGTTTTGTAAAAAAGTGACAAGCATCTTTAACAGACTTATAAAGACTTAAACATAAAAAAATATGAAGTCTGCCAAGTGTTTTGTCAAGTACAAGTACTGATGGGCATGATGAGCATATCCAACTGGTTATGAACTGTCCTGTTCCCAGTGATAGGTAAGTTTAAAAAAAACAATCAGGGTCTGAGACTACATTGTAACTGTGCAAAGAAATGCAGTCATTTATTGAATTTTTTTTTTTCATGGGACATGTGTCACTGGCTAACACAAATATGACATTTATTAAGCATCATTTGATCAAAAAGGACTGGAAGCTGTCTAGCATTGTTTTTACTTGCCAGCTGATTGTAGCTACCAAGCATGGTGAGTTCAGATCAGCCATAGGTGACAGCTTTTTATCATTGATGTAAACTTGCATAAAACATTTGTTTGATGAACAAAGTTGAGCAGCTTAAACAAACTACTTTTATCAAAAGAAAACCCAGAAAGAAATCCCATTGCTTTGTTAGTCAAGTACTGTAACCAAGCCCTAAAAAACTAGAGGTGTTAATGGGCCGTGAAATGTAAAATTTACACAATTCCAGATTATATACAGACATTCGATCAAGAATATGCTGTATGAGGGCATCATGTCAAAGTAGTTGTGCGAGAAATTGGTTCTAGCCTATCAACTGCTATTTTCTGCTTAGTCAACAAAAAGAGGCTGAAATACATTTAAGATAAATATATTGTGCATGGCAATTGTCTCATTGTCTAGGTTGTACATTGATTATTATATTACGATCTCTAAGTACTTGTATTTGAGTTTCAGAAACAACTTTAAAAATTGATTGGCAATAATGCCATGCCAGCCATTTTTTTTTGACAGGAATCATCCCATTGCCAAAGCCTTTCTTATAGTTAAAAAAAGTTAATTGTGTAGGTGGGGTTTGGGATGTGTTTGAGCTCGTGTAAATGTAATATATTAGTCTATTTTTCTAAGGGTAATTTTAAAGAGAATGGCCTGAAGAAATTGTTGAAACATTAACGTACTGTTTTACCTTTACATCTGAGTTTTACGGTTTTGTTATACTTTTTTTGTTTATAAATGTTGCTCACAATTTTGTATCTTTTCACCACGTGTGTGCAGTTGGTTACCGGGAGTAGGGATGAACTTAAGTAAATGAAATGAAATAAGCTTCATCAAACCCGCTAAAATGGAACAGCTGCTGAGTTTTATTAGAACTAGTATGACACAAATATACAGATAAAGGTCCCTGTAAGGAAAGTGGTGAAGCCAACATGGTGTAGATAAGGGGATGTGCAAAGACGAAGCACAGCAACTCAAATGATAAAAATACTGGAAATGACTAAACTGAATGCATAGATGTAGGTTTGTGGTTTCATGAGAAGCTTTGGTAAGTTGTAGCAATGACTGTATAAAAGAAACAAATCTATAACAGGGAATGATACATTTTTGAGGAACATGTAATTGATTTAATTTCTTACAATCTTAGCCAGTGACTTACTCTGATCTAATGGAGGAGCACAACTAATACAGATGTCCCAGGCAAGAATTGATCTATCGGCATGTGAATTACTTCTCTGTAAATTAATGTGTTCATTTCAGTGAACTGGAGACTAAATCTAGAATTAACAAACACTGAACTGTTCCTTTAAGCCTTTTTAACATATAATGAGTTCAGGTTTATTATTCTACAGTTGGGCGGTTTGATGACGTCCATGATGACAGAATCAGCTCCTTTGGTATAGACATCTATCCATCCATTATCTACACCGCTCAATCAATCCTCATTAGGGTCGCGGGGGGCTGGAGTCTCTCCCATCAAACTTAGGGTTAAGGCAGGGGACACCCTGGACAGGTCACCAGTCTATCACAGAGCTACACATAGAGACAAACAAACACACTCACATTCACACCTACGGGCAATTTAGAATTACCAATTAACCTGAGCATGTTTTTGGACTGTGGGAGGAACCTGGAATACCCAGAGAAAACCCACGCATGCACAGGGAGAACATCCAAACTCCATGCAGAAAGATCCCGGGAAGGCTGGGACACGAACCAGGGATCTTCTCGCTGCAAGGTGACAGTGCTAACCACCAAATCACTGTGCAGCCTTCTATTAATTTAGTTACTGCTTAAAACCTTAGATATACCTTAGTGTGCTTTTATCAGATAACAGCTATAATTTAAAAACTAAAGCAAATTACCAGTAATTGGGAAATACCATAAAGGAGTTCAAAGCTGTTGAACAAAAGGTCTACAATAGTGAGGTCCAAAGTACCAGAAAGCTCTTTGGCTAAGCGTGAGAAAACCAGCCAGTATGTACAAAGATGATAAGGGCCCAGGTTGACCTTTTGAAATACAAGGTCAGCACTTGATCTCAATTTGATCCAGGCAGATCAGAACAAGAGGACTGGATTCACACATCACCAAGGACACCTCTCTGCACACTCTGTTATTACAGCCTGCATTTGACTTTAGTATTGGAGTAATACATTTCTTACTTTCAAATAAGGATGCTAAAGAATTATCCTGAGCATCACACTATTGTGCACTTTATGGTCAATAAGTCATAAAATCAGAATCAGCTTTAATGGCCAAGTATGTACACAACATACAAGGAATTTGGTTTTGGCTGTTGGTGTCACCCTAGGAATATGGAAGGGAATAATAAAAAATAAAGAAACTATAGAAAGAGGAACACGGAGGAGAAAAAAAATTGTAATAAAATTAAATATCACTCAATATATACAGAAATTTACAGTGGTGCAAAAATGACAATTGCTATAAAACAGCAGTGCAAATGATAATTGCATGATGCAGTGCAAAATGCAAATTTTAGCTTTTTATGAGTACATTTTTAAAATGCCATGCTATCATTTACCTGCCCTGTTATTGCAATACCCCTATGTCCTACACATAAGCAAAGCCACACATCGCTTAACTCCTCTAGGTCATAGCCACACCAAGTTTTATATATCACATAGAGGACTTACCTTTTTACACGTTAAAATATCTTTAAAGGACCAGTTCAACTTGTATAATGCAGTTTTCCACTTGTCAAAATGTAAATTAAGCTCTTACATTGGGACCTAAATTATCAAAAGCATCAAAATACCTTGATTTAATTAACAAGGAAATATTTTAAAGATTATTACCTCTTAGGAAAGTTGCAAAAGGGACAATTTATTTCTTTTTCAAATACAACTCATCTGTAACTAATGTCAGTCACCGTCTGGTTTCCAAATATAAATAAAGATAAGAGACAGAGATACCAAACACCTGTAGCCTAAACAACAGAAACAAAACTATAGTATCGTCTGTAATCGTAAATGTCATGCCTGGTTATGCTAAATAGTTAGTGCAAACATTCATTTGGTCCCAATACACTTTGTTATTATCACTGTGTTTGTGCGTTATGACTGTTTGATCCACATATAGGCAGCTGCAGAGTCACAAACAGGGCAATACAGCTTTAATAAGGAGCACTCGTTTTTTTGGTACATCTATTAAAGAAAAATATATGATGATTTAGCTATGAAAGTGAAAGTGGACCGTCCTGTCCGGGGAAACATATGTGTAAATATTAATATCTTTATCTACCTTGTTCCCAGCTCCCTTCACCCTCTATTACCACGAAACTACATTTCCCATAGTGCTTAGTTCCGTAGATGGGTTTGGCTTGTTGGGCGCGCGCTGAAGGAAAACAATTTGAAAAGAAAAATGGCGGAAAAGCATTTGGAAGATGGAAAAGACGGGTTGGTATCTTGTTTTTAAACCGCTGGTTATCGTTAAAAACGTTGCATTGTGTTGACAAAGTGCAGGAAAAACATTTTTGGCTAAACTATGAAGGTGGTTGGAGCTTTAAGTAAATTATTGTTGTGGTCTGCAGTGTTTCCTAATGTGAACGCATCAACGAAACACGACATTAGCATATTTTGCTCGCATGTATTTAGCGAATATGTTTATATATATATATATATATATATATATATATATATATATATATATATATATATATATATATATATAAACTTTGCCTTGTCACTTTTTGCAGGTGCGTAAGTGCCGTCGAAGGTGATAACCACAATGAGGTGAGACATCTTCACTCGTTTAAGCTAACAACGTCTCTGCGAGTGATAGTTGTGTACAACACAGTGTCACTGATACACTGATCATGTTCAATCTCTGTACAACAAGGTCATCTCAGTGAAACAGACACCAAAACGACGCTCTTCTACAAGTCCCAGCGCAGCTCCCCCACACAAGTCTCCCCGTAGCGACAGTAAAGCCTCACCAACAACGCAGACATCAGATGGAGGTGAAGGACAGTCAGAGAGAGACCGAAAAGAAATGCAGTCAGAAGACACGGAGGATTCTGCTGGTCCCTCTGTCAGCCCTACACCACGGAGGAAATCCTGGAGAAGATCCACCATAACCCGACGCTCTCTCCCTGCCCTTCCCAACCCATATCAAGGTGAGATGTGCAACTTTTTTATTGCCTATTGTAATCAGTAAAGAAAAAAATGCTTATCTGCGATATAAATAAATGTGTATGTGTTTACTATAGCTCTGTGCAGGAACATAAGCACATCCTTATCACAGCATGAGAGGCTTGAGAAGTTGATGGATGCTTCAATGAAGGTGAGTTGGCAGGGCTCTAAGTGTCAGAAAATTTGAAAAATCAAATGACCACGAACTATATCTTACTTTTTTATGTCACTGCTATTGGCTGTTTGTGAATCTTTTCACTTCAATGTAAATTTGGAAGGATTGTGAATTACAAAGAGGAATCTTCTTGTGTTGATAATCGGCCATCAACTCTGGTTTTGATAACACTGAAAGATTTTTAAATGTCAGCCATAATTAGACTGCAAGGGTATTGGTTGCATTATGTTGGAGGGACACAGGCACTAAATGACTAAAATTCTGAATGGATTTGTGTCTTATCATGTCTACTATGTTTCTAGGTGGCAATAGAAAGAACTCAAAATTTGCTGCAGTCCATGCCAAACACATCATTGGAGTCTTTTGAGAAACAAGGTTAGTGCTTTTTTTTTGGTCCACATTTATGGAGCGCTTGTGTTTTGAATGGCATCGAAAGACTCAGTTAAAGTTATTTCTCTTACTATTCTGGGGTTTTTTTTCGATGTAGTTGAACACATCCAGAAAGAATGGGGTTGCCTTGCCAAACGCATAGACAGTGAACAACACCAACTCCCTCCCAGTGAAGCCAGGTATTATAGCAGTTTTTTTTATACATTCCCATCCATGTAATGCATTGTAGTGATTTTTTTCCTTGTTTCTGCCTACAAATTGGTATTTTATAATGTTTTATGCATGTTATTTGCTGTCATTTCCAGTAAGCCTGCAATGCAAGGAGCCATGGAAAAAGTCCAGAGAGCCATCAACAGGTATGTTGTTCTTTGCAACCTTGAATACCCATTTTCTGTTTTAAAAAATACTTACCAGACAGGCATAAAGTTTTACTAAAACGCATTCACACTTTAAAAAAAAAAAAAAAAAAAAAAGAGTTGTCACGACCTGTCTTTGCCCTGTGTTGTGTTTTAGGCTGCAGGCTGAAAGTGAATCTTGGGAGGCACTGTTGAACAAACACCGGAGCAAAGCAGAGGAATTGGAAAGGTGGACATGTGTGCTGTCATACTGTAACACTACTGCTTTAGAGTGTGTCAATATTGTCTTCTCAGATTTGTGTTGTAATGTGGTTATTATTCTTTGTAGGAAGGTGGAGCAAGGCCAGAAGACAGGTGTATCCCTAGGCCCTACACCTGTGACCCAGTCATCACAGCACCTTTTCATACAGAGTAAACCAGACTACCATGTTGTCCTCTGTAGACAGCAACCCAAGCTTCAGACTATGGGAATGATTGTATGTTTGAAATTTTTGTATCATTACTAAAAGGTCTTTGGGCTTAGTGGAAATATTTGACTGTTCTGGCAAAAGCGCAGAACAGTTTTAATTACTATATGATTCCTATATACCATGTTTAAGGTAATGTATGTATGGTTAAATCCAAAAGCTTGTGGAAAAAAGTACTACTAAATTACTACTTGGCTATGAGAGTGATGAAACTCAAAACAGATGTTAGGACAGTTGTTGGGCTGTTTGTTTAAGTTGCCAGCACTGTCACATTTAGATTAAAGCATACTCACAGAACCTTGATAAAGCAGAAAAGCTGTGATGGATTATGAGTCCTCTCCTCTTAATTCATATGTATGGCTGTCACTTTACCAAACTAGCTCTTATTGTCGCCTATGTTTTATCATGATTATTTAATAACCATTTGTCATCTACAAAATAACAAGATTTCAACAGCTTTGAACTGAAAATACACAGACTACTACTCTAATACAAAGGCATCAGATCTGTTGAAATACCATTAACATTTACACTGGATTTATTTTAATTTGGTTTTATAACTGTTATTTCTTTTCTTTTTTTGGTTTGTAGATGGACACTCAGTGTAAGATGGTTAGAGAGCTTCTGTCCATCAAGGAGCACTCACAGCTATTGGTGAAAGAGACCAGTGGGCGATTGGGTAATGATTTTTTTTTTTGGCTAATCATTTCACTCAATTTCTTTTTGCACTTTCATCAGTGGTTTAGCGAACTAACCTTTAATCTGATGACTGTTTCTTACCAGCGGCAGAGGAAGGATTCCAGGATCTTTCATCGGACCTCCTCAGGAATCTCATGGCAGCACCTTTATCCTCTGCAACTACATAGTCTGTGGAAAGCAAGCATAAACAGCCTGTCCTCTAACAGATCGTGGCTCTGTATGACTTGTATGTGAAACTCAAGTGTCTTTCTTGTTAATTTTACTGTTTTGACTTGGTTACATGTCATATCTTTGCTCTGTCTTTGTTGTCTTGTTTCATCGATTAGTAAAATAATTATATATTTTCTGTCAAAGCAATGTTAGTCTGCAGCTGAACTGTTAAAAGGCGTAGTTCAAGTAATGTATGTGTTTGACCAGCAGGTGGCAGTAGCTGGCTACACAAAGCTGTGACAAGCTAGGTGAATGGCTAGAGAAGATTTTTCTGTTAAGCCTTAATTAAGTGCAATCTCACCTGCAAAGCCTGAAACTGTTAAGGTTAGACTATCAGTTGTTTGAAACCAGACGTTTTTGAAACTTCGCCAGAAATTTTGCAAAATAAGATTATCGGTTGGTCCTCATAAAATATACACAGAAAAACAAAATATTCAGCCCCAAGTTATAACCTGTCTGAGGAGGTTTGCATCAGAAATCAGTACTGTTTTATCTTCATAAAATGAAAAGTCATGGGATGTATTTGAGTTGACATTTTAAGTGTCTGCTATTTCATAAATACTTTCAAAACTGATAAGCCAAAAAAGTAGAAGAACCCTGTATGCACTACGGAGGATTAAGCAAAACAAGAGTTTTAATACAGATGGCTTGTCATTAGGACATTGCCTGCAATTTTTAGTATATGTACAGTCCTTTTTATTTGCTCATCCTCAGTCACATTTAGTCTCCTTTTGGTGCCGCATCTATTTCACTTCATCAGTGTCCCCTGACCATTCAGGAGGAGGCCCCTCCCCCACAGTGACTCACCCCCATCTCTTGCGTTTGGCTTGGTCACTGATGCAGAACGAAGCTTTGACATTGTACCAGTCAGTCAAAGCTTTGTTCGCCATCACTCCTTTTTCTTGGACCCCTTTGCTCATTAATGTTAATACTTAATTTGGTTCTCTGAAGAACACAGCAAGACGAATCCCCTTTTGCCAACAATATACTGTGCATAATATAAGGCAGGTGGTTTTAATGTTGTGGCAGATCAGTGTATAACAGTAAATGACTTCCTCTACTCTGCAGTTATGATCTTCAACATGGAGTATGGTGATTTTTTTTTCCTTGAGATTATATTCAGGCGAGTGACTAGAGAGCACAGGGACAAGCAAAGAGAAGACAAGTGGGGTTGTGACCGTGAGAGTTGTGACTAAGGGAGGATGGTGCACAGCAGGAGAGATCGATTCTTATTTAGATGAAAATGAGGCTTGATGCTTGTGGGGTGAGAGGAGGGCAGCTTTAGCATCCAAATGAATAGAAGTTTCTCAGAAATTATCCTTAAATGAATCACTAACAATAAAACAAAAAGTTTACAAAGCCACTGACAGTCTTTATTTTCAAGCAAGGTCTCTGTTCATGGTGAAATAAATGACTTTAGGGGCTACATGCTTACAATTTAATTATAAACTGTTGCTTTGAATAACCTTAATGACACCAGGAAGTGGCGCATTAGAAGTTATTTTTTACGTGTTTGATTTAGATACAACGCATATTTGAATAAAGATACTTTGGGTGTGACTGGGCTCTACAGGTTTCTTGTTTGTAGACTAATATTAAAAAGCAAAGGAGGGTTCTTTGTGTTGTAATATATATAGGAATATTTTCCCCATTTAAATCTCAAGTTTTTCTGATTTGAGGCCTGATTGTGGTAGGGACAACTTTTCAAAGGGTTAATCTCCACTGGGTCTATCATATGACCACCAAGAAGCCTGACCTGTGACTTGTGCTATATGCACATGCAAAAAAACAATTACTGTATAGGTTTACTGTATTCTCTATTCTTGTTGTCTCTAACTTTAGATTGATTAGCTACAGATTGTAGTAGATGGATGGTTGGAGAGTCAGCATAAACCACTGCCAGTTTGGTCCTACTCCCTCATGCACACCCATCATCTCTTCTCAGTATAGCAAGGCTGGCTGCAGCTCTCCTCCACATCCATTCAGTCAGCCATTCGTCTTGGAAGGCTGTCTCTCTGATGTGAGTGATAAACTACAGCAGAATTGCTCAGTTTGCAAAAAACAAGGACACTTGTTTTCAATCTGCTGTCAACATTTTCATACTGAAAACTGATGGGATGTTTCATTCATTGGGGGTTTAGGACAGAATGATATTCTCAGTGTGGGATGTTTTGCTTTGGGATGGAGTATAGCAATTGAAATTAGCACACTTTGCACAAATATATGGGCAGATTGTGCAGTAGATGACACAGAACAAATCAGCTTGAATTAAATGCTGTATTTATAAAAATAAGTAGGCTATACTTACTCATGAGCAAAGATAGGCTGTGGATTTTCAAATTTCACTGCTTTTGCACTTGCTCAAACAAATCTTTAAAATGCAGTTCTGACACATCGGTTATTGCACAATGTTTTCTAATGTTTACAGTTGTGTGTGAAGGTTGTTGAAAGCTCGAATTTTAACAAACATTCGCATCAAAGTTGGTTTCGAAAAGCATTTCGGTGAGTAGGAAATTTCGCAAATTAAAAATGCTTATTTTTCTTCAACCACTTATAACGGGACAAGCAGTGCTGGTGACGTAGAGGGCTATCCATTTGTAAAGGCCGGAGATCTTGGTCACCTGGAGGAATAATGCAGTTGTGGTATCTGGACCGTTGTTTTGTAAATTGAACGTGTCTTCACCGCTGCTGCCATAGCTATTATGAAAATCTGTGCACACGAGAAGCCCCCTTTACTGTAGCAGTTTACTGATTAACCCACCCGTTAGCTCGGGCGCCTCGTTGCTATGAGTTTAATGGTCAACGCCACGCACACCTCTCGCGCAGATAAGAACATCCCACATACTCGCGCGACATCAACAACAATGGCAAACCGTAGTCTGTTTTGGTAGGAGATTTCTGATTGGAGCTACACGGTCTCAAACTCCACAATCACGACTAATTTGTTCTCCTGAATTGACGAGTTTTATGTAAAAGCGAGCGTGTTCGTCCGTGGTTATATTTTTCCGTTTCACATTTTTTTCCCCGAAAATGTGCGAGGCGCTGCTGGCGAGCTCACACAGTCTGTGCATGTGTGTCCCTGCTGCTTTTCTGCTGGGCTACAGCTACTAACCTAGCTGCTTTTCACTCGGTGGTTAGCTAACGTTAGCCTGGCCGCGTTTATAGACTTTAGGAAAAAAACACAAGCGAATGTAAACCGTATTTGTGCTATCTGTTTTGTGACAACAGCGCTTAACTATTTTGCTAATCGTCGCTGTTGGGTACGGTAAGAGGTATTGTATGATTTGTCGTAGAAAATACTTTGCTGGCTAGCTAATAGGCTAGCTATTTGTGTGTATTCTTCGACTGAGGAAAACGGCGAGTTTTCTTTGAAAGTATGGATGACCAGACCAGGATGATGACGGGTCTCACCGGACTCGGTGGACTAGCACAAGCCGATGTAGGCGACCCTGACTCGGTCAGGAAACAACAGTCCCTCGGTCAACCACAGCAAGACATCGGGGATATCCTACAGCAAATAATGGCCATCACCGACGAAAGCCTGGACGAAGCACAGGCCAGGTAAGACAGGCGAAGAGCCATTTTCCACACATGATAGCTAAGCTACAGTGCGTTTTATGTCTTATTTTTGTGCTCAGGCGTTTGTGTGAAACGTTCACGCAAGGTAAAGCGTAATTGTAGCATTAATCCAACTTCACGTTACAGTGCAAATTGCATCTAAACTACGAACGTTAATATACATTTCTTTAACACCCATTTAACAATGTTGTAGTTTGTAAGAAGCTCTTTGTTACTTCAAATCGCGCTTTATTACAAACTATGCTTTGTTAACATGTCCACAGGTAAAAATAACGTTAAGGTACTAACGTTAATTTTAATTGATTTAATAAAGAGGCGACAGTAAAAAGTTTTAACTCCCATTTGGATTTGTGACAATAGTGGACGCATAAAATACACAGAACTACTTTGCTAACGCTGCAACGCCAATCGTCTTGCCATTACATGGATCTTTTGGTTTGACAAAAAAAAGTGGTTTTAATGACCCATGCAAAAAGAAAAACCTTGTTTCAAGAGCGATTTCTCCATCTACACATTGGGTCACAGGGTAGCATAACACGGTGGCGCAGATTTCCCCTTAACACCAGTTTATCAAACTATCCTCAACATAAAAATACTTTTGTTGCTAGTGGCGGAACTATTTGAGCAAATTGTCCTCTTGTGGTCATGTTGCTAAGGCTTTCAAAATTACTATGATTTTCCCAGTCATAGTAAAATGTATCCGAAGTGCTGCTTTACGTGAAATTAGGTATTGAAGTGCAAATGAGTGGATAAATTAAGATAAGGTTAAGGATTAGTCAGTCCTACATATCAGCCAAGTGCTGTCTGCGATGACAGCAATTATTCATCCATATGACTCGTCACGTAATGTTTGTATCGGAGACATTTTTACGTACCATTATTATGGGGACTATGCATTGCAGTGAGCGACTGACCCACACTCATTTGCCATGTGGCTTAAAGAGCATAAGGTCAGTTTCAAATGAAGCGTCAGTATTTCAACAATAGACAACCGTCCATTGCAAGACTGTGGCCACAGTGTGATGTGTCATTAGCTAGTGATTTTCCACCCAACATTTGACCACCTGGTTCTCTTAATTAATTCACTCCTCTTTCACTCCCTCCCTCCCTGGTGTTCATCCTTTTCATTGTGTGCTGGGTGCAATCAATTCTCCTATAATGTGTACGCGAGTGCAGCTGTCCGCAAATCGAGTTTCTATTAATGAGATGGTGCGAGGGGGAGGGATGATGCTATACTGGCAGCCTATGAACATTTGGATATTACCTTTTCTTCACTTCAAGTTTGAGGACTTAATCAGGCCTTATTTCATCGTGCAAATATTTTTGCTTTTGAGTATTTATTTAGTTTTTACTTCATTATTATTGTTGTGGTTATTATGATTATTATTTTTGTGGTTTTTTTTACCAGCTTTGTTTTTTTTAACTTATGATTTGTGCAGTTTACAAAGGTTGAACTTTTGTAAAATGGAGAATATAAGTTACATTTATTTGATTAAGCCAACTGTAGTGTAAGAAATCACGTAGAAGGCTGCTTATTAGATGCTAACAGTCTTTTCTGAATAACTAATCAAAGGTGTGGCTGCTTTCAGAAGTGCTAGGTGTCCTTGCCTGTATGCTTGTATTGATCTAAACTCCCACTCAGAGCATGTCCTTCTCATGCTACATGTGCCTAGGATTAACACCAAATGAATGCAGCCTGAACAGTGGACTTGAGAGTAAATAAATAAGTATATTTAAGTGTGTGGGTGTATATACACTCCGCGACCACTTTATGAAATCTAATGCATTTCCGGTACAACAACTACCTCTGCTTTTACAAAGCTTTTACATTTGCTGTTATAGTTGATGCTGTCAAAAAGATGGTAGTTCTTGGTTGTTTATTTTTGGGGTCATTGTGAGTGGTGGTAAGCCGTTCTTAATATTTTGTCTTTTACCCTCATCCCTCAAAAAATGTAGATAGTTTGTAAAAGCACAAGATATGACATAGCTGTTGTATTGGATTACATTAGATTTCACAGGTGTATCTAAACAAGTGGCCAGTGAATGTATGGTGCCACACGATATATATTTTTGTCTGTTAATTTCGTCTCATTTTTACCTCAGGTAAGGGGTCAAAACATAAGCAGGTTCAGAATTACACAGGGGCTGTTGTTATGGATAGGCATGCTAAAAAATAGCAGTTGATATGACTTAAGTTGTGCAGCCTTTATTAACATCATTCTAAACTCTGACCAAGTTTGTCACCCGCACATCAATCTTTCCCTTGATCTACAAATTCATGTGTAAGGGTGGCTCGCATATGAGCACGACGGCCTTGTCATGCAAGGTGGCAGTGTGTTGGGATGGGGAGTGGTTAGGGCAGCGCAAGAACTCAGTGTTGCAGAGTACACTTCCTGCGCACCATCCGCCCTCATCCTCTCACCCTGTCGCCATATGTTCAGATGCTGGCCAGAGGAATCGCCGGCGCATTGGGGTGGATCAGACGACCCCACAGAGGGAGGGAGAGCAGGGGGGGGCATGGCAGGGGGTGGCCTGCCACTCAACTTCCAGCACAGGTCAGTACAGGACCGCATGAGCACCCCCTTCTCCCCCCTCTGCTCATACCCTCCATGCTGAAGGCAGCCCTCCCCCCAACTCAAATCCAGCAGTGACAGAATTGGTGGATAAAATTACACATTTAGTGCTAGACACGTAACTCTTTACATCACACTGCCTCAATATTCTCACAGAAAGGCAGTCTTTTATGGCATATACAGTAGGTGCACTATTTATTAGTCCCCTCATTAATACTGCGGTGGACATTCACAACTGGAATTGGTGTTGAGGTCAGGTGTAGCCGAATCATATTTTCATCTGTGGTTGTTTTGAATGTGTTGTCGGTGATATTATTTGGAAAAAAATGCTTTACTTCAGGGTAACCTTGAGGTTTTTCTTGTTTCATTTTTTCCAATTCATCTTCATCAGTATCAGAGACCTCATGCTGATTTTGTTGTTTTTCACTTGAACTGTATGTTGTACTTCTCTAATTCCATATAAAAGTTGTTGCTGTTGGAACCCATTTTTGATATAAATGCATCTTCTGTGAGTTGTAAAATTCCCAATAGAGCACATCCTATTGCATGTGTGCTTTTTTAATCTATAGGACTAGTCATTGAAAATACAGTGACTGTACAAAATTCCAAACATATTTACATGACAATGTGATATTACAACAGCACTGCAAACACTTGGTAAACAAAATAGAGTTAATGGCATCTCTGATAGTCTAATTACTAATGCAACATTGTGAGTTACATAGATTTTAATAATATATTGCATGCTTTGTTACATGTTTTTTGTTATGTGTTCCTTTTACAAGTTTTTGGATGTGAAAATATTAGAAAGGTTTAAAATGTGGTTTCATACATACCCAGGTACTAATGCACTCTGTCTCTCTCAAATAACTGGTGTAATTAGTGTAAACTGTCAGTACAATTGTTTACAGTAAAGAGAATGATATCAAGTCATTTAGGGTCGTTTTGCTACATCATTTTCCACTCTTGCTGTTTTTAGAAAGGGTGTGTGGGTGTATGGATATGTTTTGGCAGGAAATTCTGTTGCTAAGGTGTTCTGATTTGATTACGACGAAGTACAGACCTTTTGCCTTTTATCCTTAAATTGTTGTTTGCCTGTTTGGCAATAAAGAGAATGACTCTGATTAAATTAAAATTGCATCTTAATCCTAATCCTCTCTATCAACCCACCATCTACTTTCATGGAACAAGTCTTTCTCTAAGAGGTAGAAATTAGATTACTGTGTATTAACTCTGAAATCTGGTGCTCAGTAATGATGACCTTGAGGTTTGGCATCATTACCTGTCCCACAGTGCAAAGCATCCAAATGACAACATTACTCTTGCTAGTTCAAATTGATGCATCTGGGATGTTTCTACACTGATAAAGGCATTTGGCTACTGAAAATGCCTTTAAACAACATGGCTTTCTATTGCTGTTTTGCACTACACTCTTGAAATGCTGTATGCATAATACATACAGCTCCTCTACCTGTTTTATGGGGGAGGACATGGAATGACTTGAGATGGAGGTCTGTTTATCGTAATCCTCCTCGCTCTCTCCCTCTCTTATTCCCTCTTTTCTCTTACAGGAAGCATGCCCTGAACTGTCACAGAATGAAGCCAGCCCTCTTCAGCGTTCTCTGTGAGATCAAAGAGAAGACGGGTGAGTTTCTACTTCACTCTTCTACTGTGTTCTCCAGTCTGCACAGGTTGTAATCTAGTGTTGAAATGTAGTGTTCCTTTGCTCCAGGTTCCTGAGCACTAAGTTACTTTTTTATCGACCTTTCAAAGAACTGCATTGGTTGAATATCGACATTTGTTCTCAAACTGATTTAGCTGCCTGTGTTGTCTATGCTTTTTGTGCAAGATCATTCTAAATATGCATTGCTGGTTGTGGTTTAATTTGGACTAGTATTTATAGAAACTTGATGTGTTTTTGGCCACTGTCCAGACTTCACACTGACCAGCTGAAACTAATCTTAGTGGATCAGTGCCTTTGAAACTTGAGTCAGACAGCAGAACTTGCTGCAGAACAGGATAAGAACTCTGAATTCACTTACTCATTTATCATGTTGCAGTGTGGTTTTATAATTTGACCTAGAGTACATAAATGCATACGTATCCTCTGCTTAGTTTAACGTGTCTGTAAAAATAAAGAGTAGTAATGTAACACAATGTATGAACCAACAGGCTCTTATAGTTGGTTGAATGTCAAAGCAATATTTGCTATATTAAGACGGGGGAAAAGGGCCTACTGCTACAACTAACACTACAACAAACTATCATATCCAAATAATTAGATTAAAAAATCAAACCTGATCCAGATAGAAAGTTTATGCACAGTTGTTTGACAGCAGGCAGATATGAAAAACTCCACAGGGGTCATTGCTTTACAGTCAAACTGTTATGCTATTTCAGTACAAAGCGATTTTCTTTTCTTTACCACTGCTAAAAGTGCTCCACCACACAGTGTAGGGTAATTGTGTATTGGGAATAAATTACTATGCATATCAATGCAGTACCCTCTCCAAACACTACATGAAAAGCAACTGTTCCGACACTATCTTAACAAAGAATGCTGAATTTCAAATACATATAATCTTACTGATATAATTACCTATGTACATATATATTCAAAGTAAACACACTGCTTATTCTCATCTTGTTAGCTATTCGAGTCAGCTATCTGACAGATTTTAGTGTTGTTCAAAGGAGGAGGCCAGGAATGGATGGCAGATTGATGGTTATGGTAGTGGGAATGGGGTGCGTTTTTGAATCCTCTGCCAGTTTCTCTCCCTTCTTGTGTTCTATGTGCTTTATTCTCTTTCACTGTCCATGTGTATCTTCTAACAGCAAGCCTCGCTTGTTCAAATACAATTTGAAAATGCTGCACTGCTGCCTGTTGTGGCCCTCTGTCAATAATGTATTATTGCTCTCCAGTGATTGGAGAAAAGTAAAGGCTAGGCTTGAGTGAGTGGGGCAGGGTACACTGTTTCCCAGGCAACCAGTGGTCTTATTTACCCTAATGCCATTCACTTTGATTTTCACATTTAGTCTCCCAGCAAACTAGAGCAAGGGTCTGTGAGTACTTGTACAGTAAGCTGAGCAGAAAAACAGACAAGGCATAGAGGCAGGTTAACAATAGATTCATGCTTGAGGTGAATATGCCAACCATGAAATATAGAGATCTTTGGCTTTGCCTGTACTCTGCTGGCCATCTGCCACATTATGCCCTCCTAACTGTGCTGTGTACCTGCTTTGGCATTTCTCTGCTTCTCAGACCCCCTGTAGGCCCCATTGTCTGCCTCTGGAATGTGAATAGACTTCTCTTCATTGCAGCTTGTGGAAGACCCAATCAGTAGTCCTTTAGTATCTCCACAGGTTTTCTGCAGTATTTTCTCACTAACAAACATGCACTTGTGTTGGCACACCCACATACACACTCTGTCTCCTTTGCACACATACACACACACACACACACACACACCAAAAAGGGATAAAAGCAAACTCAGTCTTGGGTCTACTCCTACTGCCTCGGTCTTGTCCTATCCCCCTCCCTCGCTCTGCCTCGCTCCCATTCTTGAAAGAGAAGACTTGCTCAGAACTCGGGGCTTTGATATGGTAATGTAATGGTGGTGGTGGAAGAGGGGAGGTGGGGCATTGGGGGATGGGAGGTGAATTCCTTTGAGTGCTGCAGTTGGTTAGATTGTTTTCATTGTAAAGGAAATGTTCTGCGCAAATGCCAGTATCCCCCCTTCTCACCGCCACCACCCCACAACACCCCCCATTTTACAACAGTGCCTGCGTTGTCCTGAGCTCTCACATTAAACATGACCTCCATCTGCGTGAAATTTGATTCTTGTTAATACTTTATTAAAGATGCACTCCATAAAGAAATTAAAGCACTTGGAGAGAGACTAGAAATGATCAAATTTGAGAGCCAGTGGCTTTGCTTCAACTCGGTTCTGTTCTCCCTTGCTCTCATGGGTATTTGCTGTAAAAATAGCTCTTGGTGCAATGGGACAGCTTATGCCAAAATCTCTCACAAGCTACTGCAGTTCACTCTCAGAAGTTTTTCATTTAGTTTGGGCATGTTTCAGGCATTTCTCCTTACTTTTATGCATTTGTTGTGCTCTACACATGACAACAGTGAATCTGTCACTCACTCTGTTCTGCCATCCTTCTCAAGTCCTTCTTTTTCAAGCCTGAACATTCCCAGTTGTTTATTTTTGGAAATGTTTTAAATGAAAACGAAAATAGTTTTTCAAGTGAAATTATAACTATATAGTTTTCTAGGTTGGAGACCAAAGTATATTACAAGCTTCTCTCACCTCCCCCTCACTTGGACAAGTTCACACCCCAACACTTGCTACTCATCTTGATAAGCTGTCTGATAAACAACTCTGTGGGATATTACCATGAGTTGGCTGTGTAGAAATAGTGGCAAACTAGCTAGCATCCTACCGCTCTACGACTGAAATAGTTGGCTTTGTGTCGTCTCTAATTAAAAGTTGAGACATTAATCATTCATCTTAGAATATGCATGTGTCTGTTCACCACCACTCAAATGGGCCATGTATTCCTAAGCAACAGCAGTGAGGATTTGACAGTAAGGACATCCTGAGGGCATGTAGCCAGTGTGATGTTAACTTGAAGCAGTTGGTTGCCCTGTTAGGTGCCCAGTTGTGCCAGTATCCCCACAGTGGTGTCTGGAGCAGTGGTTAATTGCTGACTGCTTCTGCCACAGGCCTAGTCTCTTCTCACTGTGCATTTCCTGAGCCTCTGAGTTGTTTTTTTAGAGCAGATATATTACGTAGTTCTTTGGAAATTAAATTAACTATTGTTGCTATTTCTGTTTAAGACTTTTTTTTTTTTAAATGGCAGTAACGTATACATACGTTAGATGGTAGCATTGTATTTTTCAACTACTTTCAAACTAAAAGACAAAATCCTAATGCGTATTCTTGCCAGCTGAGCCAGCAGTACTTGGCCAGTATAATGTCAAAGCAACTAGCTAACAACCTATCTTCACATCCTATTAATGTTGTGACAAGATGGCTGAATGGCAGGAATTAACAACAATAAACTTTCCCTCTGGTTTATGGGTTTTTCAATGATGATGATTCTGGTTATATTAACAGAAAGCTTCTTTGTTCAGTTATTCCTGTTAATGATTACAAAATCAGTCAATTAAACTGTGATTTCAAAATTAACGTCATTTTAAAAAATGAATGTTACTATTTTAATTTGTTTTTAAGTAGATTTGCTATTGTATACATTTCCACAACAGTAATAATTTTGAGTTGTTTTTATTCTTAAATGGCTTTTGTGTTGACTGCCCAGAACTGTACAAGCCTCTTGGCATTTAATTAACCTCTAGAACGGGTCATGTTTTATCTATGACCTGCTACACGCCCATGCAGGTGTAGCGTTTGTGTTGTTTTTCAGTGCAACTTTTATCTGAATGGATGCTATAGTCTGTATAGCTGTATGCTAGTGCTCATTCGCATTCCTACAGTAACAGGACTACTATTAAGTCCTTTATAGGTGCCCTAGTCAAACTCTTGCTTTACCTGTGTATTCATGTCACTCAAGTGACCTATTTACACTACAATGCCATTAAAAGAACCAAATGAATCTTGTTGCATGTTAATTGAGTTACAACATGTTGTGGTTTTAAAAACACCAAAACCTAACTAAACTAAGTCACACATAGTTGTAATATGTTTATTCACTGCCAGGATAAACACGAACCCTTTTCAGAATCTTTAGAAATTAAACTTCAATTTGCAGGCTCTTTTGTTTTAGAAGGCAAACATCACACAGCAGTGTTTCCCAGTCAGTAAGACTCAGTTTTTGTACGGGATATTTTTTTCAGCATTACATGATTAATTTAAACGTTTGTATTCCACAGACTTTGACTGAGTACAGTACACGAAGTGTAGTGAATCACATGCCTCATTAAAGCAACTTAATTATTATTAGTTTTCAAAGAGTCCAATTTGGATCATAGCCATAAAATTTTATGAGTTGTTAGGAACCTGAGGGAAGTATTTTATTATATTTTATGAGGCGAAGCATACAATGCATCTTAGCATTAACAAGATAAAAATTGTTTGTGGCAGAAATGCAATCTATCTGAAGCTATCTAACCTGCAATTTTTGTTTTACTATAATTAGGGTCTAAAATAAGAAAAACTCCTCCACCTTTGTACAGTAACCAACTTGTCACATGATCCTTGGGCTTGCTATTTTAAAGAGTCAGCTTTACACTAGCTTTTGTTACATTATTATGGCATATACACAATTATCTGATTGGCTTTCATGACAGTTATTTTTTTTTTGTATGTGGTTTTCTGCCACTCAATTGTTTTTTTTCTTTGCCCTGCTCCTTTGCAGAAGAGGATGAAAAAAGATAGAGTGTGTGTTGAGGGGGTGCGGGAGCGATACAGGGAGATTGATGAGGCAGTAAGAGCAGGAGTAATTACTCGGTGTCCATTCCCCAAGCCAGATTGGCAGACGGCTAATATCACACAGACCCCTGGCCCTGACAGACACCCCACACACACACACACACACACACATACACACACACCCCAACTCAGACTAGGAAGGCAGAGCACCCTAACCTTCAGCATAGACCTAATGGTGTGTGTGGACCAACTGATTTCCCCATGTGGTATTATTCCTGAAGGAATATCATCCCTGTCTATTGACAAGAGATGATTCACCAAGGGCAGTGATTTGGCTGTGCAGTCAATCTGAATAGTTGGATATGGACTGCTGGGTACAAGAATTTTTAGTGGCTGACAAGCATTGTCAGCATGTAAGTATATTACTATATTACATTTTTACATTGGCCTCAACAAAAAATCTGTGTTTTTTTTTTCAGTATTTATTTTTTTTTGCCTCTGATCCAGTGTGCTAAATACAGTTTAGGAACACTGGTCAACACAGATTAAGCAATTGCCCTTTTGTATTAAAATGTGGCTATGAAAATTTAAGTTATTTCCTCTGTATTTAATTAGGTTACTTACTACTACTAAATTAAAAATGGCAGATGATAAAACTCAGCAACACTCGGGATGTGGTCACACATACTGGTGACAGACATTGCTGATGTGACTGGGCAGAGTGACATCTTCAGCATGGCCACAAATTTTTCACACTTACAGCTTACTTTAGGTCTAGAATCAGTTTTATGCATAACAACAAGTCACAAGGTGGCCCGTCAGTATTGGTTCAGGATCACCCACAGGGAGAACTCCTACCTCTCATCTACCCTCCCTCTCAGCATGTCTATGCTTCTCACACTTCTTTTAGGCTTTGCTCTTAAAGGAAGCCAACGTCTCTTTAATTAAAGATATGTAAATGTGGTCTCAGCTGGGTTGCACTAGTTTGGTGGCGGTGGGGTGGAAGAGTGTTGGAGCCCAGCTCCTAATCCTGACTAATTAAGGATTAATTACAATTGATGGGCGCCTTCCTCCCTTCTGCAGTTGTGCACACTGCTGTCCCAGACAGTATGTTTGTATATTTCACACCATGTCATAAATGCAGGGGAGAAATAGAAACATCAGGGCTGGTAAAGGGAGGGGGTCTACGATCCACCAAGATTAGGCGTTATGCATTGGATTGTGGTGCTCTCCATCAAGGTATGTGGATGGATTGATGCTGTACCACTGTTAGCTAGTCTAGATTAGGGCCATTTGCCAGGAGGAAAATTATTTTGTATTTCAGTATTATTTTATAATATAATTTGTCTGTGCAGGCTACTGGACTCATTCAATGTGTTCTTGTAAAACTATTGGTAACTTGTTATTCTGACCAGCCATACATAATATAGGCACAGTAGGTTTTATTCCTCACTAAACTGGTACATTGGACCTGTGCAGAGTAACCATGTAGCCTCAGTTCACTCTGGCACCATCTGACTGTGTCATAATGCTTGTTCACTTGTTATAAATGGGCACTGCTCTTCTGATCTATCGCTTAATTGCCACCTAATTTGCATAACAGTGCAAATTAACGACCTCTCAAATGAGCGTTCATTTTTCACAAAGTCTTTAGGAGCTCCTTAAGAGTCTGTGCTAATGAGCACAGGAGGCAGCTGGCCTGATGAGAGTTGACTGGGGGAAGATCCTAGCAGTGCTATAACAAGCCTCCTGCTTAGGTCCTCTTCATCATCATCCTCTTCCTCCTGTGACATTTCAGATTCTTTCTTCCATGTCTCTCTGTCTTTCTCTGCATGCTGAACTGTACTGGACTGGGGATATCATGTTATAGACTAAGTCACAGGTACTCAACAGTACTGAATGTATCCTTTTAAACAATATTTGTATTAGCAATGGTGCCATGCCGACAATAATATATCATCATAAAAATGATTTTATACTGCTCAGTCACTTAACATGACATACCAGTGTGATCCATTACTAGTTAGGGCAGCAAACTGACTCACATTTTCTCTGTAGAACACAAGCTATGAGCAAATGCCAGTGTACCCAATGCAGCTCACGGTTTACGCACTTTCATACAACTGAAACTTTTTTTTTTAACATCATTTGAGACTAAAGCAGAAGTTTTAAATAAATATTGACTTGTT
Organism: Amphiprion ocellaris; assembly: GCF_022539595.1. NCBI lineage: Eukaryota > Metazoa > Chordata > Actinopteri > Pomacentridae > Amphiprion > Amphiprion ocellaris. The sequence continues at coordinate 21,182,663 of NC_072784.1, read as the reverse complement.
AATTAAGATTTAAGGAATGTTTTAAGGTATGTTTCTTGCCACTTTCGCCTTAGGGCTTGCTCTGGGGGTTCACGTATATGGGTTCTGTAAAGTATCTTGAGACAATTTGACCTGTAATTGGAGCTATATAAATAAAATTGAATTGAATTGAATTGAATTGAATTGAATTGAATTGAATTGAATTGAATTGAATTGAATTGAATTGAATTGAATTGAATGTGGGAAGTGTCATTGATAATCACATGAGCACCAATTTATAGCTTATGAAGGTGACTTAATAGACATATTAATTAGATTTATTTTAATTTAATTGATTTGTTTGTTTACTAATTTAAGCTTTCCCGGTATTTTGTTTAGACTTACAGTTTTGATTCACAAATCGCAAATTTTCTTGCCCTGCAGAAAAATATTGGAATAGCTATCAAGGAAATGCTTTTAATAGTATGTCAGACACAGGAAAGAAAAGATACTATAGATGTTTGTTTTTATTTCAGCAGATTTTCCAGCAACACAGTTGATATATCCTTCTGTTCGTGTTTGTGTGTGTTGTTGTCATTGCTCGAGTGTCCAAGCCTCTCTCTTTAGTTAATTAAGGGCTGATTAATGATGTGTTGGACTGAAGTGTTGTGTTTGCCCAAGGTGTGAATTCTCCAATTCACACCTTAATCAGACCACACCATGTTTACTCTAAATGCTTACCTCTTGGTGTGTGCATGTGTTTGTGTCAGAGTGGGGGGCTGCGTGCAACAGGACTCTGGTAAACTACCCAAACAGATGCTGATTAGCGTGAGCTGCTTAAAGTAGGAATGGACATATGGATTGTGCTCATTAAGTTGACTGTACTCTTAAAAAACACCCTTTAAAAAACTAGGGACATGCTTTTTAACGATGAATTTGCAGTAGAAATGCACCTTTTCCAAAGTCCTTTTGGCAAAAACCACACGGGGGAAAAGATTAATTTTTAATGTCATATTCTGCAGTTCTCCCATGGTAATATTTTATTCACCCAAACCCTTTTTTGAGCCACCAAATGGCATGGTAAATCAAAATGCCATATGTACAGAGGAATTTATTTGTGAAGTTGACATTAGTTATTACAACATAGGAGTTTCCACTGAAACTGCCTTTGGCATCAAGACTCTTAATAAGATTGCTCAAGACCACTAGTTGTGATACTGGCATGTAATTTTGCATTTCTGGATGATCATCTGGATGCAATTAAGACTACATTTCTATCACATTCCATGGATTGTTAAGGACCAAACTGTTCTCTCTCTCTTTTGCCACTTATCACTATTGTTCTGCAGAGTGCAAGTGAAATTGATTCAACTCAAGAGAATTAGGAAACATAAAAGTCTGATCATGTTTTTGTCAGGTTTTGGTTTCATCAAGAGTAGATTCACTGCACCCTTTTTATACATTTTTTTTGTCACATTTGTGAGATCTGAAAATCACATTTGACCTGGAGGGTTTTGAGCAGCAAGTTTACACCCCCTTAGGTTTTTTTTTGTAGTTTTTTTAAGGGCGAAAATCTGTCTGATAAAATCTCTGTATTTGTATTGCCCAGATGATATTTTATCTCCTGCAGTTAGTTTCAGTCCTCATACACAGGTTTGCCTATCATATCTCCAGAGCTGCAGTTGAGATTTGTTTTTGCATTTTTGGAAGGTAAATTTGCATATTCATGTAGCATATTTTCATTGTATGAAAGCATCGTTCTATGGGCCATTCTCTTTATCTGAATTCTGTCTGTAATGAAAGCAAAAACTGATGTTTTCAGAGTCCTATCTTTTCTCCCTTTCTGGCTCTCTCGCTTTCTGGCACGTCTGTACTCTGGATTCTGTATATTTCTGTAGCCCCTCTCTCTCTCTCTCTCTCTCTCTCTCTCTGTCTCTGTCTCTCTCGCACACATATCTTCTCCTGTGACTTCTTTTTTTCAATTCTCCTTGGTTCTCCTTCTACCCTCTCTCTCTCTCTCCTTACCTTTTTTTCCCCTTTTTTCCTTCTCTATCCTCCTCTCTCTCTCCCGCTCCCTTGCTCTCTCCCAGTGAAAGGCTGAGAATACCCAAGGGAGCTGATGCAATTAAAATGCTAATCCTGTCTGTCTACAGAGAGAGGGAGAGGGGGGGCTGACAGCATGAGGGATTGCGGCTCACATGGAGAACTCGACTGAAATGGAGAACAGAGGGGAGGGAGGGGGCACTGGGGGAGGTGTGGGGATGGGGGGTGCGCTGAAAGGGAGAGGGGGGAGGGGATGTGTGTTGGGGGGAGACAGAGTGAAAAAGGGGATGCTAGCGAGGGAAAAGACAGACAAGGATAAAGCTTGTGCTGTGAGCTGAGCAATGATATACTGACTGCGTTTAAGTCTTATCTATGCCTATGTGTGGAAGGCATTACAGTTAATGTACAGCACTACACTATTGGTTAGGTTGTTCACCCTTACCTGCACCCCTTCATATATTGTGTGTTGTGTCTGCACGGCACACGTTTCCACATTGGCTGTGCAAAAATGAGAATGATTATGTATGCAGTGAAAGCCCAGCTGGATACCCTGAATATTTCATAGTATGTGTTGCTCGCTTCGTCTCTCAATGCCACACCGCCCAGCTTGGCTGGTAACGGGTGCATAATGGTGTGATTTCTAAGAGCTGTGGATGCAGGCTGTGGGCCTTAAGCTGTCTTCCAATTTAAAAAGGGAATTTAAGAATCATTACTAACAGCACTCTTGAGTTTTAGTCTCTCAGTAACAGACCCGGTCCAGTGGCAGTGTCAGGAGCCAGTTGATCAAAAGAAAACACTGCTTAGATTTTAGAGCAAAACAGCCAGCCCGTTCTTAGACCTGTATACTTTTTATTGTTGATGTTATTTCCTCATTTTAGATGGCTCACATTAATTTTAGAGCAAGACACTTTTTGACTTCTTTTTACGGGTCTTGTGGTCTTTTTCAGTGCAGTAGCTTAACTCATCTCAACAGCTGCTATAATACCACTAGGCCACTAGACTGTGCATGAGCGCAATTCTGGGTAATCACAGCTTAATTGGAGTAATTAGGGGAATGTAGGGGCATTAGGCTACAGCTGGGGGCCATAATGAGAGGGGGCAAAAAGGAGGGGGGCAAGGTGAGAGGCTTCAAGAGCTACAGTTGCCCTCTTCAGTGTAGGTCAGCTCTGCATCTCAGTGAATGGACAGTATAGATCAAATCTATCTGCATACAGTCCACGCTGTCTGTAAGTGGGCTGCCCTAGACTTTGTCAGTACTTAAAATTCTAAACTTCATCAGAGTGTAGACAGAGTATCGAAGTAGTATCAAAATAAAACCTACAAAACACATTATTTTGGTTCTTGATCGATGTGTTATCTATAGATTATCTGTTTAAAAAAGTGCACAGATCGTTTGTGAATTACTGAAAGGAAAGAAAAAGAGGAGGGAAAGAGATGGGCGAATCAGGGTCATTAGTTCAGGCGGCTGGGTCTGCTACATTCCTGAGCCCTGAGATGGGGGAGCAGCAGAGCAGGAATGTGCCTTGGAGAGAGAAGAGACCTAGGCAGAGGGAAAGAAAAAGGCAAGAAGGAACAAGAAAAAAGGGGAGGAAAGAAGGAAAGTTGGACACTTTGCTACAAAAGGCCCAAACAGTCGTGAAACAGACTAATATATCAAATTAAGTTATGAAAAAGCAAAAACTCATTTGCTCCATAGCACTTGGAAATTTTAAGCAAAACAGTTTTCTCTCCGTTTCTTCACATCTGTTACCCTACAGTACAGCTCCACTCATTTGTTAGGTCTGACTGCTCCACAGCTGCAAACTTGTTTTTCAGTGTGACTCTCTACAGGGAAACTTTGACAGCAACTTAAAGACTGAGTGTAATGAAAAGACTTGCAACAACGACGTAAAGACTCTCAGGACTCAGAAGAGAAGCTCTTGCTGTGAGTGCATGCATCCCCTAACCTTTGACGATAAGCGCTGACAAACTAGCATAATCCTTAAGGAGGACTGGAATTAATCTTGTCATCCGTATTGTTAACAACTATCTCCTTCAGAATCCTGTCTGGTTTCCTTGCATTTTAAATTGACTTTTATCTCCTGAATTAAGTCTCCATTTATAAAAAATAACATAAATGTCGACAAAGCACGGTGTTTATATGACTCTGAAACAATAATTTATTCCTAATGCAAATGTTTAAAATATGCTCATTTTACTATTGTACACAAACTTAGGCTTGTGTTCTGGGTCTGAATAATTAAATTATCAATTACTCTATCAGTTATTTTCTAAATTAATCAAATGTTTATTCTATACAAAAAAGTGTGACATCTTGTCATTTAAACATGAAAGTTAGTTGTTGCTGTATAATTTTTGTCAACAATATGTTGCACTTGTACATGTTTTTTCATGCATGGTACTAAAATTAATCATGTATTTCATATATGATACTACAGTTTATAAAATAATTGAATCGCTTGCAAATCCAGTGTTCAACACATTGAACTGTGATACAAGGTTTCTACTCTTACTTTCTGAAGTTGAATAATTGAGAAGCAATAAGGGCAAGTGACAATTTAGTTAAGTGTTAAAAGCTTCAGGCTCTGAAGAAAAGATGGCCGTCTGAAGTTAAAACTTTTCAGTAACAGAGTGGTGTCTGTAAGGGAGTGTGTGTGTGTGCATGCATGCATGTGTGAAAGAGAGAGAGATGAGAGCATAGCTGCAGGCTGACAGAGGTCCTGGTATAATACAGTGGTGGAGAGCAGCGACTGATAACTATACTTATGGCCACTGGGGCTCATAGTGACAGCACATGCACTCCCATTACTGGTCCCATGCCTCATGCCCTTATCTCTGGCAGCCTGCCACCGAGGGACCACACTGCCCTCTGCTGTTGATTCAGAGGAAGTTCGGACTCATTGACAATTCAGTCAGGCGCTCATAGCAGTGACTCAGGGGAGAAACTTGACTGGGTTTTGACAGGGCTGCACATCTTTGAATTTTAGCAGTGATATAGCATCTTTTTATGCACCTCTAGAAGCCACAACAATTGGCCTCTTTTGGGGAAAATGTGTGGTCTCAGTTTAAAAAAACTTTTTCACCAACAGGTTTGCTCAGACCTAGAAACATGTTCTGGTTTGGGCAGACTAATACAAACAGGAAAATACTAGCCTACCTGACCCATATGCTTTCTCTCCCTTCTCCAGTGCTGAGTATACGAGGTGTGCAGGAGGAGGACCCCCCAGATCCCCAGATCATGCGGTTGGACAACATGCTGTTAGCAGAGGGGGTGTCGGGACCAGAGAAGGGTGGAGGATCAGCTGCAGCGGCTGCAGCTGCAGCAGCAGCAGGGGGCTCACCCACCGACAGCAGCATCGAACACTCCGACTACAGAGCCAAGCTTGCTCAGATTCGCCAGATATATCATTCTGAGCTGGAGAAGTATGAGCAGGTTTGTGCTATTCCTAAATGCTTGAAACATAAACTGTTATATATACTTCTTGTCTACATACCACAATCGGTGACAGGTGTATGTAGACACATTTTGCATATGAGCATTATAACATGTTGGCAACCTCCTGACAGCATAAGAAGCCAAACACATATAAAGGTATAAACTTGATAACAGTGTGTGCAACTACTTAACAAAAATAGGGCCAATGATGTGGAATACATTAAGTATGTCATGACATAATTTTAGTGCGCTTGCTTTATGGAAATCTTACATTTCAAGCACGCGTGGACCCACGGACATTGCAGATATGGAAACCTTAAATTGGCCGTTTGGGTTTGATTTAACTTATACAGCTTTAATAAAGTAAAGCTGTATATTGTAATTACTTCTGTTTCCAAGTTTGCAGTTATTTAAATTGATACTATAAACTGGTTTGTGATGTTTGGAATAGAAATTTGTGCAGGGACTACTTGTCCCAGAATGCTGAGAATCTGCAGATATAACAAAGATTATACCAAGTGTCTTTAACCAGTCAGTTAATATTCTGTCTTGCTGTAGTCCAGCTAGAAAAAACTAGAGTACAGCTGAATGCAGCCACTTGTTGTTTTGTGTACTCTAAAGTCCTTGACAATGTATGCTACTTAAAATTTACCTGCTTAAATAATGTGTGAATTTAGATGGAGGCATCATTATGAAAATTAGTTTTATTGGGCTGCCACAAATTACTGTTTCTCTATTAATTAATCTATCAACAATTTTACTGATTAGTCAATTAACCGAAACTATTTATTTTCATGTTCACCATTTCACTCAAGGTCAGTGGTGCAACTCCAAATTTGTATTTGAACCCCTTAGCAAAGTGAAACAATTAGGTCTTAATATGAAACAAAGTACAGCATGGACATTGTGGATATTTTAAAAGCACAGGGCAGCTATAACAAGTCAGTATCTTCTCACTGTGTAATTGTTGTTAATAATAATAATAATAATAATAATAGTACTTATATAGTGTTTTTCAAGACACTCAGACACTTTACAAAGTAGCGTTCATTGACTTTAGCAATGCAGTCAAATTCTAAGAAAATATAGCTATTCAAAGTGCAACCGTTACTTTAAAAAAAAAGTATGTTCTATGACAGACGATGTCATTGTTATGATAGGATTTTAGCAGTGCAGCAGCTTAGAAGTGACTGCTGGTTAAGATATAGCCTTAATGCGTTGTTTCAGTCATGATTTCATATTCGTTTTGTCATCTACCAATAGAAACAATTGTAAATGAAAACAAATTAATTCAATTTGCCTGTATTAAAATACATTATATGACAACACAGTGAGTAGGAGGGAATGTAAATGAATGTAAAGTGTCTCTGCTGAGTAGTACCTGTGTGTTTTCTCTTTAGTTTGAGCATTGCGCTGTGCTCCGCTACACAAACTTTGCAGTAATATATATAGCATAATTTTGACACATAATTTTAGTATGAACAGATGGAAAACATAGTCATATCATGAATGCGTTCTTTTCTTTTGGTACTTACTTCTGTTGCTCTTCTATGGCATTTCAGTGATACAGATTGGAGAATTACAGCTGTAAACTGAGTTGTATAATTTAACTGCTTCTAGTAGCTTATAAATCAAGTGTAGCTCTATTTTTCTGAGCAACATTTCTTAACTGAGGGATCAGACAGCTGAGGTCTCATCAAAATTAGCCATGGCACTGGGCAGAATCTGTGCTTTGTCCATCTTTTCACAATAGCATTCAACTTGCTTTCTCTCTTTGTTCCAGGCCTGCAGTGAGTTCACCAACCATGTAATGAACCTGCTGAGAGAGCAATCTCGCACACGGCCCATCTCTCCCAAGGAGATTGAGCGCATGGTGGCCATAATCCACCGCAAGTTCAGCTCCATTCAGATGCAGCTCAAACAGAGCACCTGTGAGGCTGTCATGATTTTGCGCTCACGCTTCCTTGATGCCAGGTCTGTGTGTGTGTGTCTACCTGCTACTTCTACTATTTGTACTATGTGTGTGCATGTGTTAGACTTCTCTTGAGGGATGAAGTGACATTGTTGTGTCAGACATGTGCGTTCCAAACATGTTGGTCATTTTGTCTTCTCTATGTGTGGCAGACGTAAGAGGCGCAATTTCAACAAACAAGCTACAGAGGTGCTGAACGAGTATTTCTACTCCCACTTGTCTAACCCTTACCCTAGTGAGGAAGCCAAGGAGGAACTGGCCAAAAAGTGTGGGATCACTGTGTCTCAGGTGAATTGTTAACACAGCGGTTCAGGACAGTATGAGAATACTGTACATTTTTATGAAAACAGAACTTGTTTGTACATCCAGGATCACCTGCCTCTGTTTTCATCTGTTTCAGTATTTAGAATGTTTTAAATGACTTAAATTTTATAACTTTTTTCTAGCGCAAGTTGAAAAAAAAAAAAGGAAATCAAAGTGATAAGAATAAAGTTGATTTTTGATTCTCGTTTCACATTTTTTTAGCTGAAGCAGGAAAGTGGTTAAATGAATCACTGTATTAAAATATATCTTTGTTCCTAAGGTCTCTAATTGGTTTGGCAACAAAAGAATACGCTACAAGAAGAACATTGGTAAGTTCCAGGAGGAAGCGAACCTCTACGCCGTTAAAACAGCGGTGGATGCTGCCAATGTGTCGGCGCAGGCTAGCCAGGCTAACTCTCCGGCAACACCCAACTCAGGTACCACATCCTCCATCTCATCTTCTTACAAGCCCTGCCACTTCTTAATTATGGGCTTCAGTTCATATACATGACCTCTTGTTCTTGCACAACTGAACCGTACACTCTGCAGTTGAACTACAGAGTGTACGATGGGCTGATTTCATAGTTCAAAAGAAAACGCACACACCATACAGCAAATGTGCACCAAGGCAGCTACCACATGAATGCTCGTGGTCATGTCGAATCATCTTATTCATTTTGCATTAAGTGGCTTGTAAAATGTCTTCCTCATCCAAACAAACCTCAACACAATCTTTTCTGACTTGGTAGTCTCCATTTTTATTCTCAAGGTGACAAAAAAAGCACAATTATATTGCCTACCTTTTTTTTTCCTAGAATGGCCTAGCTAATTTCCATTATTTTAAAAGTAGGCAGTTAATTGTTTCCCAGCTATATTTTTTTTCTGATTGTGATCTCCATCAGTGAGAAGTTGCTCATGTTTTTTTTGTTTAGCATTCAGTCGATACTTTGATCTGTGCAGTGTGGGCTGCCTTGTTTTTTGCTAGTCTGATAGCCAAGATTTACCTTCATCCTTTGGTATGTTTTAAGTGTCTGATGCTTTTCCAGCATTTTGTATTATCAAAACTTATTAATATTCACTTAACTTGGGACTGTTATAATACTCAGGGATCTTAGTGGGATTGACCTGATGTCATCTTCAAGTAGTTTCTATCCATCTTCTGTATTTTCTTCATAAGAATAATACCCATTTTTAATTACTTGTGCATGTGCTTTTGTTGTGAGTTACCTAAAACTTTAAAACTGTCACAAATTTTAACAAGTATGCAACCCATGGAACATAGTAATGATATACTAACCTCAATTTACGAAGGAAGCTGAATGGATCAGGTAGGTGATCATTCAGACATTTTTACCAATTCAGTCAAGTTCTTTCTTATGGCTTCAATCTTCTCAAAATAATGATAGCCAGGTGAGTTGTTTAAGCCCTTAAGAGTGACCAAATTTGAAGGTACACTATATTGCCAAAAGTATTCGCTCCCCATCCAAATAATCAGAATCAGGTGTTCCAATAACTTCCATGGCCACAGGTGTATAAAATCAAGCACCTAGGCTGCAGACTGCTTTTACAAACATTTGTGAAAGAATGGGTCGCTCTCAGGAGCTCAGTGAATTCCAGCGTGGAACTGTGATAGGATGCCACCTGTGCAACAAATCCAGTCATGACATTTCCTCACTCCTAAATATTCCATATTGCAATATAGTGTATCTGTAAAGCTGGATTTTTTTTATTTTATTTAAAAGCAGGAGAAACCAATGTCCGACCTGTGTCCTCTGATTTGCTACCAGTTAAATTTTGCAGACAAAATTGCTTCACCAAGCCATTATATAGTCAAAAGTTTGGACACACCTTCTCATTTAATAGTTTTTCTTTAATTTCATGACTATTTACATTGTAGATTCTCACTGAAGGCATCACAACTATGAATGACCACATATGGAATTATGTAGTAAACAAAAAAGTGTGAAAACTCTAAATATGTTTTATATTTTATATTCTTCAAAGTAGCCACCCTTTGCTTTGATTACTGCTTTGTACACTCTTGGCATTCTCTTCATCAGGTAGTCACCTGAAATGGTTTTCACTTCACAGGTGTGCCTTGTCAAGGTTAATTTTTGGAATTACTTGCATTCTTAATGGGTTGGGACCATAAGTTGTGTTGTGAAAATCTACAATGTAAATAGTCATGTAAATAAAGAAAAACCATTAAATGAGAAGGTGTGTCCAAACTTTTGACTGGTGGTGTATAAGAGTAATAGGGGTACAGATTAGTCTCTGGACTTTTCACCTCTTGATGTTTGACAGTAAATTCTGTGCATTTGTAAATTGCAAGTATTAAGCTTCAGTTTTGAGTATTAAACTAAATTTCACAAATCAATGTACAGGACAGAAGTGGAGACTTTGTACTGTAACATCTAAAACGGCACACCACAAACCACTGCCTGAATTTGTGCATTCATTATACAAAGTACTAACGGCAACATAGACTATGTAATCTGAATGTTAGTTTTGTTTTTTTACTTTTGTAAACTTCAAAGTTTCTTGCTATAATTTCCTGATGTGGGAATGGAAATCTTGATGACCACAATACAAGCCGAGTCCTACTTTGGGAAAATGGCTTCTGTCACTAACAGTTACTCTAAGCAGCAGTTTGTTAAAAGCATTCTGCTACCTTTATATGTTTACAAAATGAAAAACCTCATGCCCTTCACTACTGGTACTACTACCCCATCCCCAGTGGCCCACACTAGATTGTACCTCAATATGGCACACGCCACATCGGTTCTTTGGAACTGAAACTTGTTCGACACATTGGATTCTCCAACCGAACTGACTTATCAGAAATTGAAATGTGAAATCCACACAGAAGGGGAGTATTAATAATTAGGAAAGGATTACTTTTAGCAAAACATTTTTGCAGCTGTATAAAGCATGGCTCCAGACTTAACTTTTTCACTGTTGCACCTGTCAGACCAACTTTCTCAATTGGTTGCACCTCCCACCTTGTCACAGGCAAAACACATCACTTGCTGAACATTTCACTACATTTTAACAAAGTGCTCAGAGAGGTGTGTGACCAGCAGTTACTTTTAAAAGAGTTAAACTAGGGCATTCTATTGTCAGATTTAGCCCAGATGAAACAGTGATTTTATTTTCGACATACGGTCTTTCCTATGAGCGGGAAAAACAACGCATGGAGGTGCGCTCCGCATTTCACAAGAAGACTGTATTTTAAAGTGTAAATATCAGCAGTGCACCGAACGTATAAAATTACTGCTTTCCACTACTGTGGTTTTAACTCAATAAATGCAACCATTTGAAATTTTACCTCGCACACTCCAAAAAAGGTTTGTCTGGAGCCCTGTAGATTGTTAGTCTAACAGTTATAAATACACATGTAACTAAGCGATGCACATTTCAGCAGTTGGTGTGTGCAGCTGATATAATGTATGTATGGTGCAAAGAATCCAGGATTAGCACACTGAGAACAGCGACCCTCATTGAAGATGTTTATCAGATGAGATTTTGGTTCAGCTAGGCAATGCCCCTGACCAGTGGTAACCTTTTGACCCCATTTCTGTGTGGTGGGGCTGATTGGCTATTGGATATATATATTGCCTGCAGGGTCACCGGGGTCATACAGCTTGTCTCACACAGGCGACACCTACCTTGGCCTGCGCTCCCTCAACGGGGAGGGTCTCAACATCGCCCCCCCTCTCCAGCCTCAGGTATGCACTGAGGACAGCTGCAGAGTTGACCTCAATGCTGTTAACCTAGCCACCCAGCATCCCTGAAATCCTTCCCTTAGCCTAGCTCCTTTTGACCTCTCCTCAGATCCTCTCCTGACTATACCTTCAACACCAATGACTCCCGCCCCCACCAACACACACTGACCATTTTTTGCTATGTACAGTGAGCCTTGAAGCACTCACTCAAGAGGAATGTTTGTTTTCGGCTATTTAAATTTGTGCTCTCACATGTCCCTCTGTAGTTACATGTACACATAGTCCCTGTATGGATGCATTTCTTCCACAAGCATAGCGTCAGGCTCAGCGCGGAAACTCAATAGGATTCTTCATCAGTACACTTGCAGGTATTAAACCTACAGTTGGCATAATACTACAAATCTGGGCTGGGGAATCAAACCAGTAATCTCTGATTGATGGTCAGTTTCTCTACCTCTAAGTTGTCCTACACCTCCAGCTGTATCACAGCCTCCTGCCTTTGTCAGTCCTAGTTTACCCCACCCTCCCATACATCTCAGATATTCACCTCACCCATGTAGACCAAGAAGAAATTTCCTCAGACTGAATTGTCTCTGTGGTTGTTGTCTGTCAATAGCAGTGTAGTTGTATTGTTCTGGAGCATGCAGTAGAGGTTTGCGGATGCTGCCAGTCCCTTGGTCAGCCTGTGGTTGTCTACTTAAAAATGTTTTAATAATTTCTTTAGCTGCCAAATGTGGTAATGTTTGTGTTCAAATGTTTTGCTTCTGACAGGTGGATACCCTGCACCGTGCTACACACCTGACGGGCGGCTATGAGGAGTTGTCAGGTAGTGGCCTCTACACCCCTCATCGCCTGGATGTAAGTACCAACTAACCCTCTTGTGGTATAGCTGAACAAAAAATAATCAGTCAGGGTACCTGTCTAGACGAGGCGCAATCAAAAACTTCAGACTGTTTCTGTTGCGTGTGATGGTCACATACTTGCAAAAATGTGTGGGCAGCAACTGTCACAAGCCAGAAAATCTTGTGACACTGCTATCAACATTGCGGCCTGGGTTGAGCATGCTTTTGTTACCGGTGAAAGGTGTGCTTTTGCAATTTCACCATGGACCTCTGACTGGAAGAGAAAGCAAACACCTGCTTCTGTGTCAGTTAACAGCCTCACGTGATCTTTCTATCAAGGATCAACACTAGGGACAAGGGGTGAGTCTGGGCTTCAACCCAAAGATTAAACAGCAGTTTTCACAGTGGAAGAGCTGCAATCTCCAAGATCGGAGAACGTGCATCAGGGGCACACCAAGAGCCTGCTAATTGTTAGGGTCACCGTTTGTGACACAGTTGAGGAAATTTAGCTGCCATCGCAGATGATGATTGACACGCTTGCATGATGGGACTTCAAGGGAGCGTTCCCAGCATGAAAGAGCCATAGATTGCTGTGCAGAGACACTACTGTGAAGCAGAAGATGGTCAAATTTGACTGTCTTTGATTTTTACAGGGGAAGTTTTTGATCGCACCGAAATCCATCCATCCATCCATTATCTATACACCGCTTAATCCTCACTAGGGTCGCGGGGGGTGCTGGAGCCTATCCCAGCTGACTTGGGCGAAGGCAGGGGACACCCTGGACAGGTCGCCAGTCTGTCGCAGGGCTACATATATAGACAAACAAGCACTCTCACATTCACACCTACGGGCAATTTAGAATAATCAATTAACCTCAGCATATTTTTGGACTGTGGGAGGAAGCCGGAGTACCCGGAGAGAACCCACGCATGCACAGGGAGAACATGCAAACTCCATGCAGAAAGATCCCGGGAAAAGCCGGGACGCGAACCAGGGACCTTCTTGCTGCAAGGCGAAAGTGCTAACCACTACGCCACTGTGCAGCCCCGCACCGAAATCATTAAAGTAAATCAAATGTTTCTACAGCTGGGATCTGGCATTTTCTGCCTTGATGGCATCCCAGCTAGTACTGATTTGATGACTTTGCAATGTGAAGTAGATCCTCTTTTCACATTTTAATGCTGTATTGTATGCTCAAACAATAGTATCTAAAGTAGATATAAAAAAATGACAGTACTTTTGTAGCAAGAAACCAACACTGTTTTTTTGCTTAGAAAGATATTTTGGAGAGCCCAGTTTCTCTGGAATGTAGTACTTAATGCTGACAAAAGGACATTGCACACATTCAAGTAAACTAGGTTTTTCAGTTTTCTCCAGTAAGCCAAACCTCTAGTAAAGAGCTGCGTTAAAAAAATTGACTAAAATAAAGGTGTTTCCAAACTGAGGACAGGATCAGATGTTTTGGGGAAGTAGTATTTAGCAGTATTAATCGCAATTTGTGTGTAGACTTATGAAACTGTATCTCAGTCTATGTATACATATTTAAATGTGGGCAAGAATTCGTATAACGTACACATTGACATATTCACAGAACTCGGCACACTTGCAAAGGTAAATACACTTTTATAACTTAAACTTCACATACTCTAGCACGTGTTCATACATTTGAGTACATGTACAGACTACATATACAGAGCACCTAACATATTTGCAAGTAATATTGCTACAGTATAACCACACAGACATCCAATTACTCACCAGTTGCAGGTTTAGATGATGGACATTGATGTGGACAATTGGAGCTCGTCAGCCTACGACTGTTCCTATTGGCGACACATAATCAAAAAAGGGGTCCAGCACAGCAAAGATGCCCACTTTAACCCTTAGATGCACAAGTGATTGGACCCTACACTCTTCCATACGTGGGTCAAAAATGACACATCTTGTGACAACAACTTTATAATGCACACAGCAATGTGGGGTTTTTTTGCCATTTTTTGTCATTTTGGTGAAGAATGATAATTTATTATTTATTATTGTTTGTGTTCTGTTTTTGTCCACACCAGAAGGATTTCATGTTTGAAATATGTTTATTTTTCCACTTTTTAATATATTTTAAACATTTTGATTATTGAAAAAGAAGAATATCACACTGAGCAGCAATAGAAGAATGTCAGCATCCATTTGTGTTGACATTCTTTCACTCTTTTCCTCCAGCTGTTGCTGCTCTCCATCCCTCCAAGCTTGTTCACTACTTCACCTCTTGTATGATATTATCAGTGATAAAGAGCTTGGGGTGGTAATACAAATTCTACAATTTCTTTAAAAGTATAAAAGGGAACTTAAAAAATTTAATGGAATGATATCAAAAGCATATTTTTTGAGGAATAGCTGGAATATGAAATGATAACTTTTCATTACAAAGATATTGCAAGAAAACAACCTCACCTGGTCATTTTTGACCCACTTATGCATCTAGGGGTTAAAGCAGCCGAGAAAAGAGGAGCTTAGCGCAAAACAAGCCAGACTACCAGCTCAAACACAACCGCCTTTCGTTGCAGTCACTGTAATTGAGTGCCTTTTCACTGTTGGGGCTCTACAAACCATAGTGTTTCGAGACTGAAAGTGCCAATCATCATTTACCCAGATTTCTCCGCGCAATCTGGTTACATAGACATGAAAGTAGTCAGTAAAGAAACTGCTATCATGTTTTAACAGATAGGTAGTTCTTGGAATGAATAGCATTTTTCTGCAGCCAGTAAGCTATCTTGAGGCTGAATCCTTTGACTAGTAAGCACAAATATAGCTGATTTAGACTGCTAATTATAAAACTCCTTCTTCATGCAGAATACTCTCTTCCCTGACTGTTTGTAGGCTAACAGCTGGCAGGACACCACCAACCCCCCTTCGGTTACCTCCCCTCCCGGTCCTCCTGGCAGTGTCCACTCCGACACCTCCAACTGATCCGGTGGCCCTCCCTGCCATCACTTTCCCGCTGCGGTCTGCTCTGACTACCATACTCTGTCCCCATTTTTCACTTCTCCCTTGTCTTTCAACTCGATAGCCACAAAAAGGCTGTACTTGCATTTCATAAACACACACTGTGCTGGAACACAGGACAGCCGAACAGTTGCAAAGAGGAATCCTCCCTCCAGCTCCACTCCAATGCTAGAAGCTTCATAACTCAGAATGACAGGAGGATGGAGCTTCCGGATACTGAGACAACATCTTTACTTTCAAGGACTTTTTAAAAACCACTGACCCAGCTGTGTAGATGATCATGATGTCTGTACATTATGTGTATATGCACGTTAACTTCACACAGTACTCACACAGCTTGTTCATGTGCCGTTGACCTCTGCACTCAACCCTTTGCTTTGGAAAACTGTGTGTGATTGCCTGTATCTCTTGAAGCCTTGGCATTTGACAGCCAAACTGTTGATACGGATCACCAGGGAGCTCTGCTCACCTTGCTCGTACCAAAGTGCTGCCCCAGTAGTTGTCAACACATCTGTTCCTCTGAGATCACCCTCTGCCAACTCAACTCAAGACACTGTCGTATCTTCCAGTCCTTATGGCTTGATGTTTCATTCTGTTGGAGATTTCAAAGTGAACAAGCGATATGCACAACGGTGCATGCAAAGACCTTTCCATAACATACACCTCACAACTTTTCAGTCGTTTTCATAGTGAGCTGACATAAAAGATGTGTCAAGCACAAAAGTTAGCATCCTTGTTATGGGTGTCTCTACCTGTAAAAGGGTAGTTAAGGGGATCACTGTTCTAAATGAGGCAGGACAAGTGATAATAGGGCTGGTGAGAAGAGGAGGAAAGGGCAGAGAGAGGAGAATATCTTTGGTTGAGTGGATGTAACTAATAGCCCTTTTTGTTGCTAACCAATAGAGGGTGTTGGTAGATGGCTTGTAGACTTTACTTCTTGCTTTCTGTCCACTAGTTTATTTGATTGTAGGCTATTTTCTAATGCTGTTTCACCAAGAATGCACCAGCCACCACCAAAAATTAGCTCAATAAAGCATCTTAAATGACGATAAAAGAAGGGTGGAAAGATTGTGGGGCATTGATGTGTTATTGGGACAAACGTGACATGAATTTAGAAACGTGACTGTCTTCCATGCATGTAGGACTTCTAGGCGTGATATTGTTTTCATTTAACCTTCCAAGTTTTTAGCTTAATTTTTATTAACAAAAAATAAAGGGTATAATTATTACAGTCAGACCAAAAAGGAAAAAGTGCATCATGTATTGCTATGATGTGTGTGTCTCTGTGTGGGCGTGTGTACAGTATTCTTGGGATGTCTTAGTCGAACTGGCTGGTGCACTCCGACCTTTGTCAGCATTATAGAGACTGGGTGCTTCCACCAGCCAAATGACACACCAGATGGGGCTCGACTGAGATCTCCTCCTCCCCATCTCAATACATTTTAGCTTGTGAGCCCGAGGCAACACACTACAACCTTCTGTTGTACCAAAACCAAAAATACCAAGTTCAGCAATGTAATAATGCTACTCTGTGTCTATCTAAAGTTGGTGCACAGCCACCTTTTCAGTTTGAGGAGAGGAGGGAATTATATTTGTATCTGTGTCTCTCTGTGTGGTGTCGTCATGCCTCAAGTTGGTTTGATTTTTTTGGGGTTTTCTTTTTGTTGTGGGGCTTCTTGGGTGGGTGGGTGCAGTGAGGACCGTCATATCACACCTGTAATTTGATTGTGAGCATAGAAGGCATGCTCTCCCCTTTAACCATCTTTTAATACCTTCTGGTAAATCCACAATTAGTTTTTAGGTATATGGCCGATTGGGCAAGGGCTTCTCTCTCTCCTCTGTTACCAAAAAAAGAGGCAGCACTGGGTGTGGAAAAACTCAACTCATGTTTAAAGACAAACCTGTAACATTTTGGGGGACTTTTGTTCTTTGGAACTGTTTTATACATTAACTGTTATGTGAATAACAAAGCATTTTGATAGTAAGGTGAAGCCTTATGAAGATTTAAGTGTCAGTTAAGACTTTGTTGAACCATATGTTACAGAACAAAACTTGAGCTTGAAAGCTGGTCACATGTGATATCCCACATTTAATTACTTGTTTTGTTACTCATAGCAGTTCATATGACTGTATCGTATGAATAATGTTATCGCCACACCAAATTATCATGCCCCCACCCCCTTTTTCTACCTGTTGTAATGGATGTCACTGTACAGTTTGTGTAATGTTTCAGTATTTTTTTCTTTTATAAATTTTGATGTTTCGTTGAGATGCCAGTTTTATTTTGGCCTCTGTGTCACAGGATTCACAATAACTCTGTATCAGTTTTGAATATTATTTAGGTCTTTTGTTACATAACCGGGTTGCAATGTAGGGTTTACAGATGCAGCATTTGGTGCTGTGGAAAGAGAATTGTATTCTCCTATGGACATTATTAGATTTTATTTTGGTAATTTTTCCCATTTGATTCCCCATAAGTTTCCACACTTCCTCAGTTGTTTAGTCACCTTTCCAAATATTTAAATCGAACTTGCTCAGATCATTCCATGAAATCTGAAATTTCAATTTGCAAAGATAATTATATGAACTGAAGTTTATCTTGTGGACCTCCACATCAGCTAAATGTGAAACCTGAATTTCAATTAATTCTAAAAAAAACCATTTAAATCATTAGGATTGTGAAAATATGATAGCAGTACATTTGCTTAATTGTTTGATTTTCTTTTGACAAATAGCTAAATTATAAGTCTTGTTTCAGCTTGGAACAGGCAAACCTGTAGGAAAGACCGCTATTTACATTTAAGCAGATGATCTTTGCTTCAGTTTCCATGTGAAACTCCTGCCACTCACCTCAAAGATTAGTACAGCAAAAAACATCCTTGCCAAAGTACTCATTGCCGGTATTTACTGTATGCCCCCCTGTAATTTTGCATCAGAGCTATATATCTAAAATACAGAACCAAATTTTATTTCCTCTTGTAAATCACGTTTAACGATTGTTTGAATTGTGCAAGTGACTAAATGACATCCACAGCACCAAATGGCTCCTTAAACCTTTTTGATTTCTTTCTTTTTATTAGTATATTTGTATCTCCCCTCTTTCCCTTGTATTTACCCCTCTCTCTACCTCTGTCTTTCCATTTCTCTTGTATATAACCCCCACTGTTTTCAGACTTGTGAGTCTGTATGAACTCCTTTTATACCTCAACTTTAGAATTGTTCTAGAAAGAGTAAAACAAAAGGAAGAATATGACAAATTGTAGTGTTCTTATTAGAAAATTAATAAAAATGATTTAGTGTGATTTTTCAGTATTTGATTTCAGATTTTAGGAGTGTTTCATTTTATAATTTGTCACAAATGCTCTTGTGATAGTCAAATGTAATAAAAGGAGAGATTGCACCATCTTATGATTAATATGTGAATCTGTTGGCCTCACCGAGGCGCAGGAAAACATTACGCTGAGAAATGAAAACTTTTCTCCAATGCTGATGAAAATCTTTTTCAGCCGTTTTTTTTTTTTTTTTTATTCAGTTTCAAAAAGTAAACATGGAAGGAAAGAGCTTTGTAGAAAATGTGTAATGTCCAGCAGAAAACTTGAATAACAAATGCTTAGATTACAATGTTTCTGAAGTGGCATCATACCCTGGGATCTGTCCAACCGTCTTTGTCGTTGGTGTCTTGAGTCTTACATAAGGCCTGAGCCGCTGACTTCTGGACAAAGCCAAGAGTCTCCTGTGGAAAAAATAATAAAAATAATTTCACTCTACCATAACATGGTGGAAATGCATATATATTTTAAAAGTCGTACAATTCTTTTACAGTCCCCTTTTTCTATTAATGAAATCATCAACATTTATTTTATCAACAATCACTTGGGAAAAGAAAACAGACTTTAGATTTACAAAGACATAAACAGTAGAAATCTTCTGGTTTCTTGTCAAGACGGGTAACACAACGTTTTATTTTACTTAGGTACACCAGATTGGGTATCAGTTTGTGCAAAGGTGTGGAAAGTGAACACTGTAAGAAGCCAAGTAATATAAGCCTGATTGGAGTGTTCAGATTGTATAGTTTCACAGGTTGTTTTCTGCACTGCCTCATCAACAATTATTATTAGTAACAGAAACGCAAAGTAGCTGACTGTACCTCTGGCAGCGGAGAGTTAATCTCGACAGTCGAAGGCTCCCTCTGCTGATGAGCGCCTCTCTGACACAGACAGCAAAGGATCCACTTGAATGTCCTCCGCATCTCGTCGTCCCGCAGAGAATAGATGATGGGATTGACCAGAGAGTTGCACTCTGCTATCACCAAGCAGTACTTCTCATAGCTGTTGGCATGGCTGGCTTTACCCAAAAGCCCATCCAGTAAGAGAGTCATGAGGCCAGGCGTCCAGCAGATTACAAAGGCACCTGCAGTGATATTAAAACAAAATCAATCAGTTGTATTATGCAAAATCCAGTTTTCCCCTTCTTTCTTTTCTTTCTCTATAGATTAGAAAACGTCTATCTGGACATTCAGGGTTGAAACATGAACAAAACAAGATAAGCACCACATCCGGCTGGCTCCGTTCTGCCACTTATTATAACAGCGGTTGTGTTGCAAATCACCTATTTTCCTTTAAGAGCGCACTACAAGTGCCCTTACAAAGTGCTACTGTACATTCAGTATGCAAACAACTGACATACTACTTCATCACAGTATTGTGTTTTAAACTTTAACCATCATAGTCTGTAGTGCAGAATAAGCTGTCCTCTGATTTGGAGCTTCCGCTCTTTGTTTATATTTCATGAGAGACGCTGTGACACATCTAACGTAACTGCACAGAAGACTGTGGGTCAGAATGACCAGAGAAGCATGCCTGTTTGCCTACTGCAGAATCCAACATGTTGGACATCCTGGTATTTTTTGGCAGACTACTTCTGATGTATTATACACTACTGTTCAAAAGTTTGGGGTAACCCAGGCAAATTTCATGTTTTCCATGAAAACTCACACTTTTATTCATGTGCTAGCATAATTGCAAAATGGTTTTCTAATCATCAATTAGCCTTTCAATACGATTAGCTAACACAATGTAGCATTAGAACACAAGAGTGATGGTTGCTGGAAATGTTCCTCTGTACTCCTATGTAGATATTCCATTAAAAATCAGCCGTTTCCAGCGAGAATAGTCATTTACTACATTAACAATGTCTAGACTGTATTTCTGATTCATTTAATGGTATCTTCGCTGAAAAAAATGCTTTTCTTTCAAAAATAAGGACATTTCGAAGTGACCCCAAACTTTTGAACGCTAGTGTATATTAGGACATAAAAATCTTTTTCTGACATAAAAAATAGCATCTTTTTTTTAGTATTATTATTCTACTATGGGCACTTTCCAACATTCATGTTGGAAAGTGCCCATAGTAGATGCAGAGAGGTGCCTGTGGCTCTCTTCCTATACGTAGCATGGGCAGTTGGACACTGAAACAGCTTGTTTGGATGAAGGCTAAACCTTGGGGTATTATAGGCATGGCAGAATTAACAATCTGCAGTTTTTTAAGCTGAACCTTGAAACACACTTTATGAGACTGGCATTACAACTACAACATGGGGCCTTTCAAATTCTCCACCAAAGCAGTGATACAATATGACGCATGAGTCAAAGCACAGTTATATTTGTGGCTTGACTGCCAAATATCAGGGTTCACTGTCAATTACAACATATTTACCTGCTGAAGATGAGTCACCTGAGCAAACAGGTTGATTATGACAAGAAATGCAACTGCAGATTACGCGGTATATCCCGGAAAGTCTAAACAATTGTTCAACCGGCTGGAAATTTACAAGATCTGACAAACTAAAGCTGCAAAACTGGTTTTGAAGGCAGGCCACAGATAACAAGCATCACAACATGCCTTGACTCTGTGAGCACAACAACTGTGCTGATAGCTTCAAAAATCCAAAACAATCCAGACATTTCCTCTTCACAAAAAGTGTTGAGGTGGATTCAGATGACAGCCATTTAACCTTACAAAGACAATATGATAACAAGGCTGCAGGTAAACACCAGGATGTCCCTTAATGCTTGGTACAATGTGCATTTTAAGAGTCCTGGAGGATAGAAAAACCAAACATTACCACCTTCACCTCTCACACAAATAACATCTAAGAGTTCATTTTCACAGACAACTTCTCACCCAGAACCATGGAGATTGTTTTCATCAGGTTGACAACAGTCTGGTTGTGTCGCATCTCTGACGTGTGCTGAGACATAGACCGGCTCTGGTATCTCACATAGATGAAGATACGGGTGTACACTGCCACCATAATGAAGAAAGTGAGCAGGTTGAGAACTGCCCAGAAGATAAGGAAGCGGCGACTGTATAGGGGAGCGACGGTGGAGCAGTCCTCAAGATCACACTCACAGTTCCAGAACGTGGATGGCACCAGGCCCATGATGATAGCTGTGACCCAGATGCAGACTATCAGCAGCACCACACGCCGCTTGGTCATGTTGCTGTGCAGCTGCATGGTGATGATGGTCTGGTGGCGCTCCACGGCGACAGCTAGGAGGTTGGCCACGGAGGCTGTCAGGCTGATGTCGATCAAAGCCCCGCGGATGTACCACTGCTCCTTGGTGAGCATTCTGGTCCAGGGGCCCGTGTTCAACATCAGGTTGGCATAGGCGACTCCGGCAAACAGGTCTGCTGCGGCCATGTTGCCCAGAAGGTAGTAAATGGGGAAGTGGAAGCGACGGTTCAGGAGGATGGCTACCATCACCATCAGGTTGGCGAGGACTACAATAACACATAGAGTCAAGCCCAGTCCGATGACCACAGAGTCCCGCGGAGTCCACCCTACGCTGATATTCTTACCCACCAAGTCGTAGAAAAAGGTGACATTGTGGTTGTAGTTGCAGGTATTCCACACACTGCTCTCAGTGGCCATAACTGCAGACACAAAGCAGGAAGTGGAGGACATTTAGATGCTGTCAACAAGAGTGCTTAATATAAAGGCTCTATTCAGTACTCACCTTGTGTAAAGGAAAAGTTTCATCCACTTCTCTCACAAATGACATTTTAACAAACTGAATGAACTTCAAAACAGGATTACAAGTCACTCTAATTTTAGCTGCACTGAAGATGCAATTAATTGTGACACGTCATTATTAAACTGAACTGTGGCTTTTGTCAGTCCCTGCCGTTCACACATACAGGCAGGTAACAAACTTAAGAGGACAACCTGAATAAATGTGTGGGAAAACAACAATAGATCCCATCCCATCTTGCTCAGTGGCATGTATAAAAATGCTGAACAGGCCTGAGTGATTCTGATTTTGGATCGAAAGGAAAAGATCTAAGTGACTTCAAAAGGCAGTTCATTGTTGGGGAATGGATGGAAGGAGCTTCATACTAAATTGCTCAAATGTCTTCATTAAGAACAACAACTAAAGAGACATCTGTATTTAGATCTATAGAAATAACAACCAGAGTGACATGGTTGGAAACTGTGGTCAAAGCTAAACATTTGATGATCTGGATGTGGTCGGAAAAACAGAAGAGCAACCCCACCTCAGGTGACTGAGAACAGTCTGCAGATGGTGGCATCAGTGAGACACTACACTAGAGCTACAGTGCAAAACCCCTAATAACAATGAATGCACATTTGAGAATACAGAAACCACAGAGCAGTGCAAAACAATGATATGAAACAAGTGGGCAAGTGCAAGAGTCGCAAACATCGTGAGATCAGTGCGGGTCTTAATGTTTCACAGCCACAGTGAGGGGATCTGGTGGCTTTGTTGTGCTGGTATATTTTGTTCCACTTGTACTCTAATCAACAGAACAAATCAATAGAAAGTTGCTCTGAGTATTTATCATTTCACCCGGATGAAGCATATCTATCCTGATGGGAGTTGTCTCTTCCAGGATGTCGCGATCTAAAGAATGGTTTGATAAACGGATCTCATTCAAAGCCACCAAGTCAGCAGATATATTTTGGAAGAATAGTGTTCATCCCTCCAGTACGGTTCCACACACTCTGAGAATAAATCCTGAAGCTGTTCTGGCAGCTTGTGAAGCTGTTCTGGCAGCTTGTGGTGACCCAACATCTTACTAGCACACCTGATGTTAGTTTTTCCTTTAATTTGCCACCAGTCTGTAACTGACATATTCAGCAGAACGGTATGATTGGAAGAGTCTGTCCAGATAATTATCTGAATGAACAGAAACCTCCAGCTACATTCACAGCAGTAGGAGACAGATGTTCCTGTAGTGTTTCCACTGAGAAGATGTAACTACAAAGCAGGAAGGTTAGTTAACTTTTCGTGAATTGCTTTAATTATAAAAGGATAACCCCCTCAAACTGCTTGTCTGAAACCATAAAAGTACTCACTTTACAATTCTGCTAAGGCCAACAAATGTACATCAAGATGAGTAATGTTTATTAATGCCACGATTATTCTCTTTAGTCGGGGGCAACGACTGTTAAAAAAGAAAATCAAACATTTACGTTGATGTGACTCAACTTCTTGTGGAGTGTGTGCCACCGATACTTTATAACTCGCTCCAAAAACTTATTTCTAAAGAATAAACGTTTCATTTAAATAAACTTACCGCACGCTTTAGAAGTTCCTCCATCCAGACTGGTTCGATGTCAAACCGGCGGTGTGAGCTGCCATCTGGGGGAACAGAAATACTTTATCCCGCTGTTGCTCCATGTGCTGATCAGCGGCAGGACGACGCCTCTCTGACTCACCATCAGCTGGACCTGACCGACAGGTAGCGGCGCTGCCTCCACGGTCAGCCGGAAAAATCGGACAAAACACTCACCGACCTCAGACGGCGAAGATTATAACTTCTTTTGCTGTTCTCACCGGTTGATTCTGCTTTGGGAATCCCCAATAAATGTAGAGGAACAAAAAAGAATTAAACGTAACACTGAGCAACAAACGAAGAGCCAACAGCAAACAGGTTCAGCTCAACTTGGAAGTGTTTTAGTGACTGAAATGTCTCTGAAGTGACTGTCCCGGAAGACTCTGTTCCCAAAGACACGAAGTAAACAGGTTGCCAAAAAACAAGAAATAATAATAGTAGTAACAAGATGCAATAATAATAATAATAATAATAATAATGACAACCAGTTTCCACCAACTCACAATATTTATACTGAGAAAATATCCTTTTTATATATATATATATATATATATATATATATATATATATATATATATATATATATATATATATATATATATATATATATATATGTATGTATGTATATATATATATATATATATATATATATATATATATATATATGTATGTATATATGTGTGTGTGTGTGTGTGTGTGTGTGTGTGTGTGTGTGTGTGTGTGTGTGTGTGTGTGTGTGTGTGTGTGTATATATATATGACACGAATGAACATACTAGTATCATCATCATCATCATCATCATCATAACCTTTATTTGTTTATATTAATCATGAACTGCATAATGATAGCAAAACACTACAGGAGACCTGAAGAACAAGAAGCCAGTTAAATGTAATTATATTTCAATAAATCTCTTATACACCAATAATATTTTATTCAGAATTACGCTCTGATTTTATTTATTTAGTTATTCGTTCGCCGATCTAATTATATGCAGCCCTGGTGTGGACAGCTTTGTGGGAAATACAGTCTATGAGGAAATAACGTTTAAAAAAACAGTCTTATCACGTCAGTATTGTAGAATCTTTAGTGTTCACTGCCCCCCTGTGGCCATACGGCGGAACTGCAACACCAACATTAAACGCCCACTGTACTGTCTCCCTCTAAATATATAACATTTACCTGCTGCACACTTTAAGCACACGTAGCCATTCCTATTAGTGTTGTACACGAGCACAATGATTTAATTATTTCAGACATGATCTTTAAACTTTTTAGTGCTGCGACGACATAACGGACTTTAAGGCTAATATTTTAGCTAGTTTAACGTTACAACAATCATATTACATACAACAGATTAATAGCGAGTACATAGATATTAACTGAGCGTGTATGCCACGAACACAAACCATAAAAATCTCAATTCAGTCCCACAGACTGAATTGAGATTTTTATGGTTTTTGATGCGCGTTTGTAAGTTTCATAGTATGCTGGTATGTTTTAAAATGGGTATTGACGGAGGCTAGACCATTTTAATAAATGCAGTTCGCTGCTGTGACCACTAGAGGGCAACAACTCCCACCGGTTCCTGAGGTCAAATCAGACATAATATCATAGCAACGCAACCAGATAATACCTTAAAAATAAGACAATATAAAGAAAAGGCCAGTGTCTAACAGTTCGTGTATTTTTTTCGCCTTTCTTTTTTGGCTAACATTTAGTACAAGCATGACTGCAAATCATAAAGGATAACTATTATTATTTTAAACAAACTGTCTGTATTATTTCAACTGAAAAATATTGAGTTGTAATCTCTGCAACAACTAGAGAACAAAAGTAACGTAACATTTTCTCTTGTTTGTTTCTGAACAATGAACTGAGTTAAATGGGGTTAAGTAAGCTTTTTATTTTTTACTGTTATTTATTTATTTTTACTTTTTATTTGTTTTTTAAACCTGCAAAATGTAAGCATATTTCTACTGAATATCGGAAAGTAAGAAAAGTTTTGTGGATACAGAGGAAAAAGAAAAGATAAAAGAATATTTGGAGATGTATCCACAATGTCTGTAGTTCTGAATATATTGAATATACAACTGTTTTGAAATGGAAACAAACTTTTTTTTTAAGTGCTTTACAACAAACAGGTGAACTGTATTTGTAACACAAACTGGTGATTGTAACAGGTCTGTGTACGGATCTGGTAATTGGATTTTCCGTTCTGAAACGGGTATTGAAAAACAAAAAACGAGTGGTTATTTGATTTTCGTTTTAAAATACAAAAATTAAAATTGAAATACAAGGCGTTTTTCCGTTTCATGATCAAAAAGGGACATACGATTTTTAAAAAATGCTTTGATTTTCGTTTTATATTTAGAATAACAAGAAAGTAAAATCAGTAAAAGAAACGAAAAAAGGTCTGTTTTTTCATTTTCTGAGACCGGAAGTGGTCATCAGCAAGTGTGGAGCCAAACAGAGTACGGTGCATAGACTGTACATAAATTTTTTTCGTGAGTTTTCATGGTCAGAATGAGAGATCAGGTGGCCGATCTTAAAATAAATCAATATTGATTTTTTTATAGAGCGTTAAAGTTTTGCGAAGCCAGGGGGCGGGACTACTTGATTGACAGTCCGGTCTGGAATGATTGACAGGTTCTATGGAGGAGGCAGCAGAGACTCTGCTCTCCTCGTTTGGATTAATTCTGATATAGTAACTGTTGGTTTATTTATCGGTGGAGCAGCAGAACATTTTCCACAGACAGTTTTCCTGCCCGTTGGCTTGTTTTAACCAGTTTTCTACCTTCGGCTGATTCTACCAGCAGACACTGAAAGGACTCTGATAGTTCGGTAAGTAAATGTTTATTTTCGTATCGGTGCCGCTTTTAATGCACTTTATATGCAGCTTTAGTGTCAGATATAATGTGTGCCATGCACTCCAGATGTTGGTGGAGTTTGTTTCAGTGTGTGTTGACCAGAGAAGAAAGTTAGCATAGTAAATATTAGCTTTAATGTTAGCGATGCTAACCGAGCTAGCTGCTCAGTCCTAGCCTGATTAAAGCTAACGTAGCATCAAGCTAATGTGTTGAGTTTCATGTAAACAGCTGAAGTGTGTTGTGTTTCTGTAATGTGGTTCATTAAGTTCATAAAACTGTGGCTGGTTGACATTAATGTAATGTTCAGGAAACTTAAATGTGATTAAAACAGTAACGTTAATGTTCTAGTTGTCAGTAATCAGCTTTAATTTGACACTAAAACAGACTCTGATAGTTTTAAATGACATCAGTTTCATTAATTTGTTGAAAATTGTCTCATTTGTTGTTGTGATGTTGCTGCTGATTCATTAAAAGCAGGTGATCCGTGTTGAAGATACGTTTAGTTCTAGTATCAGAAGTACAAGAAGGAAAATGGAAGTTTAGTTCTGCTATGTCAAAGATTTCAGGAATAAAATAACTAAATGAGTCTTTATGCCTCAAACTTTATTTTTACAATAATGAAATAATCACAGATAATAAAAATATAAATAGCAGAGAAAACCTGAGAGAATAATTTCCTGAAAAGTCTGTGAAGGAAAAGCAGCTTTTTATCTTGAAAGATCAGAATCAGCTCCAACATCTGCATCTGACAGCATCAAGTCAACCAGAAAGAAAAGAAAAAAGAAAATGACTTCTTTCTGATCACATCTGTTCCGCTGCTCACAGTCTGCTGCTGCTCACATTCTTCACATTTATAGTCCACTTTTAAAAGTTCAGCAGACAGGTGCTCTGCTTTGGAGTGTGACGATGTCGTCGGTGATGTGGAGAGTGAAGTTTCCGTTTCACCCACAGCGTGCTTTAGGGCAGCCGGATCGGACTTGATGTTTGAAATACTGACCGACAGCTCAGATTTAACTGTCTGTAGTTCTGTTTTGATGAGTGTTAAACTTTCACTCAAAGCCAACAGGAGCTGGGTCTTTAAAATAACCGCCGTCTCGTTACAGAGTGAAAGTAGCAGTTCCTCCTGAAGGTCAGAGATTGCAGCATCTGAGGGCCTCTTCAAAAGAAGACGTAGTTGATGAAGGCGTTCTGGAGCAGGACCAGAAAGACCACGACCAAGCAGCCTTGAGATCTTAGGCAGCATCTCCCTCAGGTGGGTGTCAACGGTGTTCACGGTCAGGTCTGTGGTAATCCCGTCAAAAAACAAAACAGAAAAAAAATCTAGATTATAAATCAACATGTAACCAAAGCACTCTGTGTATAACGCCATGGTATAGGATATAGTTCAGAAAATGTCAAAGTATAGTATACTTTTCAAGAATAACATAGTATGGCCTGTAGTTCATAGTATAGCATGTCAGCAAAAAAACCCAACTGATTATTATGAGGTTTCAAAAAGTTCAAAATGATAGGATGTTGCCTAAAATTGTCATGTATGATATGTGGTTCAAAAAATGTCATAGTGCAGTATATTGTCAAAATAGTATGTTTTTCAAGAAAACACCAGAGTATATGTCGTCTAAAAAATGCCATAGAATAATATTTCATTGCACAAGTAAAAGTATAGTAATTTTTAAAACTGTTCTGATTCTTATATGTTGGTAAAAAAAACAAAAAAACTAAAACAAAATAAAACGTCATAGTAATATGTCAATTTAAAAAGCCTATAGTATAGTGTGTCGCCCAACAAACGTCATAGTATAGCATGTCGCTCTAAAAACATCATAGCATAGCATGTCGTTCTAAAAACGTCATAGTATAGCATGTCGCTCTACAAACGTCATAGTATAGCATGTCGTCCAAAAAACATCATGGTATAGCATGTTGCTCTAAAAACATTATAGTATAGCATGTCGCTCAAAAAACGTCATTGTATAGCCTTTGGTCCAAAAAACATAACAGCATAGCATGTCGTCCAAAAAAACATCATAGTATAACATGTCTCTTTAAAATTGTAACAGTATAGCATGTCGCTCAAAAAACGTCATGGTATAGCCTTTGGTCCAACAAATATCATAGTTTAGCATGTCACTCTGAAAACGTCATGGTATAGCATGTCGCCCAAAAAACGTCATAGTGTAGCATGTCGCTCTAAAAATGTCATAGTATAGCATGTTGCTGAACAAACGTCATTGTATAGCATGTCGTCCAAAAAAAGTCAACGTATAGCATGTCGCTCTAAAAACATCATTGTATAGCATGTCATCCAAAAAACGTCATCATATAGCCTTTGGTCCACAAAACATTGTTTTGTCCTGGCTGTCTGAAGTAGGTGAGGAGCAACACCAAAGCAGTCCAAGCACTGGTTTCCAGAGGGTTAGAAGTGTATTTATTTGAAAGAGGAAGTTTACAACAACACAACATGTGAGGGGGTTAAAAGCAAATGGGTGTTAGTAAAATAAAAATAAACAAACAGAACTAAAAGTGAACTTCATGTTGACATTGATGGGCATTCCAACCAGGAACAAAGTAAAAGATAATCAATACGAAAAAAAAACTCTTCCTGTTCACCTCTTAAAACCCCAAAACACACCACAGTAGCACCCTAAACTAAAACTACCAATGGGTTTCCTGTTTTTTTCTTTCTGAACAATTCAAAGGTCCCTCTCTATCTCCCCAGACATCCACCAACCACTGGACCACATCTCCAAAGTTCTGCCAGGCCAGCTCAGCTTCCCCTCAGAAGAAGTTCTGCCAGATGAAGGAGCCTTTTGAGAGGCAGCCGGCATCGTGATTGGACTGTACTTTGGTCTGTTCCAATCCAGCTTCAGCTCCAGAGACGGCAGGCAGGACGAGTCAACGGAGGCCGGGTGGACGAAGGCATGCAGCTGAGTACAATCCAGAAAACAACAGAGGAGGAGTGCAGCGGTACAATATACAATATACATCGTATATTGTACAAATAACAAGTCAAAGCAAAGAGACATACATTGTAGAATTGTAGTAATTGTGGGCTGACTGATTCACTGATTATCAGTATTTTATTTTTTACTGATTTACGGTAATAAATCCATTTAAAAATGGCGCTACTTTGGCTCTGAACCTTAATCTACCTGTGGTCACTCTGTCTTCTGGAGTGATTTGATTGGTTATACGTCACGAATAAAACTCCTTTAACTTAACATCTGTAAACAAAACAAAAACGTATCAACAAAGTTTTCTGTTAGAGTTTGTGTTCTTCTAAGTTTAACTCCAAGATTTTAAATACTTTCATTTACTGCAAATGAATATCGACTCCAAATGTCTCACTAATAATCATTATCAGCCTTAAAAACCCACAAAACACCCCTCTATACTCGACCACACTTAGTACAGTCCAGTTCCCCCTTCTATAAATCTGCTTGGAATCGTCCACTTCCTGTTTGTCAAAGTGCCCTTCTACCTGGACAGGATTTGTTGGAGCTCATGCAGCAAACATTTTGGGTAACTGCACTTTAATATGGATGGATGACACTGAATTAGAGTCTGTTTTAATGAGACTGAGTTAAGATGTGTAGCTCTGTCATTAAATAGGAAATTATTTCTCTGAATTCACAGAGAAAAGTCTGAAATGTTTGCTAGGTTAGCGTCCCACATGTTCTTTGGCTCAGCTAAAGCTAACTCTCTCCAACTTCTGGATCTCTTGAGTTGCTTGTTGTTAAAATATCTTGCTAGAGGTGCTGAAGCTCAGAAAGTCTGAGATGTTTGTTCAAAATAAGCTTATTCTTAAGTCTTATCTGAACTGTCCTCTTTTGTTTGAACTTTCCCTAAACTTAGGAGTTAATGACAGAGCAGCACATCCAGACTCAGTCTCATTTATGTAGAGATTAAACTTCAGTGTCATTCATTGATGTTAAAGTGCAGTTTTTCAAATGTTTGTTGCACATGCTCCCGACCAAACCAGTCCAGGTGGAAGACAATGTGAAGAGAAAGCTCCAGAGGATGAATATCACACATTTACGTTGGAAATAAATGTCCTTTAATTAGACATTGTCATGCAAATGATGTTCACATCTTTGAGTCTTTTGTTGATGTTTGTTTCTAAATGTTTTTTGACACTCGGCCCCAAAGATTAAAACCTTCTACGACTCACAAGCTGCAACAATTAACACATTATCAACTATCTTTCTGACTAAACTAAGATAAAAAGTGAAAAACTGCCTGATTCCTGCATCATGAATGTAAATCTTTTTGGTTTTTATGACAGTAAACTGAATATATTTGGGTTTGACATTTTATAAACCAAAACAAGAAATGAATTACTGGAGAAAAAAACAGATTAATGGTCAAAGAAAATGTGTTTTCCAACATATATGGCTGAATTACTCCAACATTACAAGATACATACAATTTGAATTCAATTTTATTTATATAACGCCAATTACAGGTCAAATTGTCTCAAGACACTTTATTTTTATATTTTTTGTCATATTTAAAATATGACAAAGTAAGAAATTTAAACCTTTTGACTAATCCAGTTTATTATTTGGTTTTTAAGAGATTAATCAACAACTAAAATAACTTTCTCCACTAAAACTAATAAACATGAGGTCAAATAGAAGGAACAGTTTTAAATACTGCAGTCCCACGATGACAAGAATAAAGTTTGTCAACAAAAACTAAATCTGCTGGTGGATTCCATTAAAGTCCTAATAAATGATAATAAAGTGTGATACTAAAGGTTTGTGGTGCTAAAAATTTCCAAGTAAAGATATCAAGTTGAACATCTGGATGGAGGTTGATAAAAGTTGACCTTCCTTCATTTCTCTGGAGCGACTCCATGGTTTTTATGGATGGTGGTTAAAGACCTGCTCTTCTAGTCGTCTTCCTTCTAGTCGCTGTAAAAAATCAGTCCATCCTGGGCGACTTCAACATCTCTTCATCACAACTTGTTCTGCCTCCGACCTCATGGAAACTCAAGAAACTCGGGAAAACCTGTGAAGACTCGAAGAACTCGTGGAGACTCGAAGAACTCGTCGGGCGGGGGAAGGTGTGGTGGGTGGTGGGGGGAGGTGGGGGAGTAGAGGGGGGAGGCCGCCACCCACCTCCCCACCTACTCTCCGCCCTGACTCCACCCAGACTCCGCCTTGGCTCTGCCCATGTGGTCACTTCAGGAACTACGATGCCAAAGGGACGACGAAATTATTTCTTTTTATCTGATCTGTAGCTCAGTGAGTTAAGGATTTGCCTATGGAGCTGCAGGTCGCTGGTTCAAGACCAGACACTTCTTAAATTTTTCTCAAAATCCTGACAAAGACAAAGAAAGAAAAGTGCCAGTGGCGGGTCTTGAACCTGTGACCTTCCACTTGGTAGTCCTCTTCTTATCCCCCTGAGCTACTCGCTCAGATACTGATTTTTCTTTTTTTTGCGCATTTATCATCTATTTTTTGTCGTTTTCGAGTTTTTTTTTAACTCGACTCTCCTCTCGACCGTTTTTCTCAGGAGGTTGGACTTCAGCCTTTGTGCTGGAGGGTGGAACCCTCAGTTCCAAGACTTTCCAAGCCTCCAGACCTCCCGAGTCCTCAGGACCTGAGCTTTCACACAGTCTGAGGGCTGAAATTTTATAAGTCCCACAGTAGTTCTCTGTTAGATTGAACCTTCAGACAGCCCAAGGACTGATATCTTCTAAGTTCCTGAGTAGTTCTCTGTTAGTTTGAACCTTCAGACAGTCTGAGGACTGAAGTTTTACAAGTTTCTCAGTACTTCTCTGTTAGTTTGAACTTTCTGGTTAACAGAAGCCTTAAAACTTGTGACCATGAGTCTTGATTTCACATTTAGACCATCCATCTGAGTTCTTCTCAGACCTTCACCTGTGGGTTTTTTAGAAATCCTCAACAAACTTTGATTCTCTTCACTGAACAGTAAAGTTTGTGGAGATCAGAAGGTAAGATTAGTTTGATCAATGCCTTCAACTACTAGTTGACTTTATCTGGAAAGCAGTTTTCTGAAATGAGTTCTTAGTAAATCTATCCACAATCAAACCAAGAACATAGAAAAGAGGAAACATTTGAAGAAACAACTTGATGTTTTCATTTCAGGCTAGAAAACACTTTCAGACCTTTATCTGTTTTTGCTCTTTTTGATCATTTTATTGTCTCTTCTGTTTAATTTGATCTTCTAAAGTCTAACTGGTGTCTTTTCAAATGTTTTGTCTTTAGTTTGATTCTTCTTAAATGTTGAGTTTTGCTCTTTTCTCACCTTTTATTCTTTTCTAATATCTGATTTGATTTCCAAATGTTTTGTCTTTTTAATGTTTAATTGTTTTTTCAAATGCTTTATCGGCTTGTTTGAAAAATTTCCTTTTCTTTCCCTGTGTTTAATCTTTTGATTAAATCTTTAAGGTTTTTCTTTTTAAATGTTTTACCACCTTTTAATGTTTAATTTTCTTTTTAAATGCTTCATTGTATTTTCTGTTTAATTCCTATTTAAAGTTTTATTCTCTTTAAGATTTAATTTTATAATTAAACATTTAATTTTTAATTCAATGTTTTGTCTTTTTAAAGGTTTAATAATCTAATTTAATGTTTTGTATTTTTTTAAAATGTTTATTATTCTTGTTTTATTTTATTTTTTAAATGTTTAATTATCTAAAATATTTCATCTTTAATGTTTCATATTTTTGTTTAAAAATTTTTGTTTAATTTCATAATTACATATTTTGTATCTTTTGTTTAATTATTTAATTAAATATTTTGTCTGTTTAATATAATTGTATTTAATGTTTAATTTTCTTTTAAAAAGTTTTGTTGTATTAAATGTTTTTTCCTTCGATTTAATCGTTTTTTTTTAAAATGTAGTTTATTTCTTAAATTTTTTTTTGGTCAAGATTTTAACCTCAACCTCAGAAATGAAACAAACCCTTAAATCACAATGAAAATACTTCTGTTGTCACAATCATGAGTTAGTCAATTATTCAGTTTATCAATTCAGCTTTATTTGTTTAGCACCTTTTACACAGATGACAAAACTAAACAAGCAAAGAGAAAAAACTATGCTAAAACTATGACTAAAACTCAACAACACTAAATTAAAAAAAAAAAAAATTATAAAAATTAACATCGTAATAAAATATGTTGTGTCCAGGGGATGGAGGAAGTTTATTGAAGTCTTCTTGGGCTCACATGGGAAATCATTTAAAATATAAACTTGATATTCAGTCTAAGGAAACTGCAGAGCGACAGAAGAACCAACAATATCTTCTGTTTTCTCCTTTAATGAGTCGACTCTTCTTGTGCTTTCAGACCAAAGAACTACAGACTCTTCACAACCTGCTCAAACTCTTGGTACAGGACCTCACCACACGGGTCAAGAAGGTTTCTGTCTCATTTCTACTCTGAAGCTCACCTTCTCCTGCTCAAACTGCTGACAAATGTTTCTGCTGCTCTAAAGCCTGCTCTCCAGAACTTCCTAAAAACTCTCAAAGTCTCTTCTGCTGCAGGTTGCTTTGTAGAATTGTTGCAGAAAACCTCACTGAACCACATGGAGGGGCCTCAAGATAGTCGTCCAAATGAAACCATACAAAAACCAACTAGCACAACCCAAACGCTAAAGTCTCCTGCAGCCTACCAGAGAACCTCTGAGAACAGAGAATCAGGACAGGAACTCTTACCTTCTGGACAACCAACCTTGGTTCCCAAACAAGAATACAGAATGTGTCTGACCAAAAACCTCTGAAGACTCACTACAGCCAAGATAAAGACACACCTCAGCTGCAGCAAATCCACTAATCACTGCACACATTAGCACCATGTGGTAACTGTGGCTAAAGAACCACATTTACCAAGACAACTATCCAGTACAAAGCCCTAAAACACACCAAGAAACACATTAAAGTCTATTTTACTGCTGGAAGCTGCAAGCCAATGCCTAAAGAACAAACTAAAGCAATGGAGCCAAACCCGGTTCAGTGGTGGAGAGAAACAGAGGAAATGTTTGGCTGCAGCCAAATAAAGCAGGAAGACACTGAGCTGCTCAGGTGTTCCTGATAACACCAAGCAGCCACCTGGACAGCCAATAGGAACACAGCTTACTGGAAGTCCAGAGGGTTGGATTAGTGAAGGAAATTTAATTTAAAGTT
This sequence comes from Amphiprion ocellaris, assembly GCF_022539595.1. NCBI lineage: Eukaryota > Metazoa > Chordata > Actinopteri > Pomacentridae > Amphiprion > Amphiprion ocellaris. Next base: position 21,147,718 of record NC_072784.1, on the reverse strand, counting down.
GAAGCAGAAAGTTAATAAAGAAAGTTGAAAACCACCTTCTGATACCTGAAATCTCTGAGTTTTCACACAAAGAACGCCTGAACATGTCAAACTGGTTCCATAGTAGAACCATCATTGTAAAAACGTCATAGTATGGTGTGTTGCTCAAAAAACATTAGGACCCGGCTGTCATGGGACAAACATGTAAGAAACATGAGAACAGAGAGAACCCAACCAGTAGGTCACAGTTTATCATCCCCCAGTCATCTCCTGAAGTCCATATGGTGAGAGACATCAGTATCTGGTTGTTCATTTACCAGAGGATGCTTATAATCATGCTGATGTGGTCTGTACTCTACAGTATTTTAGTGACTCAATAAATGCCTAAGTTGTTTTTTTAAAAATGCTTTTTAGTTTTTAATAAACATTTAACAGTCTCTATGTAATCAATAAATGGCCTTTGCCTATCTTAAGAAAAATTCACTCAGAACTGTGATATGTTAACAGTACTAAATAAATCAAATACATGCATACACACAAAAATAAGTTAATACATTAACTGTGTTAAGATAAGATTTAGATTTTTAAAAAAGTTGTTTATGTTTTTGCAGAATCCAGTATTGCTCACTGGTTGGTCATTAAATTTTGTTAGTTTGATTTCACTGTTTAAAATGATGCCACCTCTTTTCAGACAGAACCTGTGATCATAAAACAATACAGAACTTTTAGTTCCGTGTTAATAAAGCTTTACTTAAAGCTCTCATGTAGAAGTCCAACTTATTTTGGATCCTTGTGGAGAGTTTAATCTTAGAGTTTGTACAGCTGTTGAGTTTTTAGAGTCACATGGACTGTTTTGACATTTAATAACCGAGTCCTGAAATAAACTTACAGTTGTGGATTTCTGTCATTTAGTCTGGACTAAACAAATAACAGCAGCATAAATCTCAAACATCATTATGAGGAGTCTGGATTGAGGTTGGTTTAACTGAGTATTCCATCCAAAATCCTCAGAGACCTGAGGGGCTGGTTAAAAGGAATATTCCACCTAAAACCTCAAATATAGACCCGAAAGGGTGGTTTAGAAAAAATCCTTCAATGTAGACCAAAAAAGTTAGTATGGAGGAATATTCCACCTGAAATGTAGACCTGAGAAGTTGGTTTGGAAGAATATACCATCCTAAACATCCTTAAATGTAGACTAACGGTTTGGAAGAAAATTCCACCTAAAATCCTCCAATGTAGACCTAAAAGGTGAGTTTAATGGTATATTCCACCTAAAATTCACTACTGTAGACCTTGGAGGTTGGTCTGATGGTATATTCCACCCAACATCCTTGAACATAAACTTAAAAAGTTGGCTCAAAGGAATATTCCACCTAAAATCTTTCAATGTAGACCAAAAAATCTTGCTGTAAAGGAGTATTCCACCTTAAATGTAGACCTAAAGGATGGTTTGGAGAAATATTCTACTCTAAAATCTTCCAATGTAGACCTAAAAGGTTGATCTGATGGTATATTCTACCCAACATCCTGGAACATTTACCTAAAAGGTTGGTTTAATGGTATATTCCCAGAAGAACCCTTGAACATCAGGCTTAATGGTATATTCCACCCAAAATACTTGTACATATACCAAGAAGTCAGTGTAAAGGAAATGTAGACCTAAAAGGATTGTTTAAAGGAATATTTAAATGATTATTTTCATTATTTAATAATCTGTTATCAGTCAGAACCCTGGCAAACTTATTTTCATCAGTTTTTTTAGTGGAAGTCACAAATAAAGGAGCTCTTGGTTTTTCCCGGCGTTACTGAGTCCAAAGCTGCTGTTTCAACACAGACATGTTCACATGCATCCACAAACCTCTCAGCACTCAAACACCCACAGACAGGAGGCCGGCTGGACCGAGGCTCGGCGGCGTCCTCAGACCCACGAGTCGGGGAGTCGGTGAACTTGTTGGTCCGGTTTGAAGGCCTCCGTGTGGTCCAGTAGAAGTCCACGTAGTCGGTGTTGGCTTTGAACCGCAGCGACTGGCCACCATCAGGTGGACCAGCTCGTCCTCGTAGGACTCCTCCTGTAGCCTTGAGGGAACCACAGGAACATTCAGTAGCTGTTGGAGCTCTTCCTGTCAGGCTCGTGGTAGAACGGCTCTGAAGAATCTTGTACTTGTCTTATCTGGAACAATCTAACAGCCTAAACTGTTAACAGCGGTGTAAAGAAGCAAACACACAGGCATAGATTAGGACTCAAACTAGATTTATTTTAGAAAACAAATCAGCTTAGAGGCATTTGTTCACACGTGGCTGAATAGGAGGCCGTCCAATCAGATTCGAGGTCTTCACTCTGTAGGTTGTTTGTTTGGTGAGACTCTTGGACCTCCATCAGCTGACGTGGATGTTTGATGGTCTTCCTCTCTAGTGCCAGATGATTCATCCATGAATTCAGCAGCTACAGACTGAAATGAAGCTCATGCTGCCGTTATTGAATTCCTGTTCCAGATCAAATGTTCAGAGTTCACCTTGAATGCATGCCGTCTGCTGTCTCATAGTTTTTCTCATTGTAGTCTTCAATAAAGTCTTTTTCCTCATGTCAGGATGTGGTGAGACTCTTTCTCAGTCTCTGCAGACGTCCCTCATTGTGCATCTCCAGAGAAGAAACTGAAAAACTGGTCACTGCTTCAGCATCACAAACGTTCTCCAGCACTGAGAGTGTTTTAGGAATTCATTCATTGTGAACTTTGAAGGAGCAGAAACTTTACAGCTGCCAAAGATATGAGCTCCAATTCTGGATGTTTTAGGAACTGAAGTTCATCAAATGAACACTTGATTTTTGCTGATAACTCTCATTAAATTACTGAAGAAATCCAACATAAAAACCTGTAAACTCTCAGGCAGCTTTTGTTAAAGTTTGTCTATAATTCTATCATCATGTTCTGGAACCAGGACTCTGCAGAAGTTCCTTCAATCAGATACTTGTGTGTTTCTATTTAAGGCCTCAGGTTTGAACGTACAGCAGAGGATTAGAAAGGAGTGATTTTAATGTTTAAATCAGTCCAGTAAATGTTTGGAGTAAAAATGATTAAAATTTTGATTTAGATAGATTTGTGTCAAATAATATTGTAGAGTCTCACTTAAATATATCCAGATTAGTTGAGTGTATTTATATTTTATAGAATATTTGATTTCTTAATCTCAATACTGTAGGGTCTGACCCTAAATATTATAATAATGATGTCAATTTAAATAATATTTTAGTGCAGTCATAAACTTTAATCAGCTAAACTTACATAATAAATATCATTGCACAATCTTAACCTGAACATTCATATTATTGAGGTAAATTTACATAAATCATATTCTAGAGTCTTAATTGGAATATGTCTAACATGTGCTGATAAACAACAATAACCCGACTTTCAGATAATATTTATTGTCTGTGACTGTGAGACTAAATTCCTCCACATCCTATAACTTTACCTGCAGAAGCTGTAGGAATAAATAAAAATAAAATCTGTTCATTTCCACATTATGCACATTTATTTATTCTTAATGTCTCAGACTGAATGGTAGCTGTCAGTAAAAACAAACTCATCTGCTGGACTGCATCCCAAAATGAAACATGGACAGAATTTAACACTCATGTATCCATGGCAACGCTAAAGTTTCTGCTTCTTACCAATGTTCACAACACAAGTAAAGATTTTAATGTAAAACTTCAGGGATGACTGCTAACCATAAGTATTCTGATCAATACTTCATGATCAATATCAGGACAGATGTTACAACTCCAGCTGTTGCATTAGACTGCAGTTATTCACAGAGAAATTAAAACACCACATTCCTCATAAAAACTAGGTGGGACTTTTATTAACTAAAGTGTTGGTGAATAAACAGTGTAAAAAGTGCAAAGCAGCTCCATTAAATCAGGAGATGTGAGACTTCCACAGCATGGATCACCATCTGCTGTGTTGATTCATAGCTGAATGTCACAATGAACTGAGCTAGAAAAGCTGCTTTGAGCTGCAACATTACGGTCTGACAATCCAACACCATCACAGTTTTCATCTGGTTGTTTTGCTCCAACATGCTGTGAAGTTCAGTTTTTACCTGAATCAATACAGAGATTCTATTTCCAACCAAGACTGGAATAAAAATTAGAATGTTATGAGGTTATTAATGCAACTAAATCCTTTCAGATGGAAGGATTTACTTCTAAGTTCTAATTCAAGTTTCAGTTGGAGCACATTGCATTCACAAAGAAAAACAGCGATACCTTCATAGCAACATTTAATAAACCTAAAGCTTCCCTGTTGGCTCATTGGTGGAGTTTGTTACTGAGCATCTGAACCTTAAATCCAGTGAGACGACCATCTTCAGTCGAGGCCAGTCAGAGAACTTCAAGACCTTCCATCAGCTGGACCAGATGTGGCATCATCTCCCTCTGAACATCTGGATGACAGGAGAAAAGACAGAAATCAAACACAGATCACAGAAATACAATTTATTCACTTCCATCATTTTATAAAAGTAGCATGAACTTCATTAAAATTTGACATCAGTAATGAAAGTAAATGTTTTTATCTCGTGTTGAAGCTAAATTTAAAGTCAATTTTAATGACAGTTTATCCTGAGAGGAGTGAGAATGGAGCTTTTCTTTCCTTTTTAGAATATTCCCTCAAAATATTCTGTTTATTATTGGCTTGAGAAGCATTTTTCTTTACTTATTTATTTTTAGATACCTCAGACTGATGCACTTTGCTGGTTTGCAGATAATTTCATGTACAATGACAATAAAGATCTTCTATTATAACATATTTTGCTAAAACAAGAACTGCAAACCTTCTCAACCATCTCTCAGGCTGCAAAATTCCAACTGCAACCAAGAATTATCTGATGTACTTATTATTATAATCTTTACTGAACCAGCCCTGGAATTAATAAAAATCTGTATATGGATATGATTTTCTCTGATGGGACCACTAAAACTGCATACAATAAAGTAAATCTCCTCTGCACTGCACACATACTACACTTTGTATAACTCTGGATGTCAGAGTAAAGGCAGACAGATCCACCAATCAGCCACAACATTCTGACCACTGACAGCTGAAGAGAACAACATCCATCATCTTGTTCTAATGCAACGTTCTGCTGGGAAACCTTGACATTCATGTGGATGTTTGACATGTACCACCACCTAAACACTGCAGGACAAACAACCCCCTAGTCTCCATGGCAACAGCAGTCCTTGATGCCAGCCGCCACCCTCAGCAGGACAAACTAAAACTACTCAGGAGTGGTCTGAGGAACACGACAGAGCTAAGCTGTTCACCTGGGTTCCACACTCCCCACATCCAGATCTGATTGAGCATCTGTGGGATGGTCCAGGATCAGCCTGGTCTAGGTAGGACCCACCCTGCAACCCACAGGATCCACAGAATCCACAGGACATCCCCAGAGGTTCTGATGAACCACTGGGTCAGAGGAGTTTTAGCAGCATAAAGGGACCAACACAGTATTAGTCAGGTGGTCATAATGTTATACTGTTATATTGTCATGCTGATTATATGATCAGTAAATGTTACCATCAATTTTACCATCCACATTGATCAGGAAAAAAAACAACTATCAGTTCATTCAGAAACTGTGGGGTTAAACCTAAAAACACAGACCTCAACAGCAGTTTGTTTTAAAGCAGAACACCAGCCGGTTTTCACTAAAGAAGCTTTCAGAGCAACAATTAAATGACAGTTTTGTTCTCATTAAGTTCAGGGGGGTTAGAAACAGCAGAGTCAGCCAAAATAATGTACACACGTCAGGAAAAGAAAAACTTTTATAAATATTTCATTTGTATAAGTACTTCTATACATATAGATTCCTCTTTCTAAGTTTGATCAAATCACGATAACTCTGTGTCCTGTTGTACGATGTTTTCCCAACAGATGGCGCTACCCTCATGAATGGAGCATCAACAAGTGATGTCTACAACACAACAGAAATGTCTGGAAGCCAGTAGCCACCACTTTGAGCATCTCTTGTAACTGTAGAGGCCAAAGATAACTTTTATTAATCTTGTGATGTCTGAATAAATTTGGTATTGAAATATTTATGCAAGTTTTTCTTTTCCTGATGTGTGTAAACATTATTTTGGCTGACTCTGTATGATGGGTTTCTGACAGGTCACCAGGCAACATCTTTTTATAATAATGACAAACATACCTGCATTCTACAGGAGTGATTTTCCTCATGTGCAGGTAAAGATGTGTGAGGAGCTTAGAGATGACAGGAGCAGGAGTCATCCTCACTAATTCAGCTTCCACCTAGAAACAGAAAGACCACAAACAAACACACTGACATACTCTCAAACGTTCAACCTCACAGCCTCAAAATATCTGTTTAGGAAGTGTTGTGTTTCTAAATTCTGCTGAAAGCATTGACAGACATTCTCTTACAAGGTTGTGTAAAAAGCAGCCTGTCCTCTGAGCTACTGAGAAATCTTCCTGAACAAAGTTTCTACGTGTAAATCAGCTCAACAAAAACTAAAGCCTCAGTCAGAGATAACAGGTATCACAAATTATAAACAACTTTCTTTGTTAACTCAGACTTTCTGCTTCAACCTCACATAAAAAGGGGAGTTTAACTCGTCAGGTGACTGAAAATGAACGACTTGTGCAGTTCTAGATCCAAAAGTAGGATGTTTCAGCTCATGTTTGACTACAAATACATGCAGTAATAAATAAATACAATGGCTGGTTGTTAGTTTATTCACTATTAATGTCACTTTATGTACTGGATTGAACTTGAGCAGTGGAAGAGAGAAGGAATTTAATGAAATTATGGAGATTCAGAGAGGTAATGTTGCACAATGTTAAGTTAAGCGAGGTTTAATTCAAACCAGCTCAATGTTAAACTTCAGTGCAGGTCAACGGGTTTCAGTTAACCTTAAAGTAAAATAACTTTTTTAAAAGCTAAAATACACAGCAGAGAAATACAGGTTGAGAATTTCATTCTAATAATGACGGACAGCTGCTGCAGCAACTAACACAGGTGTTCAGAGGTAAGTTAGCCACCTGTGTTAATTAGCCCGCTAGCTAACTTAGCCGCTTAGCTCGCTAACGCGTCCGGACCAACTGCTCAAACACGACAAAACACAACTCTTCACAAGTCGCTGACTTAACGTACAACAAAACAACGCTGCTGATTAGAAGTATTTATTTTCTTACCGTGTTTTACTCCAAAAACAGGGTCAACAGCAGCCACAGATGCTACCAGACGTGCCGACCATAGACATGTATATAGGAGACAAGATACGCTAGCGCGCTGTCTTCTATATTGTCTATGGTCTGACCAATCACTGCTCTC